>NC_141706.1:19464570-20664570 GCF_971803275.1 Cyanistes caeruleus
TTAGAATAATAGCAAAAATATTAAAAAAAGAGCCATCACTAACAGAAAACTGAACTCAGATTGAGATAAAAATGTCAGTGACACAAGTTTTTGACACATTTGGCACTACTCATAGAACTGGGAACACTTTTACCATTTAAACTTCTTAAAAGCATTCCTGGGCTATTTGATTTTAAAAGTCATAAGGAGAAAAATGTTTTTAAAAGGATCGAAGCTTCACCCTCCTCCCTCAATGAACCTCTGGTAGTTAGCAAAAAAAAAAGTCATAGTGGTTTAAGCATGTAGGACCTTGACGCTGAATTGGATATGATATTCTTCTGGTGTATTCAGAGCACATGTCCATACAGCAGCATAAAGTTTACCTGCTCATACATCTGTAACTCTTAGCATTTGGTCCCAGAACACATTTAAACACACTAGCCATGATGCAAACACTGAGTTAGAGACATTCTTTATACCTTGCAGTCGCAGCAGATTGCACAAGAGGAAAGAAGGGTACTGTGAGCAGAGAAACATGTCACTAATCACGGTCTGTGGCAGCATCAAAACAATCAATAACGCCAAGTTCTCCTCCCTCGCCCTGAGTGCTGGCGCCCACTGCTCCCCAGGCTGCATCAGAGGCGTGTTGTTTCTCCTCCTAGGAGTGCAACCAGAACTGCTCTCCCTGCTAGAACTGGCTGTCCCTCCAGTCAGACACTCTATGGTCTGAGCTGTGGTTTCAGCTAGCTCTCTAGCACAGTGACATTGCGTTTGAAGCAATCACACAGTCATTTACTGCACCTCAGCTGAGAGGCAGGAAAGAGGAGCTAAACGTATGATTTCTTCTGTCCTTTCAGCTAGACGTGCAACAACATGCCTGTCTACACACTAATCTAGGCTATATAAATACTTTACCTCAGCTATTTTAAAGACAGAGCATAAAAAGAAAGACAAACAATCAAGATTTAAGCTAGCTCTTAACTGTACCCCTATTCCATCCTGGTGGGAGCGAGCAAAAACTCTTGCAGAGACAATGAAAGTCTCTTCCCTCAAAGATTTGAAAAGATCAAGATTTATTCCTGCTGAGGAGAAATGGCATCCATTTCCTTTGCTGGAGATATCTAGGATTTTCCCCCAGCTTCCTTTTGTTTGTTTCCTTTTTTATTCAGTTTGTCCAGTTGAGCCTTTGTAACGCTTGGTCAGGAATTTGGGGAATAATGGACAAATATTTATTTAAAATTCATATATAACTGACAGCAATAGCAATCGTATAATTACAGAAAAAGATTCTCTGGCTTCTGTAAAACTACTGAGGTAGTGCCAAGATTATGCTTCTTAACAGAAAGGTGAGAGGAGGAGGAGGAAAACAATTAGAACCATTACATGGCCAAGACATCTTGAGTCAAGATCAAATATCTGACAGTATTGCCTAGAGATCTCAGCTCAGACAAAGCTCACTGCTAATAATTGTCTGAAGAAGGCTCATTCGGAACAAGTTTAAAAAATGGTAGTAGGAAGTAGAGAGACCTTGGAAAAAGAAAAATCAATATAAGCAAATATAATTTACTTTCAGAATTTTATATACCAACAATAGACAGGCATTATTAATTTCTGCAGATAAATAACATAGTTCAAACAAAAAAGAAGCAAAATCTGGGTCAAATGTTGGTCTCCTGATAAAAAATCTTAGCAATTTCACATTAAACATAAGTTGATTATAAAGAACATATTTATTTAGCATCAGTAATTATGTAAAATGAGCCATTCCCTCTAGAGATTATCCATAGCCTTCTAGACAAAACAAGCCCCAGAAGTTTTTAATCCTGACCATGTTACGGGCTGACCATTAAACAAAGGAGCAGGTCAGTGAGGAAATTTATAAGCCAAAAAACTATATAAACCACCACTAGTGAATAAGGATTCAGCCCTCCAAAGTGCTAAGCATGCTGGCCCCAATCCAATGAAGTACTTAACTACATGCTGAATTTTAAGCACATACATAGTCTCATTCCCACTGAGATTATTCCTGGGCTTTAAAGCTCACCATGTGCTTGTATAGTTTTTTGAACTAGGACCAGAGCACTTGGTATCTTCAAGGACTTGAACCCTTGAGTGTTAGAAGCTGAACCTGGAAGAGCTCAAGCATATGAGTTTTTACCTGTCTTAATCAATAACTCTGAATTTCATTCTAAAGATGTGAACCACACAGAAATTGCAAATTCAGATTTTGACACCCCAATACAACTAAGTATAACCAAATATAAATAAATAGATAGATAAATAGGTAACTAGATAACTAGATAAATAAATAAATGAATATTCTCACCTAGGTCTATACAAGGAACCAAAACCCATCAACTCCTCTGTCTGAGAAAACACATGTCCTGCCGAGTTCAGTCTTATGAATCAATACTGGGAATAAATGCCAGCTCTCTAATTTGTCATTGCTATTTATTTTAATACAAAAATGGTGAGAAGAGGCAAACTTCTCTTCACACTTTTGATTGTAGTCATTTTGGCTGCAACACCAGAGAACAGGCAGCCTGTGGCTGTCAATGGCTTCTGGCAAATGAGAATCTCTTTACCCAGCAATTGCTTTCACCACAACTCTGGAATTCACCACGAGGAGAGGGAGGCCGAAGTGTGACACTGAGTATGCTTTTGGACGAGCAAAATACCAGAAGAGCAAAATGCAAATAAATTAATTTTGCACATCAAACAAATCATGGCTAATATTAAACAGCCTTTTATCTGCATGCAAAGGGGGTAGTTTGTTTAATGTTCTGCTTTTTTTTTTTTTTTTTAATTTCAGGGCCCTATTAATTGAAAAAAAAAAACTGCTCTGAAAAACCAAATATTTTTAACACAAGTCATTTTATTAGAATTTGAACTTTAAAAAAGCTTTGTAAGATCCTGACACATTAATCAAGTGAGTACTTGCACAGAGAAACTTAGAGGGAATAGAATGAACCACATGCACCTTTATGTCAGAAAAAAAAATTGAAACAAATTGTGGAAGGCTATTTTGTGCAGTGGCTCCTGTGCCTCATTTGGACAACTGTATTACACTGTGGCATAGAAATGAAATAGTGAACATGCATAACCAGTCATAGTGTGATCCTAAAATAATCAGACAGTTGGCTGCCACGATCTAGCAGCTCTAACTAGATGGAACATTGCTGTGGGGATCCATTTGCTGGTCCACAGCATTCACCAAGAAAAAGCATTAATATGCTTCGCAGCATTTTTTTACGTGCTTAAGAATTCCAATGAAGCCACAGTAATGAATGATCCCGCTAACCCTGGGCACTCTTAGAAGAAACACTGAGGATATACAGATCCTTCTCTGGAAGTTTCAGTGACTCAATGTGATAAAGCTTCACATTTCTTGTGGTTTTGGATTGGCTCGCTGTTTGTTACCTCTGCATCTCAGTTATTGAAACATAGGCCCAGCCCAGCCTACCACACACAACTGGAAGGCTGCAGGCCATGGGCCAGTTCTTCTAAAAGAACTGTCTGCCACAGGAAGTCAAAAAACACTTCTTGCTAAAAAGTACAAGAACTGCACTATTTTCGAGAAAGCTGAGAATATAGAAAAACTCTTTCCCTTTTACATAACACAGTATTCACAGTTCTGGAGGTTGTACATCCCAGTTATCAACAGCTGTTCAATCATTACTCCCCCTCTAACCTCAATTAATATCCCATTTGATTGTGAGTGACAAAAGTGCTGATTTTGATATCTCATCCTCAGTTCTTGGAAAGTGAAAGAGCCTAAGCGAAGAAGGAGAATAAAGTAATTAGGTATGCCTTGAATGGCTGCAACCACTAATGCTTATTTGCCCCCACACATCCTAGGTTTTTTCCTGTCTGTCTGCTTCTCATCCTATCCCCTTTCTTCCTTTTGTTTCCTCTCATTCAAGTATTCTCCTTCCCTTCCCATCCCCAGAAACTACTTCAGATTCTAAAGTACCTATTTGATTTCTGTTTTGCTTTTAGTTAGTCTCAAAACTTCATCACCAACAAGATCAAAAGAGCATAAAATAAAATCTCATTTCACATCTAACATTCAGACCACAAACTGGTGTGCAAGTGTATTGGGATTACTAATTTACACTGATCATCTAGAATCTGCTAATCCTTTTGAAAATATTTGCTATCAACCAGCTGTCAGAATGATCAGTAAAACACAAAAATGTTTACGATTCATGCCAACCATTCACAGACGGGTCATACAAATAATATTTATGTACACTTCTAAAAAACACTGATGTGACCAAACTGATCCACTCGAACCTATCCCAGAAACCTACATTTTCTCTGGCAGCAAGGACAGATAACTTGGGTCCCAAAAAATTTGCTGTGAACAACTTAATCAGCAACAGAAAAGGAAAATAGAGTTCAGTCTTGGATAGCATAAGCACTAAAGGGACTTCTTCAACCACTGCATGTTATCTTCTTCCATTACACCACCTACACAGAGAAGTTTTAAAAATTTACATATATCAAGTTATATCCAAATACTATATGACTACAGAAAATCTCTATGCGTGTTCAACAGCAATATGAGCATTACAGTTGCTGTAATATTCAGTTCAATTATATATGCATTCACTCACTCTTCCCTCCCATCTTTGTCCTTTCATAGCCCTTCCCCTCCTCTTCCTCTCCCTTTGTTTTTTCATCCCTTCTTTTCTCCCACACACTTTCAAGAAGGCCCAATTCAGCACAGTGTGGCATCGTCAGAGACCAGCGACAGCTGCTGTTCCAGCTACAACAGTGAGTGGATTTAAAACAAATCAAGGGACAGCTTTAAAGTTTGGGAGAGCTGTTTAAGCTGAATATGTAATAACGCTGCTGAGGATTTGGACTTTAGCTACACTCAATAGGGGTGCTTCATTACCTACTTGTGGGAATGTCACTTGTCTGCGGTGAGGTCACAGCCTCCTGGCGGTAAATTCCGTATTTGCTGTTTAGCCCGGTCAGCTGAAAACAAACTAGCAGATGCCACCCTGATTTGCATCCAGTTGCTATTGATACTAAAGGGACAATATGTGAAAGACAGGAAGTATCATGTGGGAGCCACGCTTCACCAGTGTGAGGGGAAATGAGCCTTCACCTTCTTTATCTAATCATCCCGAGCAGAATTACTGAAATAGAAAAGCCTCCCACAGCAGGAACACCGCAATCAAAACCAGTTTGGGGATGGATTTGACTCATACTGGTTTATTGGTTATCCTAGGCATTTCTGTGCCAGTTTGTCTGTGGTGGAGGGGAGATTCATCAGAAGTAAAAACAGCAACATCTTAAACCTTGATGTTTGCACTTCTAATGGAAATCGCCCATACAAACAATTCAGCAAAACAGTTTCCTGCTCCTTTTGGGTTTGGTTATGATGCACTCATATTGTGAAAAATTACATTCAACCTGCCCAAGGGAAGACTTCATAAATTAGAAACTCCAGCTAATTCTCAGTAATAAGTCTTTAGGTACATTTTAACTCTCCCATCCACATTTTCTCTTTCTCTGAAAAGACTACACAACACTCACAGAACTCTTTCACTTTTACATCACTGTGATGAGTTTGTGTTTGCAATTTGATCCCATTCCATCACAGAGTGTTGTGCAATGGTGTTTTCAAATCAACCTTTAGTGGGCACACCCATGCAGCCCATAAAACACATGGCAACGTGGCTGCAGTAAAATACACAAAAAAAAGCTACATACACAGCGTAGCTGCACTGCCACTGCTAATCAGAGCTTTTGTTACATTTTTAAACATCACAGATTGAATCCTTCTTGTCTAGAGAGGGTAGAGAAGTTAAAAATAATGAGAATTTTCACTGACTGAAGAAAGACACTAACCAGGTGGAAAGACTGTGTGGACCAGCAAGGAAAGAAAAGCCTTTTGGCTTCTACCAAAGGTTGAGGGAAGATCTTTGAAGCATGGAGCAAGGGCCCACTGAACTACTTGAATAGCAGCAGATTTGGCTCCTCTTAAAGTCTAGGCTGAGTGTTGAGAGGAAGCACAGAGACACATGAGAATGAGACTATGCTTTCTCTTGCTTATGTTACTGAGCATTATGTGGCAATACCTTTCTTTCTTGGTCTCTTGCTTTACATTTTCCCATCTCACTACTTTTCTCTAAACTGACTCCTCTCGGTCTGTGTTGCCATCATCCCATCCCAACACCGGTCCACTACCTTCTAGCTCATGAAATCAAGGTGAAAAGCCGATGATATCTGACTTACTTTGAAATAAATAAAGATTCCATTATTACTTCCAAAGAGAAACACCATGGGCACCATAACTTCCATGTGCAAAGAATGGGTAGCATAATGGGAACTAGGGTGTATAGAAGGCAACCAGAAAGGATATTCCTGGAATTCGTCTTTGACCTTTTGGTTAAGCAATGAGAGTAGATACAGACAGCAGAATGTAAGAATGTATGCATGTAAACTAGAGGTGAATACTTAATTTCACTCGTAGGGACTACCATAAAAAAATCACTACTAAATATATGTTGAAACACAACTACTTAAGGACATTAAAAAAAAAAAAAAAAGCCATGTGCATATCTATATATAGTTGCACTAAAGGTTGAATAAAGTATATACCCACTGTATGGCCAGCATAAATCCCTTAGCAGAAGAAAAATATGAAAGGACCTGCAAGAAGATAATCTGCCCTCAGCAGATCAGGTATGAATGAAAGGGAAAAAATAAAATATAAAAAGACACAGCCACAGTCCCCACGATTAAAGGAAGCCAGCAAGCCAGCAGTCAAAATCCCCACATGCTGCATAATATACTACACCAGGAGACCTGCTGGAAGACAGATATGGAGGGACAGTTGGTCTAACATGTAGTTTATATGAAGTGAATTCCTGTTACTATCATCCCAAAGACACATAAAAAATATCATGTAAGCAAACCTGATTCCACCCTGATTGACACAAAATTATTCTCTACAGTTAATCCAATACAAACAGGGCCTTGACACGCAAGCCCCATCCCCACATAGTCACAAAAAAAAGTCTTTCCATTGAACCCAGAAGGAACTGCATCCTGGCCTAAGGAATGTGATTGTGGCTACAGTAAAAAGGCACCCTGCTGCTTAAGTAAACAGAGTAACACTGGCTTATACCAGATGAGAATACGTCAAATACCAAATTATATCAAAATAATCCTCTGAAATAGCTCAGCATTCAAATTCCATATATATCAAATCCTTCAAAATATTCATTCTAATAACTATAAGCCAGTCAGACTGGCTTATATGACACCGCTCTTCTCCAGAATGTTCCCAAAATCTTAGTCCTCATCTAGTTCCGCCTTTTACTTCAACAGGTGGATTTGGTCTTTCTGAGGTAAAATGCCGTGAATGTCCTTAGCACAACTACTACACTGAGGAAAGGAAGTGAGGATTCACTGAGCCAGTTAAAACTATAAGAATGTAGATGGGCAGCCCCATCCTATCTTAGCTGGAATTAGGCCATGACACTGAGGTTAACCCCCCACTTGTGCAAAATACCATGGGTTTTCACTAACCACAAATGGTCAGGACCTTGGTGGAACGAGCCCATCCACAGCAATCTCACAGCTGTACGAAGCAGCAGAACAGTCTCTGAAAAGGTGGGATTCCAGGTCAAACTACCCATGGATACATCCATCAGTCATCACGTAAAGCTGAACAAAACTAAGACTGCAAGACTGCTGCAATACAAGCACAGTGCAAACATCTGTTTAAGCACAAAGCCTTCCTAAAACTTCACCTCAGTAGTTCTGGAGCATTAATGGACAGAGCCTCTGTGGAACAAGCATCTCTGAGTAATGAGGAAACTCACAGAACTCTCTGCCTCCTCCGCACTGGGACACTGACCAACACAGTTTATGAAGTAAACAATTCAACAGCAGCCCTTCCGGAACAGCTCAGGGTGATCCACTCAGGAATTAAAGTCACATTTATTCCAGAAAAGGGTTTCCAGATAGGGAGCACCCTGCAGTATTTTATGCCAATTTTCTCACAACGGCAGGTCCTTGGAGTAATATATAAATTCTCCTTATGCTGTGTAACAGTTAGTTGGAATTAATAAACACATATTGTTTCATTAAAAATATTATGTTCCAGCACATGCTTTCAATTTGCCATAAAGTATGGTATGTAAGAAATCACACCATTTGCAATAAATCTGAAAAGATATTAGCATTTTTGTTTCTAATACAAGATATTTTATGCAAGTCATAAAATTTCAGTGGTACATGGAAAGGGTCTTAGCAAAATACACAAAAAAATTTGACTATAAACAAGCCATCATTCTGGTAAGAGGAAATACAAACAACCAGAATAAAAATAGTTGATGCACAAAAGCCATAATGAGGGGGTTGCTCAAAAAATAACTTCTACTTTGAATGGTTTGGATGAAATACAAATTATCCACAGAAAAGTGTGGACTGGCATAAATGTTTGTACAAAATTATAAGTATATTTCTAGAAGTATGCAAGAGACAACCGCCTGCATGCTGCACAAGGTCCCAACAACGCTCTGCGTAAGTGCTAGTGCACAGAGTCCAAACCACTGCATTTTAATTACTATGCAGCCTCAGATATATTGCCTTTGATATGGAAATGTTCCTGTTCTCTCATCTTCACATACGGTCTCATGCACAGAAATCTTTATCTGATTCATAAAAAATAAACTAGAATCCAATCTCAACACCTGACCTCAGTGCTTAGAAGTTTTTTACTAAGCATGGTGTCACTATAAAAAGAATGGGTAATATTGGTGTAAAGTTAGATATTTGGAGCAATGATATGAAGGATTTGCAGTTAGGAATCAAATCAATACTGCATCTCTGAGGTTTCAGAGTTTCCTATTGCCTTATGTCAGTCTACTAGTGACTGGAGACACAATTGACTACACCTTTCTGTCTAGCTCAAAAAGAAAGAAAAAATATTTATATGACATTTTGTCTTGCCACCAGTGGAAGATATGCAATTCAGCCACTTGATGTATGGAATAGGTTCTGGAATCTAATAAATCACTAACATCAAACTTTTCACCTTTTTTTTTCTAAATTTGGATGCTACATTTTTGAACATATTTTAAAGGTATGTACTACAAAGTTTGCACAAGAAGAAGGAAAGCATTTCCCAAGCTTTACTTCAACAAGCGGGTAAAATAAATATAAAAATACAAACCCAGTACTTTTCTGTATCCTGTATTAATATGCTGCCCATAAGAAGGCTAAAAAAATTTGGCTTTGACAAATTCTACTAGTCAGTCAGAGAAAACATTAAACATTCAGACCTATTTAGGTAATTCTCCTAGCTCTATAGAATTACATTTTCTTTTTCTAAAGAATATGATCTGTGTAAGCTCTCTATAGATGATAATGACCCATCTGTAAATCATTTTGTTGCAGGTTATCTGTTTTTTATCACTGCTAGTACCTGTCTGTCCTTGATATGATACCCTTAAACACATTAACTTGATGGAATGTTTTGCCTGACTTCAAAAAAACATCCATTGATCCATTCTGCACTATAAATAAATTACCCTGATTAACCTAGTTTAACAATATACCTAATTTTATCTTACTCTTTCCAATTCACAAGATTCAAGAAATATTTGATTGAACTAATTTCCAAGCAATGATTTTCAAACTTAGGACACTGTTGGGTTTTTTTCTTCTTAATTTAAGAAGACAAAACAGTAAACATAAAACTGATACGAGTATTTTAAAATATACAAGAGGAGGAGAGAAATGTCTGTGTACTGATTCTTGTTTCTTTAGGAGAAAATCTATTTTTCAGGTTCCTGTTCTACTAATTGAAAGAGAATTATTTAAAACTTCACTGAATACTTGAATATATGATGGGTATCTGTAGCAGTTTCACGAGTTACAAAGAACTCCAGACTTTCTGAAAGACAGTAAACTAAAATTTGGCAGGAAATCTCTTACAATGATGTCACAAATATTTGTTGTTGCCACAGAATACTGTTTTAAAAGAACACCTAATTCTGTGCTGAAAAGGCTTTGGGAACATGCAATTATCCAGTTTTATCACTGTAGAAATAGGCTGCTTTTCAGCAAATACGTCTATCAGATCTCTCTCTTCTGTGCAGAACTATATCTAAATAAAAAGGCACAGAAATCACACAGCCCAGTACACGACCTTACTAATGACAGGATTTTATGGTGTTTTGTTGTTTTCATAATATGATGTAAAGGCCTGCAATGACACACGTACAGATACATACTGTGGGAGGATCATGTGTCTAAAAAACTCCAAATGGCTCATACAAAAGAAAAGAAAATTCAGTTTCTGTGGTTTGGTAATAATTCCCCTAAAAGTTCCCATTCTTGCTGTTCTACCTGAGGAAAAACAGAAAGTTGAGTTAATAAAAATTACACAAAAGGCCACTGAAAGAGATGGACAGAAAGCAGCTTGCTACAGTACAAATCTGAAACATGCACCTCTGTGTGTTTTGCTGCTGCTTGACGAGTGAGCTCTGTGTGAACTACCGAACACATCACACAGCAGCACTTCTCTCCCGGGTTCTGACACCATGCAGAAATGCCTCAAAGCTCTGCCTCTGTGATTTACTGTACCAACTAAAATGTTTTAAAAATATGTTGCTGTATCACTGCAGTTGACATAGTTCACATATACACAAACACCCCTATTTACGTAACTTTTGAAAACTTTAGGTATTACACGCAAGGTCTGCCAAACCGGTCTGCTGATCTCTAAAGTGACACTGTGGAAAGAAGGAAATATACAGTATCCCATTGTATGGGGTGGAAAGCAAAGTGGATCCTGGCTTCTCTTTCTGAAGCAATTTTTTGTTCTGGGAAGTAAGTAAGTAAGTAAATAAATAAATAAATAGACTGAAGCCTTTGGAGAGTGATCACTTAGAAGGGGGAAATCTACCCAACTGTAAAAGATTGATGGATATGCTTCATGAAGTGGTGTCTCCCAAGGTGATCACAGTGTTTAGCAGATAAAAGAGGACTAAAGAAACTTTCTAATGCCAACTGAGGAAACTTGTTACTGCCATCCTCATGCAAAACTATGGCCTTTATTGCCACAAGATAATTCAAGGCCTCCAAGAACTGCAGGGCTATGTGAATACTTCGGACTAAAAATACAATCAAAGATGCAAGAAACATGTCCAAAGAGGGGTTTTTTTCCCCTGTTGAGCAAAAGAAGTTCGGCAGGAGATGACCACGAACAGTTGTTGGCGACGTATTAAAAACCACTGGCGAGGGAACAAGCACTGGCAGTTCCCACTTGTGAACAAGATCAAGCTGACAAGTGAAGGCGACTAACTTTGGACATCAGCTATTATTTTCTACAAGTATTTTCTACCAGCAAGGCACTTGTGGCCTTACCAGTGAAACCGATGGGCTCCACTTTGTTTCTCGTGTCGCTTTCCCCGGTGTGTAAACGCAAGAAAAGGAAAAAACGCAGCAGTTACATAAGTTGAGCAGAGAGTCGGGAACGTGCAGGGAGAGACAGCCATCTGTCTCGCTCCCTTTATGCTGTGTTATACACATGGCACTGGCTTGCACCCTGCAATCGAGCAGAGAAGGAAACAGAGGGAGCGCTGAGGCAGCCCAGTTCAGCCTCCCAGCAGAACCGAGACGGAGCTCTGAGCTGCAAGGGAGGAGGGAGAAAATAATGCGTTTAGCAGAGGATGCGAGACTGCCGACCAAAGGGCCTCTTACGCGCTCATCGCTGAATGAATTAAAGTTCCCGGGGAGGAGGCCGGGGGAAGCGGGGCGAGCGACACGACAAGTGTGACAGGAGGGAAGGGGCCGGGAGCCGCCAGCCGGGGACAAGGCGGGCACATGCCGGCGGCCCTGAGGGAGCGCGGGGAGCGGGGGCTCCGGGCCCGGCCCGGGGGTCGCTGCGGGGTCCCCGGCCGGGCCCGGCCCCGCGCCCCCTCCCCCGGCTGCGGGCGGGCGGCGCGGCCCGGGAAGCGGCCTGGAGAGCGGCGCTGGGAGCGATGCCCAGGGCTCACCTTCCCCTCCCCCCGGAGAAGAGCGCTTCAAAATGGTTTTGCAGGCGAGGCTGGCCAGGCTGCGCTCGGTGCAGGGCTTCCAAGTGCAGTGCCTGGGTTGGTTTCCGTATATTCTTTGGCTTTTAATAGCTAGCTGAGGGAAAAAAAGAAAGCATTATTGTTTTCTTTCATTCCTTCTCTCATTGCCTATTCTAAATTTGACTCCAAAGTTTAAGCGGTTGAATTGGCTAATTCTGAATACAGTCTATTGAGAGACCAGACACAGCAGTATATCCCTGTATAGCAATAGATACAATGTGCTGAATTGGCAGTCTAATTATAAATGTGGCATTTGGACCTCCTTTCAGACCCAGTGCCACCTTACCTTATGAGGGAACTTCAACTACAGCAACTGTTCAAAACAAAATGCCATTACAGGATCAGCTTCACCCAACACTGGAACCAGCCAGGGGATTGTTTTACAAACAGCCTTTCTCACTTAACACAAGAATGTATTATAAGGAAAAGTTATGGATAGTGCAGAGTCTGAAGAAAACGCGTATGTAGTTTCTGCCAGGTGTCGAGCTACTTCAAACTGCAGCATACTCCAAATGACCTCATTATTTTCTTTTAAATATACTCACTATAAATAATTATTCCTTAGTTTTACTAGAATGAGCTGCTAGGTACGCTTGCTGTTTATATTCCAAGCGTAGTGTGCATGTAACGTCATAAGCACAAAAACCCAAGAAATATCCTGGCTCAAAACAAAAACCTGCAATAAGATCTTGCCAAAGAATCATGGGGTGCTGAAAAAAAAGTTTTTTAAAGTGTCTTTTCCAGGGAAATATTTATATATAATGGCAGGCTACATTCACATATCTCACATTCATTCTTATTATTTACTTTATGGTATTATAATGGCTTAATTAAATGAGTGGGCACAAGCACGTCAATAAAACAAGTCAAGTCAAGTTGAAGTCTCAAAACAGGTTTCAAGATTGCTCCATTACACGAATACAGAAAGGGAAATTCGTTAATTTTTTTTTTTACTTCAAACTCTATTTGAGGACTGGATAGAACCGTTCTCCTGTCCTCATGATCAGCACTGAAGACGGAAATGGCAAAAAATGTTAAAGTGAGGTAAAAGAAAGCAGTAGGAACAAAGTGCCGCTCGCATGCCGAAGGCTATTTAAATTTGCTTAATAAACATATACCTTATCTGCAAACAGCAGGCGAAGATATATTACTTTATCACAGAAAGTTTCACCTCTCTGTTTTTGGGAAACACCCCTAGGACAGCACTAATCTGCCGTCCTCAGGCTCCCACCGGACTGCCTTTCCCTGCGGCCCCCCCCTTCCCCCCACCCCGGCCACTCAGACACAACACTAATTGTCCTTTCACGGTGCCACTTTCACTCCTTCCCGTCCTTTCACAAATAACAAAACCGCAGCAAACCCCACGGTGAGACGGCCCGCAGGAAGCGGAGACAGCGCTCGGCTGGACAGGAGTGGTGCCTGCGAGTGACCTCCGGGCCCTGGCCGCACGGCTCGGGCCGCGGCCGGTGCCGCCGGCCCGGGGACACGCTCTGGAGGCTCGGCAGGCGTGGAACTACCTGCTCGCATAGCGCCTGTCTGCTCTCCCTCTCCCCTGCCTACACCCAGCCGCGACCCCGCCGCCGGTACACGCGTGCATGCATTACACGAGCGGGCAGCGCCGGTGCCCGCTCCTCCCCGGAGCAGGGCGAGCCGCAGAGGCACACTCATTAGCTCCCACTGATGATTCCTTTCAGGATCGTGAATGGAACAATTGTCAAAAACTGCGGGAAAAAAAACAAGCCCCGAGACTATTATATACAGACACAGCTTGTGTGCGTACATGTGACAGTTGCAGGCAACCCCGATCTGGCCATAAACTCTTCAGCATTATCCGAGATAAAACATCAAATTGCTTGTACGGTAAAAGAGGCTTCTTATTCCCAATCCAAAAAAATAAACAGCTTCGAAGGTAGTGAAACCCAGGAAAAGAACAAGCTCTCCACAAGACACACCTTGCCTCACTCGTATCCTGCAGCACCGCCTGTAAACAGCTGCGCTAGCTTGTTGCGACAGCCACTATTTTATTTTAAAAGAAGAATAACAGTAATAATAGTAAGTGAAATACTTCCTGGAAAACTTACTTTGCATTTAGTTTAGGCACTATTCTTTTTTTCAGCTCGCAAAGGAAGCCGTTTTGTCCAGGTTAGGTATTGTCTACTTATGGATCAGCCTCTGGCTAAGGGTTTATTTTAATTTATGGCTTATGCATTCTTTTAAGGTCGATTTGCATGACCTCCGGCAAAGAGCTAAGGCAGCAAGAAATCCCAAGTCGACTGTTGCCACAAAGCGGCACGCATCTCCCCTTCCCCGG
This sequence comes from Cyanistes caeruleus, assembly GCF_971803275.1. Classification (NCBI taxonomy): domain Eukaryota; kingdom Metazoa; phylum Chordata; class Aves; order Passeriformes; family Paridae; genus Cyanistes; species Cyanistes caeruleus. The sequence goes on from NC_141706.1 coordinate 19,478,971, forward strand.
GTGTAAACAGAGCTCTCTGATGATGGACTGCCTTCTTCTCCCCTCCTTGTGTATTACGAATTAGGGCGCGATATCGATTTTAAAGTTTTCGGTCTAACTTTATCCGAAGGCTCTGCTGGGAGAGATAAGGCGGCGGAGCGGCGCGGCGGCTCCTCGGGACAGCGCCGCGCCGTGGCCGAGCGCCGCACGGCCGCCGCCGCTCCCGCAGCTTTGTGTGCTCCCCGCAGCCGTCCCCGGCCAACTTCAAAGCACTCACCCACCTCAAACTTAGCTCAGAACCCACAGGCACGACTAAACTCCCTTCGCCTTTCTCCATCCCGCGTCTCTCGGGGTTATCCGCCAGGAGAAACCCACGCGAGCACTTCGGAGCAATGACAGCAGCGCTCCGCTCCCAAAGATTTATTTCGGATTTTATTTTTCCTCTCTTTCTCCCTCTCGTGTTAGTTCCTTACGTACAATATCTTCCCGCACCATGTGTTCGCCTGCCGTGGGTGATCTTAAAATACAACGCTGATCTGTCACTACATTTTAAAATAAACTCTACTCGGGAAGGATGAGAAAGTGTTGTGATTCAAAGGTACTGGGGTCCCTTAACGTCTCGGAAACCTCGGGATTCAAACAGCCCCGGAAACTCGCACGGGGACGAGACTGTAACTACTTTTCCCTAAAGAGAAGTTGGGGGCCGGGGGGGGCGGGGGGGGGGGAAGGAATAAAAAAGAAACACAACACCCTCGTGATATAAAAGTAAATAATCGTGCAGGGGGAGGCGGGGGAAGGGGTGAATTCAGCAATGTTAAAAGCTAAACAACAGATCTGTCTCCGGACGCTGCTGCTTCACTCAATTGCAACTAATAACCCATTAAAGACAGCGCAGGGGGAACCGAATTCGCTCCTGCAAAGCGACATAAATCCAGCGAAAACCCATTAAACCACCGCCACCGCCACCAAGCCACGCAGCACTACACACCACAGCAAACAACAGGTATACAACACAATAGGGCTGGTTTTCCTGGTTACCTCCTCGGGATCCAGTGTGGCACAAAGCACTGGGAGAGCCTCCTTTTTTTTTTTTTTGCAACGCGCTTCGGTAATTTTCATTAAAAAAAAAAAAAAAAAAAAAGAAAAAAAAGAAAAAAAAAAGAAAAAAAAAAAAAGAGGGAAGGAGGTGAAGGGGGGGAGGGAGGGGAGAGGAATAAATGGGTAGTAGTTCGGTAAAATAAAATAAAATAAATGAACTAGAGTCTGCTGGTGTTTCTCCAGGCCATGGATGTGCAGGATCCCGATCGTTAGAAGTTTGCGGATGGGTTGCCTGGAGATTTGGTTACAATCAGGTTCATTTTTTTTTTTTTTTCCTCCTGAAACAAGTGAAGGCGATGGTTACTGCTGTCAATCTTGGCAATCAATGTGAGCGGCCATGTCGTAAGTATTCAAAGCATTTCCCGTCGTGCAACATCAGAAAGTGAGTGGCCAGGGCATTGATCTGAGGAAGGCAAAAGGAGGCAGGGCTCCCCCGCCCAGACAGCACAGGCAAGATGAGACAACACAGGGAGAGAGAGGAGGGAGAGGGGAAGGGAGAGAGAGACAGAGAGAGAGAGAGAGAGGCTGGGAGCGAGCGGGGAGAGCAACAACTGCGGAGAAAGTGAGCACAAAACAGAAAGTGAAATCGGCGCGGGCTGCCAGCAGCATCCCCGCGCAGCTATCACCACTCACAGGGCCATTAGACACATGAAACCCTACACCGCTCTGCTCCCGCTAATGACCACTGATTGCCCGGAGTGGTGAGGAAAGGTACTAGAAAGTTACCGGCGAGGGGGTGCGAGGGCGGGGCGGGGGCCGGAAAAGGAGGAGGGGGAGCGGGGGGGTCCCGGGGGAGCCGGTTCGCGGGGCGGGGGGGGCCGTGTCACACGGGGCCGGCCCGCCCTCCGCCCGCTGCGCTGCCTGGGGACACACACGCCGGGAGAGTCCCGCCGGCTCACGGGATACCCCAGAAAAATCAAATTACAAGGGGGGGAAAAAAGCCGGAGAAAGACGATGTGCAGGAGGAGGGAAGAGCTGGCGGTGTGGGGAGGGAGCGGGGACGACGAGAGGGAAGCACTCTGCAAGCGCTTAGTGACAGCTGATAAATGGGTCTCTGAAGAGCCCGATCCCACAGCACGGCCGGGAGGCGAAAAACAAAAATTAAAAAATTAAAAATAAAATAAAAAAAGGAGGGGAGAGATAAAATGGAAAGTATAAATTATACCGGAGATGAGAATCCAGCTACAGGAACCCGGGGGAGAGGAAGGGGAGAGAAGGCACTCAGAGTCCACAAACTAGTGACCGATTCGGCGGAAAGGTGAAAAGTGAGTGCGGTGAAAAGGGAAAGACAGGTATGGCCAGAGAGGAAAAACTGATTTAGGACGGACTCGAGATGAAGTTGGGATTCTCGTGGCGACGACGAGAAATTTTAGCAGCGGCAATATATAAATATCCCTCTCTCTGCCTACCAAAAGGCAACAGATAAGGACTGGAATATCAGCTTGAATACCAATTTAGGAAACTCACGCTCTCTTGGAAGTGCTAATTGGGGATGGGGAGTGGGGGGAAGGGGAGAGATCTGGGAGAAAGAAGGGAAAACTATAAGGAGCTGAGGAGAAAGCCAGTGGCAGAGTACTGCAAACCCAAGAAAGTCTCCCTACTGTATTTTTGCATTCCAAAGGTAAACATAAAAGAGTCTTTCAAACTGTCAGGGGCCCGCAGATCAGGTGGGCAAACAGCGCTGCAGAGAGAACGTCTCCCTCTTTTGATATTATTCACACCTAGGCTAAACTGTTGTTAAGATGGGAGTGCGGAAAGCAACCTCAAGCCCACAAAATGAGAGAGAGAGAGAGAAGTTGTTGATTCATCTCTGTATTTTTGGCACTTTCTCCCCATTTTCCAGAAGGCGCCTGGAACAGTTAGTAACAGACAAACTTTTTAATTTTAAAATAGATTCATAACTTATAGAGGCCAAAAAGACGAGGAGAGAGTCTGATTTTGCTTTCCTTCTCTGTGAAGTACAAATTTGCAGACTAGGTTAGACCCCGAAGCACACTCAGCCCCGCTGCAAATGAACCTGGCTTCAGCAAGACGTGATGAAAATTGAGCATTAACGCGATGGCACAGGACAGATATGACCTGGCTCTGTTTCATTTTGTTAACAAGCTGTAAAACTCGACACACTATTCGAGTCATGCACGTTGCATCCATCCTCTGCCTTTGCTATCCGAGGTGCTATCACCCCTCTCGAGCCGAGTTCAGGGCAAAGGAGTTGTAAGTCATGAACCTCTTGGAATAGTGGACCTGTTTTATACAATATTTTTGTCAATTCCACTACAATAGAAGGAATGACCAAGTCCTATTCAGCAAGGAGCAAGCACCTTGAAATATAACTTTATAATTACCTAGTAAAGGTTTATCATCAAATTAGCTGGATGAGGGTATAGTAGCTAATTTCCATGCATTCTTTCAATTTTAATAAAAGATACTAAAAAAGCGAAATTCAGAGATGAGGGGAAATTGTATGATTGTAAATACTGAGTTTGTATTCACCTGCATCCGGCCAATTCAAAGTATTCACCTTGCTGCAGTTACCCGGTGTATGGAATTAAATAGCTGCCTTTCAAGATACTGCTCTGTCCTTTTTAATCTTTAATTATAAGAATTCCCGTGATTGACCACTAACGCTTTCCTTATAACACATTTGAACCTGCTGCAAATAAAGGAAATACCTTGACTTTTTGCACAACTAGTGTGGCTTTGGCGGGCAAGAAGATTTAAAAAGAAAAAACAATTAAAATGAGCTATGTAAGAAAAGAGATGTAAATCAGAATACAAGGACGAATAGTCTGCCTCAGTCTGCAGCTCTAGTGATTTGTTGCTGGAAGTTTTTTTCTTCCAAGAAACAGAAAAGGAAAAAAAACCCAAGCACTCCTCAAATGTAGCGCCTTATTAAATACGAAGTGGGAATGGGACAAGAGATAATTAAGGCATCAGATAAATCTAACCGCCCACCTAGCTCCGAATCGGGGGAGCATCCCGCTGCACTCCCGAAATTCCAGTGCAGAGAATGACACTGGCTTGGGGCAGGACGCAGCAAGGATGCGGCCACGCTGCCATGCGGAGTGCAAGGAATGCTCTCCAGCTTGTTGCTTCCCCTGTGTGATCAATTAAGTTTCAGATGTAACTCACAGTGCCGGAGAGCGGCAATTTCTCCGCGGCAGGAGAAGTGGATTCCTTGGGCATTGTATGCAAATGTATGTGTGTGTGTGTGTGTGTGTGTGTGTGTGCGCGTGTATGTGCGCGCTGCACGGGGATAATTGTGATTCCCTCTTTGTTTGCATAAGTGAACACCCGCCGTGCGGATCCGTATACACGTGCCGAGAAACAAGAAAATGCTTTCCCTTGGAGTGTTACCCCACGTTTAGAAACCGCGTTTGGAATTACTGTCCTTGCTTTGGCTTCAGGAAGGCTAAAGGCTGGCAGATGTTGAGCAGGGATGCTGACCTGCTGGGGGTCCCTGCGCAGGGAAGGGACCGCAGGCGCTCACATCACGTCGAGGCACTTACCTGTGCACAGCTGTCATTGCATTTTGCGCCCTGTGTGTCACTAAATGCGTTAAAGTAAAGCAATATTCAACAAGAGAGGCGAGCTGTCTAAGTGTGCTAAGTTGTACGTACCGCATCTTTAACCTGAGCAGCAAACCTGCAACTCCTGGAGAGTTGGCGGAACAGTCTCAGAAGTTTTGGATTCAAAGGGCAAGGAATTTCACTTTAAAAGTCATTCACCCACTTCTAAACTGCCCTCTCACCCCAGTTAATGCCGGACAATTAAGAGGCATGTTTATAAATTCCCTCTGCGGACACTGTCCGACAATGAAGGCTTGTTACAGGCTTGCTGAAGATGTTCAGAGAAACTTTTGCGAAATAATCAACAGCATCTGAGAGAAAGCTAAAGGGAAAGAAGTTAAAGCCTGATAATCCGATTGGGAAAAAGTTTTGTTAGACTAGCTAGAAGTAAATTACTGCACGTTTCTTCAAAAGCAAACCCATCAGCTGATACGAATTCCCCTAGAACAAGAACCTCTAGCGAACTCCAAATTCAGGGGACGTTTGCATTTTGTAACACCCAAAGCTCAAGATCTGCCTGAAAACAAAAACTCTGAATTCCTTACAGAGTCATCTGCCAACAAAATGTATTGTCTTGGCAGAAAGAGGATCAAGGAGATTTTAATTTCATTTTAAACTGTGCATCATCTTGATAGCGAAGGAAAAAGCCGCAGCAACAATATCCCCGCTCCACGCCCCCGCCGTTCAAAAAAAAAAAAAAAAAGGGGGGGGGAGAGAGAACTGGAAAAACCACATAAACTTTTACAAAGAAAATAAAAGCAAGTTCGACATGAAAACCCCTTCCTGTCTCGGAAAGTTCATTTTAAAGGTCCCCTCTGTAAATCTAAAGTGCAAACACCAGGCTAAGGTAGTGAGTGGCTGGAATTTGCATGCTGATAAGAGAAGGCTGTTGTACTTACAGTGACAGAGGGCAGGCTGCGGAAGAAAAGCTGTTTGTGTTAGCCTGAGAGTCACCCAGGGCTGCAATGAGAGGAGAAGAGAGGAGTGGGAGTGCCAAGCTGGATACACCTTCACCGCATCTCATCACATCTGCCAGCCTCTCTCTCCCTCTCTCTTTCATTTCCACATTCCCTTTGTTCCTGAAAAAAAAATCTACACGTCACATCAGTCCCCAGATGCAGACTACACCAAAGAAAAAAAATGAATAATTCAATCAAACTGTGCATAGTCTCTAAGGCAATAAATCTATTGCACTTAAAGAAACGAAGGGTAATTACCGCTATAGAATTAGAATAAGGCCAGAGCGCGCAGGGATCCCAGGGTCTGCAAACTCCACGGTCAAATAAAGTTTCATTTATTTAATCCTTTGACAACCCCAATGTAAACTAAAGGGGAGGATCAGAACTTATTCCGGTTGGGTTTGAGAATGCTTGAAGTGAATGTTATAAAAGGAGAGCGCCCGTGGTCTGTGACAAACACAATGCAAGGGAGTAGAAGTGTTTCACTGCATCACCTCCAGGGTCCTTTCCCCCCTCCCTAATGAAGAGTAGACCACACTCCCACTTCCACCGGCTCCTGCTGCTCGCTGCAAGTGCAGCGGGGATCGCTGGCAGCCGGCAGCCGCCTTACCTGCTCCCGAGCGCCAGCAAAGCCTGACAAAAACTCAGGGGAACCGGCAATTTTGTTCTACGCTCTGGCGGAGAGAAGCCTCGGGGGATTTGCACCGGCAAGGATTGCCTCGGAACGGTGCCCCTGACTGGCGGGCGTGTGCCGGGCTGAGGCGGGGGACTGCCCGCCGGGGGCGGGGGGAGCCCGGCGGGAGCGGAGCCCGGCGGGGCGGGCGCGGCGGCGCTGCCGGAGCGCGGTGACGGACCGGCCGGGGCGGGAGGCGCGAGCCGCGCTGCTCCCGCTCCTGCCTCGCAGGCTGCTCCCTCGGCTCGGAGGTAAGATGATTCTACATTGTGTTTATCCCCTCACGGGTAGCCCGGGTACCGGGGGCGCGCTGCTGTGCTGACGAGGGCGGCGGCTCGGGGCTGTGGCTCAGCTCCTCGTGCCCGAACCGAGCCGGAGCTTAACGTCGGCGTCTGCTGCTTTACACTCTCCATCGCATTCTTTGCAAACTTCTCCTGGGGGGACTGGGGGAGGAGTGAGACGGCGAGGGGGAGGGGGAAACTAACCCCAGGTGAGACCGCGCTCTTCAGATGCCGCAGACCCTCGCTCCGATGCCGCCGGGCTTTGGGCCGACCGGGGAGGCTGAAACACCTTGCGCCGGCGCGGAGCATCGTGCACCTCCCGTCCCTGCGCCGCTGTAGCAGCGGTTTGATTTAGCCGAGCCGCTACCGGGACTGTTATTCCAGCGCGGGCAGAGCGGAGCGCGCTCCCGGCCGCCCGCCCCGGGCCCATCCGTGTGCTTACCGCGCCACCGTGAGGCAGGCGCGGACCCCGCACCGAGCGCCCGCCGCGCTCCGGGGCAGCCGAACGCGCCGCGGCCGCGGGCACCCCGCGCAGGGCGGACGAGAGGGCCGGGCTCCGCCGCGGACAGTCCGCAGCCCCCAGGGCTCCGGGACAGCGCATGCCGCTGCCTCCCGTCCGCTCTCACGGGACGGAGAAAGAGGGGGACAATTTAGGGAGAATTGAGGGAGATGAGAGTGCACAAAGCGAAAGCACCACGCCGGTGTTTTCCTTAAATCCCTGCCCCGAGACTTTCTCCCTCCTTCCCCTGTCTCGCCGTCGCTGGGCGCTCCTCAGAGGATTGGGGAGAGTAGGGCACAGTGCATCCCGGGCCGCTCCTCGCGCCGGTACCGCTCCCTGTAAATCCTCTCCGACCCCCCTGCTAGAAGGCAGCGTCCCCTTGTAGCGTGTGCCAGGGAGCGCTGCTGGCTCCTCTGCCCGCTCTCTTTCCACCTCCTCCCTGGTCAAAATCAGGCCAGTTGCACTGCCCGGTCATTCCTGAAAGATTTTCCTTCTCAAGTATTTTAGTTGATTTCAAGTTTGAGGCTGGGGTTTTGGTTGGTTATATTTATATTAATGGAAAGGGAATGGGAACAAAAAAAAAAAAAAAAAAAAAAGACTAGGCTGTCACCACCCATGGATAGTACCTAGGGTGACACTGCTAAAAGTTGTGGACAAGACTCAGCACAATGACTTTCTTAGGTACGCTCCAGGCACACAAAAGCTGTGGAAATTGATCTACTGTAGAAGACAGATCTTCTTCTATAGGGGCAAAACACATCACTTACTTCTCATGAAAAGCTTTAACCCAGAAGGGGGTTCCTCTCAGGAGACTTTCAGCAGCTGGTGGAAATAATCCCAGCTACTGGAAAGCATCCATCATGTCAGGGCATCCTGGCGCCCAGAAAAGCACTGACTGCACCGGCAAGGTTGAAGTCCCTTAACTCCTACCTCCTAGGTGCACTAGCGGAGTAAACTCCGCACATGAACCATGAGAATTCCAATAGCAAGCTCCAAAAAATGGCAATTACATCCAGCTGTGATTAGGAATCACCTTAAGATTGGATACCTGATGCTTTTCATGCATAGAATGAAAGTAGAAAAACAGTAGCGTGATGGTGGAAGGTGCAGATATTTCCACTGAAATGCATCTGCTCTTCCTAATCGGGGAATTTCACTTAACAGCTGGATTTGCCTGTTTGTCATCTTAATCATTTTTCAAGTCCCGTCTCTGTACAACAGGATGACCGTAAAACACGGCTTACATGCAGAAATGCAGCTCAAGATTACCAGTGATTTTAAACCTACATCAGATAAATGAAAAATACCAACATACACCTTTTCTAAACATCCCTTTGCAGAAGCAACCCAAAGCCATGCCAGAGATGTTTAAAGCAATCATCATGCTCACACTAAAGCATCTCTTCCTTGAGCATGCACCTGTATAGCCTCACATATACCAATTTTCCCAGCTTCAGCTGGGAATAGCAGAGCTTGTTTTGAGAATGAAGGACAGGAGGATCTGTGTCAGGTAGAGCTATACCCACACACACATTTGAGGGGCTGGGAGGGGACTCATGCTACAGAACCCCCTTACAGCCCACAGCAGCTCTATTTTATATTCCAGCCCACAGTAAGCTCTAGGTCAGTGGTGTTAACATGAAAGTTGCTGTGGATCTTCCCCTAGAGTCTCAGTGGCAGAAAAGCCCTTGCTAAAACATGATGACTGCAAACCCCTATCAGCACATCACGCTGCTCTTGTTTTCTCATTGGCAATGTCCCATTCTGATAGCACATGCTGGAATTCAACAGAGCACATATAGGCTTTCTATTGTAACACTGCAAATATTCCGTCAGATTATTTTTCTTTCATACACCCACCTTCCTCAAATAAAAAATAACCCCACCAACAAAGAACAATTTTCAAAGTTCCTGACCAAACTATTGTGCTGCAAACATATACTGAGTGAAAAATAATACAAACAAACAAACAAAAAGACCCAAATAAAAAAAAAAAATTAAAAAAAACCAAAAAACGACCCTGAAGGTTAGAATAAATAAAAAAAGTTGTCTTTCACCTGGAGACTGCCCCACACTGCAAATAAATGTATTACTACTTAGCCACATACACATGCCACATTAACAGAAATAAAAGGAATTCTCGAGATAGGGCAATGATTTTGTATTTTATATTACTAACACTGTGCACTTATAAATTGCATTGGTTTCAAGATGTGCTTTTGGGTTTGTCACAATATGGCCTAATCTTGTAGGCTCCTGTCACTGCCAGTTGTTTCATCCAGAAGCTCAAGTCCTATGTATGTGAAGTGCATGCTTCTTATGAAGAGATTCAAAATTATGATGCTGGAAATTGACAGTTTAGAAAATACCAAGACAAGAGGTTAAAATGTGAACAAAGATATTTTGGGGTAGGTACGGAGTTGTTTCAAGCTGTCCAATTTTATTTGCAGTTTGTAAATATCATGGCATATCCCACGCCATGTCCTCCCTCCTGTCCTCTTCGGGCACTGCACATTTTCTTACCCAAATACACAGTAGTAACTTCTTGCAACAAAGTTGACTAAGGAGCAAGTCACTGTATAAATCTTTCAAATCATGTTTAAATATAGCTTAGTAAATGGGGAATGTTGGGCAGAAACTGCCGAAAGCATTCATACTGGTAAAACCGAAATGCGACATGATCTCAACGTATTCGAACATTCAATTATATGAAACGTTTTTCCAGTGTAATATCAGATTTAAGACTCAAGTGAAATAAATGTGATTTGACTGTTTTGGAGTCTTCCTAAGACAAACGACTGAAAGATCAAGGTGTTTTATTTCCTATTTGGATCAATGATCAATAAGTCTTATACATGAGAACCACGTATTTTGAATAGAAAACAAACTTTTTTAATAAGTGCAAGTTAGACTGAATAAAATTACTACGTTTGGAAAGTAAAGCTCACTATTTTTTAAGTCATTGCAATCTATATAATTATGAAGTAATATGAATAAGGCATCTTACATTGGTACTGAATTTTTTACTCAAGTAAAACACTCATTGATTCCAATGTGAGTGTTGCCTGAGTAATAGAGTTCCCTGTCAAACTGTTAAAATCAGCTAACTTCTAAAAGCCTGCAGATTGATGGAATAACGTGATTATACTAAAGGTATGTATTTAATATGGAAAAAAAATCAAGTTACCAGGCAAAGCCTTTTCACATTTCACATTTACAATAAAACAAGTAGTAATATAAGTAAATATTTTGGGGGGATTTGTAACTCTGTGCCTAGTCATGAAGACACTTAAGCTTACGATTTTATTTATGTAAGCCATGCCAGTGAATCAGTACTCTCGTGTCACAAGCATTTGAGGTTTAGCATCTAGGACAATACAAATAGGAATAAACTGGCTTTAAATATTCCACTAGCAAAACAGGACTGCTCTTTGCTGTGGATTGCACTGTAAGAGTTATTTTGGAATGTCATGTTTAAAAGTTAGTGAGTGATGATATACATTCTCTTTGTTTTGAGTGAATAAGCCCTTCATCAACATAATGTAGCAGAGTTAGATTTAAAAAAGATTCTTACAGAAAGCTAGAATTCCTTCACAAAAAAACAACATCAGACAAATGAAAAATACCGACATACACCTTTTCTGATTTTTTTTAATGAAGTATTAAAAGCCTGGTTCTAATAAGAATATTAAGTAAATAAATGTTAGCTGCACTCAGTGCTATTAGCATAGTTGAAATAGTAGTTTATAAATTTTTGAGAGCATCAGCATCATGATATGGTTGTCATAGAAACTGCAACAATATGTCATTTCAATTAATTTTACATGCAGTGATGCTGAGGTCCTTGTAACAATTCTTTTAGGAAGTTCTAGAAGTAAATATTGAATAGCAGGAATGAAAACACTAATAGGTAAAGGTACCCTTAAATTATTATTTAATTAACAAAACAGGGAGAAATCTATATTATTCTAAAATAATGACTGTACTGGAGGAACTAGTTAAGCAGACTTTGACTTCAAAACACCAAAATTAAAAGATGAAAGCTACAGAAACATTCAAACTCTAAGTAAAGAAAAGTATCTTTTCCCAACCAAAGCAGATTTGGGGGGGGAAAAAAAAAAAAAGTAAAGATTTATTCCTGTCCACAAAATACAAAACATGAAATAATTTTAAATCATCAGTGTTCCTTTTGTGTGTGCAAGAAGCAAAAAGTCAAATGTTACAAATCCAGGACCATAATACAAAATCTTAAAAAAAGCTTTAAAGGTAGGAAATGGAACATGAATAGATTTATTTTTCCTGTATAATGCAGCTACTGTGTGTTATGAATGCTACCTTAAGTAAATCATTTCCAGACACACTCAAATGACATTAATGACTTGATTATTAGAACAGAAAAGCTAACCAAAAAAAAGGCAGTGTTTCTAAAAAAAATTATATTGTAGCAGTGTGAATTTTTTATTTATTATTTTTATGTTATGTATGAACATATATTCCTGTTTTCTTATTGCATATGTATGATACAATACCTGACCTGATAGTTTATATAAGAAAGAAAATACTGAACAGATTGTAATGAGAAAAAAATTTAGATTTTCAACACACTGTACACAGCAATCAGTAATTCTATAGGATACTTTGTTTAAATTTACTGAGTTGCGACACAGACTAGAATGTGCAGGATCTTTCAAACTGAGATGTGAAACAAGCTGTTTGTAAGTAAATTAAAAGTATCGGTATTACAAAAAATTAAAAAAAAATTTAAAAAAATAAAAAAAATAAATTAAAAGGAAAAAAGAAGAAAGCCCCAGCCTATGGAAACTATCTGCAGTGAGAAAGGAGAAGCATCTAGAGCTCTCCTTTCTGATAGGATTAAGGAATGCTACAAAAGAAGCATTTAAATCTCTAGTTTTCCCTGACAATTAACAATGAAAAGCAGATGTTTACAAAGCTATTTTACATGCTCGTTTATAAGATGCTAAAAGATGGTTTGTGGATGGTAAGAAGGAAGAGCTGGATAACTGCTTGTCTGGTGTATATTTAAAAGCATTTTCATTGGCTCAGTTATTGTTAATAATGAAAGAAACACTTTGTGCTGTATAGCTGTGACTATAGAAAACTGCCGTCGTAAAGTCCTCAACAAACTCTTAAGATGCAATTTACAAAGATAATAATAACACAGAATTATTTCACTTCTCTGAATGCTACACATTTGCATACCAGGACTGTGTACAATATACTCATAATGCACATTCATAACAACAAGGACTTCTTAACATTGCAACAGCACAAGATCTGTGCATTAAAAATCTACAGTTCCAAGTTTTCCTTTTGGTTGGGAACCATTTGTATAAACCAGATGCTCTGCATCTACTCAGAGCAAGCTCACGTTCAGCTCTACACCTTTACTGAATGGGATCACATCAAGAAAATTACAAAACACTGTAAGGTAGCAGCAATATTAATAAATCCCCCCTCATAGAGAAACATGGCCAATTACATTTTCACACTAATTTGAGCAGAAGTCTAGTCTATAACTGTGAGTCAAGAGATGTGGGTTCTATTCCTGGCTGTGCTACAAACCTACAGAGTGTTTCTGAACAAGTCACTTACACCGAGTCACTTGAGTAGAAAAAATGCTAAGAATGCCTGCCTCGAGCTCAATTTAGACAGATCCATATCTGCTTCTATGGATGCAAGTGAATGTGGGCATAAGTTTCTAAAAACCTGGGGCCTACCCTCTTTGGATTTTGCATTTTATCCTATTTCTCTACCTGGAGGGAGCCTGTTGGGGACTTAATTCATGAAAGGCTCCTCACATAGCAATTATATTTATGCATAACAAGATTCCCATTAAAAGCCCCAGCCTTGCTTGTTTCATGCTCACATTTCACTTCACACATTTGTAGGAGTCCCATTTACTCTAATAGAATTATTCACTCTCTATAATTCTGGGTGTCTTAACTTCTGCAGTATCAGGAGCTAAGTTAATGGAATAGATAATGTGTAGAAATACTTGTAGTTAGTAATGAGCTTCAGCCTTCATACTTAGAATCCTGCATCACATTCAATAGGAGGATTTTTAAGTATTGCTATTACAATGTCCTGGTACAAATAAGATGATGCATAGCTGACTTGACATTAAAATTTTTTGAAATCTTAGCATATGTACAAAACAAACAAAACTCTCTTTGCTAAGTGCAAAATAATTTCAAAATCTGCAGTTCTAATTATAAAAGGCACTCATAAATCACCTGTGTGTTGCCACCATCCGAGCTGCTTTTGGTTTTTGCCTCAGCCACTGAATAAATTCTAATTTTTGTTAATGCTTATGTTATTCCTGCTACTTTCTCCAGTTGTGAATGAATCTATTACACTAAAATACAAAAGTATTTAATTCATATTAGTTTGCTAGATTTAATTTCCTTGATGGACTCTTCCACAACTCAGACTTCCCATCTCCGGGACACTCTCTTGGACTAAAATTGTGATAAATGCATAATGATATGCAAAGTAGGTCAAATTTCCAGCTTGCAACTACAGCCATCCTTAACTTCACCCAAACGAATACTGCTCACATGGTGAAAACTAAACATGCATAGAAATGTTTACAGAATTGGGGCTGAAAGTAGCAAACAGTCTTCCTGCCTTAGATGGATTTTTACTCTAACACAAATTATTTACACAGAAATATAACAGCAAGGGATAATTGAAAATATTTTGTCTACCTTTCAACAAAACACCATGGGGAAAATACCTTCCCAGCAGCTGTTATTGGTAGGGCAGAAAGGGACAAAAGAAGGAAACAGCTTTTCTCCCTGAGTCAGTAACAGCCTGCACTGGTGCTGCACTATTGCCAAGTACCAAACCAGCTAATAAAATGCAGCTCACAACTGCCCACTTTTTCTAGTACTGCATTCCCCAGCCCTGAAACACAAAAGGGTATCCTCCCTTCTCCCTCCCCTCCTTCCCACAGAAATGACACTCCTGGCTGGGTCCTTGACTGCTGGCCTGCCACAGCCACAGAGGAGGGGACACAATTTGCCTCTGTCTCAGTATTTTGCCGTTATTTTAATTTGATGGTATTTTGATACTACAGACTGGTTAGACTCCTCAGACTGCCATCTGAAATGTTGGTGACTAAGGGTTCTGTTCTGAGGTTCTTTCCTTCTTTGTTTTGTTTTTTTTTTATTTTATTTTTAAAATTTTTTTCTTCTTCTCTGGTTTGAACATTTATTTCAATTAGCTTTCTCATTTAAGCAATAGAAAGGTTAGCATTATAGGGTTGGGGTTTCTTTTAAATTAACTTAGAAAATGTTTACGGTATTCATCAAAGGAGCCCATGCTCCTGGAAATTGGAATTAAAAGGAAAAACATGTTAAGCAAAATAAGAGCACCTTAGAATCAATATGGTCACACATCCCAGATCTCCAACTCATATACTCAGCAAGCAACCATTTCTTTAGTATAGCAATTTTCCACTTAAGCACTGAAACCTCAGCCTCGATTGTAAAGCAGTATTCAGGGGGTCATAGCTTCTGCCTTTGCTTTTCTTATCCTTTCTAGAACCTAGAGCTGCAAAGGAAATTTGTCATGTAACATTTTTTTAATGTACAAAAGTGGGGAGAGCTGAGTGTGGAATTAGCAATGTATTGGATTTGAATGTACACTTTTATCACAGCCACAAGCCTTTTCTAGAACATCCTCCACAGTCATATTCAGCACAGGGAGCAATTCCTGAAAACAGCACTAAATTCTCTGACACACTTCCTAAGGTTCTGGGTCAAAGGAAGAGAAACAGAGATTTGTCAAGGTCTATTTAATGAGTCTGAGAAAGGAAAGCACTAAAATCTGTGGTTTAAGTGTAGTACACTATACCAAATCCTTTTTTCAATTAGAAAAAACACATCCCTCTCCTATACGATATTTGGCACACTTGTTTTCCAAGAGTGAGATTCAAACTTTTCAAAGTCCTTACATAGGAACTTGCTTCTTTTTGCTCAAAAAATTAATGAATTATACAAATCCTTTGATTTAGAGAGAAGCTTTATTTTGTGGAGAATATTAAGAGATTTTACTGTTGATATTTCCACATTAATATACATTATTTATCTCCACAGGGTGGCGAAAAAGAGAAAATTGCAAAGACTTACTGGGTGGCAGGAAGTGGGATTCACTATAATCAACAGCAGCAGGGGACTCTTTGAGGTTGTGTTGCAAGATATATTCAAGATTTTAGCAGAAAGAAAATAATTGCATTTAATACTGTGCTGGTGGGAAATAACATATGTTCAATCTTTTCCAGCTTTTACACTTACATTTAGATTTAGACTCTTGCCCTTTCAATGCAGAGATACTACTTCTTAAAATCTGGATTTATTTTTTTTTTAATTCCTATTTTTAACCACACTTATGCAGAGAATATCCTGTTATTAGCCAGCTAGATTTTTATGCTACTTTCAAATTTTACTTCGAAAATTTACTAAGGTTTCATGAACATATTCAGTGGACTAAATAAATAGCTCTATGTTCAGTAAGCAAGCTATTGCCAAAATACAGTAAAGTTTACAGCATTATTTTATTTTATATTTTTTTTAATGTAAAACCCAAAGATTATATAATTTCTCTGATGTTTGCTTAAAATTTCTTTCTGGTTCAAATCACTACATTTCTTAGAAATTCAGAACTTCTTAAAAATAGGTGTAGCTCTGTCTATGTAAAGAGTAAGTAATAAGTTGATGAAATATTTGCAGTTAGCTAATAGAAAAAAGCTGAGAGTCATATAAAGGTTTTCCACAATTAAAGGGATTAAAAATTTGTGCATATGATAATTGAGCTTCAATCTTAGTTTATAGCTCATAAAAGTTCAGGAAATTAAAAGTAGCTGTCTAGTATAAGCTAATTGTGCAGAATTCTTTTATAATCAAATACATGCACACATACAGAGAGGTATCACCATAGCACATTTTGATATTGCCCGGTTTGCCTGTGAAGTAGAAGAGAAACTGGCACTGGAGAAGTCTGTCACATTCTTCCACCTTAAAAAAGACTTAGAAACATTTAAGTTAGGCTAGATATCAGTATTTTAGAGATCAAGGCAAGTAAGATTAATTCCAACTTGCACAATAATTGCAACTCTTGTCTAGTCTTACTGTTTAGTCATGAGACTTTAGTCATTCTCTGCTTTGTGCTACTCCAGAATGGGTATCTCAGGGCAGATCATCATCTGTGCAAAAGGCTAAAGGAATAGTCATCATTTAGGCCAATAGGGTCAGACTATTCTTCCCTATGAATTTAGTTGCACACTTCAGGGAACCATATAAAATTATTTTTTGGTGAAAATCTCTTAAAGTTGTTGTGGTTTTTTTCCAGAACTCTATTGCTTTATTGGTTTTTTTTCTGTAAATACAAATGGAATTACATGTATATATGTAAAACACATAATTGATTTCTGGCATATGAAAGACTCCAGACCTGGACTTTATACTGGCAGGGGCTTACAGGTGGCTACCAAAAGACTCAAGCTGAGAGCTGTGAGTGGGAGGACAAGGTGAGGAGAACAATCTGCCATTCAAGAACAGTCTTCTTAAAAGTCACGTCAAGGCTAAACAGGCTGGTTTATTGGTAGAACATAATAAATATATATACATATACTTCACAAGCTGTTATTCCACTGTTACTTTACATGGCTTAATGACTGGCATGTACTTTTTTTTACTTTTCTACTTTTTTAAAAAAAATATTTACTTTTCTTGCTCCTCCCTTATTGCCCACAGTAACATTACATGGCTCCATGCTCTGTCAGCTGAAGCATCTGCTGTGGTTTTGGGGGACAAGGAGAGGGGTTCTGTTGTGATTTGGAAAAGAGCAGCAACACAAAACGTAGTGCTGGCCCCAGAGGGAACAGCAGCAGGGAATGGGTGCCGGTGTGGAGATCATCCCAGAAAAAAGTTGGAACTGCAGCCTGCGGGTGGGATTTGATGGCACCTTAAACCTACAAAGAATTCGGCTCGTCAAAGCCTCATCTACCAAGCAAGGCTTTCTATTCTTTCCCTTGTCTCAGCACTAACACCCACGTACTGTGCAGAAGCCAACCCAGAGAGGCTGCTCATCTCTAAGCTAACTCCATAAAAGTGAAGACAGCAAAAAAAGATAAAGAACAATGAAACAAAAAAAACCTTTTCAGCCAGATCTGCTCCAAGGAGCAATTCACAAAAGGATCAGACAAGAGCCAGTTCCAGCACAGTGCAGAAGGTGGAAACACAGAGCCAGAGCCAACCGAGGAGAGGACAAGGCAGCCCAAACTTAGATCAACTCCAGCTGTGATGGATCCAGAGCCAGAGCCAGCCTGAACACTTCGAAGCTTCCTAAAACCTCTGCACCTTCTCTAAAAACACTGAGATAGAATGAGTAAGTATACAGAGTTAAAATTACCACAATACTATATATATATATATATATATATACACGGGTCAAGAAGAAAGAAAAAAATCTTTCATGGTCTTAAAGATATCTAGCAGAGTTTCTGTATGGTATAACAGGCCATGAAAAAACCCTTCCTGAGCTACACAGATCACACTTGTGAGCAAATTTCTCTTCTCTAAGCCTTCATTGTGTAGATGAGAAGATAAGGCAGATGCTGTTTGAGAAGGATTGAAAAAGACTGAAACCAACAAGAGTAGGAGCTAGCATTTGGAAAATTAATAGTATGGAAAACAGCACATTTTTCCTCTGTGCAAATATCTAAATTCTGCCATCCCACACCCTCAAAATATGAAGTTTCTTACTTGAGGATATGTAAATTTTTAGAACAAACAGATTTATCTGGCTAGCATTTGTAAGGGCAGCTATATACACATGATGAAGTGCTGGATAACTGAATTTAAAAGAAAGAAGAAAAATACTTAGGAGATATGAAGTCCAGAACAAAAAGATTTCTAATATTGCACTCAGACTGTAAACAAAACAGACAAAGTCTAATATGCTGACTACAGTAACAGCAGCAAGAAAAGAAGTCTCTGTAAAAAATTTATTTGGAAATTTCAGACAAAAGCTGCAGGGAAGCTACATTAGGATTGGCGTGTTAATTCTTAAAAGAGAATAGGGTATTTGGAAGTACATAAATGAACAGATACTAGTTAGTAGCCTTACCTTTCCCACTGACTGTACTAGTTGGAAGGAAGATAAAATCTGTCACTGATTTTGGGGAAAACACCTAAAAAATTTAGAAAAATTTATATTGGCCATATACTTGCCAAAAAGACCCAGAACAAAGAATTCTAACAGACAAGGTGACACATGGACTGTTCCCAGATATACACTGACTAGGAAGTAGGTCTTTGTATGTAACTAGGATAAATCAGTATTTACAGATACTTCTGTGCTCCCACTTCCTGTCTTCTGCTGATAATTCAGGAAATTAGTACAAATTATTTGCAAATACAAAAATAGATGTCCAAAATCAAAGTAGTGTAGTCAAGTTATGTTAAAGGTTAACACAAACACATTCTGCCGGACAGCAGTGGAGAGCATTACGGAAAAAGTGTAAAGGATACTTCAAGGGGAAAATCTGCAAATCAGAGGAATTCAAAGAAGAGAAAAGCAGGAAAAAGTAATTCACATATAATCAAGCCATTTTCAGATTTGGAGAATTATTGGATGACATTTCTAGAAATAAATTTTTTTCAGAAATAAAAGTTTAATGTGTGATGTCCTCTGGTCCTATGTACAGTTATTGAGGAGAAGGAAAGTAAGGAACTTAATTTTTAAAGTTTTGTTTACTTGCCTGCTCTGGCTGAGATAATAAAAGCAAAGTTTGGTTAATCCAATTTGGATTGTATTGATTTGTTCTTGTTGTTAGCAGCATTGCTCTGCTGTACTTTCTAAGTCCTTGAGCAAGCAGGAAGAATGGTGAAGAATAGGATGGCATCCCTGAGGCTGGGAAAATATAACATGGACTTTTATGATACAGCTACAAAAACACCTGTAAATGCCATGTCTTTCTGCTCAGCTTTGTTTATATACATTTGGTAGCAGTCCTCAAAACTGGATTTCTGTTAGTCAAGCAGATCGAGTCAGTTGAACTCAAGCTGCCTGTAGGAGCACAGCTCAAGGATTCAACCACCCTTAGTGGATGATCTTAATTAGATTCAACATCTTATTAATTAGATTCAACATATTTCCTTAGGGAATTTGTCAGAAACAAGACACTTCTTAATTGTTATCAAAACAAACAAACAAATCCCCCCCCAAAAAAAACAAAAAAAAAACCCCAAACAATAAAAAAAAAAAAAAAAAGCAGAAATTTCTTCTTAACAGTAGACATATGAATAAAAATATAAGGACAACAGAATGTCTTTCTTTTGTACATTAGTTTAACGTAGAAACTATAACTCTTGTCTAAGCCAGTGTCCACAGAGTGGAGTGCCCAGATTTTGACCAATATTCTCTTTAATCAGTATGTGTAGATATACAACTGTGTACCTTTAGGGCATCCTGGAACTGCTGTCGTCAGAGCAGATGATGCAGGCAATGTTTGGCAATTATCCCATGCTGTGTGCCACAGGGCTGTTCAATCCAGCATGCTTCCTCACAGTCCTGCCATCAGAACAAATTGTGATATAAACATAGGAAACTTCACAATCATACAATTATGAACAAACCACCTTAATTTACTAGAGCACATATAGTATTCCAAAACAGTAACACGTTTCTTTCCTTAAAAGGTTATTACAAGCGGGGAGAAATCACTAGTCTCCTTTTGTAATGAGTTCATGATATCAAATGTCCTCTTTATTGAATGTTGGTCACTGGGAAAATTCATGGCTAATCAGTGATCTTTTAAAATCTGCTGGATTGTCCCTCATCTCCTGTAATACCTTAAGAAATATGTCCTTGCCTGATTAGATGTTTTGGTACCACAAAAAGGAAGTCATAAAACCCCTCCAAAACACAGTGAATTTCAGATCTGCACTTGCATATCAGTACAGCAAATATAAATTGCCTTATTTTATTGACTGCATAATTTTAGTATTATAAAAGCTTGAAAGTAGTTAACCAACACACCAGGACCATAGAAACTAAGGCTGTCTTTTTCTTTTTTTTTTTGAGCAGACCGAACAGACCCAAAATCTTAGCTCTCCTGTGGAAAGACAGATAAAAGGTGAAATCTTTAGAGAACAAAGAGAAATCAAAGCAACTCCTCCATCCTAAATTGTTACCAGGATTACAAACCAACTAATTATGATGCAAGAATATGAACTGGGCTGCTTATAGGACAGTGTGAAAAATTTAGAAGGGTTTTTTTCTTATTCATACTGTCCTGGACTAGAACCTCTTTTCCTGCACACTTATTAAAAGTACCTGTAAGTATACGTACACTCTGCATGTTTCTCAGGAATTACAGATATGAACATTTGAAATTAAGAATTCTTCATTAAATTATAAATAGTTACATATTGTATTTCGGTGTCTTTCTTAGAATTTTAAAATTATTTTAAATACACAGTACTTACCTATTTACACATTGAATAGTTGTACTTTAAAATGGAAACAGTTATGGTTCCAATCTGCTACTCACAACATACAAAAATAACAGATATACATAATTCCAGTAGGCACTGTAATTTATTATTTTAGCCTTTACCAAGAAAAACATTTTCAAGCGATTTTTTTGACCAGAAGTTTATGAACTAAAGTTGGAAAGGTGGTTCTATAAGCCAAGTTTCACTATCAATGGCTTTCTCCCTTGCTCCGAAGTGTCTGTTGCACACAGAGCCTTCATTAAAGCAGATTGCAAAAAAAAAAATAAAAAATTGTGCAACAATATTTGCCTTTCATGTTGCAGCTTTAATTTACTTCAGTATGTTATCACACACTTCCAAATAAGTAACCTTAGATTTAGAATTCCTTATTTTTTTTCATCACCACCACCAAAACTTTAAAAATAATTGTTCTTTTGATATGAAAAATATTTAATTTTATTGATAAAAAATTAATTATATTGTTATCCAAGAACAACAAAGCCACCATCAAAGATAAAAATAGCCATTGTCTGCATGTTAATTTCATTACATATGTAAAAGATTGTTATCTCTGATTGATTGCTCAACAGTCAGCATTAATTTTTATTATCCCAACAAAATTAATTCAGTCACTTTTAGCTGTGATACAAAATGACCAAAGCATAGAAAACTCAATTCACAACTGCATTCCATTCTACCAAGCACTACTCATAAATAGAAGATACACAGTAAAAGGAAGATTCTATCCTGGGAAGTCCAAAGTTTAACATACAAGAGAAACAAAAGGTGTGAGGAAATAATGTAATGCTTGAATAAAGGTGTAGAATGTGGGAAAAAGAGAAGGTAAGAGAATGGCTATATGGTCACAGCCATTACATTACACACACATATATTTGCATTCCAACAGATACATGCATTTATAAATATAGATATTGATATTAATATAGATATAGATGTATATTTATATGCATGAAGACATGGGAAGACAAATACATACATAGAAGATACACACTGATGATTTTACTTCCTGAAGAAATCCAAGCATTTTGAAAAAACACAAAAACACCTTACTTGACCATACTCTTTACCTGTTAATGAGCTGCTAATTAAGACCTAGCAAAATGCATGTTCATAAATTTTACTATTGGCTTTTTTCCCAATGAAAACCATTGTCCAGAAGATTTCTAATCATACAAACTAAATATTTTTGTTCTATCTGGATAATATAGATATATATTTTTGTATAAGTATCTTAACATTTATAATCAGAAAGCAAAAAACAATTCACAGCTTTCTAACAGAAGTAAAATTAGTGTCTATTATAAGAAAAGCTAAGAGGGGCCAGCACAACAACAACAAAAAAATTGTATTTCTTCATGGTCTTTCTGACACATCTCTTCCTATGCCAAACTGTGTAGAGTTCTCTTTTACTGGCTGTTTCTCTAATCCTAATCCTTGCCTCCTTGACAAAAGACATGAATTTTGCATCAGTCAA
Organism: Cyanistes caeruleus; assembly: GCF_971803275.1. Taxonomy (NCBI): domain Eukaryota; kingdom Metazoa; phylum Chordata; class Aves; order Passeriformes; family Paridae; genus Cyanistes; species Cyanistes caeruleus. Next base: position 19,501,047 of record NC_141706.1, read on the forward strand.
AGCAAAAGTGATCAGTAGCATAAGATGTATGCACAGAAAAGGCCAAAACATTCATGGAAATAGGGAAATCAAAGCCCACTCCAAGATCCAGCACCACCCTTCTAGACAACTTCAAAGCTCCCCTGCTTGCCTTGGTGTTGTAGTCTTTGACCAACATCTCTGTTCCACTTCAAACACACACAGGTATCACCATCACTGTCACCATGCTGCTGCTGAGACCACAAAGTGATAGTTTGAAATAAAGGCTATACTGTTTAGCAGAGATGCTAAACAAGATAAAAGATGTACTTTGCTGCACTCCACAGAGATGTACTAGCACTGTGAAAACCCTGAAAGAATTCTCCACCTGCTTAAATTCAGAACAATCTTCCAACAAAAGGTAAGATTTTATTTTAGCTGTAACCTATCCTTTTTCTTTTATTATATTCCTGCAAGCATGCTTGCCCACCATTTTACTTTAACTATCACCAAACTACATGTTTTGTTGTTTTGTCCAGGAGAGATTTTGTCATTCTTATTGTTGCCTGAAGACACCAGCCAGAACAATAAACAGCTCCAAGTAAGTTCCCCTTACACAGCCTTGGACATGCTAAAAACTTACCTGCTAAAGTCTGATCACACATGAATTGTGTTCAAACTTTATCAGTCCTTAAAACAGAAAGTTTTCATTTATTCTGACAGAAACATGAGTAAATGTAGATTTAAAACTCTATTTAAAAAAAAAAAAAAAAAAGAAAAGATGTATCACTTAAACACAGACCTAAATGTTGTATTTCACAGTGGCAGTCAAGGAGAACGCTCTGAATGCTTATTTAAAACAGAAAGTGTGTATGAAAAATATACATGAAATATAATGCATAGACTTGTCAAACAGAAGGAATATTATAACAGCAGATCCAGGGCTGTTCCTTTTTTACTTTCACTAGTCCACAGCTATCCTGATTTGCATTAACAAGAACTGCTGCCACTGGTAAGTCTCTTTGCATTTGACATGAAAATTAACAGAAGACTAATTTTAGGAATATTATAAACATCCTTCTAGAAGTATATCACAGGTTTTTTTCAATATGCAAAACCTTTTCCTCCTGAATACCAAGGAGAAAACAGGCATCTATTATCTAAGGTCCCCTTTAAAAGTACAGCTTCCCTGCATTTCTCAGTTTTAGGACAGCTGGCCATCAAAAGAGAACAGAAGGCTGAAATTGTTAAAATAATTGACAAGACACAGTGCAGACTCCCAAAGGTTTTCTGGAATGGGTGTCTCCTAAGTCAAATATTAGAGCATTCTGAATTTAAAATATGTGTGGTTTAGTCCAATGATTTGTTCATTACAGTAACTTTTCTTCTTTTCTGTTTTCAAGTTCCGTTTTTCTTTTTGGTATATATTTGTGTCTATCCCTTTCTTTTAACACAGAATATATGTTAAGAGCTGTCCAAGAAACATTTTATGATAAAAGATTATCCAATAAACACTGTTTTAAATGTTCCAGAATAAGTTGTGCAGCTCACAAAGCATCCAAATAAATGGTTATTGCGTTGAAGCATTCAGCACCTTTAACACTGTCCACAGCAAACCAAAGTTGTTTGAACAATTGAAAATGCAGAGAGCAGCCTGTATTGGTCCTTTTCAAACACAACGGCCTAAGCAGCATGTCTTCACTGTGGTTTCCAGACTCACTAAGCGGAGATTCCTGGAAGACATCGCGTTTTTGGAAGAGAAGCATAGCCCATTATGAAATGTTTTTCAAATCCCAACACTTAGCAGAGCCCTGTTGTACCTTTAAAGGTAACTACACGCACCTTTAGAAAATATTAAAACACATCATGTAATAGGCCACTGAGTGCTGCCAATAAACCATTGCTGTGTCTACACATGCTACACCTACAAAGAAACAGATACAAACCAAGGACTTGATTTACCCCACAAGCAAAAACCATCTGCAAAAACCATCATAACTGCAAGGAAAACTCTCACCTTTAAAGTGCCTATGCCTTAGCCACTTGGCCAACACAGACACCCACACATACTCCTTAGTAATTATTTCCTAAGAAATAAACATAACATAGTTGCAAAACTAGCATAGACAGACTGAAATAATTCTTCAGCTGCTTGTACTTGCAGATATAAACAGTACACAGCTCATAATCCACCTGCAGTTTTCAGAAGGTATTGATGTCAATGCTATTCAAACACATCCTCTAAAATGTTGAGTCTATAATCCCTCAATATGTGTCAGATAAAGGATTTCTTATTGATTTGAGGTCAGGATTTCAGCATAATGAAACTCATGCAAACTTAAGGCTTTTTATGTTGTTTCTTTTCCTTTGTCTGGCTACTCCCTTTCCACTTTTAAACACCCAATCCGTGATCCACGAGATTTAGGAAAAAATCCAAAACTGTTTTCCTTGTAATTCAGTACATCCAGATAAAACCATGCTAGAAGGTTATTACTGATGCCTTGTTTGCTTATGCTATACTCACAATCTATTATATATAATCCCTAGATATTCTGAAGAATTATTGCTAGAATTAAAGAATGTTTGTTTGAACTTAAAGTTTTGGTGAGTTAAAGGCATCTGCTAATAGAAAAAAAGCTTGTAAAAAATCTGTAGAAAATTGTATTTCCTTACTGCTACTACTTTTGCAAACTAGCAACAAAAAGAGCATCCAACCTCAACAAATTGGTTCAGGTGCCTAAGGTTAATATTCACAGTGTTTTCCTGGGACATATCTTGCCCTCCTTAACACATCCAGTTTTACATCATTAACTCATTAAGTTTATTTAAAAACCCATCTCCCTATTTGTGTGATAGGCTGCAGCTAACAGCCTGTTTTGTAAACTGAGTAAGTTTATTCTTGGTCTGTGTTCATGCAATGCTGAAGATTTGTCTGCATACAAAAGTTATGCCTAATTACACTGATTTAATTTAATTAGCTCAAGCCCTGTACTGTGATGAGATCATAAGGCTGCCTTCTACATGTGAAGTTCCTCATTGGCGAAGATGGACATGACCCATCTACACTACTAAAGTTACATCCATGCGCTGGCTACACCTGCACAATTACATAAATAAAACATAACATGCACAGCCAAAGCATTTACAGTGCTTTAGATCTGTGTTTCAAACCTGAGACACATCTGAGAGTACACAGCCCTTTGAAATTTTGGTAAGAGATTTTACCAAGAATTAAAATAGTCTTTTTTTTTTTTTTTTAATGCGTATTATTTGAGAGCTGGTGCAAAGTTTCACATGCCATAGTTTCTGGTCTGAGTTCTGACAGAATCAATTTCCTGAGCTTCTGTGTCATCCCAGTAGTTGAGAAGGTGTGTTTTTCACTGTGAACAATCCCCAACTTTGAAAGCTTTTATATAGCATTCAGGATGCATTTCTCTTTGTTGCTTAGAAAACTGAAAAACTGAAGTTGCAAAGTCACCTGAGCCAACATAACCTAGTAAATATTTGAAATTTTAAAAAGTGCTGAAAATGTTTCAGAATTTTTTTCAACTTAGGATGAGATTCTTTTCAGTAGATTGCAAAATGAAATGGCTCTTTGTTACATGGTAACTATAAAACAATGTGAAACATTAATAATCTTAAATTTTATTTACAGAAATACCTATGAATTTTAATCATTGATGACATTGCTCTTTTTATAACTGAGCAGGAATCTCTATTCTAGGGCACTAGGAACTGAGAAAAAATAACATTTAAGTATAAGTATAAAGTATAAAGCCCTAGAATATGTAGCTTTAATAATGGAATTTCAATGAATATGTTTTAATAAGCAGATTGTTCTGTAAGGAGTGGAAATAGTGTGGCTACTATGTGACTTGTGCTGCAAAGAATTCCTCTATTTCAACAGTATGAAAACATCATTAACTCCATGGATATGATGACAGAAACATTTTAAATGCTATCAGACTGTAAAAGCAGTATGTTATAGACCCTTGGATTACTAGGGACAAGGTTATGGAACACCCTATACAAGTTTCCAGTGCTCGATAAATAGCATCATTTGCATGCAGAAATTTTTAGGTATAATATTGTTTCCTCACAAAATTTCTATCAATTCATAGAGACAAAAACACAACAAAAAGTAAGACTTTTATATACATATACATATATATGCAAATCACAGACTGCATGAAAAAGACTGTGTGCTGTTACTCATGTATTATATAAAGATTATAGATGCATATTCCCTTATGAATTGAATATCTTATGAAATTCAGTGTAAGATATTGAAAATACAGATGGAGTGTTTAGGCTTCTCACTCAAACTACTGTTATCGACCATAAAGGAAAAACAGCCTGAAATGGCCAAACCTGTCTACAACAGACACAGCTTTTTTAGCTGGATAGATGAAAGATACACACAGCCAGAAAACTTTCATGTTATAAATCACTCCAGAAATAATTATGGATTTATAGCTCCCTCTCAGTAGTGCAGAGAAGTACTACTCTGATCCAAACCCCTGGGATCAGGCAGGTGGCGTGACACACCCTCACTTCGGACTGTTTGGATCCATCCAAGCATCAGCACTGAAAGTTATTAGCAAGGCATAAAGCATTTGGAACTGTAGCACATTTACAATGGTTCATATTTGAAATGTTGGTTTAAATATTTGGTGACTATCTGAAGTTTTACTGAGGAACATTTGTTGGTTATTAAATCACTCCCCCACCCTGTTGCTCTATAGAACAACACTGAACTCTCTTGAAGGCTTGGGTGGCCCAAAAGTCTGTGGCTGCTCTCAGGCTTCCCTTCATATATCTATTTACCTTACTCCTACCATTTCGTATGGAATTATTTGTTGGTTTCAGTGCTGTCCTTCCTCTGAGGCTGCACTTTCATCTCACTGAATTTTTATCTTTTGGATTCATTTTGCCTCTTCAAGGGGTGCAGAAATTGAGGAAATTATTCCAAATGTAACTTCCTATGCTTCCATCTCCTTGTGATTAGCAGGCACATTCTGAAAAACACAATGATAGATTCCTCTGTATATTGATTTCTCTGCAGATCTCACAAACAAGCAACAAAAAATTTCTCAGCTAATATGGAATTTCAGCTTAGATGGTCACAAATTAACCAGAGAAGGGTATATGTTAAACAAATTACTCACATTTTCCATTTTTGGTCTACAGCACAAGAAATTAGATAGTTAATTTTAAATGCAAAACTTTGTACAGCGTGCAAATCATGTCTGTATGTCAAAGTAAAATAACAAACCTAATGGGGAATGTTAAAAAAGCAAGACCCATTAGTTTAAAGATACATGGAAGCAGCCAAAGATGACAAACATGCATAAAATTCAAAACATGATGGAAAAAGGAACAGGCACTGAACCACATAAATCAGTGTTTTGAATTCTATTTCTCTGTGGGTATAATTGTACCTTAGTTTCTTATAATGATTTATTGAGGTAAATAGTCTGTATGGTTTAACAGCTACAGCTTCAAAGTGTCAGGCACAGACTCTCCTTTATTCATGAGGCAGCTGAGTATTGGGATGTGAATCAGCTTCTGTATTCTGGGACTTGGCAAAGTTTGTTTTTGAGGTCCTTATAAAGGATTCATGTTGATGCAGCTATTCAAATGTGAAAAACACTGTGCTGTAATGGATGAAATAGAAAAGCTTTACAGTAATTCTGGAGGAAAAAAGTAAAAATACTGAAATAAACCATTCAGAATTACCTTCAGGAAAAGAAAGGAACATCCCAGAGTTAATTTTAATACATTATATCGTTAAGGGAACACAGAAAAAAGCTAATTTCTTCATGAAGCACAAAAGTGTGATGGGATTCCAGAATTTACTTTTAAGTTAAAACAAAATAAAGTACAAGAAAGAAATGGTAGAAGTTTAAGCTGTGACATTCACATTTTGGGTTGATTGCCAAACCACACGTTCTATTGCTCTCAGACCAGGATAAACCAACCATTAACTAATCAAAAGAATAATTATCCATGAAAGCTATGATGGCATTTTAACAGTTCTTAATCTATTAATAAGAAAGAATAATTTGCAAAATATATTCCCTCTTCTGTTTACATTCACAGGGCCATTCTTAGCAGAAATTATATGTAGGCTCCCATGGTGTAGAAACCCTATGAAAGCCATGAAAATTCACTAAGCTTCCTTAGTCCCGTGCCAAGATATTCAGCAGGAACTTCGGTCGTTGCCAAGAAACACGTGTGCCTCAGATACAGAAGCTCTGCGTGTACCGGTATTTCAACATTCCTGGAGAGAAATGTGACCCCTTGATGCATACACTGGTTTGCTGGCATGCTCACATTCCTCCCCATCTGTCAGAGTGGCATGCTGCCTTCTCACAAGGTGGGATGCCAGTTCTGGAGCACAGGTGCCAACCAAATATAGGCTCGGACTAATACTCTGCAAAATGTGGCAAATGACATTTCACCTGCAAGAGGACCATCCTACCTGCAGCCCATGCCAAATTAGGATTGCATGCTTCATTAGCAAAGGGGGTCATCAGCTGAAAATCACAGGCAGAACCAGAAATACCTGCTTTCTGGATAACATCTCCTAACTGAGAGCCCGCAGCACTGAGGTTTAATTTACAATACGCCAAATTTTCCTAACATTGCAGCCATACAGCCCTTTGGAGCAAGATGCAGCAGACCATGGACAGAGATCTGTTGAATTCATCCTCCCAGACTAATTTCTGACAAATTTCAAGATTCTCAAAAAAGGCAAATGAATTAACCGTGGGGGGAAAGCATAAATAAAGATTTGTATTTTCTCTAAGGGTGTTTCTAGTACCACAAAGAAAACCATCTTCATTATGACTGTCAAAAAAGCCCGAACTAAAACTAAAATTATTTTCAACCAAATTGTTCATATAATTCTAAAATTCTTAAAGTCTATAAAATATTTTTATAGATGTTGACATACAATACAATATAAAAATACATATACATACAATATAAAAAGTCTTTCATTTCTAGTTGAGAATTTATGTACACGTGAAAGTCATGAGCAGCCATTAGACAGAAATCATTCAACATCCAATCATAACACTGGAAAATATTAAATGGTATTTCAATATCCTCAGAATGAAGTATAGTTTAAACCCCTTCATTAATAAAAATACTCCCCACTATATTAATCTAACAAGAAAAGTTAAATATTCAGTTGATCAATAAACAGAATAGCCACAAAGTAGTGTTGGTTTTGCCTCCAAATTAGCACAGCCTTCTTCATTTATAAATGTACAAAAGAAAAATGAAGTATTGCTAGTCTGAAAAATTTACCAGCTTTCAGGAAACAATTTGCTATCCTTTCTCTGGTAATTTACTATGATTTCTGTAATTTATTTATGCCAGGATGTACCTGATATATCATCAGCTTTAGGTAGTTTTCTTAAACTGGCTATCCAAAAATGAGTCGTGTTATGCATAATTCTGAATTATTTAGACTATTCAGAAGGCACACCACTGCTACTCCCAAATGACAAACTCAGAGCTATTAATTTTTACAAGCAAAAAATTATAACTCAATACATTGAATTCTATAATTACAATTCAATACACTAAGATGCAAAGTCCTGCCTCTGAGATGGAATAACCCCATGCAACAGTACAGGCTGGGGGCCAACTGGCTAGAAAGTCTGTTTTCAGGGAAAAAACTGGAGGTCCCTGTGGACAAACTGATCATGAGCCAGCAGTGTGCCCTGGCAGAAAAGGCAGCCAACAGCATCCCAGGCTGTTTTAAGAGAAGCACTGCCAGCAGATCGAGCGACCTGGTAATTTCGCTCTTCCTGGCATTTGAGGGACTGCATCAGGAGCAATGGTCCAGCTCTAGTCTTCCCAGGACAAGACAGATACTGAAACAGTGAAGGAAGACAAATGGGAGGCTGCAGTGTGATATACAAGATAGACAAGAAGCTGAGAGAGTTGAGTTTGCACAGACTGGGGAAGAGCAGCAGGAGGTGAGAGCTTATTGCTGCCTGCACCAGCCTAATAAGAGGGTTTAGGGAAGATGGAACAAGGCTCCTTGCAGAGGTGCACAAGGACATGACAAGAGACAATGGACACAAACTGAACTATTCCGATTCAATATGAGGGGAAAAAAATTACCTTGAGCATTGTCAAATGGTGGGCTAGGTTGCCAAGAAACACTGTGGCATCAGCATCCTTGGACACAGTCCAGCTTGACTGGAGATGGCCCTGTGTAACCTGCTCTAATTGGACCTGCACTGATCAAGAGGTAAGACTGGATGGTCCCCGGGTGGTGCTTTCCCATCTACATATTTCTATGAAATATGTGCTAGGATTTTGTATGATACACATCTCAGTTTTAACAACCTACAGGAACATTTCAGTGTGTCACACTCCAAGCAATCACTAAACTATTCAGGGACAGCAGCCAGCCGTACATTTGTTTTTCTTGTCTTTTCTTTCAAACAAAGTATTTCATACAGAACTTATTTCTAGTAAATTAACAGCATTAGACAAGGCATTTATACTACGCCTTCCACTTTGGATTCCAAATGGCTTAGAAATGATGCATTACTTAACATAGAAACAGGCTCCTGTTATGCCCCCACCAAAACAAGGAAGGTGGCATAAAGTCAGTAGAACAGCATATTTTTCTTCCTGGCATACTGTGCCTGTATGTCACAACCACTATCCTAATGTAAAGCAGATTGTCCTGCCCACAATTCCATTACAGTCTTGGGCCTGTCACAAATACCACCATATTAAGTGCTCTTTCATGCCTAGGTTAATTTATTTTAAATTTATTATTTCAGATTAATAAAAATATCTTGATGCTTGGTCTGCAAATTTCCATGTTCAAAGTCAAAACCTACATAAATTGCTGCAGTGTTGCACCTGCAACTTACTGTCTTTTATCATTAGAGTATGAATATCAAAAAGGTAAAGTCTACTTTAGTACAGGCAAAGTAGGTTCTTGACAATGCTTCCATATAGTTGATAGTTTATTAATAGAGTGGTGATCTTGAAAAGGCCACTACATTAATTTTAAAGGTTTGATGACAGAAACATTTTAAATGCTATCAGACTGTAAAAGCAGTATGTTATAGACTCTTGGATTACTGGAAATAAGTAGGAAATAAGTAGGAAATAAGATGTTGGTGTTAAACAGGTAAAAGAAAGTAATGAATTTCCCTTTTATTTTTGTGCTTCTCGCAGTTACTCAAAGCCAGTAGGCTGTGACTGAAACACAATTAATAACCCATGAGCCCAGTACAAGGATTAAGCAAATATGTATCTGTATGTCCTCTGCAGAGATCTTCCAGTAGCCAAGAGGAGCAAAAATCAGCATTCCTAAGGAGACACTGCCTGCATTTAAAGGAACACAAGTCACAGAACACATCCAAACTGGCTAAATAAGAGGGGTAATGAGTACACATTTTAAACAGATACTGTCAGGGCACAAATTAATGAAACTGTTATCGCAGGGAAAAAAATCTTCTGATGCAGAGGCAGCAGACAGTATTGTGATATAGCTCTATCAGGGAGGTGCTGATACTGACAGGAAAAAAGTCTTCTGCAGCCTTCAAAGGTTATTTGGACACTGGGTACATATGAAAAGTCTGTGTGCTCTACTGATGATGAAAGTTGAGGAGAAACATTTCTTTTCAAAAAGGACCCTGACTTGGGAGCTGTGCAGACATATCAGAGCTTTAGCACACCTGTTTTTTCACACCTTTGAAATATTTCTCTAAGGATCAAGCAAAACCAGAAGGAGAAAGATACCTGGTGCTATTTCTTTTTCCCTTCCACTGACCATTTCCACAAATGTTACTGAAGTCCTTAGGGAGAAGAAACTACTACAATCATACAGGGTTAGGAAGGAGAGCACACAGAGTCACAGTTTTTCCCATACCACTTACATTTCCTTCTAATTTCTCTTTGTTCATCCAATAAAAGATTCAAAGGTGTTAGGAAAAGAAACAGTTATATGAAGAAACAAATTCTGTTTACAGATGATTTTCAACAGACTTCAAAGACTTTGGCTTACACAGCACTGTGAGACTCAAAAAAGGACAATGTTAATCTTGTTCAACCTTTTCCAGCAGAGTGTTGCTCACTAGAGTATGTTAATCAGTGGTTTTTCCACACTACCTTCAAATTACTCATAAGTTAAATTCACCAAGACAAACAGATAAAAATGTTAAGATTCTCTTTTCCCTAAAGTATTCTGATTTACTACAGATGGATGAAACAGTATACCAAAGGAAACAGAAGATACACCCAAGGAAGGATCTACAGAGTTTTCGCTCTAAACAAGCACAATTAATTTTGATAATACTGAAGACTTTCTTCTTATTCAGACTCACAGTAGAATAATTGAACTTGGCAGATAGTTTCTGTGAAATGTCTTTATTGAGGCTTTTATGTACTAGCAAGCACAAAAGAGAAAAAAAAGGAAAGAAGTGAGATATATAAAGCTGTATCTTCATTGCAATAAAAATGATTTTTACTCAGTATTTAGGTATTTACTCAGTATTTACGGTATTCTAGCACTGTACCCTGTAGTGATAAGTGGTAAGTGAAGAGGCCCAGTCATTTTAATACAATGTGAAATCTTAAGATGGTAAACCACTGTATTTCCTTATTTTGGCATGGCTGGTTCACATCAACACCAGGTAGGAGATACACTGATATAAAAACTACCTGGGAATTTTCTGTGCTAGGACTGTACCAAAACAAAGCTTCTTAACATACCTTTTATGACTTTAAAAAATGTGAATTCTAAAAAATCTTTGTGGAAGCCTAATACATGCAGGGTTACTAGAAGCCTGCAGAGACCTAGGTTCAAGGACATAATCTCTCCATTCTTTGTTTTCTTCCTTTGTTAAACTGGGGCAGCATTTCTTGTTTTCTGTGGTATTGAATAATGTCCTTTTCTGCTAGTCCAGAAATAAAATAAGTGAAGATGATCTTTGTATTGATGTGCTGTCTGTCTTGTTTATGATAGGAACTATTTTGGTTTTAGATGGGAAGTGTTCTAAAAAAGCTTTTACAACAGGTTCAGAAATATAAAAGCCATTTCAGGATGAGTACCTTTCTATCCTTTATTTTGTTAGTCCTTGAAAGGGCTTTTTAAATGTTAACAGCTATGACTGCCTTAGCTCAACTGATGCTCCCTTCTCAGCAATCCTTCTGTTGACATCTCTTAATTTGCTCTTAGCTTGTCTCTTCTTCTCCCAATCCCTTAAAAGAAAACAAGAGGTTGGAATTGAACTTTTGGCAGACATAGGGCCACTAAAACACTTTGAATAAGTCTGTTGGGCAACTCAGATTTCAGTAAAAGAGTTTCTTTCTTCACTTTCAGTGATACACAGAATATTTTCCACTCTTCCCTGTGGCATCCTCCATATATTGCAGTGACAACTACTAAGCAAAGCTGCTCAGAAAGCAGCAAGCATTTTCAGCTTATTTAAGTTGAAAGAGACGAAAAGGTAGGGTAATGTCATGTTTCTATTTGATATGAAATAAAGCTTTTTGTCTAAAAAAAAATTAATTTAAACTGTGCATTTAAAGTAGGTATATGTGTACATGTTCAGTTTTTTTCAAGCTAAAAAAAAAGGCATTAGCTTCCTTGTTAAGCTTTCTTACAGACAGGTACTGGTAGCATTCCCTGCCTCATGGTGATAGCTACTTTGAGTATCAGAAGTTCATTAGTAACAATTAAACATTCTACAGCACTTGAGAAGAGGTTGATCTTGTTTTATAAGCCAATGTCATATGTGAGCATATTATAAATTACAGTAGTCCAATTACTCTCTAGCTAATATTTAGCACTTATACTTTGCTTTGAACACACACTCTGCAACTGACAATTAATTCTTAATGCTGGCATGCAGATATATTATCCTAATTTCATAGATAAAGCAGAAAAGCGAGTATAGATGTACAAACGAGCTCGAGGCGAGAGACTTCTCCAGAGTGAAGCTGTTCAGGTATAAGCAGTTTATTATCTGGGTAGAGGGAGAAAGAGACCTGTTTCCACCGTCAGCCACAGTGTACATGTGGTCAGGGAGGGAGAGAGAGTGGAGAGGGGAGTCGGGGAGCATGGGAGAAGAAGGTAATTAAGGGGGTAGAGAAAGAGGGGCTGGAGGGGGTAAGAGCAGGGAATAAGAGAAGTAAGAGCTGGTGAAAGTAAGAGAGAAGAGAGAGAGAGAGAGAGTAGGAGTAGGGAATAAGAGTTGAGAAGTGCAGAAGTTAAGAGTTAAAAGAGGTGTGGATAAAATAGGGCAAAAGTAAGATCAAGTAAGGGCGGGTAAGAGACTGAAGTTCTTGTTACAATACATTTTATCTTTTTCTACAGTGAATATTCTAATTCCCAGTAACCAACCACTATATGACACACATTCTAAAGAATTTTTATACAGCCTATAAGAACTACTACATTACCATACAGTGTTACATTTTAAACTCTAAAAGCCACCTTTCAAATTCTTCTCTTGCTGCTTGACCTTTGGGTTCTCTATCAGCAGAAGGGTATTGTTCAATCAACATGGATTCTCCTTCAGCTGGCTAGACTATTGTTCTTTGGTTATATAGTAACTAGCACTCAGTATCCTATGGCTCAAAGCTAGCTTTCATTTCTATTTCGATTCTAGGTTTCATATTTTCAGAATCTTTTTGCTAAACAATTATATTCATAAGGTTTCCGTTTCATCCTCCCCAACAAGTGAGATAATTTGCCAAAAGCCACTTAGTCTTGAGTGGAGTCAGGACTAACCAGGGGAAGATTCAACCCTGTATCCATGGCTTCCAAGCCAGGGCTGACCACTATCCTGGTCACCATGCGACAGTTTTATTATTGACATCCTTATCACATTATACTATGAGAAATTATTTTGGCTTCTATAATCTGGTTCTACTTTAATCTATCCTACCTTTAAAAAAAAAAGGCTAAAGACCATTTAAATAAAAAATAATTGTGAAGAATTTATACCAGGATCTTCACTCGTGAAACTGCTTTCACAAGATCTAGTTAGGCCTCAACTTTCCCACCCCCATCCCTTTCCATGAAAGGAAGTGAAATCTCATTATTTCAGTGAGTATCATTTCAGCAAGTTTCATTTAATTTCACTGCACTTCACCTCATGCCATTCCATCTAATTGTTTTCACTAAAATTCAAAATTTGCTTTTTTTTTGCCTTGACAAGGTTTTGTCTGCCTGAAAGTTTTTATAATGCTTCAAAACTTGGAAGCTCCTCATTCAAGTGATTCTTCTGACATGTTCTGTAACAGAGCTGGTGTTAACCAGGTGTAACCCTGCATCTGCAGAGATGGTTCCTATCCACAGACTGCAGCTCACCACAGCAGCAGCAATATATTGAAAAGTCTAACGGGACAACATGACAGCAAATAATTCTGATATCTTACTTGTCATTTCAGCTCTTCTCACTCTTACCTCAATGCCTTTGTTAATGTCCAACAAGAAACTTCATTGTTCCTGCCTCTTGTTCCTCCCTCTACACAGGCAACCATTTGCTTGAGGTTCTGTTTCTGCATCATAGCCAGTTTGTGCTTCATGATAAAACCTCACCTCCTGTGAATTGAATGTTAACTTCAGTGTCTTCAGAGAGAGTATGTCAAAACAGTGGAAAACTCTCACAAATACTGCCTAGAACCCTTTCCTATTGTTTTGTTTGTATTCCAGAATAGCCTCAGAGATTGGAGAAGATATGTTTCATCTTAGAAATTCGGTGTCCCTTGTTCTGAGACTAAGGACATTTCTCTGTTGCTTAAAAGAATACAGCAAATATAACACTGAATCCCAGCATGACAGGATTTTCAGAATTCCTTTCTTATCATTTATTAGTGTTACAGGAATTATATAAAGCTCATGAGTCACACATCCTCAGACTTATCTGTAATATCTGCAGGAAGATAAGCAAAACCTTTACATAATCATTCTGCTACTGAGAGAATCCACATTTTTGTTAGCATTCAGCTCACTCAATTTTTAAGTGATCCCATAGGTTGATGTATGCCATTTAATGTTTAGGATGTCTTTGTTTGGTAAGGTACATCTTCTCTGCAAAAACAGAGCGTTTTAAACAAGGGAGCAATAAACTAAGGGAGAAAAAAAATTGTAAAAGCCTATCACTAAAATATCAGCACCACATCATTATTTAAAATGTAAACAAAAACAAAATTAACAAACCGTTAGTCAGACACATAAACATTAGTTCATTTCAGCTGAAAACCACTTGAACTTAACAATAAGCCACAACTAAGACACAATTATGATAGCTGATTTGAACAGTCTTATTTTTTACACCTTTTTTCCCAAAGACAAACCCTTGTTTGTCCCACAAGGGAAATATAGCCATGAAGTTAAAATTTCACACTTGTTCTTTATTGAGATATAAGTCTTTAAGTAATAAATAATATTATTTATATAATAGTATAGAAGCACTAAAAATAACTTTTTTAAAAAATGGACAAGTACCATTTCACTGGTATTAGATTGCCACAATTCTTATTAAGTTGTACAGACTAAAAATGCTGCTAGATACTGCTAAAAAATTGAGTTTTTAATTTATAAAGTAATGTCATTTTCAGGTGTTTTGTGGTTTGTTTTTTTTTGTAATTTTACTCCTCTTTTTAGAAATAATTTTTAAATGCTGAAATTTCAATTAATCCATTACTACAGTCTGTATATAATAGTCTGTACATTTAAACACATTAAATGAGTTTAAAGATACAACTATACGATTCTCTCAGATTATTGTTTCTGCTCTTTTATCATTTGTTAAACAAGAACCACAGAAGCCATAGAAAGCAAATGTAACAACTGTGCCATTCTGGTTGGTTTTGCACACTCAAGCAGAACAGTAATGGAAACATTAAATAAAACATCAATATCCTAGTGCTGTTCTGTATAAACAGCCGTTGAAAATAATTATATTCTACACATAACATTTCCTACCATATATCATATCGTAATCATAGTTTGAGTTGGGATTGGACACTAACTTTAGCTCTTTGACAAAAAACAAAACCAAAACACAATAGTTTTAAATGTCTCCAGAGAGGGAGATTCCCTGCGCAGCCTGTTTCAGTACTCTGCCACCCTCAGTGTAAGTAAAGTTTTGCTCATGTTGAAGGGGAACTTCTTGTTTATGGCCATTACTCCTCGTCCTGCACCACCGTGAAGAGTCTGGCACCACCTTCTTGGCAACCGCCTTTGGGATAATTGTATGCATCAATAAATATGGGGGAAGTGAGCGAATTTGTGCTTTGTATACTTGTGGGGTTGATGGAACAACAGTGGCGGCAAGCAGCCAGAGGCACTGAGGGGTTAATGGGAACCCGGAGCTCCGCACACAGGGCTCCACGCGGGGAACACGACCTGCACGATCGGCGGACACTGAAGCGAGGCGGGCAGCGGGCAGGGTCGCCGCTCCGCCATCCCCACTCCCGAGCGCCGAGAGGAGCGGAAAGCGCTGGGAAACACCGCGGAGTGCCGGGAAGTGCCGGCACCCGTCCCCCGGCAGAGCCACCGCCCGCCCCGAGGCGGAGCCCGGCCCGGCCCGGCCGTCACGGCCGCGGAGCCGCGGAGGCCTCTGGGACACGCAGTCCCCGCCCGCACAGCGCCTCGCCGCCGCTTCCCGCCCAGAACTACCGATCCCGGCGCGCCCCGCGCCCGCCCCCGAGGGAGCGGCTCCGGCAGGAAGGCGGCGGCGCGGCCCGGTCACCCAGCCGCGGCCATGAGCTCAGCCAGGGAGGCCCAGAGCCACCACGGCCTCAAGCGAGCGGCGTCCCCCGATGTAACCGGGCGCGGGGCGGCGGCGCGGCGGGAGGGGGTTGGCGACGCGGGGGGCGGCGGCAGGGCCACGGCTCGGCGGCCGAGCCCCCGGCGGATCGCGGGCAGGCCGCGGCCGCCCGAGCGGGCTGCGGCGGGGCGGACGGGCCTCTCGGGGCGGGCGGGGGCAGTGAGCGTGTGCTCCCGCAGGGCTCCAGCAGCTGGGAGGCAGCGGACCTCGGCAACGAGGAGCGGAAGCAGAAGTTCCTGCGGCTGATGGGCGCCGCGAAGGTGAGGCCGCCCCGCTGCCCATCGCCCCCACCCGGGGCGGGCACGGGGACCGGGGTGCTCCCAGCGGGGCGCGAGGTTCTGCGGGCCATGGGCTGCAGGGCGGTCTGAGCGAAGCGACACCAACCCAGAGCTGCCGGGCTTTGGGGCTCTCCTTCCAGGAGGATTTGGGTTTCACCGCTGTTGTGTCATGGGCCGTGATACACAAAACGTCGCTCGGAAGTTGTCGGGTCCCTGTGCCGCAGCTTCATCCCCACCCCACGCCTTTAATGCCTTCAGACCAGTTCCAAAATTATTTGTTGGCGCTTCTGAGAGAGACCTTGTTACAAACTAACAAACCTTCGTACTAGGTCTGTAAATTTATCTGGCACTGGAAAATAAAATTCAAAGAGTAGTAACTGATAGACTAAACCACTGAAGTGGTAAACCTAGGGGATATTTTTAAAGAGAAAATAGGCTAAAACTAAATTTCTATTACACTTGCTGCAAAAACTATTGCAAAGCTAGTTAAATGTAATAATGCTTTTTTAATGTATAAAATGCTGGTTTAGTACTGCACTTTTACTTACTTTCAAAAAACCAGTTTGACTTGTAGTAACTTATTTTACTTGAATACAGTGATTTTGTAAGCTAAAACAGCTAACCATATTAAAGAGGTGAAAGTTAGGACTTTGTAGTGGATAAGGGATGCAATGCCCCATTAAAGCATCCCACCACCACTAATCTTAATGTCTGCTTGGGTACTTAATGCTGCTTGCTGTGTAATGCTGGTTCTTGCCTAGTGGGACACATTTGCTGATGAGCAACTACTGAACCAAGTAAATTAATCATCACTGTGAAGGTCTTACCTGACACTGTGACCAGTCTAAAAGTGGGATCATCATAAGATGCATGGCCTGAAGTGCTGCAGAGTGTCAGAGAAAGGGTAAAATGATCAGAACCTGAATACACATCTGCCTAGTATCGTGTAGTATGATTTTTGTATCAGTGGTGAGAAACAGAGTGAAGTAGAACCACCTCTGGGGTCTAGGAAGAGCAAAGAGTGTGTAGTTGTTGGGATTTCTTTTTCAGAAAATTCAGCAGAAGAAAGATGAAACAAGTTCACCTAGAGGCAGCAGCTGTTAGCTAGTAAAACTTTCAGGCCTAGAGCTGGGTGGCAGGGTTTGACAGCAAACTTTTCCCATTCAAGATGTCCAGGGTGTTGGCAGAGCTGTCAATGCACCCTAAAGCTCCAAAACAAACTGCCTTTTCTTTTAGAAAGAACATACTGGCCGCCTTGTTATCGGAGACCACAGATCAACCTCTCACTTCAGGACAGGTCAGTTTATCCAACAGCTGATACAGAGTTGGAAATCTAACCCTTATTTAGGAACATTCCAGTGGTCTGAGCTTGGTAGATATGGCAGGGAGGGATTTCAGGTTTCATGGCTGGAGCTGAAGATGGGTCAGGCTGTGGAATTGTAGAAATTCCTTGTATCTGTTGAACCACTGACAAATGGTTTCTCTGACTGCACTCACTTGCCTCTTAAAGTCCAGTATATGCCAGGATATCCAAACTAAATTGTACATAGAAAAGAATAGGGGTTGATTTTTCCCTGACCTGGTTACCTATTGAATAGAAAGATCTCTGCCCTAAAGCAATGAGGTAAAAGCTAAAAAGGTCTGCAAGGTCATCTTAGCAATCAGCAATAACTGGATGTCATGTAGGACCATGGTAACTCCTTACCATGCTTTCTTATGAAGTCAAAGTACATGGCACCAAGCTGGGTTGGACTGCAGTGCCTGAGAGAGGCCTTGCTCAAGCCTTGTGGCATAATAGCTGTCACCATTCCAGAAAACTTTCCCTCATATTCCAGAAAGCTTTCCCTGATGTGCTCCACTGATCATTTTTCATGTTATGAAAAATTGTCTTTGGACCAAGCTAAGCCTGAGGATTGATCCCAGGTGCTGCTGCTGTTAGCTTACAGAGACTGAGAATCACTCCTTCATACCTGAATTTCTAGAAAGGAAGTGATGCTTCTCCTTGAAGTCATAAAGAATCAGTACTCATTTGTTAACAAACAGTTAGCAAAAAGTTAAAATGCTGGAGTTTTAACACTTCTTCATCCAACATGCAGTTCTTGTCCTTTTACAATAACATACAGCTCTAACTTCCAGATGAGGAAATGTGGATTTGCAATACAACCTTTCAGCTTCACAGAGATACAAATTAAAAGCTAGTGTTGTAGGCCTCCTAGGCAGAATTAGAGATTGCTACCTTTTCCAAGAACATAGGATCCTTAACTGTTTTAGACCATTTACTCAAGTAAATAAAGCAGCTGTAGAGGTAGCTCATGAAAATTAGTTTTTCTGCTAATTTCTAAGGATGGAAAAATGCAGAGCTGTAGTAACTGTTCCTTGTAATTCAGGATACATGAAACAGTTTCAGATACAGCTCCATAAACAAGAGTGGTGCTATTGTCCCAAGGCATGATGCTATATTTGAGGGATGATTTAATCAAAGTAATCCTGTGTTATGTAGTGAAGGTCACAAAATTTCTCCTTGCTGGGGCATGTTGCAGTATTGGCTGGAAGCACAGAGAACTCACACTGATTACATTTACCTTGTTCTGTAGAACGTAACACTGCAACTCTGGAATGCATCAGGTCTCAGGAATTTCCCAGCCCTCTTTGTATCAAAGCTATCCTGCTTGCACACTTGGTACTGTTGCTTTAGTCTGATGGTTTGTACCCAGTAATACTGGATCCTAGTTTAGAATGGTTACATTTAAACTTCTTGCCTTTGAAAATGTGACTTCCTGTAATTTGGTGTCTTTGTTAATTTGAATGAACCATAACTAAAGTACCCTGGACAATGCAGGGGAAGAAGACAAGAAAATGAATGAGGAGTTGGAGTCTCAGTACCAGCAGAGCATGGACAGCACCATGTCGGGGCGGAATCGGCGCCACTGCGGGCTTGGGTTCAGTGAGGTACTGACTTCATTTCCAGAATGATTTGGCTTTCACTTCACTAAGACAAGGTGGTACGGGGTTTAAAAATCCAAGCAGACTTCCATGGTTTGGGTTGAAGAACAGACTTCCTGCAGGCACTTGACTGCTGTTTGTGTGCACTGTGGTGGCCGTTTAGGTGCTCATAAATGACTGGTAATTCTCGTTGTTCTGAGAAGTGATAAGATAGGCCTTAATGCTCCAGAGCAGTCAAAACTGATTAGGGCACAAAGTGACAAATATATTAAATCAGGGTGTTGCTGAGGAATACTTAAGTAGGCAGGATAACCATCTGTGTTGTTGTTAGCAGTATTGTTGGATTACTTTGGCATTCCTCATCCTGCAGTTCACTAAGTATCCTTTCAGAGACTTATGTTTCAGAGACTTATTTCACAAATGTGAAATCTTGATGGTCTAGCCTTTAGTTCCATTGTGTCACATTCTGTGACAAGTACTCCAGTGTCAGTACTGGAATTAATGAACTGATGTGATCTGGAACTGCAGACTCGTTGAATGGTGTCTTTAGGGTTTCTGCTGTAACTAAATAAACCTGTGAAACCATGAATCCATGCATGTCACAGTTGGCATGGTTAACCACTTCAGAGAATTGCTTTCTATCTAGTAATTCGTGTCTTAAAGGCCTCTGTTTAGCAACATGGCCCATTTTAGTACCGAAAGGAAAGGAGCCATCCCACTGGGAAATTTTAAAGGCTGCAGTGGAGTTGCCAGGAAATAATATTTTATCTCTCTCATAATCTGAATTTACAGTTTCAGGAAGATGAACAAGAAGAGGAGGCAGCTGGACACTCCTCTGATGAGAGTTCAGAGGATTCTGAAAGTGGCTCTGATTCAGAGCAAGAGGAGTCTGCAGAGGAGCTGCAAGCTACTGAAAAACATGATGAAGCTGAGGTTCCAGAAAACAAAAAAGAAGCAAAAAGCAACTATAAAATGATGTTTGTGAAAGCCAGTGGTTCATAACTGCAGATGTAACAGCTTTGTATTTAAAGTACAGTAAGCCTTATTGTTACAGTGCAAAGTGGAGGACTGCTACAGCACAAATCTTTGTATTTTGATTTTAAAAAGACCCTGTTAGATGACAAAAAGTAGTGTTTGCTTTCTGTTGCCATGGATAACATTTTTATGGGCGCAGTGATATTACTGGTTTTTGTAAAGTGTATAAAATCCTGGATGGAGAAATAAATTTGTTTTGTTCCTGCCCAATCTTTACAATGTTATCTGAACTATCCCTTCCCTTATCCCATGCCAGATAAGGAAGCTTCATGTTAGTGGTTTATTCAGTTAGTACCCCAGTCTTGAATTTTTAACTATTAAGATTACATGTGAATTAAGTGTTGTTGCATTAGTTGTAAAA
Organism: Cyanistes caeruleus; assembly: GCF_971803275.1. Classification (NCBI taxonomy): domain Eukaryota; kingdom Metazoa; phylum Chordata; class Aves; order Passeriformes; family Paridae; genus Cyanistes; species Cyanistes caeruleus. The sequence goes on from NC_141706.1 coordinate 19,521,452, forward strand.
TACCAATATCAGCGTTATTCTGTGATGTACTAGAGCTTTAAACAATGATTTTGTCTATAGATGCTAATGTTGGCAGGGCTGAGGAGAAACCGCTCACTTGTGTGACAGCATTGATCACTGTATCATCTGAAGTCCTACAGCAGTTGCATAGAGAATATGTTTTAGAAAAGCATAATACAACAGAAGGCTCTAATCGCTTCTTTGGCTTTCTAACGAGGGGAAGGAGCTGTAGTTGTTTCTACCTTTCAGTAGAAAAGAGTGATTTTTTTGAATTACTGGTTCCTGGCTAGAGCACTGAGCTGTTATTAAAAATAACACCTCCCAAAGAAACCAGTTTACTTTGAAAGAGAAAGTATACTTTGATAATGAAAAGGATATACAAATCATTTTAGCTTTTTTAAAATACAGAATAAAGAGTTAAGTATGCAAGCCCTTCTTCCTTTTCTCCCTGTACATGCATCACTTGGAGGTCTGGGTCAATTAGCACAAGGCTGTACCTGTCAAGTCAAGCTGATATGCCTAGAAAGCCAGGAGTTCAGCAACTCCTTCCAGCAAGAATTGAACACATGCATTCCTCTACAAACCCATTGCATTCACGTAATGAATAAAATATCAGAGCTTTTTAGACTTTTTTTCCTTTTAGTATGTCAGACAGATCACCTGCCTCTCCTGGCTGGGAGGACAGGACATCTGCCCTGTACCTCTAGTACCGCCACTGCAGTGTTCCGGGGACACTCCAGATGCTCCTGGACACTCCATTTCTGTGTACAATTCCTGATGTGCTGACAACATTTCCAAGCCAGTCGGCTGAAGGAAAGCAGCAGTTTGTACTATCATTGCCTAATTGAATGTAAACATTGCAGCATCAGCTATTGGGGGAGGACTTGGAATAAGTATGGAGAAAAATAAAAGTAATATTGTAAATAGAAACTGAGTGTAGATTTTGATTACCGTATTTTACTACATATGCATCTAATACAAGCTTTTCCACTCACTCAATTTTAAGAACAATGTTACAGCAGTCACTAACAGTCACTCATTTGTACCTGATTTGCATAGATTTCTTTCTTTTCCCAATACCGCAAGCATCTAATACATACATAGAGAAAAAATTGAGGTTGCTTGTGCATTGTGAAGACAGAAAACATCACCATGACTTGGGAAAGCTGCTCTATCTGCAGGAAAGAGAGTGAGATGGCTCCCTAAAAGATCAAATGATTACTTTCCTAATAGACCCATTCCAGGTTTTCCTGGGTAGACAATCAAGCTAAACTGGAACCAGCACTTGACTTAAAATCCTTTATCTGTGGCTGCCACTCGCCTCTCTGCCTTCCCTGTCCCAGCACCACTGCTGTCTGAGCTCTCACCAGCATGCAGAGATTCACACTGGGATCTGGAAAGACCCAGGAAAAGCAGATCCTGTGGCCAGCCCTGCACAGCTCTCTACTGACACAGACAATGAGGGGCTTTTCTACTCTGCCTCTTGCCTCCCTGATTAGTTTCAGCTATAAATAAATGTAACACACAAAGATAAAAAAACCCTGAAATTAAACTATTCAAAACTCTGACAAGGAAAAAAAAAAAATCAACAGAACTTCCATTCCCCAAAAGCAGAAGACCAAATATGAACATCTGATGAGGTTTGGTGTAACATCTGTGATGCTGACCCAAGACTCACCTGTTCAAAATAGGAAGAGTTCTACACAGTCTTGTCTGTTTCTCTCTAAAATTTATAAACATTCCAAGAACTTGCCTACTGATCTATGAAGCAACATCAGCTTCTCCCTATGCACCATGAAAGGCTGATATAACTCAGATTGTTCAGTGAATGTTTCAATTCAGGAGTCAGTTTTAGTAACATTTGTTACAACAGTATCAGCAGTAGTGGTATGGATAGGAACAGGATGGTTTCAGCTCACTGGAGACAGGGAACAGGAAAAATCAAAGTCCATGTCTCCAGTTGTCTGCCAGTTGACTCCAGTCAGCCTTTTGCTTTTTCAGCTTGTATGGAAGGAGCTCCCAGAGATGACAGCAGAACACACCGTAAGCAGACACTAACTAATAAGAAGGGCAACTGCATTTGTCTATTAAAACAAGACTTGTCACTGGAATTCCTCAAAGACCAGTTGATTTCCATCTCAATAGAAAGGCAGAAGTCTGCCTGCTATCCTACACCTCAGGGAAGGACTGAAGTTAGGCCACAGAGGGTTGTCACAGAACGACCATCACATCACATAAGTTTTCATCTTCTAAACCACACTGAAAATCTGCTTACACAAAGAGTAATACAGTGCATTCTCAGCACTTGGCTTCAGAAGCCTGAAAACACCCAAATGAGGTCAAATGTACTGGTGTGCCTGTTCCCCTTATATTTGCCCTGAAACCAGGAACCCTCTGGGTGAGCTCCATCACAGCCCCAGTGCCCACAGGTCTGGCAGTCACCACAGAGGGTACTTCTAAGCCAGGTAAAAAGGGATTCTCAACATCCTACAGGAATTTTCTGAGGCTAAGGAAACCAGATCTGTAAGTTGCCCTGCAGTTTCTTGCAACTGCTTTGCAATTTACTCTCCCTTTCTTCCTGAAGAGGAGGCTGACAACTTGATTCCTGAAAGCACAATTTATAGGCCAGCTTCAAAGCTATAGGTCCCTCTAAGGCTCTGGTTGGGGAATTCACATCAAAGACAACGTGCACATGTTGTTCTGATGCCAGAGAGGACGGTTGGTAGAAATCTCCGTGGATTTGCTACAGTCCCCAGTACAGGGATTAAATTATGCACTGAAGCTGCCTCTGTAAACTGCAGGAGACAAAGAGAATAAGTGGCAGTGCAATGTCTCATAATCAAAGCCTGGCACGGCTCTTTGCATCCGTCTCTTGGAAGCTGTCAGGGGATTAAGAGAAGGGACACATGTCAAGGTTCCCTCAACTGAAGGGACATAGCAGAAGTTAGTTTTGTTTGCTTTTAAGCCTGTCACCTCTGCACTTTTCCTGAGAAAAGTATCTTAGTGCAAGAGGTGTACCAGCATCATGGTGGGAGGTGAGTTTCCTTAGTTTTTGCACAGCACTAAAGGAGCGTAGTACTTGGTGATTTAACCCAAGCTGAGTTAATTTTGATGTGCAGGTGCAGAGGGAGCTTACACTTAAGAGTTTGTGCTTATCTATACAAACCCAGTACCATTTATGGTGGCCATATGAGGGTCCAGTGGAGAAAAATAAAAAGGGAAGACTGAAAGGAACTTTAGATGCTGTCTAGGAATACAGCACAGCAACTGCCAACACGAAAGACAATTGTCCTGCTACCAAAATACTACCCTAAAGTCATCTTCAATTCTCCTTCATTGACTACTACTATCAACATCCTGCTCCCTTGTTTAACTCTTTCACAAGGTATTTTTTGTACTAGGACATGAAACATTCTCATTTGCCAGCTATTCCTTCTTACCTTCTCCACTAAAATTTAGGCCAAGTCCTTTCATTGAAGTATTTTGCTGCTGTCCAAGTCTGGGTATTTCAGCTCTTTGCACCTTTTTACTACATCTCACTTCCCACCATCAGGCTGTTCTCCACCCTCACCTTCAGCCTCTTACTTATGCCTTGCCTGCAGATAGATCTCTGCCATTATTTTCTACAATCTCACTATTCAACTTTGATTTCTAAATCTCTTCCTTCTTTTAGTGCTTCCTTATGCTACAGCTCCTGCTAAGAGGACTCAAGAAAACATCATTGTCCTTCAAGTTTACGTCTGGCAACAATTTCACCAACAGCTGCTCCAAAAATGCTAATTGTTAGTGTTTTTTTTGGAGGATGTTTTCCACTCTCTGTAAGACAACCAGGAGTACTGACAAGTAAATAACAAGTCAACAGTGCTCAAATGTGCATATACTTTCTATGTGTACTCACCTTTTACACATCTTCAATACCTTCTGGTTTTATTTACTTTATAATTAGCACTTGAAGTTATTCCATCATCTTCCAGCAATTTCATGGCAGCCTTTATAATTTTACCTCCCTCCTACATTTACCTGTAGTTTAACATTCCAAGCGTGGTTGTTGCACAGGATACCTCAACAGACTTGTATTAAAAATGCTCTTTAAAATTCCAGAGCTTTGAACTAAAGAAATATCTCAAGAAGTTTTCATGGAAAGTTCATTGCAGTTGGTTCAATTCAGCTCCAGTTAGATGCACCTTTTCAAATAATGGAAAAAAAAATGTAAAGGGGTCAGACCCAATCAATACAGTTGTTCAAACAGAATTTCAGGCACTGTGATGTGGGGATTTTTTTGTGCTCTTTCTTTGTACTGCTCCACTATGAAGAAAGGTTGCTTTTGCTAGTAGAGCAATAAAAATCTTAGCCTTTTGAATACAGCCAAATAACCAATGGGAATCTTTACCAGGTGTGGAAAATATAGCAATTTTTTCATGTTTTTCTTGTGCATGGCTTTGTTCTTTTTATAACCACACAGTACACGGGCACACAGACATACAGCACAAGCAAACACTTTAAAATACCCACAGACAGACATAAATCAGAGGGGCAACATCACATTCTGCCTTCTGTATCTTCTAAGTTTTGACACCAAGTAAATCTGGTCTTTCCTTCATAGAACATCCAGCAGTTAATTGCTAAGACACCTGGGAAATAGGTGGTTTCCTAGAGGGGAACAGATGCTGATATAGAATACATACACATATATTTCAAGATCTGGAAGTCAGACGAGTAAATGGTGCAGGGGGAAAAATAACCATGTAAAGTACTAGAACAGGCTGAGAGCTCTCTGCCTTCTCAAAACATCAACCCCTCTCTCCAAAGGTGTGGGGTACCCAAGACCACCCTGATGGGCTTTAAGAGCTTTTTATTTTTTTTTAAATAGCAGTACACAAGTTTAGTAGCATCCTTCAGTAGCTTTTCCTTCCACACCTAAGATATTTACCAGAAGATACTCTCTCAGTAGTTTTCTGACACTGATAAAAGAGCAGACAAGACAGAGGCAATAGGAGGCAGTTATGTTAATATTTTAATCTGTACATATACCATTTTCCAAACTGTTACATTTTATTTAAATTAATGCTTTCTTGAAAAATATTCATTTATGTTTTCAAAACTTTTTTATAAAGGCAAAAATAAATCATTATTTTGGCAAAAGGTTTTGAAGTTGATACTGGCAGTATTGAGGTAAAATAGATTGCATTAGCTAAATATATACTTTTAAGAATATTTGAGTATAGTGTTAATATAATATGATTTGTCTCAAAGTCTGCAACACAAAGGTCAATTCCAAGGGGCTTTTAGTGACTACTTGAATACAGAGAATAAACAAGTTAGTGGTTTCACAAAATACTGCAGAAGTATTTCTCAGTTTTCTCATCCAGAGCTGAACTCAGCTACTAATCATGTAACATTGGGAAGTTTTTGTATGTCTTGCATTCAATGCATACACAGGGATTTTTGAAGTATAGTTGCAGAAATTCATTTAATCTTATTTTCTCCTTATTTTAACCACCTCACCCTTTGCCCTTTGTGTAAGTACAGCAAAGAACTTCAAAGTTTGGCAAAGATAAGCACCAAGTGAACATATATATGAAATTAGCAGGTGCCATATTCCATTAGTTTTGCTGTTTCCAGGATAAATACTAGTCAGTATTACATCACATTGTAACATCTATTGAAGAAAAAAATCAGAAGAAAAATATGTATTTACTAGCCAAATTACACATAATAATTTTTTTATTGCTTACTTCACAAATTTTAATTAAAAATCATCTTCTTTCACATCTCAACTTTCAAAAAAATAAAATTTGTTAGCTGTTTGTTATTGAGGGGGCAGCACTACTGTCAAGGGTAACATCACAAACTGTGGATTGATACCAACCAGCAAGTTAATCATCTGGGATAAAAAAAAAAAAAAAAAAAAAAAAAAAAAAAAGGGGAGATAAAACTGGCTTTTGTTATGGCTTTTTTGGGACATTTCAGCTATACAGTGGTTACTAATATTTAGGAATTCAAGCTAACAGTTCTTGCAATGGCTTATTTAATGGGCAAAAGGGTGGTGATTAACTCTACAAATATATTCAATCTGAAACACCCTTTCACCAAACCTGCCACCCATGTTAGCTCTACCCATACCCTATGAATGTTCCTTCTAGGTTTGTTTGAATTTGAAGGGGTTTTTTTTCACAAAACTTTACAGTGTACATCTGAGCCTGAGGGGGAAGTAACAGCATCTTTTAGTATCCATGCAAGAAGTGTCTTTTAAAATTAATTCAGCCCTTGATTTAAAAAAAAAAAAAATCTAAAAGACATTGTTCTAAAAATACATTGTCAGTGTTTTACAGTTTATTAAAAGTGCCGTTTATTCGTATAAAAAGTGTGAACTAAACTGAAGTAAATAAAAAATGATCTGCAGTTCTCTTCATTTTTATAGAAAATCCCCCTATCATTCTCTGAATGTCTTTCCAGAAGGTGTCATCAGCCAACAAGTATCTCCATAGAAACCTGGAAAAGAATCTCCTCTGTCTTCCATGTGGTGTCGCAAAGTGGGATTTGCCTCGAGTCTCACATCAGTGTTCACTTACTGCTTTGGCTGGCATGAAGGAAAATAAAACATGGTTAAATATTGAAGGGAGTCAACCAATGCCAAGCAGTAAGAAATTGCTGGAAACATTTTTTTTTAAGCCCTTTGCAGTTTGACAAAAGGAAAAATTCATACAGACATGTTAAGCAAACAATTATCTCATGATGCTACTGATGCTCAAGCTCCTGTGTTCTCAGCACATCACAACTACTTTCTTTTTCTGAAGAAAACTTAACTTTATATAAATATGTATCTGTAACTGTCTATGTGTATATATTTGTACAGACATGTGCTAGACATTTTTTTAAGTCAGTTTGGAATCACAGAATTCCAAACTGAAGGATACTGAAGAAACTGAAGGGTAGGAAGGGACCTCTGAAGGTCAGCCCAGCCCTTTGCTCGAGTCTCTGGCACTGTACAATTATTTGAGTTACTCAAGCAACCCTCTTTACTGCTTTATCTCTGCTTTATCTTATCTTCTTGTTCAATTTCAGGCAATGAAATTAAGCCAAAGGAAATCTCAAAGGTAAAAATAATATAAAAGGAAAATATGGATGCATAGCAAGTGTCTTAACTAGGGGCACACTTAGCAGTTGCATACAATATTTACAGCTTTTCTTACTTCCACTTTCAAACAGGGAAAATGCAGCAAATCCTACTGAGAAGAGATACAAATACACGTTTCTTTGTAAGGACAACAAAATTATCACAATTTTAATACTTGAAGTAGCAAAATCACCTAACTAGAGACAAGAGCAATCTTCTGTTAACATGATCCAATGAAAGGCATGATCAAAGTCAAAGACAACATTGCAGAATTAAAGGGCCAAATTTTCAGCTCACCTTAGCTAAGACCCTGATGCCAGCTCATGTGTAGGATACCAGCCCACAAAGGAAGCCCCTGCTTGTACAAGGGCGCACTTTGGATTCTCTCTTTGTATGCCCTAAGCAGCCACAAGGCTGCTGAAAACCTGGCCCCCTGTTACCCAGAGCACAGATGTCTCCTCCCTTCACCACAGCAGTACTCAGGAAGCATCTCACCTGCACAGCAACAGCACTGAAGACTTCATCAGCCCACGTGTTAGCTCATTAGAAGCAATATTTACAAGAATAAAAGGTTTCTGGAAAAGTAGCTGCATGCTTTCATACAGATGTAATTTTGGTTTAGTAAAGAAGTTAAAATTTAGCAAGCCACAGCACAGGCACGATGGCAAATCAGACATGCCGAGAGCAGTTAGTTCTTACTTGGAAGGTGTTTAAACAAATGTGTAGTGAAATCCATTGCTTAAGGGGGAGTGAGGTGGCTGTGGTACAGAAGGTGAGGGTGCTTTGGGTGGATAGGTCAACTGCTGAGCTAGAAGGGATCACACACAGGAATTAGGCTGAACAATCAAACATTCACATCATAAATGGCATCACCTTAATTTTCTACCACATGAATAGGAAACCTGATTTGCAATGAATGAGGTGCTACACTATTTCAGTCACATGGTAAACAACATATCTACCTGCTGCTCTTTTCTACTCCTTGCATAAATTAAACAAATAAAGATTCCTATTTGGATGAGAATATGGACAACCAATCTTAAGATGAAATTTCACTGGAACATTATGAAGGCACACAACACTGACATAAACTCATCAGCCCTGCTTTTAAAGCTTTTGAAGCTCAGGACCAGCACCTGTATTTGCTAATTTGACTTCATTGAGGCTGTACAGGTTTTCAACATTTCCTTTGTTATATGCCAGTGGGCAGAAACCAAAATAATATACAGAAAAATAAAGTTTACAAAATTACATATACATATAACATTTTTCTTAGTGCAGTGCATGATACAGTAAATACATTTACAGCTTATTTTCAGCTTGAAAATACAGGATAAAGAATACAATGATTAAAATTATTCTTGTTTGTAAACCAGAGTAATGGTATAGTATTAGAAGACAATAATCATAAAATTGGAGAAAGTGAAACTTGATCTAAAATTCTGCTTTTACATTTTGGAAGGCCAAAACATGCAACATAGGAAACAACTTCTTAATACTCTTGTATTCGACTTTAATCTTCCAGATTTTATGCATGATTTCCACTCAAAAGGTTAATTTCGTATTAGGAACAGAGGAAAGTCTAAAATGTTATGTTTAGATATATGTACAACTTTTCTTAAAAGTATTTCTATTAGCAAAATGGGCAAAGTTTAGCTTCACAGTCTTTTTCATAAACAAATCTTTGTAAAACAATCCACATAATTAGTTTGGGATTTTTACATGTGGTTTGCTTCATCATCAAGGAGCAAACAACAATCCATACTTAAAAAATCAAACTACAAAAATAAGAATGTGATGGAATCTGTAACATGAGACCAAATGAGAATGTAAAATCAGCTGTGTTAAGTGTCAAATGCCTTGCTTTTAAAATAGGCCATAACTAAAAAAACCTGAACTCTTTTTTTGTAGATTTTCTATTAAAACCAAACCACTCTGGCGGTTTTTTTGTTGTTTTTTGGGTTTTTTTTATAATACCATGAAAGGTATTTAAAAGGCTTTTAAAGGAATAAGAAATAAAGGAATAAGAAATCAAAGTAAGGCATGTTTCAAGAAGTGAGTTTTTGAGGTACAAGTGTGGCAACAAAATCTGTGCACAAACAAACATTTGGAATTCCTTAAAAACCTTAGTCTTTGGCTACCATGTTAGGGTTTCTTTAAATGTCTGAAAGACAAAAGAGGTAGCTGCTATACTTCACAAAGAAAATTAAACTTAAACTTATCTCACAACTGACTGCAGATTTTCTGAAGCAACATTTAAACACATTTTGGTGCCAATACACATTTTAATTCCCTCCTTGAGGAAAACTAAAGAATTAAGAAGATTTTTTTGGTTACAGATATCTAAAAAAAATTGATGGATCACACTTTTGAGACAATTAAATATAAACATTAACATATATAAATAAAAAATCCATTGTAATGAAATGTATTCTCTATTTACTACACAACATTTTAAAAAATCAAACCTATTTCAGTAGTGTACAGTTGCTACAAGTTCAGGCACACCCAGGAGTAACTTAACTGGCCCCAAGAAGACCTCTGAGTAAGGCAGGCACTCTGCTCTTGTACTGACACAGAGGAATAATTTCAAGTACTGGTTGTGTTCATTCCCAGATGTGTGACCTTTTCTCAGCAGAAGCAAGAACTCAAGTGGCAAAATGCTCCACTGGCTCATACATCATGAAAAGAATTCCCATTCCCATAACCAAGGATTGGAGTACCTGTTACAACGTGCTGGTCACTGGAACTGGGACTATGGAGAAGTCCTGTTGAAAAACCAATGGCCTGAAGGGCCGCAAGGTTATCCCTGAAATGCTTCCATGATTTTACAATTCTGTTCTTCTGTTTGTTTTGTTTAGCTTTATAATGTCTGGCTTCCTCAGCGAACCATTTTATCCCTGCCAGTCAGTTAAATTACCCACAGAAACTTTCTGAAGTCCCAAGATTCCTATCTTGGAAATGTATTCCACCCCCTCAAAATGCCATTCCCCTCAGGTTCAGCTGGCATTGCATCCCTGAGTGTACAGCCACATTCAATCAACACTGTTACTGCAAATGCATGTTACGCATTCCGATATTGGAATAATCTGTCTTTAATGGGAAGGTCTTAAGGGCTGCTGTGGCAAGAGCCATAAGTTTAAACTGACAACTTTGGATGAGAAATGTGCGTATTTTTTCTCCATCATAGTTGAAGCTCCCATTATTTCCATTCTCCACTGGAACAGTGAATGGCACCAGTTATAAATGGCCAGTCAGACACTTGGGGAAATCGCTGCTGCATGGATTACTGTGTGATACAAATCTCTTGACATTTCTTACTTATTTCAACTATAAAGCAATCAAGAGTGAAATGATCACTTTTAGCAACATATTGCAAAGGATCTATTAATTTCCAGGCATCAAACAGAATTCCTGCACAGCTGTCTTGCTCTGACCTCTCATCCTGGTCACCAGACAGAAACATGCCAATCCCTATTTTACAAGGTCTTTTGCAACCTGTTGTCACACAGCTCAAGCTGTAAATGATTGTAGCCTCATCTCAATCACTCAACCAGGGAATTTTTCTATTAAAAAAAAAAGAATTTAAATCCTATTTTTTGATTTTTTTATTTAAGTCACAGATCAATTTACTTTTAAAAAATGAATATATAAATATTTTATTTAATGTAATTTCAGAGAATTAAAATGCTAATTTTTTTAGCAGTATCAGTTAGAGCAAGTTTCCAAGTTTTGAACTTATTGATCATACTATTATGGCCCCTCTATCCTGTCCACTGGAGGCCAAATACTCGGTGTAAATCATTAGCCCCTCTCCATTTGTTACCTACACACACTTTTCACTATTTTGAATATGAATGACTAAAACTTTCTCTTATGCCAGGAGTTCAGCAACAACCCCACACAACTTGAGAAGCTGGTAAGGAATAGCTGTTATTTTGTAAATAACTAAGCATTACCTGCTACCTCCTTGCTCCTCTGAGAGGCTTCAGAAGCCAGAGCATATGAAATGGTAATGATGCGCTCCTGCTCCTGCAGCTGTGAATCTAAATCAATCGAGTTGTGTTTGTCCTGGGCAACAGTAGGCTGCAGATTGTGCATACTGGGGGGAAAGCAAAAAACAACATTAACATTTGCAAACATAAAATCCACCATGCAGATAAGAACAAGCTTGGATTCAGACAGCAGTTTTCAGATCTCATCTATCAAGCTCTGTATTTTATTGTGGTTCTTTAAAATAGGGTTGATGTTGTATGCAAATGCCTACGGCACACAAGGAAAAATGACACAGCCACCACACATTCAGTCACAATTTCTGCATAGCCTTAAGAACGTCTGAAAGTCCTTTTTTAGAAACATGCTTAATGTGCTTAAATGAAAGCACTACGAAACTGCCATGTATTTGAAGCTGTTAGTAAAATTCCTTGCTAATGCTCAGAGGAAAAGGAAAAACCTGGTGGTCCTCAGGCTGCACCAAATCCAAAGAGAGAGCAGGTACCTGACACATGAAATTCTGGAAAGTAAATATTTCAGCTGACTCTGTGTCAGCTGTAACTAGCCAAAAGTGTTGTTTCACAACTCCAGCTCTGGCCACAACAGAATCTTGCTCTCAAGCTGACTTTTTTTCTGCCTTTGGCCAGATTTGTTCTTTTCCTTCCTCCTCACACTCATCTACAAGTTGTTTGGGAAGGACTCACTACTGCTTTAGGACTCTCTAAACAAGAAAATGGACATACACAAAATGCATCACTATGTCTTCTGCCTTGCTTTAAAAAGCAGCTCTAAGTATACCACATAAATTCTGAGTGCATTTTCTCAAAGCTACAGGTTACATTCAGGTAACAGAAATAAAGATTGTTGTATGATGTTACTTCTCAGTGAGCCCCTGGTTAAGATTTGGGAAAAACCCTAAAACCTAACCTTGATTTAGTAAGAATATTCTTTATCTTTTCTGCTTTACGCTGCCTTGCTGCCAGTTCTTCTGTAGAAAGAGGCTCTTCTGGCTCCAGTTCAACATAACGTTCTGGAATTACAACCTTCTCAGGTTTTGACAACTGTAGAAAGAAAGCAAGCATCGAGTTCTCAATAACAAAGACTTAAAAGAAATTGAGACAAATCCTCCTCAATGGGAGAACACAGTGAAAAGAATAAAGCACAGATTTTCACAGTCAGTACATGTACCTGATGCCAAACACTTCTCCTGGATATCTAGCTGATGCCCTTTCGACAGTGTTCCCTCTGATTCTTTTTACTTCAGAAGACAGATTGAACAAATATTTAAAGGGATAACAAGAAATCAGAATCAACAGAAAACCTTTCTTCAGCTCAGGCTTAGAGCCCAAAGTAGGACACTGCCTAAAGCTCTTACAGTAGAAAGAAGCAACCAGTATGAGACTGACTGGACAACCTGAGATATCCGTGTCATGACTTTTGTGTCATGTCAGCCAGAACTTCCTGCATCTGAAAGGAAACATCACTGAAGGTGTTAACCTAGGGTGTCATTCTTTTGAGACTGGATAATCTTCTGTGAGCAGCAGAGGGAAAAAAGGCAAACAGAAATACACTACACTGTGAGATTTGTTACAATACAGTGCATAAATTAATTCTGTAGACTGAAAATTTTAATACGATTGCACAAAAGCTAGAAACAATTTTTTGCTAGGATAAATTACTTCATTGGAAATTTTCCCTCCATCCAATGAAAATACAGTTTACAAACTTTGAAAATTAATTCTTATCATACAGAAAAGACTGCTTTTGGAAACAAAAATAGAGGATGTGTGAATAAAAGGAAATCAAGTAAAGGAAAACTACTTTTTTCCCTTCTTATCAGAATTCTGTTAAAACACTCATGAGGCAATGAGTTTTCAAAATTTAAAGTTTTCAATTAAAATAATCCTAAACTTTTTCACCATTGACCTTAGCTCACACTCATTCAATGGATTATGGAAAGTGGCCTGACCTAACCCCCAGTACTTAGGCTGGTAATTCACAGGAAATCTCATGCCAAGAGCACACACTGGCACACTCAACCATATTAAAGTCACAGCCTCAACTTTTTATACTTCCTTCTCAGGAAGCCAATGCTTCCAGAAAAATCCTCATTTTTCTACTACATTTCCCTACTTTTGAATCCAGTTCCTCTCTGGAGGTCTAGATATAGACATACGTACACTTTTTAAAAATGCATATCTCTGTCTCCATAATGCATCTAACCTACATTAGCTCATCCTATCACTTCCTGAATAACAAACCCATTAATCATCACAACAGCAGATAGATTTGCTTAAAGATACAAATGAGTATATTTCCTTCTGAGGCACTCCAACACAGACATGCCTGCCAGGTGAACAGAATGGCCACATGAAATGGAAAAGGACAAGGCCAGGCTGGATGGAGCTCTGGTTCAGTGGAAGGTATCCCTGCCCATGGCAGAGGGTTGGAATTAGATCTCTTTAAGGTCCCTTCCAGCAAAAATCTATGATTATAACCTGGTAAACTGAGAAAGAAGCTTTACACTCAGAGTTTCAGACCTGCTTCAGTTAGTCTGAAGCGCGACAGAAATGCCTATGAGCAAAAATGTCTCCTATCCAAGGCTTAAAGGAAGTGCAAAGTGATACCCATAGCCCCAGAGGCTTTCTGGAAAACAAAAATTAATAGCAGAGTGCAACAAGGAAAGGCAGGAGAACAGAAGTTATTTTCTGTTTCTGAAGTTTACAGAAGCACTGTATTTTCTGTAAAAATTATACAAATATTAACTGAAACATTTGTTCATAGAATTCAACAGATAACAACTCACATAGTAAACCATTTACAAATATCTCTGTCTGAAATGATACTCTGCCAACAGCTTCCAGAAGAGTACAGGTATTTACTAATCTTATTATCATTAATAATTTTCCTAGTTTGCCATCTACCATGGCATTTTAACACAGCACAAGGTACCCCCTGAAGCCTTTCCACTTGCTGTGTTCCCTCCTTCCCACCAGATGGCTCAATCGCATTTCAAACTGACATCTCCTCGGTTACTCGAGCTGAGGAAAGACCTCGTGCCCAGAACACTGATCAAGTCATTCCAAAAGCTGACAGAAACATGTTTTCTGTCCAAGCCCAAATAAAGCTGTGCTTCCTCTTCTCTATCATCATTTGCCAGTCTACATGAAAAGTAGTAAGGTAGCTCTGGGGAACTAACTTTTCCTTCATTCCTGTTGTCTTCTCGTCTTCCTTTTTTTTCCAATTTATAGAATTTTCCCTAACTTAATCACTCCTTCCTTTATAAAACCTGAGATATATAAAAGAAATTTCAAAGAATAGAGCAAATTTTTCAATTTCTTCTTTCCACTAAAACACAATACAAAAACAAACCTTCCAAAGGTACCAGGTCGTAAATTTTCAGTACTCAAAATACTCCTTTTAGTTCAAACTTCCAGGTAACTTTCTAAAGAAAAGATGAGAATTCACTGCCTAAAGCTTAGAAAGGTTAATATTTTGGGACAGAGAATAGGAGGCAAAAGATTTTGAGTGTTACCTCTCTGCTGATATCTAAATCATAGTCTTGAGGCTCCAAGTCTGTCTCTGTCACTGCTACTGGCTGAACTTTTAACCATTCATTTTCATCCTTGTCTTCTCCACGAATTGCCCTCTCAAGTAACTGCAAATCAAATTCTTGCTCTCGTTTCCACTGGTAATAGATACAAAACAATTAACAGCATTCAACCACCATACTGTCAAAGTCACCATATAGCAATGTACATTACTATTGCTGCAAATGCTACACTGCTGAAAGAATCAGTGGGGCAAACCCCGAAAGTGACAACGGAAAGAAAAGAAAACTGCATTTCCTGCATTTCTTTCCCATATGGGTGGGAATTTTGATGTCTAGCTCTGCTGTGAGGAATTCAGAGTATTATTTAATTTTACATGTTTAGCAGTATTAGATTCTAAGAAATTTATTAATCTCAATTTTACATTTGTTGATTATCACGGAACCAGCTACACATGGAACACCACCTTTGGAAGCATAGGTGTCACTACTAGCAAGCCTACAGACTGACAGAGTAGTTCTTGGCATTGTAAAGAGGCAGTCTGTGTGGTTCTGAGTCACTACACAGTGCAGGTTGAGAATCACAACTTGAAAATTTTATGTATCTTTTTAGAATAATACTCACTGTTTAAAGCTGATAATATTTTGTGTATTAGCATTAACTTGTGTTGAATTTAAAAAAAATAATTTTTTAATTTAAGACTTTGAAGTTCTTCAGACTTTACTAAAAACAGAGTCTAGCTACCTCTAAAAGTCTTCCACACAGTCTTTAAAAGGTAAATATTTAGCAGTAAAAATCAGAACTATTAAATATTTATTGATCTTTAAATTCAGCATATTTAAACTAAGCTGCAAAATGTAGAGTACCTAAAATCACTGCACACTTGTCCCTTAACAATTAGACACAACACAGTTACATATAAACTCTCATTAAGGACACTACCAATACCTTTTTT
Organism: Cyanistes caeruleus; assembly: GCF_971803275.1. NCBI lineage: Eukaryota > Metazoa > Chordata > Aves > Passeriformes > Paridae > Cyanistes > Cyanistes caeruleus. The sequence continues at coordinate 19,537,068 of NC_141706.1, forward strand.
TTCAAAAAATTAAGTTCAGATGTAGCATCATTCTGTACAGTAGATCTGAGCAACTTTACCATACATGGTATTAAAAGCAATAGGAAAAAGAAGGGACGAAAACAACAACAGCGAGATTATCTCCTCAAGGTTTTGAGGGAATCACTAAGAAAATGTGCCTATTTTATTTTTCTTAAAAATATCTCCAGTGTTTCTGGTATAAATCTTTGGCTTGTTTTGGATGAAGTTTGAACTGCATGTGAAGTCCTTAGAATTCATTATGTCACTTGCATTAATGAATCTAATTGAAACCTATTCATGCACAAGCTCTCAGTATTCACTCAGAAGATAAGTATCTTCCATGTATATTAAAAAGTAGGTAAAAGGCAATTATATCTCAAAAAATTAAAACCTTACAGAATTCAACAGAGAAAAGAATATTTTCTCATATGAGTACTCCAAACTCATCCTTCTACTCATATTCGAACCAGGCCTGATTGATATAGTATATTTTAAATACACAGTATCAATTTAAAGATGTTGTTATATATTGGGTAAGAAAAACATCAAACCATTCTTACGAAGCAGCACTTTTATTGGCTTTGATGTTGCAACTCTTACATTAAAAAGGCATTGTATATAACAAATGAATTCATGAACTGTGATCAATACTTAAAATGCCATCCTACACTTGAGAGCTGACCAATTAAAAATTAGAATTACACATACAATGTATGTTTAAAGCAAATGTTACACACTGAGCAGCACTTCAATTATACATTTAACTGTTTGCCATTGTGGCTTCTAAATAATTGTAATGCTGTAAGTAATTGTGCTATCAAACATGCTTTTGCATATCAAAGCCCTATAGATACAAGAGATGATCTCTACAAAACACTACTAGGGCTGAAAAACTGTATTTTAATTCTTTACAGCAAGAAAAAGACCAAGATGGCACCCAAATTTATAAATAAAGTGTTTGCCACAAATGTTAATAACGAGTGTTATGAAAACGTTTCAATTCAACTTGTGTATGTTACGTGAGTCAGAAAACATAAGAAGCTCAGATTTATTTCTTCCAGTTAAAGTATGAAAGTAACAGTGGTACTATCATACTACAATTCCCAAACATTATGCACTGTCTTTAAAAAATGTGTGATTGCAAAACAGAAGACAAAACAGATGAATGTCTCCAAGCAGTGCACTCGTATTTACTGGGAAAGTAAATACAAATTAACTGGCTGCAAATTAGTGCTAGAGAACAGTGGGAATGAAAAGCTGAGTATTATAAGGTTTTTTAATGTCAGCAATTGACACACATGTACTAAATGCAATTAAGCCTGGTAAAAATTGAGTAGTCCAGTTAGAAATTTTAAAGTAACTACAAAATTCTGCAAATTAAAAAGAAGCAAACAAGGAAAAAAAAATTAAAAAAAGGCATTCGGTATGATGAGTGACAAATTTAAAAGCAAGAGATCTTGTGCAATGAATTAGGTAAAACAATATGATCATTCTAAAGCTCTAGTGGACCAAACAAAAAATAAATTAAAAGACCATAGCAGAAGTGCAATTACAGTACAATCCTGGTTTAGCACCAAGTGACCAACTGGGTAACTTCACCAATTAGAATTGCTTTGGTTAGTATCCAAAATGTATCATTATAAACTGCACAGCATTTACTCTCAGAAAGCAACAAAAATACTTTTCTTCAGCACCCTAAATTTGAGCCTTATTAGAATATTCTACATTTTGAGATTTAAAGAAGAATTTGTATAAATTGAAATAGATTAGCTCTCACATACATTCCTAATCAGCATGATTAGATTTTAAAACCAATTATCCAGTTATCATCTTTTTTAAAAAGAACAAACATCTCCTTGGCCTGATATTACCACTGACTATCTTGCAGGCTAATTTATGAATTAAAAGGAAAAAATACCCATGAGAAAGAACATTCTAAAAGGCCCATTCCCTTATGAAGCAGTTTTAAAACTGTACAAGCTTCTGACACTTTCTAAATACAATTCCAAAGGAATTTCCAAGGAAAAAAAAATCATGGCTCTGAAATCACCCCAATATACTGGCATCTCCTCTCATCACTAACCTCTGACCAACTTACCTGCTGAACCTGCTACATTTACCTTAACTACAAGGAAAAAATATCATCTATTCCTCACACTCTGAACTCATTTGATACCACAGAACACTAATTTAATTGGACAAGAAGCATCACACACGCTCAAGTGAAAGTGCTTGCCAGGGGAAAAAAAAAAAGAATAAATCCAAAGGTATTTTTAGTTTAGTCCTTTTAAGGCATATCTAACATACTGAGCCTACGTCTGCAGACACGGGCCTGATGAAAGACCGAGATGAAACAGGCTGCCTTTCTCCTTGGCTAAGAGTTCTCTTGCGTTCCCGCACTAATGCCTTCTGATGTCTCTTCATTCTTTCTAGCTGCTCCTCTGCACTCATCTTGCCTCTTTGGTGGTCTCCAGAGTATAAACGTTCCAAGGCACTCTTTGGTCTCTCCTGGAGAAGTCACAAGTCACACAAAACACATGCTGTAATTAATACTTTATAAGAAGTATACAAAAAAAAAAATTAACTCCTTCTCCTGTATCATTACTAGATTTTATTCTATTAACTTTGCATTTCTTTGCATATTTCAACTCTGTATTTCCTTTTAGTAGTGCTGATTTTTGGTTCTAAACCTTGTTTTATAAATCTTGAAATACAGTAAGTTGTTTGCCTGTTTTCCAGTTCATTTACAAAAGTGAAAAACTGGAAACTTTGTTAGATCACAGCTCTTGGTCCTCTCCCAGGCTACTGCAATCCCACTTCCTGCTACACAAACTATACTCTGGGCTTAACTATTTCAAGCAGTTCACACATTTGCCTTCAGAAGTTTATTTAAAACTTACCTTGGACCTATCCCTTCGAAGTGTTGCAAACGATGAAATGGTAGATGACTGGTGCAATCTGGAAGTTGATCCAGACAAACCTTTATAAGGAAAAAGAGAATGCCTTAAAATCTAATGACAGACAAAATAAGACAAGTATCAGTTAGTTGTGTTTTTTTTTATTATACTGTTGCTGTGGCACTCTGGTCACTATCTGAGCATACATTCTGCAATTCAGAAGATAAGAGGCATGAAATTTCATTTCTGCCAAACAGTGTATTTCAGGTCACTACTAATCAAAATTCAGAAAATTTATAATAATTTAGAATCTTACATTAAATGAGGGATAGGTTGAACTCAGCTGTACAAGAGTAGATAGACTGTACAAATAATCACATCTACTAAGAAAATAAATCCTAAACACTCACAGTTAGAAATGAAGAAATAAAGAAGTGAACAGCTAAGAAATTATTTGCTTTTGGCTCAAATATCATCTCTATCCTCATCTCCAAACAGTTACAGGACCATAGCACAGTGGAGATGGAGTGTCAATGTAATATAATGCAATGTCTGGGGCACTATATTCATATACTTTATCAGTTACACTTTAATGGCAATATAGGTGTTTTTAAAATACTTGGAGTTTGCAAAAGATAGCACAGAAATTGTCAGGAAAAGTAACTCTGAATGTAGAGACATTCTAATAGCCAATTCCATTATTTGCCATGGGCTTTTTAAGCCTTATATATTAAGTTACTTTGCCAAAGGCTGATTGATTGTAATGGTACCATTAAAATGCACACAATCTTTAAACTTCCACTGGATAGTTAATCTAAAAACAGTGATCTGGTGATAAAGATCATCTCCAGGAAATCCTACAAGAGAAAAGCTCCTATATAGACAACAGTATTGTTAAAGATCAACTCCATAAATTCCTAGCTTACCACGGGTAGGTAATGTCTGGTATCCACTGTCAGGGCTTATTAAAACGCTGGAAGGGTGGCTGAGGTCACCCCCTATCATTGCTAGTTCTGGTTCACTCATGTATGAACGCAGTTCCACCTATACAGAAAAATACTCATCAGCTCAAGTGAAATCACAAGACAGCAAGTTTTAATAATGCTAAAACAAATCCTAAAGCTTTGTTTCTGGATTGCTGCATCTCTCTCTGCCATTATTATATGCCATAGATTATTATTATTATATCATTATTATCTCTCTGCCATTCTATATCATGATTACTTTTTTAAAGGTCCATATATTTTTTTTCAACAACAATAATGTATTTTATTCAAGGTTCCCATATCTTTAAAGTGTGAGTGCACAGGTTTGTGAGTGCTCACCCTGTAATCTCCATTTACATACTGGCCGAGCTCTCTGTCTCTCTTTCTCTCATCTGACTGACGTTTCAGGCCACGCACTGAGGTGTGTCTGATGACAGTGGCTTCTCTTGGGAGGGGTGGGACAGCTGGTGGCTGATCCTCAGGACTGTACAGCTGAGGGAGAGGAGGTCTGGGCGGTGCTTCATCTTCCTGGGAACAGGAAATCACAGGGATTTGGCAAAGAGCATGAAAACAGTCTGGCATGAACTGTAAAATAAAGGTCAGTGCATTATATGAATTATTTGTGACTGCTTCAGCCTGCACTCCTATGTCCACACCAGAAGCTTGAAGCTTTAAAGCCCAAGTAAGACCGAAGAAATCAACCACAAAGCATTTCCATGGAAGGCTCTGACTATTACTATGTTCTAAACCAGTCTGTGGCCACTGTAGAATAGGCTCCACGTGCATTGTGCTGCAAGTGCTCCTGCTCAGTTCCAACACAAGCACCCAAAGTGCCTCCCCCTCTTGTGCCTCCACACTGTGGGCACTTCCCAACCATGACATTCCCACTGCTCCTGACAGAAGGGAAATGGAAACACTGCTGCATGAATCTCAAGAGCAGTACTTACAACCTTTGGCTTGAGCTTGACTGGCGACTGAAGAGGTGGCTCGATTTTTTTCAGCTGCTGTGCTTGGTGCTGTGTCCTGGTCTGGAAATACGGCTGTGGGTACAGCCTAACCTCCAGAGGGGATTTAACCGGGCTGCGTGGAGGGCTCTGTGGGACTGAAAGTTTGCTCTCCACAGTAGCAAGGGAAGCTGGTAAGGAAGGCACTGAAGACTGAGAAAATGAAGGCACTGTTTTTCTCTCTAGGGGAGAAACAGACAAAAATATTTCTTGATGAGGATCCAGCAAGCCTTTCAGGCCAAAAATAAAACCACGTATTTCAGTATCATCCCGTAAAACTCCTGGTGGAGTGCAGTGGGAGCAAAGGAAGGAAAAGCCTGGGAGTCATATGAAATCAGTCCAGAAGCTGCATCTGGCCCCATGCCACAGATTCCTTAAGTTGCTTACAGATCTAGATCATCTCAGAGCTATTCAATCTCTGTATGTAAAAGGTGAGGAAAGATACTTTAAATACAAAGTACATTTTGCAGTAGGCATTAAGAGTCTCTAGCTAACCCAGTGTATTAGAGGTTCTGTCTTTGAAACATAATAAAGCCACTGCAATGCAGACCACACACATTTTCCCTTCCTCTCTTCCAGAGTTGATGTGCCCAACAAATACCTGCCTAAACAGGGAGGGGAAAGGCAACTGCAGCAAGGGCAGCTGGGCTGCACACAAGGGGGATAATAAAAACAATAAACCCAGAGAACAAACATGGAGAAAAGCTCCTGAACAGGATGCAGAACAGATACTACATTGGTAAGAGTCTGGCATGTGACAGAAACCCCTTCTGCAACTCGAAGAATTTAGCCTATTAGTGTTGTTCCCTTTTTTTAATGTCTTGTTACATTTTAGCACCATTGGGTATGTAAGAACAAACAAACAAAAAAAACCCTGTCACCTCAAGCAAATAAACACCGAGTTAATGCACTCAATCAGAGATTTCTGACCCATCCAATAGCATAATTAACTGATTTTCTGCAGCAGATCAAACTTCCAGATTATCTGCATAGACCCAAATTCTCACATGCATTGGTATATATTTTATTTTCATCATGTTCTCCTTACCTGGATTCTTTATAGAGTCTACTATGGTTTTGTAGTTTGCTTTATTTGCACTCAAGCCAGCTGTAACATCTTCAATTCTCCACAAGTCTTTTTGTATTTGTGTTTTCTCCTGTTAGTAGTAAAAGAAAAAGAAAAATCAATTATACCTCAGTTTTAATTTATTATGGGCCTTTCCTTCTTTTGATACCACCAAACCAAACTACTATTTCAGAACTTATATGAAAACTTAGGAGTTTACAACTTCGTTAAATAATAATTTTAAAATAAAATAAAATTATTTTAAAATTAAAAAAATTAAAAAAATAAAATTATTTTAAAATAAAAATTAAAAAGACACAACACCAACAAAACCTTGTCCATAAAAATTTTTAGAGCATTTTCTGACTCTTGGAAGACTTCCTATAGAAGACAGGGGAAAAGAGATAAGTCTATATTTTTCTAGACTATTGTTCAGATTACAAAAACATTGTTTAATGTTCGAAACACCATGAGCTTCCAGAACCTTTTAATTAACTTTGTTCTTAAATCCCATACCTATCAAACTTAAGACCGCTAAAGCAGCCTTACAAAACATCTTAATAGATTTAGGGGAAATATCCAGTATTAAAAAAGAAAAAAAAAACCTCAGAATTGCTGACAATTTTATTTTCTGCTTATATTTGAGTTGTTAGGCCTACTGGCCATGATGTATTACAGGATAAAACAATACATTGCTGCTGCTCCAGGACATGGTCTCATCTTGCATCCCATTTGCCTTACTACTAAGGGTTTCCAGGAAGAAAGAAAGGAAGGAAGGTTTTGTCTACAGACTGGACTTGGCCGTGTGCATCTCATAGCCTGGCTCCTGAAGCCACCATTCCAGTCATTCCAATCATCTTAAATAGCTGCTGCCATCTAATTAATTAAAGCAAGGTAACACCAATTTCAAAAATTTTCATCAAGAATAAACTCAGTAAAACCAATACCATTAAAGAAAGCAAAGGCAGTGAAACACTTAAGTTAAGAATTGCTTACAAACTGCTCAAGAATGCCAGAAATTCATCACTTGCCATGAGCTGCAAAATAGCTACTAATTAATCCTATAAGGCTGAGGGTGGGAAAAATACTTCACTAAAAGCTGTTACACCTCATAGAGCTAAGGAAGGCATATAAATTGCTTTCCACTTTCTGTCTTAAATCAGGAAATATGTTCAGCCAGGTTACAGATCAGCAAACAGGATGCCAAGAACACAAACATTTAAATGATGGAGAATGTTATTTGCCTGTAGTAAACTCACTCGATAGATAAGTCATGTTTTGAAAGATTGTCAGGACACAAACTATAAATTTGCACATTTCATTTAATATTTCTGAGATTAATCATACTACAAGGAACCAAATGATGGATTTACAATAATCAAGCCTCAGAACCAGTGAAGATAACACTACGTTGCACTGAAAATCCTGCTTCTGAAACCACTCAGAAAACGTTTGATTAGCAGTGCAGAAAAGCCAGATCTTTTAATATTATTTCTTCCCATTACTTAAATATTGATGTGAAGAGAATATTTTAGATCTAAAATGGACCTGGGCAGAATGATAAGCAGATTAATTGATTTTAAAATTATGAAAGCCAAGATTGCTGTTTACAGAGGGGTATAAATATATTTCATGTAAAGGTAACTTGGAGAGAAAATTTTATTTCTCTAACTTCCTTCAAACAGAAACATAATTTAGAATGATACAAAACCAGAGGAGAAACACTTACCACCTTAGAAGTTATCACTGATAAAATAACCCATCTCAGCACGCCCAGATCCTCCCCAACCCTTAAGCAAAATACAGTTGAAGCTACATTCTAAAAAGCAAGATTTACTCCGACCAAGCTGCTTAAACATTCAGGTTTTAACCTCTTAATTAATGCTACAGAGAAACAACATCAGTGGTCTCCTACAGCAACTTGAGCCTGCAAATTTACTGAATTTTTAATGATATTCCATGAAGACTACATTTTTTTAAAATACAGTGTGTATTAATATAGTGCTATTGAAAAATGCTAGATAAACAATCTTAAGTCTGCATGCCCTTGGGCAGAGATAAAAAAAATTCTAACTATTATGGGTACTTCAAGTGAGACTTCTTTGAAGGAATATAGTTTTTTAGAATATTCAGTATTTTCTGAAAAAATCAGTTCCCCTTAGAATCTCCAAAATAGGTATTCAGAAACATTTCTTTAAAACTTAGCCAAACATATCTGTGCATACTTATATGTATGGATATATAAAAGTATACGCACATACAACTCATAATGTGCTTATGGCTGTGTGTGTATTTATAATTAATCACTTATGTGATATGAGATGCTAATCAAACTGAATTAACATATTTTTCTATGCAAACCACATTCCCTTCTATATGTATTGGTGAATCCCAAGCCAATGATCCAGTATTTTAAGCATGTTTAAAGTCTAATTGGAAATTTTATCTCAAAGTAGCCTAAAAAGGTGTATTTTGTTTAAAGGTGTAATTTGCCTTTGTTACACTAAGCAATTTCATATAATTTTATTCTAATATTCCCCTGGGATTTTTTTCTTTAAAATATATTCTGCAGCTGAGCTCAATTACATATTCTGACTCCAGAAACTGAATCACTCCCCCCCACCCTAAAATGAAAAGTAAATGAGAATGTACTTTGAAGACTGACACAATCATAAAAGGTTTTACGACTCTTGCTTCGATAGAAAACATTTATTCATCAATAGTGAAAATAAACATGCTTCAAATTATATCTAAATCAGATATTTACTGCAAACGAATTAGCTAAAAAATTTAACTAGTGACCTCTTTTGGTCCAGGATATTTGGAAAACTAGACTAAGATTTGAGAAAAATGTACACGTTAACTGTGTTCCTTGTGTTCTGTTCACACAAAGGAAAAAGAATCCTGTATTCCCTGAGAATAAAGTCACCAGTTATAAGCAGGTATGTAGAAATAATCTGGTATTCCATATCTGTTTCAGCAAAGAAAATAACTGAGCTTCAAACAAAGCTTCTTTTCAAAATTTGAAACTGAATAATTGATTTAAAACTGAGATGCCTTTCAATTACTAATGGCTGTTAAACACTTATTCTGCTTCACAAAACAATCTGCAGAGATGAATCTTCCGTAAACAGAAGAACATGACAATGAACAAGTAATGACAATAACAACCAGTGACTGATGCTCTTAAAAATGGATAAAGAAGCCACAATGTCAGATGAAATAAATGGAAGGCTAAAAAGTCCTGCATCCTTATAAATTAAATACGTTACCAATGTCAAGATGTCAGCATGTAATAAAAATGTAATAAAATAATGACAGATTTGCATGAACAACTTATGAGAAACTATTGCATGTGCTGCAAAACAATGTAGTGGTTTTTTTTTCACTGCACAGACATGCTGCTACAGTGCCTGAACTCTGCAAACCAAATTGCATGACAGTTGAGTGCACTGCAAAAATGGCAGAGAAAATTTCTCTTATGAAATGGTAACTTGAAGTTCAGATTAAATCATCCTCTAAGTGTTTACAGCATCTGGAAATGGACTCACCTGGGAAATGGACTCACCTGAGATACCAATGAACTGTTCATCTGCTCCTGTAAGGCTTTTTTCAGTTGGCTCACATCCTTTTCTAATTTCAGGTACTCATTCCAGGCATTTTCCATTTCCTGTTAACAGAAGGAATACTCTAATGCAGTGCTAACTTCAAAGCCACTTTCTCCATCCTCTAATTGAGCACCAAAGCATTTTGAAGTTACTGTTGTTCTTTTATAAGAAGTAGTAAAGGATCAATTTTAGTCTACATTGTTGCTTAGACTGGATTGCACACCTGAAAACACTCCATAGCTTGCACAATCAAGTCAAGAACCTACAGTTAAAAAAACTCTGGCCAGTTTCCTCACACAAAACCAAACTGCCATGTAACAGAATCTCTGCACCAGTACAGCCCTTTATACAGTGACTTGCTATTTATGCCCACAAATACATTTTAAATGCTGACTGTGAAAGTCATACATTTTTGACAGACACAAACTGACTAGATACATTTAAATAATACTGTCATTCTAGTGATCAGATCTTACTAGAGGGAAGGTGTTCATGCAATGTGAGAAACAGTCTTACACAGAGCTAGTCTCACGTTCATGAAGAGGTAATAATAATAAGAGTGAAAACAACATTAAATTACATTTGAATTTTATTAAGTTGTAATATGAACGGTAAATTTTTACTAAAATATCAACAGATTCTCCCAATTTCTTTTACTCTGGAATCACATTTATATTTTCAAAAGACTAGCTGAAAGATTTGCAAGTTAAGACCACACTTAACATCTAAAGACATTGAAAAGGTTATGGGGGGTTTGTTTGGTTTGGGGGGAGGGGAAGCAGGCATTGAAAAGTAAGTCTGGAGAGACTGTTCAACTTTTTTTTGTCTGGTTTAGTATCCTCTACCTTAACCAAAACTGTTCAGAACAGGTCTTAACTTCCTTATCCAATGACCAATACAGTTTTAGTCTGAGATTTTAATTATGGTTTTCTTGAAGCAACCAAAAACACATACTGTTGAAACTTTGGATATTTCAGCCCGAATGTGTATAAGGTCCTCTTGCAAAAGTCTCTGCTGGTAAGATATTTTTTCTGCATGTTGTGGTTGGTCTTTGTACTGATCCATTTGCCTGTGTAAAACCTCCAAAACAGACTCCAGCTGATCCTAACAAAGGAGATGGGAGTAAGTTTACAACATTTACACAGAAATTTATGCATCAACTTGCAGGAATATGAAAGGTGTTTTCCACGCCCCAAGTCTTCCCTATAAACCAACAGAGGTTAGGACTGGCCTCCTATTTTGGAGACTCACAAGTAAACAAGAACTTTAAGAAGCTTAATTACCTCTTGTACCCATAATATTTGCTATTAAATCTTCCCATTAAGCATTGAAAACACAAAGCAGTGAGAGGGGAATTTTTCTGTTTGCATGCTGTACAAAAGTTTAATATACAGTTTCAGAAAAAATTCCTTTAAGCAGTTCAGAACTGTGACAGCCCTACCTCAGCCCAGCACGAGATGCTTGTTTAAGGACAAGTTCACTGCTATGGGTGAAAGAGTCATGTGAGGGTTTAAAATACTGTCTAAAACATGAAACAGGCCCTATTCATTTAGTCAGGAGTAAGTAACATGGAATTAATGTTGCACAGTAGCTCTTCCAAAGGATCCACCTGAACAGTACTTCCATTTTAGGATATATAGATATATTTATTTTTTTTTTAGTTATTATTATTTTTAAGACCACCTCAGTTTATTGACAGCTATAGCTTACAGGAAGTGAAGCAGATGGGTTTAAAATAGTCACTTTCAAAAACATGTTTTCTCAGACTGGGTATTCAATCCTAAAATAAAGCCCAATTCTTGTTATCATAGAAGTATATACACACTACATAGCAATCAGCATCCATTAATTCAATTTTTTGTTTAAAATTTCCTATTTTTTTATTTTCTGATTAGATAAAAACTTCTACTTTATTTTATTAAGCCCTTTTTAACCTACTTACTTTATTTTCCTTAAGGGCTCTTATTTTGTCCTCCAAGTCCTGCAGAATTCTGTCCTGCTCACAGAACACGCTTAATTTCACCTGGTAATGAAATCAAATACATATGTAAGATTTTATAATCATATATAAGATTTTAAAAACCAAGCAGAAAAGTATCTCCTTGTAATATTTCACCCCAAGGAGCATAATAATGATCATGTAACTGTACAACAGAAATAGATAAATCAGTACAAGAGGTGCTGAAGTGGTGTTTGAGACTTACATCAATATCACTTTCTGCAATTTTGACAGGTTTTGTACTTCTTTCTTTCAACGTGTCACGTCCTGTCACCTAAGAGGAGCAGATTTTCAAAATGTAAGGAATTCGTTGCAAACTAAAATCTAATTATGCTTCAGCAGTGAAAAGAAAACTTTTGTTAAATATTCACTTCTATTAAGAAAAAAATAATAAAATTCTGGATACAAGTGCTTTCAAACCTGGCTTTAGTTTTTGAGAAGTGTTAACAAAAGAGATTACTAGTTATATTCGGCTATTTAGTAACTCTTCCAGCAGCTTGGAATTCCGTACAAAAGAGCACAATCCCACCTGTCTATGGTTACTGAAGTCCTGCAAATTTTCCTGAAAAAATCTAGTAGTTCAAACAGCCCTGCTCTAATAGCTTTCTTGAAGCCAAAGGAATTTAGTCAAATGCAGGGTTGCAACAATAGCAGCATTCATTAATGACTAAAAATACAACTTTTGTCAAGTGTTTCATTCTACAAAGGACAGTATCTTCCTCAGCACAGGGTGGATTTTACTAAAGACAGAGTGCTATAAAAATGCTATAGTGGAATTAAATGCAATTAATCTATTTTGATGTGGCTGTCACGTACCAAATCTCTCATTCCATAAATCACTGGTTACATATTCCATTTCTTCTCAAACCACGCAGTTTTAGAGTCAGTACCAAAACAACACTCAATTGTACTTCCAACCTTCACATCAACCTCAAAAATAAAGGCATGTCTGTGTCTGTAGAAATGTTTATTATTTCCACACAGGACCCTCTTGGTGAATAAATGAGGTTACGAAAAGAGCAATACAATAAAGCTCATAAATAATACATTTTTTAAAAAGCCTTAAAATCTAAAGATTTAATATAATATCTTTAGAACAATTTAAAGATTGATTACAGCAAATACTAACTGGCCACAGGACCACCTGGTGATTAGTAGTATTCAAATGCAGCATATTCTTATTCATATACAGGCAAAACTTTATGAACAAAAATTCACCTCAATATTGCTTTCAGTAATGTAAGAGGAGAGACTTTGATACAAAAGCTGAAGTTGTTGGTTTTTTTTAGTGAGCTAGAAGAGGCATGAAGAGGCAGTTTGCTTTTTTACCAACTGGCCATCTCCAGATTTGAAGCTACATATTTTACCTATGTAAAGTAAGAGTCACCTACAGGATCATGTTAGCTTTTTAAAAATAATTAAATTTTACTCTAAGCGAGGTAAATATTGTCTACTCTCCTCCAGTGGCAGACTCCATTTAAAGACTTCTCATGTACCTTTGTGAGGTGAAATATTACTTCTCAACCACCAAAATTAGTAGTATTTATTGCCTCTAGAAGTTTTCAATTTTTTTTTTCAACAATTACATGTAATATAGAAGGAAAAAACCTGTCTATCAAAAGTATTAATGAAATTATTTAATTACTAAATCTTATATATATAATTTTAACAATTACTGCATATTTCATTACCTGCGAGCTAAGACAATGCAAAAGCCTTTTTCAAAGCAACAGAATTAACATAAAAACAAGTCTATAGAATTTGGGGATACTTTAAATTACATAATCAGAACTGCAAGGAATTTGTTAGCTATCAAGCAATGAAGATGACAATATAATGCAGATTAAGCATGCTTTCACATTTTCAAAATTCCACACAGGAGTCACTACTTGATACATTCATTTTCAAAACATGATAAAATGAAACCAAACACTGAGGTCAGCCATAATTTTGCATACAGACTCCAAAAGAGGGGGGAAAAAAGGGAAGTAAAAATAAAATCTTACAGAAAGCACTACTGTGTACCAAAAGACACCTGTAAAAGCCAAAACACCGACTGCTACTTGAAAAAGCGATGGGATGAGCACATTTCAATGCAAGCAGTCTTACATGTATACTGGATAGTAACCCTTGTGCTGAGTTCTTTAGCACTTTGTATATCATGTTGATCAGAGGTCCATTATTTTCTATCTGTTTCAAACAAAAGTTTAGTCACAGCTTGTTACAAACGTCAAGATTTAAAGCCCCAAATCTTGCAACTCAAAACTCCACAAGCAGCAGTGATCACACGCTCTCAGGACACACCTAAGCATTTTGCAGTTAACTGCTCAATCACAATTCCATGCTGAAAAGCTCTATTTTGAAACCTCGAAGATCTTTAGAAATAATGGATTTAGTGAAAAGAAAAAAGCTTAATTCCAGTTCCAAAATGTTCAGTCCTAATTGAAATTGTTTAATCAGGGTGGGTCTAATTCAAAGCACAGTGAAGTCAAAAGACTTGAACTAATGGGTTTTCCATCTAAGTCTCCAGTGTCTTAAATGGAAGACATTACATGCATTACCTGGGAATTTGCTCTTACTAAAATCTGTATCATTTGCTTCGTTTCATACTGCACACTCTTCTTTGTTCCTCATATCACAAATCAAAGCATTGCTACATTAGTGGCAAAACACAAATGTAAGCAACACAAGCACACCTGAAGTTTCAAATGGTCTCTTTAATCTTTCAGCACCTGACCTCAAATTTTACATTTCTGGACCACGACTGAAAGAAGGTCATTAAGAAATGCCCATTTCAAAAATTTACATCATTCCTTTGGAAATGACATTTTGCACACTTGACATTTTGAGTGTTAAGATTTTCAAAAGGGAACCAACTGGCATTAAGCTTCTTTTTACAGAAGTATCAGGTGCCCCCATACATTTTTCTTTCTGGCTGCTTTTGCTAGGTGCTACAGGCAGCATGAAGGCACAAGGCGAGCTCCTAAGAGACCAAATATCTCCTTGTATTCTAAACTGCAATGAATTAATCTGGACAGAATCCACTAAAGAGTTAAGAGCCCCTCCTAATAATTTTGCTAAGCATATCACATTTTCAGAAGCTTGACCTGTGGTCACTTCAACTGTGAAAATTATTGTGTTTTATAATGGACAAAACACTGTGATTATCAATAATTTCTCATCTTATAGGACATTTTAAATTGTAATTTGTCATAAAATTCATCTGATGGATTGGGCTGCAGTTACACTTTGCAAAGCCATGAACAAACCAAGGACAAGACTTAAAATTAAATGTGTCCAACCATTTTTAAATTTGTATAATATATAATTAATAATTCAAACAGTTTACATATTCGATCATTTAGACTACATATACATCATACATATATTATATGCTAAATACCTTATCTTTATACATATATAGTACTACATGTATGCATAGTATGTATTATGAATATTTTCCATTTATATATTTGGTTATATATTCAGGACTTATAGTCATCAGATAAGACTGAAATACACATCCTCACAGATGCAGTCAGCTCACAGGCAACACCCCATGGCATCAGTGAGCTCTGTACATGCAAATCAGACAGACAACTAGGTGTCAAATTTCACTTCACCTTGATTTTCAGGAACACCACTTGATTTATATATGGCAAGACATCCTACATACCACAGAAAGTGGCAAACTACTTTGCCAAGTGTAACAATTATATCTTTTTTCTGGATTTCCTTTTCCCTCAAAATCTGATATTAAGAATTCTAGATTTGCTTTCAAGTTGCCAACCATCAAGTGTACCAGACACAGCAGTCATTTAGACAGATGATAGGACCCTCAGTATCATATTTAATTATTTTTTAAAAAGAAATACCTCCTAACATTAATTGATCAGATTCTATCTATGATGGATGGGTGAATGGGTGCATTTGAAAACTTACAGCTGTAATAACATGAAAACAATGACAGTGGTAATTAATCATATTTTCACAAGAACATATGGCACATTATACAAACAAGGGAAAAGTCAGTTTAAGAAGATTTAAAAGAGAAAAGCTGGATTAAAAGAACATGAGTTTTAACTTAGAGGTGTTTTTCATATTGGTACTAATGCTACAGCAGGGAAACATTTTCAATCTGTTTTTTATCTGATTTCCCTAAACCCACCCATCATTCATCTCAGTACCAGCAACACAAGTCATTCTTAAAAACTAAAGCAACCACATTTTCTGAGTCTGCACTTTAATTGTATAGTCACTACTAAAAAGACACTCAATATTCTAAGCACAACATAGGCAAAGGACAGTTTGTATCTCAGACTAGAAAGTTATTTAAAATTTGAAGGTACAAAGATGATACAATAAAGACATCTGTGTTGAAAAAAAAATAAAAAAAGAAGCAGACTTATCTAAAATCTTACCTTTAGATCCAAATACTCCAGATCCTTTTTCAACTGGATGTAAGTGTCATCCGCCTTCAGATAAGTACATAGGGAAAAAACAGCGCAATATATATGAATATTTGAAACTATTGCAAAATAGTTCCACTTGCTATATAGAAGAAAACAGATGGAATAGAGAACAAAATAATGGAATAGGAGCACATAGAAAAAGCACACTTGCTCCACCAGCATATTGCTATTTACAACTAAAAAATGGGCAAAATATTTTCCAACAGTATTACTACTTCATTATACCCCCTCCAAACATCTAGATTTTTGTTTCCACCTCTAATAGGACACAGAACTACCTAAACCAATACATTTTCAAAAGCTATTTTTTCAAGATCAATTTCCACTGACCAGCTCTTCACTGAAAAAGTCAGTGGCGTGACTGAATGTCAGACATAACTAGAAGACATCATATATTACTAAAATACTACGCATTTTAATATATTAATGCCTTTATTCAGGGAAAGTATGAAATAAGTTTTGTGAATAAAATTCTGAAAAAGATCTCACTTATATGATTAGATAATCCATTTTGTCTTTTAAGTAACAACATTCAAGTTGATCCTTGTTTCTCATTGCCTCACCTGTGACTGCTATCAGCTTAATTTTATAGTTACACTCATCTAGCAACATCTTTATTATAGTCCCTTCACGGAAAACATGCACAGAAGTCAACAAAGTTATTTCTCCTCTCTTGAAAGGGACTATTTGAAATACAAAATAAAGTTTAACTGTTGCAAATGCGCTACTTGTAGTTAGCCAGAATGCCAAAAACTTACTAGAATTTTAACTGCTATTTTGTTAGCATTTCATATCCTGGGTGCAATTAACTTCAGAATAAAAGAAAAACACTACCTTTTCTCAAGTTTTGGGCCAATGAGAAAGTGTAGTTAGAAAAAAACGCATTAAATCAACAGATCACACTTGCATTTCTTTAGAGGTGTTCACTTACAATTCTTGTCAGATCAGCTTGTAAGGTGGCTTGAGGACTTTAGACTAGGAAGTCTGCCCATTTTTGGAGAAATCACTGTTATTACCACCCATCTTAGTGCAACTGTTCTGTAGGTGAGGTAATCAGGAAATGAAACTTCTTCTATTTAAGAAAAACGCTTTAGTTTAAGGCCAAAGCCTTAATCAATTCCAAGAAGAGTCGCCAGATTTTATTCCCAGGTGGCTCCATTTTTGAGGCTCTAATAGGAACCGGAGAGCTCTGTGAGTATATTTCTGTTTGATTTCGCATTTACAAGTTTTGTAACACCAGTGCAATCAAGAGCACTGTAGATGATCCAAGATGTTCCTGAGCTTTTACGAACCAGTGTTCACCTGCAGAACTGACACAGTTACAAGCTCATATGAAGGTACAGACTGGCTGATGCATTTCAGTTTGCAGGTGATGCGGCATGTGGTGCAGGGAGCCAACCCCAACATGAAAGCAGCACAAAGAAATGGTTTTGCTTTAGAATGAACTTATACAGTATTTTAACCCACATTTCTGAAGATGCAGCATTTTCAGAAATAGTATAAGTACACAGTATAAAAAGGAAGTAGACACTTTGAAACAGATGCACTGGCACCCTGTAACTTAAAAACGCTCATCTTCTATAGCAAATATAGTAAGCAAAGAAAAACAGCGAACGACCTGGGCACCGTAGAATACCAAAGAATGGGCAAGGAAGCACAGACTCAAGCATGCCACTAATGAAGCATTTGCAGAGTCACAAAATGTCACAGATGAGCCACGCAGCAGCTGACCTGATAGGTGGAATTAGTTGGCAAGTGCTGCAGTAACTGAGCGATTGTGTAATTTCTTATACTAGCCAACTTAGCCTGATGTCTCCTTAATCGAATGAGAAGCAATGTTAGCTCTTCAGGCTGCAGGTATTTAGACACATTGTAAAGAGGAAATTAGCAGTCTTCAGGGAGAGGAACTATAATTACATTTTTCACCTCAGTGCCCAGAAAGCAGTTACTTGACATGACTAAGCAATTATTTCATTAACTCTGCATTTGTTCAAATAAACATAATAGAACTTGAATCCTGTAATAACAGACAGCTCACCCCTGTTCATGTTGCAGATAAAGGCAGAAGTCCTACAGGATTTACTGGATTAAGTTCTCATTTGAGTTCTTTATGCTTTAACTAATAAAGTTAAGATTAAGAACTATGGATTTTAAAGGACACAAGAGGAGTCATGCTCTGCACTTACCGACTTGCCGTGCAAGCTGGGTGCGCTCACCGTGTGTGTCATGTAGCCCATGGCAGGCATGGAGCGGCGATCCAGGTGAGTGGAGCTCTGCAAGAAGCCACAGCCACAACATAAGCATTGTGTCAAGTAGCAGCTGCATTGCACCTGAGGGCAAATTCAGTCTGCACTTCTGCCTATTTTCTATTTGAAATCTAAGATCAGGGTAACACTCATGGGCCAGCTCCATCCTTTGATGATTAAAAACTTATGAATGAACAAATACAAATTCAGCACCTGTGATGCTGGGCAGAGCATCAGATTGTGGCAGTATGAGATGCTTCAGCAAAACATGAAATGTAGCTTCCAGCAAATAAAAAACGAGTTTAGAAAGTTGACCCCAACCCAATGTCTCCCAGAAAAAGATTTGGTTGGATGATGCCCTCCAACAGCAGCCTTGTACAGCACATAGTAACAAGTGTGAATGCTCTCTTTTAGCCAGGCAACATGAAGCTACTGACATGACTGACACCTTGTGGCAATGGCTTCCATTAATAGCAAGGGGCTTTTTAATCATCTTCCTTGATCTGCCCCTTTCTGCTTACAGTATGGAAGCCTACTGCACACTCCTTTCATCTTTCTCTTAAAGCCAACCTTCTATGGCTTTCTTCAAGGCAGACTAAATGTCTCAGTTTATTTTTATTCCTGTCTCTGAATTTCACTGAATGCTGTTTTGTTTTGCCTCGCCTGCCTCATGTTTTTTTAAGTGCAACTGGATGTAATTTAATAAAGCAGTACAGGGAGTGTGGAGTATCACAGATTTCTGCAGACATACACATTTAAATGCAAAATGATGCTATGTGCTTACATAGAAAAACGTGAGTATTTTCTCTACAAACTTTCACAGAAGTTCCACAGAGAAGTTTTAGCAATAAGGAACTGTGTTTCCCAATATTGGTAAAGCCAAGATGCTATAGAAAGCTTAAAATTTCTGCACTTACATTGCACAGGAAAGGAAAAGACTGCTGTACATGCCTTTGTAAGCATGTAATGCTCCTTCAACTTAAATACGGAGAAACGAATGTGTGGTAGAATATAATCAGGAGTTAAAAAAATACCGATTTCCAGTGTGGCAAATCACTAGACTATTTCACTCCCTGACAGAATATTATAAACCTATAAATGCTGAAAGACACCCAACAGCTATGCCACATAAAGAAAAGGAAAAAGATCTAAACTGTGCATGAAGTTGCAGCCTTAAGTCGTGGTCCTAAACTCATACTGGGTATCTGAATTTACAAGTCTCTCTGTTTGCAAACACTTTCCCTATCAGAGTCCATGGCTGAGGTCAAAGAATAAAGTGAATACAGAGGCTTTCAATACCAATTTTTCCAGATCAACCAAGACAAGTCAATCCTTCACTGATTCAACACGAATTTCCCCAAGTTCCTTAGGCAAGGAGAGCCATATGGAGTACCGAACAGCGAAACCTCTGTCACCTCTGGATAAGAGGGTACAAGAGTCCCTCCAAAAAAATCCACACTGAAACTATGCAGAAGGTTGAAGTTTCAGATCAACGCTTTTTGATTTTGTTCAGCCCAATGCTAAAGACTCTGCAATGGACCTGAACTATTAAATGCATGAAAAATAATATATTTTACTATAATAATAATATGGGGTTTGCCATAACCAAAAGCAGAAGCAGCTGTAAGACTACAACAGCAAAACATGTAGAGAAAGCAGGCACGGTAAACACAAAGGTAAAAGCAAAAACAAATATTCAAGGAAGATTCTATTCAGCTGAGTTTTATATTCTTGACATTATACTCCCTATTAAAATACTACCATCTGTTTACTTTATACATGTAGGCATATGCCTTCCAGTTTTTTATTAAAAGTACTCCAAACCTGTGTGATGTGCCACCAATTTTCCTTTCCTAACCAACAAAAGTTAATAAATCTGATCAGAATGGCAAGAGCTTGAGGAGAAAATTATTCCTTGTATTAGCTTTTACAACTTACATGATCTTTCATACACGAGGAAAGATGCAATGAATCATGACTAAATAAACTCCCCATGCATGACACCACATGTAGAATCGTTTGCAATCAGTTAAATGGATACAAACCTTTACAGCACGATTCCGTATCTTCCTAGGGGATCCAGCAACAGGAACATCCACAGTCTGTCTCTCATCAGATGGTTTAACCGTGAGCCTTTCTGCAGGAGTATGTGGTCTTCGTGGGAGAAAGTTTTTTGGAGGTCCAGGTGGAGGAATATCAGATGGAGAGGGTGGAACAGATATTGATCTTGGAACATCTAATGAACTTTTTGACTTAGCACGATCAATAAAGTCTGAAGAACCTGCATAAAGTGGGGCCGTGGGACTTCCATGTTTGAACTGCTGTCTCTGTTGCCACTCATACAGCTGCCAAACAGTTCCATCCTTATTTGCCTTCCTTTCCTCCTGGGACATCTTCAAGTGGCTTACACGATCTTGTGCATATTTGTAGTCACTCGGCAAATTGCGGTTTGGTGGTGGTGAGCTCCCTGAAGGCTGCCTGGTATTCTTTGGCAAAGTGTGATAGTTTTCAGGAAAAGGAGGATTGGGACCCTGACGTGTAAGAGTCTGATCAGATGTCAGGCTGTAAAACAAAGGGAAGAAAACTGTAAATTTTAGCACACTGATGAGTGGGAGCGACTGTTAAAAAAAATACCTCTACTGACATAAGTATAGGAGCTAGAAGACATATAATAGACATTTTAAAAGAATTTACAGAAATATTAACAAAGCAATATTAATGACATCTATCCTGCACACAAACACTAGACTGTACAGGATTTTAATTTAGCAATTTAATTTAGGATGAACCACTAGAAACAAACTTAAGGAACTGCAACATTATGTACTTAGACTAAAAAGAAAGTTAAGAACATGAAGAAAGGAATTATTCTCATGTTTATCGAGTCAATCTGTAAATTAAAATACTCGTTTTCACAGAAAGTGTGCTCACCACTAGGTGGTGCAGTTTACGAAAACAAATGCTCGTTCAATATAAATATGTTTAAAAGCAAGAAGAAATCTCATCAATCCCGGAATATCTCAGATAGGTTTTGTTCATATGAATGAAGCAAAAATAAAGAAAATGGTAAGAAACTGCTCAAAGTCCCCAGGTCTGTGTGATTTACTTTCACCTAATGCTACTAGTTCTAGTGATTTGAGAAACCTGAGACTTTTTACAAAAAGGTCATTGACTAATTAGAATACAAAAGGTGGTAGTACATCCTGGCTTTTGTACTGCACCCATAAAATACTTAAACTGTACAAACTAGATATTTTAGTAGGTAGCTAAGACAGAACTGACAAAAGTTTTGACAAAGTCTAGTTAGCTCCCTCTCCTGCTCTTAAGTCAAAATCTTTCTGTAGCCTCATGCATAAGAGCCTGCCTGTCTAATTTCTGATTCTTCAGCCAAACATCTGGGGGTTTTGTACTTGCAGTCATTTGCCCATTCATTCATAATCTCCAATGAGAAAAACATTCTGCTGGGCTTGCTATGAAGCATCAACACAAAAAACCCCAAAATTGTAAAAATGAGCCCAGCACAAAACCCCGCAGAGAAACTCTGAGCATGTTTTCATCACTTCACTTGGTAAGTTCCACTCTCTGTGTGAGAGGGAGACCTCATGGTTTGGAAAATGCAGGAATTCCAGATGAAAGAAAGGCCAGGATGGAAAAGAACATCTTTGTTCAGAATCCAAGAATAACTGAACCAAGGAGGAAAGAACTACTACCAATAACTGCTGTTCAGTAGTTACCACCATCTCTTTTTACTTGCAGGATCTGGCACTGTTGGACTGCCTTGAAATATCGATACTCTCAAGAGGATGCATAATTCCTCATGCCAGCAAGCAGAATAACAGCCCTGCACTGCCTGGAGGACTACAAATCTGTAAAGGGTCTGCTCTCTCATACCACAAAATCTTGACGCTGCTTTGAATTTCAGGGTGAAGGTTAAAGCAGGCAGGTAATATGAACACAGGCAACTCAAAGATCAGCATACAGTGGTCATGGAACATCTTTTAATTCTCTAATTCATTGCATCATGTGTACTTTCAATGTCCTGTACCTTGCTGCCAAGTTTTCCCACATAAAAATCATGCCTTAGAAATGTATTTTCTCCAGATAGCAGTAAGAACTGAGAATGCTTGGAGTGGATAATGCTTCAAAAGGACATCTGAGGCAGACATAAAGCTAAGACAGATTCCTTTGGTGATTTTCTCTGGAAAAACAGTAGAGATTTTGACCACTCCTATACCCAAATTTAACAGAGACGTCATGAAGGCATATGCAAACTACCAGATGTCGCAAATCATCTGTGTGTGATTATTTTCTAACTGGACATTAAAAGGCAGAGTATTAAGATCAGCTGGAATTGGTGGCAGTCAATGAAGTCACCAAAGCTGGAGGCTTCAGAGGCAAAACCAGCCTGACAACAAAGACAACATGAACTTTTTGGAGGGTAAGGGGAATCATGCCTTCCTTCTAGAAAAGGGATGAATTTTTCTAAGAACCAAAAACTGTTATTTTGAAAGCAGTACATGGAGCAGCTGATATGAGCCAGTTTCATGCAATACTTCAGCCTGCTATAAAAAGAGAACAAAGTTGAATGTGTGTAACATTGCACAGGGAAAGTCATATTCAGAGCTGAACTTTGGAGGCAACTGCCTACATACAGGCACATTGTGTTTTCTCAGTATCTTAAGTAGGGAGAAACCTCAAGCTGAAATGACAAGCTTTAAGCTGGTGGCATCTCTACCACACAAGGTTTGAGATGCTTAGAGATAATTTGCATAATTTAAAAATAGGCACTGAGACAACACACTGATTTCTACATAAAGAACAATGTCCACAAAGGACCATGGACTATTTACTTTCTGAGATTAAGAGCAAAAGTGAGCAAAAGCAGTTGTTCTTGGGAATTGATGATGAGGTATAGAGAATATAAAAAGGAAAGCAGACATTAAAGAGTGAATAAATGGCTTGATATCATATTATACGACTATTGGCTATGAAAATCATTCAGGATCTGCAATGGGAAGAAACCACACAGAAGTTATTGTAAAAAGAGAAGATAGATGTTCAAAAGACAACAAGTACTATTATTAGAAACACTGTGCCCATTCATGGGAATGCACAGAAGCTAACAAAGACAACCAATGTCTCTTCCTTAAGCAAATCAGGAAGAAAAAGTTCTACATAACAAGAAAGGTTTCAACACTGTTTGCAAGGAAGTATCTCAACATGACTGCATCTAGTGGAGAAATACTAAGCTTAATTTGATTTATATATTTTTAAAATGCAAGTAAACTGTAAGAAATAGCAAATTATTCATAATTATGCATTGAATAAGTTTATGCAGGCACTGGAACCAGATCAAAATCTAACAATTTCTGAACAGCTGCCATTTGATGGTCCTGACCTTGACCTCTAATTACTTAAACCAAAAACTTCCTGAAAGCCTCCTTTCAAACTTTCTTCCAGTTCTTGAGATCTCTCTGAAAAGTTGGCATGAATCTTACCAAAGCAGGTATTCCCATTTGCTAAAACCAGAGTGGGATTAGATGGCTACACTGGATGTCACTGGAGTGCAGCTGAGAGGTCACTAAGAGAGGTGGATCTCCAGCATTTACAGCTCGACAAACTGAGTGCTTTATTAAAAGGGGAAGTAAAACTTCTGTGGGAAAGGTCTAAAGATGGCACCTAAAAAAGGTGCCATTCCTACAAGCAGTCATATGAACAACTTCAGTATTTGTGTGCACCCTTTCGCTGGAAGGGTTCTTTCTTGTCATAATCAACTTGCTGGCAAGCACTGCATCTGTACACACCTGAGCCAGGAAACAAATAAAACGGTACTCATTCTGTGTTGAAGAATTATCCAGCTTCTGAATCCGCAGAGGTTCTCTACTTCTAACATTTCAGCTGGAATAACAATCAATGTGGAGCTTTAAAAAATTAAGTGGTCTTCTACTACTACTCACTAAAATCAAAACAGGAAGTCAATCAAATTACCATCTCTAGTGTAAATTTCTCTGCCATGCAATCAGGAAGATATTTGACAACTAACACTCTGCTTCCATCTATCATTTGACTACACTGCAACAACCTCAGCAAGCTAGGAGAAGGTGCCATTTAAAAGATGACTCTATTAATCTTCGGGAAGGTAACATGCAATTTATTCTGAATGCAGAGAATATAATGGCATTTGTCAGGAAAAGACAAAGAAAACAAGGTCAACTGAGCCAAAATAGACATTTTTAAAGATATGCATATGCAGATACATAGCTAAATCTAGAAACAGATACACATAGATATACATATATTTCTATCTTTATTTTCACTGAATATTTAGCAGCTCCAGCTGAAGTAGCTGGTTTCTTCTAGAACAAAGCCTGGCACCTGCAACAACACTATCTTAACACTGTACCTGATACACACCCCTAAAGTTAATTTACTGGAAGAAGAAATTAGGAAGAAAACCATACTTATTTAGCTATCAGTCAAGCCTGTCGCTGCCAGGAGTTCTGATGTAAAAAAC
The DNA here is from genome assembly GCF_971803275.1 of Cyanistes caeruleus. Lineage (NCBI taxonomy): Eukaryota > Metazoa > Chordata > Aves > Passeriformes > Paridae > Cyanistes > Cyanistes caeruleus. Next base: position 19,561,860 of record NC_141706.1, read on the forward strand.
ATCAACAGAAGCTTTTTAAGCATTAGCTCATTAGTTCTATCATTTTCTGTATTATTTCAGGCAAGTCAATGTATGTAATAAGAACTAACTTACCAACTACTTTTTTCATTAAACTTACATTCTTTTGGAAAGTCCTGATTGATATCCAAGCAAAAAAGATGGAAGTTAATTGACTTTAGCAGTCTAAAAGAACATTAAATAATATAAAAAAGCAAGAAAGCTTCTTCAAGGGTAATTTCAAAGACAAGAGTAGAAGAATGGACTTCCATGCAAAGTTAGCAAGCCTTAAACTTCTTACTGGCTCCAAATTTGCAAGTTAGCTTAGAAAAACATTTTAAAAATGCCCAAAGTGTTTTCTCCATCCTAAAAACCACATGCCAATGTCTCTTGTTTGTTTATACTATAATTAGATTTGAGCAGATTTATAAAACACTAATTCAGTAGAATAAGCATATTTGAAAAATCCTCACAAGTAGCATCAAGCCCAACTGTTTTTCCTGCCACTTGACACAAGGTGACATTCTGAACAGATGCACATATTCATCACTTCATTTTCCAACTGGTACTTAATCTGACTTTGAAAGCAAAACAATTATGAGATTTTCAAACTACAAAGGCATTTCAGTGTGCATTTCATCTGCTGGTACTATTTATGTAATTTTCAGAGACAGAAAATGGAAAAAAGAATCCTCGACCTCTTCCTTAACTAAATGAATATATGGAGACCTTTCAATATGTGATACACACACTGTGACTCTGAGTGCAATGATCTGATAAAGAGGAGTGAATGGATGCTTGGAACAGGAGCAGAAGAGAGAAGGAAAGTAATGAGCAATCTTTACTTTTTCAAGTGGAAAGCAAACAATTACCTGCAATTTATATTGTGTAATTGTTTATGAGTAAGGGCTAACTGAGGATTGCACTTCACTTTCTGGCTCTTCAAAATTTAAGCAAATTTAACAAGTTTTAAGCATCCACAGTGATTAAAAGAAGGTAAATAAAACAGCACGTTAATCTCACTTTTCTGTTTCCAATACTGTGACAACATTAAAGAGATTTGATTAGTCAATCCCATACTGGCTTTACCAGAAGATAAATGCCTGAAAAATACCATTCTGCACTGAAGGAAAAAAGTACGTTTTCCTACATAGTGTCTCTGTAAAATATTGTTCTGAAATGCACCAAAGGTATTATTAACACACATTTTCCTTTAATTTAAGAAAGCGCCACTTGGCCATCTAGTTAAAGATGGGCCTATTACTAACCTTTTTGTATCTCCCTTCTGGACTTTTACCCAGTGCTCCACTTGAGCCATGTTACTTTTCCTTTGAAACTGCTTATCTGGATTTGTTCTGGGAACAAAGCCTCTTTTATATGAGCCAGTACCATTCTGCTCCACTAGGCCAGCACTCATACTTATTGAGCTAGGAACTGTTCCGTTCTTCTCAGCTGGCTGAGGCTGAGCTACTTGGGACCACGATGCATTCCTTAAATCCGAAAATAATGGATCAGCTTCTGTTAACGCATGCTTAGCCTGTCCCTTTTTGGTTTCCAGAGTTTCTTTTCTGTGGATGTAACGCTCCTCCTCCTCCTTTTCTCTTCTTATCTCTTCACGCTTATCGTATCCAAGCATTTCAGCTGATTTCTGGTAACTTTCTTTTGTGTCTGTAATCTCTGCCTTCACACACTCTTTGCAGGCATCCACATGATTGACTTGGGGAACAGCTTGCTGATCCACTTTTTCAGTTTCCCTGAAAAGAAAAGAAAATTTGTATCAATAATGAACACTGTTTAATTGTGAAAAGTTGGTGTGGTCTTGTTGCTCTCTTACAAAGGATACCCACAAAATCCCTGTCTGCAGACTGTGATACATTTGACACATTACGATAAATATGCTCAGCAAAATTCAGTTGCTATCCCAGCTAGACAAAAGTTACCTTTATCGTGCTGTCAAGGAAGCAGAAATTACTTACATACACCTGTAAAAATGACTGAAAATACTAGTATTGTATGAAAGAAGTGTGCAACACAAGATTATGTACAAAAAAGCTGTAAATAAAAAAATCTTCCTATCCTAGGAAACACTGAAAGCCAAAAACCCAAAACTAAGCTGCCAAATGCTCATGGCCAAATAATAAAAAAGTCTTTCATATCTTTGTAAATGCCTCAGGGACTAGTCACTTCTGACCCAGAGGACAGAGCAATATCTACATTTAAGTCAGTACTATTGCCCAGGGAATTTCTATGGCAGAGCTACTCCTGAAGAAAAAATTGCTCCATGCTGCAGTGCACACTTGTTTACTTATTTACCTCATTACCTTAACAACATCAGAAATCTTGACACTAAAATTTGAATACACTATAAAATGAGTGAGGATTCTAAAAGTTTCATGTTGCTTTTGACAAATAACATACTTCATTTTCAATTTTCTTCATCTCCTTAGAACAATAAGCTTCTCAACAACTTCTTTTTCTCTCACAATGTAATTCGTTCTCACTGATCTCAGGGTAGAAACTCACCTCTGACACTAAGTTCAGCTTCCTGAAAGCTTTATGGAAAGCAAATACTGAGTAATGCCATGACAAAATTGTTTTCACTTCAGTCTAATTAAAAAGGCATAGTCTACTTGGGAGTAAGGACGTTGGATCAATACTTCTAATGTGGCAGACTTCCCCAATTTTTCTATTATTTCTGTCCTTACACAGAAGATAAAGAAACACCAGGTTTTTTCTTGAAATTTAAATTAAATCTAGAAAGTCTTAACACAATACCATATAGGCTGGAAGAGCCTATATATATATATCATAAGATATACATATAAGTTTTATATATATCAATACATATCTATCTCTATATATCTATCTCCATCTATATATCTATATCTATATCTATCTATCTATCTATATCATAAGCTCTGGAAGAGATGCTGATCCTTTGTTTCTATTTGACTGGCCAGAAGAAAGCAGTGTGAGATACTCAGAGAGACCATAACATTCATTTCAATCCTCACCCACAGAAGAGTCTTCCTTCACATGGAGGAGTAGGGAAAGAATCACGTTACAAAGCCAAAACATCAAGAAGGCTACTCCAATTTAAAGAAAAGGAAAAAACTGGAAGCACATTTTGGCACAGTTGGTTTTGTTCATTATCAGCTCACACCTGCATAAATTAATTGATATCCATTAACTCTATGCACCTATGATTTACCCATCTTTAGCATTCTTTTCTCCCTTAACTGCATGTCAATCCTAGTTCTAAACACTCATTTGAAACAACTCATTAAATTTCTGTTCTTTCTCTTTTACTTCTCTCTCCCAAAGGCTGCAAATTGGCTGCTGCAGGTGTATGAATCTGCCAACAGAAACTGGAACTTTTTACCGGAAATTCCCTAATATATTATATATACAGAGAAATTAATCCAGGCCACTAAATGCAGGCACACAACTTGCATGCATACACAAATACTGAACACCAGGACTTCTTAATTAATATCAGTTAACTATTTTGCAACAGAATGCAAATTAAAAACAATTATTTCTTTAAAATGTGAAAGAGTTTTATGCACATATCTACCAACAGCAGTGTCAGATATCACCACGGGTGTGATTTATGTAAGACACATTCAATTTTTCTTTAAGAGGTTCTGAGTGGAACTTGCCTCTTGAGTGAGGAGCGCGTCTGCATGAGAGCAGCCTGGTTCATAGCCCGGATCCAGGCGTTCATGTCCTCCTGGGTGTCAGCACTGAAGTAGTACGTCCGCATCCCTGTGTGCTCTGCCTGAGAGCCAATGACAGAATTCTTATTATAAATATATGCCCGCATACCTGTGTGAACAGCCTGGAAGAAAAAAGAAGAAATAGAAGTCAGACAGCTCTTTCACCTTTTCTCCCCAAAAATTAACTTAAGAACAACTTTTCAGATTTCCTGACTGTTTCTTGAATTTGGGGTGAATTATCACAGTGCCACAATGGGCTGTAAGTGCAGTAAACTCACAAGGCCCTCCAAGTTTTACAGAAATTCTTTTGCCTCTTTCTAGAATTATTAAGCTGAAAGTCTGGTGCTTCTGATTTTCACAGTGGGAAATTTCAGCTTTTCTTTCTTTTTTTTTAATTAACACATTTCATTTGCCATAAATACTATACTAAACAAGTTGAAGAAATCCCTATACTAAACAAATTGAAGAAATTCCCAATGAGACGTGCATTAGCAAGTAATTTTTTCCTAACTCAATTAATAAAGAAATTTATTCAGACAAAGCACAGACAAAAATCTTACATTTTAAGCAATTAAACTGCTAATTTAAGAATTGATTATAATGCATGTTAAGATCTTCTGGTTAAAGCGTGCACTTGAACACGTATTAGCTGCAAAGTCACAAGACTTACTGATAAAAGTTAGTAAATACTGATGGAATTATCACAACACACAAAATATTGACAATTGTCTCTGCGCACTAAAATACTCCATGAAATTCCACTGAAAACTAGCGGTACTAGGCAATTTCTCTATAAATATATTCAATATTCAAATGTATTCAATATGGAATATCTTTATAATTCTAGGCTAGTTGAATTTAATCAGATCTCATCCACATTTGTATTAGCAATAGTATAAATATTACCAAATCATTTAAGTCCAGATACTTCAGATTAGCAGAGAGAGATTCATCTCCTTACTTTCCAAAAAAACTGAAGACAGTATACTCTGCTTGGAAGCTTTTGCAATGATATTAAAATGAAATTAGTAATTTAAACTTATTTTTATAAAAATAAGCCTGCTGTCACACAAAAACTAACAGCATTAAATACTGCTGACACAGCATTTTTTAAAAAGAAAAAGTATTAGAACAAAATTTAAATTTGGCTACATCTGTTTCCAAAGAGTAAATGTATTTTGCAAATTCTGTCTAAATAATTGGTCTTTTTATACTGATGAAATCCTCTGCCCCTCATTATTCTAAATCAAATTTTTAAAAAAAAATATTGAAGAGACAATCATAGATTGGCTTCAGAAATACAATAGTTTTGACAAAACCCAAGCTATTTAATATAGTGCAGCCTTTCCTAAACATTATAACTTTAGTTGTTTACCTAGAATTTCCCAAATTGCTATGACCTTAGAGACTTGTATCAACAACTCCAAAGAGCAAAATATGTGCTTGATTTTACAGTGCTTTTAAGTAAGCTCTGTGCAAAATTTCCTCCCCTCCTATGGCAGGCTGTTCCCCTGAATGTGTGAAACGTGGCCTTTGCCTTCTGCGCCTCAAGCAAGGAAGCCTGAGTTTGTTTTGGAAACTGGAGACTGAAGCAGAACAGCCAGCTAGAAAAAGGAGAACGAAGAGAAGGAAAAGGTTACATAAAGAAGTCAAGACTCTCCTGCTCTGAAGAGTCTCCACTTCCCAACAACATTGGCTGAAAAGGGAATACAAGGTGGCTTCTTCTCAATTCCCACTATTAGCTGCCTATCTAAATGCAGGAAAACAGGACTTAACACATATTAAACATAGCTCTGACCAATCACATATTTAGAAATCTTTATGATCTTTAAATGACTTTATTCACATATGCCTGGTAGAGTTCTTTGGTTTTCCTTTGTTGTTCTTGGGGGTTGTCTTATTTTTTCTCTATTTTCTGAACATGAGAATGCTCAAAGCAAATATGATTTAGAAGCATTAATTCATTATAATTTACAGTCACCATCCAGTGCATGAAGAGACGAAAAACTGGCAACTCCAGATACAAAGGAAAATGGTGACTTTAATGTGAGACCTTATGACTATGGAGTTCCTTCAAGGAGCAGGTTGATCTCATGGAAGGTGTTAAAATTCAGAAGTGAATCAACTCCTGCAGCAAAGCAGACTATGCATGTCCCACTGCAGATGATACAGTACGACCCAATCATCCACTGGTTTTACTTTCTTTAAAAACCCAGAATTTTGGGTAAATATCTGCACAGACTGCATACCACAACAAGAAATGAATTTAACAGTTGTCTTAATTGACCTGTATGCCCTGCTCAACATAAGCCACTTGTGTTTTAGGTTTCTCTTTGAACACAGCTGCAAGCACTGCCGAAGAGGCTGCAGGTGGAAACAGTATCAAAATGCAAACTGTGCTGTACCTCTCTTGAGAGACTGAAGCTCTCACAGCCATAAACATTCCCAGCCTCAGAAGGGATAGAGGAGATGGTAAGCAATTATCAACAAGCACAATATCCTGAAGTTCACAATATATAACACTGGTTAAGGGAAAAATTCAAATTTATTTTAGTTATTTATTAGTGTGTTTTATATGCAAGTAAGCCACTTTGTGCCAACATCCTGTAACTGTCCCTGCTGGCAGACAGAAGCTAGCAGGCCTTTTGGGTTTGGGATTTTTTTTTTAAGGCCAAAGCTATTAGGATGGCTACAGCATACTAAAAAGCCTAAAACACAGCACATGCTCACCATACACAGAACAGGGAAAAAATAATATTGGTACCTATTCATGCATTCAGACGCCTTAATGTGGACAGATTGAGAAGAAAAGCAGTCTCTCTCCCATAGTGCACAGTAGGAGAAATAGACAGTAAACCCCAAGAGCATATCAAGAGGACAAGACAAGGACAAAAAAAATTAAGCAAATTAAAATCATTAAAATATTTATATTTAACAAAAAACAAAATCAAAAAACCCCATAACAACAAAAACCAAACAAACAAAAAAAGCCCACCAAAAAAAAACTTAGCAAAAGACTGTACTAGAAGTCTAAAAGTAACTAATGCCTACAGCTGTTATGTTAACCTCCACTTGTTCAAAAGACCTAAGAGAGAAAAGTCATCATTCACAGAACAAAGGGATAACTAAAGGAACAGTTGTTGTTTTGTTTTTTTAAAACCATTGAGATCAATGAAACAGATAGAAAGTTTATCCTGGTCTCGGTGGTCTAAGCAATGAGCAAATACTTCCATTAGTAAGACCAATCAAGTCTCATGTTTGAGGACAACAAGGCCTCTGAAGAGGCTGTGATGACATGACCCTCTGTAAACTGATACTATTCCTGTCCAAAGCTATTGTATTACTACAAAGTACAGTCATTTCTCTGTTAATCACAGCAATTCCAGCTATATATTAATATTTTGCAAGCCTTTCCACATCAAAACCTAAACACTGAATTTCTGCTCATTCATATTGGCACCAACAAAAAACTATTTTAAAAAGCAGCAATTAGATTAACTAAATATCTTCAGGATTTGAGCTGCTGAACTAGGGATGCAGTAAGGATCCTGAGTTCTGGGTTCACACACAGCTTAGTGACAGTGGCTTCTACATAGTCACAGCACGTTGCTTGGCACAAATAAAGTGAAAAAATTGTCAAGAGCCAAAAATGGTATTGAGACCTAAAAGCACAGTTTCTAAACAAACAAAAAAAAAATTAAATGCACATGCTGTCATATTTCAAAGGGGTTTGATTGCATTTCAAAAGCCTGTATGCAGTTCTGCAGGCCTGTAATTGTTAAACACTCAAAGAAACACAAAAATTTAAGCTGGACCTCGGGAGGTGATGAAAGGAAAAGGATTTTGGTAACTCCTACAGTGCACATTTTAACATTGTGCAGGCTTTAACACAGACCCCTGTCAGCATGTGCTTTACAAGCCTCCCTTTAACCAAATCATATGCAAAAACCATCCATGTATTTGCTTAGCACATTTCCTTCCTCTGGTTTTGCAAACAAAAGAGTTGAATTTTTTCCAGTTTTGCTGTTTCCCTAGCTTCCAAACCCATTGCCACTTCAAATGGGAGCCAATCCCTCTGTTTCAACAGAAGACTTAAAACCATCCCAATAAAAGAATATGCCAAATGTAAAAAATGCCACAGTGCATTCTCCCACTCATTCAGGTTTTAAATGCAAAAAAGTCTTATCTATATTTTGGCTTTAATCTGCTTGTGTGTTCTATTTCTGGCTGCGCTACGCTGAGAGACAGAATGTCCGTCTATGCTCTGGGTCTGGAGGTGTTCTGAAGAGATAAAGTAATGGCTGCTGAGTGATGGATGCCAGCATGGGTGTGCTCCTGCTGCGGGGTGCCCACAGCCAACTCTGTGACCGCTGAACATCAGTGTTGGACAGGGTACAACCGTACAAAATCCTCCTGCTGTCCTTGGACCTGGGTCTAAATAAAACCAAACTGCAGCATCCAGCCTGCAGTCAATCATCAAACACCTAAAGCAGAGTTAAAACTGGCCTGACAAACTGATACATGAAATCAACTGGATACATGAAATCAAGGAGTTGATTTTTTTTACAGAGTTTTCTAGCATAAACTTTCTTTTACTATCAACACCCTCCTTCTATCTATATCAACCTTTTAGTAATGACCCTGTGTTGAAAGTCTCAGGTTACTGGCTCATGATATTTTCAGAAAAAGACTCAGATTAAATACCTGGTAGAGCTCATATAGGTGTGATATCCTAAAAGGAACAGGGTAAGTCTGCATTTGCTTCTGGAAAGGTTTAACCATACCCAAACCATGGATTCCACTCCACTTGGACAGTGGTGAGTTAAGAGTGTGTGTAAATACCATTTGAATAAAATAAAAAGCAGGGAACCCTAGATGAGTACACTGAAATCCCCTCTTTCAATACGTGATTCCTCCTAGGAAAAGGCTCTAGAAAAAGAGGGCTTTATGAATCACAATCAGTAAATACTGGAGGGGAAATGTTTTTCTTAAAGATTTCTTTGTAGCTTTATACTGATAACTCATGCTCAATGCATTTGAAAAAGTACAATAAACATTTCCACAAAGTACGCTGGGTCTTTTTCAAACACATTTCCCAAGTTAATATTTGTTTAATAAATTTCAAACCATTATCCACTTGAACATAGAAATGAAAGTAATAAAAGGCTGTCTCAATTTTAAAACACCTCAAAAAATCAAAATGCAAGAGAAAGTCAGATGTTCTTCATAATTTCAGCACAGAAAACATTTAAACATTGATTCCTTCTAGATCTCCTAAAGTATGCCTGATCAAAACCTGATTTGTAAATTACTTTTAAAGTACATAACTGATTTGCTTGATAGAAAAACAAGTTCTGCTTTTAATTTAAATCTGCCACAGGCACAGAAGTCTCTGAACTTCGCCTAAGTGCTGCAGTTTTGACAATCATTTAGAGTCAATTTTTTGCACTATCAAGAAGTATATATTTTATTCATATCTGGGGCTTTTATAAGAAAGACTAGAACTGTAAATTATGCAATTATGTTTATTTTTAGAAAAAGAAAAAAAACACAAAACCACCCACAAACTATATCAAACAAGAGTATTTTTTCCTTTAAAAACTCCATACCACTTAGGATGACTTAAGTGCTGTCATTTTCTAACTGTGAGATCTGAGTCAATTCTTTTCTTTTTAAAAAAACCACAACGAAACCAAACAGGCATCAGTCCATTATGAGATCAAGTACTCTATTACAAAGTAAGACAACTTTTCTTCCAATTTGTAAACAGTACTGGAACAACTTGTCAATACTCATTTCTGATTTTAGAAACAGGCTCTTTACTCAGAGACACTTCATTAAGCTCTAAGGACACTTATGAAATAACAGACATGAATGTCAATTTGTAAGCAAAAAAAAAAGTGCTATGTCACATTTGAACAGGCAGTCAATAAACCTGTCTGCTCTTAAAAACTAGTAACAAGTAAAATAGGAAAACAGATGATGTTTTCTTCAGCAGCTATTCTAATGAAAATAAACTATGATTAGACGATAAGCTTTGCAAATGTACCTTAAAAGAAAATTTACGATTTATACGATCCTCTGGTCCAACTGGAGATATTACGTAACTAGGCAATGGAATGCTCCCCAGAACAGACTCTTCTCTGCTGTCTGTGGAATAAAAAAGTAGAATTTAATTCCCCGCACTCTTCAGTGGGCTAACAATATATTCTCCTTTATGGACACAGAGAAAACAGGCATTAAATAGAAATTGGTCTACAGTGGTTCAGACCGACTGTAAGGAAAAGCATTTTCCCAAGGACAGAGCAGCAGAGGCACAGGCTGCGAAAGAAGCTGTGGCATCTCCATCCTTGGAGCTTTTCAATGCCCAACTTGATTAAGCCCTGGGCAACCTGGGCAGACTCCTTTCCTGACCCTGCTTTCACCAGGCACTGGGATGGGACACTTCTTGAAGTCCCTTCTGATGCAATTTCACTTATGACTCAACACAAGTAATACGTGCAGAAAAATGTTTTAATTTTAAAGTAAAAAGATTGAAGTTTGTTTTCTTAATCAGACTGGGTTTTTATTGAGTTGGGGGTGGGGGGGAGGTTGGATATTGCTTTTTAGCTTCAGCCAGCAGAATACACCTCAAGAATAAAGTTTACTGTGCCAAATGAACAGTGACAGGCTGCAAAACATGATGGACCCTCCATTTAGCACCGTACATCCAGGCTAATTGCTATAATCAGGAAAACTCTATTACTGCTGGCTCCAAGTGATCAACAGCAGAAAGGCAACATCTAGAAATATGAATTTCAAGTCTGATATTCTGTAATGCTTTCCAAGAATTGTAGAACATGACGTATTCAAAACTTGAAAATAACCTTATGTAATACCTAGTTTGGTCTAAGATCACATCTAACCTTTTTTTTTGGTAGAATTACTGGATTCAGAAGTTCTCTGAATCCTACTTTGTCCCTTGGATTGAAATTGAACCAGTGCCCTGATCTGGCCATAGTGCATTCTCAAAAACTCAGACATCCCAGTGCAAGCAAATAGGTACCAGAACACAGACCAGAGACGTGATAAATCTTATTTATTCTAGTCAGATGTTCTTCAAGGTAAACTGTGGCATATACCAAACATAAATCATGTGAAAAAATATACAGCATCCTTTGCTTCCCCTACTCTAGCCTAGAATTTGCTGTGCATTTAATTGCTGTCTGGCCAAGCAATTGTTTGACTGTTCGTCTCAGAACAACTAACTTTATCTGAAGACTTCTGTTAGTTCAGGCATTCACCATGACTTGTACAGGTAAACTGTTCAGACTAACTCGAAACAGCTATTATCTACTCACCTTTGTAGTAAAACAAACAATAATCAGCAAGCACAAACCATCGTCTCTTCCATAATCGCATTCCAGAGCTATCCTGAAATGCAAGAAATGGGGTACACTTTTCATTTAAAGAAAGTTAAGACATAGTGCTGATCCAGCAAGAAGTTTACCAGAAGTTTACCTAAATATGACTGCTAACTGCAAAACAAATGGTTTGTATCTTAGCAAAATATTGTGTACTAAGAAAGATAAGAGGCAAAACATCCAGCTATAAAATAATGAGTGCAGAACATTCAAACTGCTAATTTTCATTAAGTAATTAAATCCTTATCCCAAACAGCATTCAGATTAACCTTGTACACAACCAATACTTATTTTATCTGCTCAGATTTATCTCCAATAAGGAAACAAGTGTGTTTCTGGATGGCACGAACTCCAACAAAGATTGCCTGCAGACCAAAATTAAAATCACTACACAGCTGGGAAGTATGACCTCACATTCCAGGCAATGACATCCTATAATTCAATCACCATATGTTACCCATGCCTAAAATGTAATTTAATCAAATATTCCTTATGAAATAAAACAGGATGCATAATGTGCAAATTTTAATGAAGTATAATATAATATGCCTGTGGAGGTATATGTATATATATAACCTTGTCAAAATTAGTAATATTTGCATCGAAATTTATTTCTAAAGCTTTTAAAATTGCCAGACTATAATCTAGTCAAGTACAACTTCTTCAGCTTGCGTAGGCTTTGATAAAACCAGCAGCATAAAAAGCTCCTTCAGGTTTTAAGGGATTTACAAGCAAAGGTTAGGGGACAGAAGGAAATAGGATATAGAACATTGCTTGAGCTACTTCCCTCTCCTTTCTTCAATCAAATTAAGTATGGAAGGACTTTCTTCCATTCCCATTTTCATGCTACAAGGCTGGCAACACATCCAGTGTCTGAGTTCTGATTCTGTCCTGAAAACTAATGGACTTGGGTTGTGGATATCAACAGAGCTGGGAGCGAAACACAGCAGAATTACATCTCTCCACCCAGGAGAAAGCAGACAGTTGACAGCTATTTCATTTTCCTGTGCATGTAAAACCATAATCGTAAAACTCAGATTTCAGACTTCTCCTGCCCACCCCTAAATCTAGCTGCTTGATCTCTGGTGATAATCTGGTAGACACAGGCTGCCAAATGAAAAGCAGGGGAATTATTCTCATACAACAAACTGCTTTATTTACTTATTACACTCAAAGATGTGTTTCTGTCAGCTTAAGAGTTCAAGACATTGTAGCTGTAGAATTCTGTTCACTGGATGAAATTCTATGACCCTTTGCTGGCTACTAGTCTTGGTGACAGCCACATATGGTGAATGTGTCCCCATTTCCCATCATTTTCTCCCTCCTGCTTCTGGAGAACAAAAAGGCATAGGGACTGGAATTAAGCCTTTGATCAGGGTAGAAGGGCATAACCAAGTAGACAGAATAAAGCCTTCACAGCCAGCCTCAGGCTGACAGTGTTCTGAGGGAGTCAAAGATCAGCCTGACAACAAGCCAGCAGGGTAAACCAGTGGAAAATAACCAGATCTAGATAACAAATTTATAGCCTCAACATTCAGCTGTGATGTTGATGTCCATTTATCAGTTTCCTCTTCTGAATCAAACCCATTCGTAAACCTTGGTTTTCAGACTTGCCAAGCATGAACTCCTCATCATGTAATTGTCTGTGGACCAGAATTTTTCATGGAACAAAAAAGTCTGTGGAAGTACCCAACACTGCCCTGTGTCACCAACACTCGAGCTTCTGCTTTCTCAGTTTCTTGGAAGGCACTTGTTCTTCCTTGATGATTGCATTGAAGTATATGAACAGAAACCAGTGATCACACGCATACCTGTTTGTGCAGCCAGCCTCTTACTATCACAGGAACATTGGGATTCCTCCTGATTGCTTGCTCCCTCTTTCCAAAGCTGTGAACTTTGTTTCCAGTCTTCACAACCTGTAAAGAAGTATAATGTAGCAGTGGTTTCTAAACTGTACTGAGACTCATTTCACATTACAAATACTCTCACTGCAATAACTTCTACTTCATTACACAGCAACAAAGCATTCATGGCATTTTCAAGGGCAAGTAAACAGGCAATGATATTTACAACAGAACAAAGTCAATCTTCCACTTGCATCAGGATGGTATGCCAGCTCCTGCTGAAGAGCAGCAACACTGGTGTGTCAAGAACTGTGGAAATTTTAGTGTGCCTGGGATGTATTTTTGAGGGCTGCCTGCAAATCTCTCTGGACAGTACTGCACAAGTCTCTTACATGCACAGGACTTGGAGCAGATGAATCCCACTCTTGCTCTTCTTTGTTTGGGTTTTTGGTGCATTTTTGATGGGGTTTTGTTTGATTTTAATTTTTCTTTCCTGTTTAAATTCTAACAATATTGCTAGCTTATTAAAATGCTTGGACTCTGGGCCTGCAAACAAAAGAAGACAGTCACACTACCAGGGAAGGGACCTACACAGCAGTCAGTGGAAATCACAAGGACTAGGTAATAATTTGTGCCCTGATGAAACCTCAGTTTTGACTCACATGGACAAAACTATTTCAAAAACAAACAAGCAAGACCCATCCACCTGTGAAAGAGCAAGAATCACTCAATGAGTAATTTGCCTGTTCTTTTCCAGCATCAGCCCAGTTTGCTCCAATTGCTTTAGGACAGACTACCCTTACAGTTGCTGCCAACTTCTCCAAGAAAAAAGATGTCCTGATTCTTTCCTGCAGTGTCTCTCTTTTTAATCTCTGAGCTTGTCAGGGTACAGGTGCTCTGTGAGCTGCAGGCAAACAGAAGCTCTGGAAACAAGTATATTCATCACACACAAATGGTAACATCAGAAAAATATCTCAGTGTACTGCTCCTGCCAGTCAGGCAACAGCTGGACTAGAATACAGCGTATAATGTAAATAATTCTAGCAAAATATTATAACTTCAAATTAATTCTGTTGATTTGATTGATGAAGGTCAGACTTTACCAATCTGCACCAAACTTCCTGTCTCAATGACGGGTTAAGATAATAGCTATAATCAGTATGAAAAGAATGCACTTCTTTTCTGGTGCTATTGCATCTGAAACAGCAAGGTAGATGTAACAGTTGTGAGGAGCTATCAAAGGGCAGGGTTTCCCCACCTCCCCAGACAGCTCAGTGAGAGCCTGCACAAGACCCACCAGTGCCCCAGGGCACCACAGGTGGTCACTTAAGAGAAAACCCACACTTGTCCACCTGTCCAGGGTTGTTGGCACAAACCCAGCAGAGCAGGTTGTAAAACATGTTTCTGAGGAGGTGCACCTGTCACCCAGCTGGCAAAAACCAGTTCATAGCAAAAGTCAGCTGAGGATGGTGTCACCGAGATCTCCCAGGCTGTGTCTCTGCCAGACCTGTACTAAGGAACCCAGCTAACAGGCTGCAGAGCACTAGCTTTGGGCAAACACAGCCATGTATGGACTTCTTTAAAGAAAAATAAGAAGTAAACAATATAGTTGAGTTTTTAAAAATTGTTGCCAAATGTTAAGATGCAACAGCTACATTAAAAGGGTGATGAAAAATAATGAGGCCCAAATTTGTTAAAGCTCTGAAAGTCAAAAATCTATTTTTATTTTGTTTTTACTTTATTTATACTTTGTAGCTGAACAGAAATCAATTTACACAATGTACAGAATTTAATTCCCTAATTTTTCTCTCATGTAGATCTTTGGAAGGGTGGAGGAAATGAGGAGTAGTTGAAGTATACCTGATTTAGCCTTACAGCAGCATTTAAACTTAATTTTTTTTTTAATCATATATTTTAATCAAACATTTTCTCTGATATTAATTTTTTAAAAATGCAGACCACAATGTGGAAAAATCATCCTTGGACTTCGTCAAAAGATCAAACAATTTCTATGGCAAAGGAGCAGGAAAATTTTTTCAAAGGCTATGCATTAGATGTCAAACCAATACCCACAACGGAAACAAAATTATCATTTCATGGTGCTTTATATAATTAAAATGTTCATATAATCTTCAGTATTGATCATCTCATTTTGCTCTGGAATAAAGCAAAGCATAACAGATACTGCATGTCATGCCTTGCTTTCACTAGCTAGACTAAGAAACTGGTTTAAAAGAAAAGGTATCTTTTTAAAGTATTTCTCCACACTGCAGTAGTCTTCTCCTAACTTAAATTATTCTGATGTCATTGTCATGAGTTTAAAAATGCAGGTCAGCACAGCTGTCTGTATCACTGAAGACACAAAAGTCACTTTTGACTTCAGTACATTTGTTATGCTGACTTGCTTGTGAATGACTGCTAAGTTTTTTGCAACAAAATGCAAAAATGGCAAGAGCTAACATTATCAAACCCCTTTTCATCACTGCCTCATCTTCTTACAGTAGCTTGTAGCTGAGGAGGAAAGTTGCTAACTTAATTATGTAATTTTTTCTTTCTTTTAGACAGAACTGACAAAAAAAAGCATAGATAGACTTTTATTTGGAACAGATTTTTTTAAACAGTAAACAGGAAGACTGTATTTTGTTCAAAATATGCAAATACATATGCATAATAAAACATGGAACTTTCAACCTAAAATGAATTTAAAAAAATCAACCCACAAAAAGCCACCTGTTTAAGTCAAACTAACTCAAAAAATCTCAGTGTTTCAGTTCGAAATGAACTTATGAATCCTTACAGTAGCTCTAACAAAATGATACAAAATCCTTATTTTTCAGATACAAAAAACAAACTCTCCAAAAATCCTGCTCTTTATTTTGAGCATTCACATACAGTGTGTCTGTGAATTAGACCCTGTGTTTCACTCCAGCTCCAGACAGCCCCAGAGGTGGCACACCACATACCTGTCACCACTGCTTGCTCTAACTGCTAGATCCATTCTTCACTTGCATTCCTCACCAGTTTATGTCAGAGAAATACCAGCAACTACCAGTGTCATCAACAACTCAATGACTTCTGTTATGCAGAATCCATCCAAAACATGGTCTCAAAATGTAGATAGTAAAAACACCCCCTACTATCCTTTCATTTTTGACTTGGCCAAAGCCCTGTGTGGCACAGTAACATTTACAAACTTCCATTCACACCACCAGATGTTTTAACAGCCTAAATTCCAAATGTATTTTACTGTCAAACCAAAACAGATCCTTATTCCTCCATAACCTTAATTATTAATCAATATAAATGGCTTTTAATGTGGTTAATGATGTAACTGAATTGGCGATGAACAAGCAGATCTTTGGGACAGAGAAAAATTGGAGTTTATCAGAATGCCCTTTTGCTTCTCATTCTCTCAACCCTATACCCCTTAAATGTCAAAGAGTAGGATGGGCTGCATTGGTCTGAAGTCTTTAGATGACTTACTCAGATAGTTCCTATATCAAA
Source organism: Cyanistes caeruleus (assembly GCF_971803275.1). Classification (NCBI taxonomy): domain Eukaryota; kingdom Metazoa; phylum Chordata; class Aves; order Passeriformes; family Paridae; genus Cyanistes; species Cyanistes caeruleus. The sequence goes on from NC_141706.1 coordinate 19,578,327, forward strand.
ATACTGTCCCAAAATGTGCACAGCTCTATAGAAAAAAACCAGCCTGAATTTGGCCAGGATTCTGACACCATGCATACACCAATCTGTGACGGCATTTGCAGGACCAAATTATAGAAGCTTTTCATAAAAAAAACCCCAATAATTAGCCATGGTAGCCATAGTAGAGAATATGAACATGTCTCTGGCTTCATGTCTGCATCTGGGAACTTGCTCTTTGAAAGAATGATCATGGAATTCAGGGAAGAAAACATTTAGACAGAAGGACCTTAAAATCTACTTTCAACCTGCCGAAAGTCAACCTCAAAGTGGAGGACACAGGGTCTTTATTTTACACCCTTTTTTCTCATTGAAATCATTAAAATTTCACTTGAAATAATTTTTGTGTTAGGCTGTGAAGGAATTCAACAGATCTTCTGACTTTACAAAATGAGAGAGGTGATTTCAAGCCTGTTAACATGCACAATGATGAAACAAAGAGCATGTAAGAAAGATGCTGGTTCATCTAAATTAAAACTCCAGTATTTGTTAAGGACCCAAAGTAGAATGGATCTTATAAAAACAAACTTGGTGGAGAAGCAAAGTACTGGCAAAGCCTCTGTGAGAGTTTTATTTCTATGTCTAAAGCTGCCATGTGTTAAAAAAATCCACACCTGGGAGCTTGCCAGAAGCATACATAGCCACCCTTACACTGAACTGCAAACAGAATAGAAAGAGACCCAAACCAGACCAAGCAAAGTCTTGTGAGGTGATTCTGGATACTCTCTAAGCTGTGACAAAAAAAGCACTACCCGCCTGTTCAGCTGTGTGGTTCTGATATGCCCAGTGAATTAGCCTCTAGCATGTGGGTGGCCTGGGAGTGGAATCCAGTACCCATTTTTCTGACTAGATCAGTGCAAGCATGGGATGAAGGGAGGAGAAGCAGGGGTCAGAGGATGCACACTTTTTGGCAGAAGTGTGATCTTGGCTAAGTTAAAGCCAACTGTGTCCCTGGAGAATTCCTCAGCTCAAAGCACCTATCAGGTCCCCAGTAAGTTTGCTGGTTTAAAGTAGGAAAAAAATTATCTTTCTGCCTCTAATGCAATCTTTAAAAAAGCAGAGTAAGGAGGATAAATAGGGTAAAAACAAATGCTGACATACTTCGGTAAGTTCAACTCTTCAAATATCAAAAAGAATTGCTTCAACTAATTCAAGTAACCTATTATGCTTACTGTTTGCAGAAATAATTTCATCTAACACTTTAAAGATAAATTTATTCTTGAGATTTGATACATTACAATCTTTGTGTTGGTCCAATCACTTATTAACTGAGAGTTTAAAAAAAAATATTTTAAAAAATTATTTTTTGGCTTTTCATGAAATTGTATCATCTCCTATACTCAAGTACATCAAAACATTAGTAAAAGACTTTAAGTATTCCAAATAAACAAAGTATCTTTGCAATCAATGCGATCAAGTCCTTTCTCAAACTCAGTTACATAAGAGGCTGCCCACTTTTACATTTAGGAAAAAAACAACAGAAGTTTAAGAACTGCAGCCAAAGTTAAGAAAATGATCTTACCTCTGCTAATTATTTCAATATTGCTCTATGCCTTTTCATCCAGACACTACCATTCTCACTGTTCTGTAATTTATTGTAAGGTCAAAGAAGCATTAAAATAGATGGTGACACTTCAAGTACAGCACTTCATTATATTTTGTTCAATAATGGACACAGGTCCTTTGTCAATGACAAGGAATGGACTTTTCCATCATTAAACATTAAGTGTGGGAACTTGGTGCCTGCACTGCTTGTGCACCGCAGTGATGAAGAAAAGGATTTAATTGTTACTAAGAGGAGGAAAGGTAGTAAGATTTTATGAAAAGGTAAGAACTGCAAATTCCTGGTATCATGCATCACTTCTTGCCATACACGCTGCACCATCAAAACACTTGCTTAAATCCTAATATTACATATATTTACTTCCATTTGTGAGACTCTCAAACTTTCTATGTCACAATAATCATTCTGTTAGAAGTTACCATTTAATGCTACCATGTGGGTATACAGTGCTTCTAAAAGAGCGGTAACAGTGCTATTACTGATGCATACAGTGCTGTTAAAAGATTTGTGTCTGGGTAGAAGATACTGCCTCTTCTCTGAGGTATTACTAAATTGCTAGGCTAAATCCACAGCCCTACTGAAATCAGCATAAGAATACTGGACTTAAAATAAGTGAAGTTCTGATCAACAAGCTGAAAAAATAGCTTTTTCTTTTACCTTGGAGCCGTGTTTTGTATCAACAGCAGATGTAGTTACTGCCGTGGACGTTTCACTGACCATGCTTGAAGGCCTTTGGTTTATTTGTTGGTTGGACATAGATGAATTCTGTCTAGAAAGCAAACAAAACCAGGTAATCTAAAGCACATTGTTTCAAACATTGTTTGGCCTTATTATATTTAAAATTCACAGTGTGAAATGAATAACAAGTTAGTCAAATATTTCCCACGCATCTACAAGTTCCTTTGCACCACTCCTGCTATTTTGATTTCAGGTCTTTCTCAGGCAGTGACATCTGATGATTGGTATTAGTCTATGCATCAGGAGGGAGAAACCTGCCAAACTGTATGCAAACCCAAGTGAGAACCAAGATATAACAACAAGTGTGGTAAGAGAGAGGATAAGGCCTATGCAGAGAAACCAAACTGTGGCCAATTTAGGGACCTGGCCACAAACCTGTGAAAGAGCCAATACTGGGGAGAAAATCACCACTTAGCAATAAAATGCTTTTTATTTAAAATCAAACTGAATCTAGACTGCTGTTAGATCTTTCACTAACTTAATGCTGTCTCCTTGAATCTACCCAAAATATGATTCACAGACCAATATGAATTATTAAAATACCTTTTAAGCAAAATGGTGCAATTCATGGCAGATAATTGTTAGAAACGTGTAATTTCTGAGTCATCCTAAGATTCCAGAAATCCTGATAACTAGCTCAGATATCCATTTAAAGCATAAGTGAAGTCAATCCTACCAGAAGAACCTGTTCAACAAGTAAAAATTCAGTATAGCCACCCAGAGAAGAACTGAGAGGATAAATGGAACGGCAAAATAAAATCTCTGTGAAGAGAAGCTTCAGCAGTCAAATGAAATTAAAACCACAGGTGGTATTTTCAAAAATCATACAACATAATTTAGCAAATAACAAGTAGCAATACAGTCACATTAGAAAAGAAAACACAACAAAACAAATAATTAACAACACATGATTTTCCTTTTCGCAGTCACCAAAGCCATTTATTAGAAAAACCAAAAGTATACAAGCTACACCAAACAGTTGCTGCTACCACTGAAATTTTCTGAGCACAACAGAAAACAGAATAATTCTGGGCAGTTATCACCATTACCATGAGAACAGAGAAGAGCCTGTGATTTTAGTAGCTCAACACAAGGTTTAACAGAAGAAAAAGTATTTGCCAACACAGCTCTTCATCAGTTACAACCTGAACAATTATCTGTCCAAAAGCTTGTATAGGTGGTTTGGTGTTAGAGAAAGCTTATTTTTCCATTTGTGACCAGGGTTTCAATGAAGCTTGCAAGTAAGTAACAGAACTTCGGTCCCATTTTATTTATACCTTGCGTATCTGGCATAAATTCCTTCTTTCTAGATTTTATGTAACACACCTCAGTTCCAAGACATAGGAAAAACTAACAGCAAGCCCCTAAAATTCCTGGCCATCCTTTAAAGCAAGAGAACTTAAATCATGTCAGTTTGAGTTAATTTGCCTCACCTCTTATGGACCAGATACCCGACTTCAGCATTTAATCACACTTTAATCCAGTCTCTACAAAATGTAGATTAAGAAACTTCCCATATATGACACTGCCTGACTAAGCTATTTCAGTTGATGAAGTTGATTTAAGTTTTGACAAATTGGAATTAATTTTTCCAATAAAAAATTAATGGAGAAGAAGGAATATCCCCAGAGGAATGATTTTAATTTAAAATTTCTACTCTGATTTAACAGATTTTCACTATTCCCCAAAATATGGTTTCACAGCAGGTTAAACATACTGCACTTTCAAAAAAAATTAGGAATTACAGAGGAAAATAAGCTATATGTTTAACAAAACCATCATGAGAAAGTCGTAACACAATACAGAATGATAAAAACGTAATTTCTAAGCATTTATTATGTGATCATACAGTGACTTCTCTTCCACTTGCTAATGAAAGTGATCACTTCCAAGAAATCAGGCTTTCCCTCTCTAGTAATATAAAATTAATGATGAACTACAAATTCACAAGCAGAAAAATGCTTTTTGAAAAAATGTGAGGTTGTTGCCATGGAAAAATTCAAATAGCAAGCAAAAGAGATATTAAGCCCATTGAAAGAGAAAATACATTATTATTCTCCTATAAAAAGTCTTCAGCAGCAAACACTGATGATGCAAATTTGCTGTACTCAACATCTAACAGAAAACACAAAACAATACTGCATATTTATCTCCATATTGTATATAGTATTTCAAGGATACAGTAGGTTTTTTTGCATGAAACCTGACATGAAAGTCAGGTATTCAAGTCTCTCAACAACTAATCAATATTCTCAGTGTTTTTAAAAGCAAATAAAAACAGGCAGAATATGCAGAATTACCTGAAACATCCTGGCATGTTAAGGGAATTAACACTGTCCTAGCAGTATTTACAGATTCAACTTGAAAAATAAGTGACTACAGCATTGACTCTGTGCATTCAGAAACATTAGTTTAAAGTTACTATTACCACAGATGTTTGATAATATCTGTTATGCAAGATACCCCATTCTGTCTTCGTAGTGATGGTGTTTTATTATTTTCAGGCTAGTTTTCCTCCTGCCTCCCTCAAGTGGTGTGAATACACACACACACAATTGCAGTGTGTCCATTTGGAACTCCAGTACCCTGTAAATTTTTTTACGTACTTGAAAATAACACTCTATATAATATCTCCTGTCAAGCAACTAACTCCCTGCTCTACTTAAGCATTGCTAGCATGTTGCCTGAAAAACCATATTTACCAGCTGAAAAAATTACATAGCCAACATTTGGGTTATTAAAAAAACCCAACACTGAACAAGAACAGTAATAAAAAAGACTACACCAGTAGCCCATATTGAAAATGCAATACTCACGAGAGATCATAAAGATCAGTCGACTTGAAAGATCCACATCCATACCAGGACTTAAAAAGTTTATTTGTTAGAATCAGACACGATGCAGTAACATTGTGTCAATCTAGCTTTATTACTAATAAATTTCCTAATCAGCTAGATTTAAAAAAAAAAACAACCACAAACAACAAACAACTCTCCTAATGTTTCTACACATAAACAAGGTATTTCTTTTGAGGTTGTTTGGGTCTCCTCTTTCCTCTCCACCTGATATTTTTGCTGCTATAGTAACCAAATGCAATAGATAAAATAAGATGGCTCTCTCCCCAGAGGTGATACACAGGTTTTACCAGGCACAGAAAAACAGGCAAGCAAGAGAATTGCACTCATTGGATTTAAGCACACTATATTTTTTCTTCCATATGTCTACATTTATGTTCAAGTCTTATCTTTTTTAAAGTAGTAGCTTCTCATTTGCAAACACGTTGCTATGACAAATATCATACAGCTCCTAATACACAACTAGTACTGTTTAACATTAGTTACATGGCTGTACCTGCCTGATTCTTCCTTTCTGTCCACAATTACTTAAAGAACTGTTATTTAACAAAGATATAAGAGGAGAGATCTAAACATGATATACAGCTATCCTAAGTAATTCTATCACAGACGCTTTTCAGAGAAATGCATACATAACAATGTAGTTAACTAAAAACCTAACACTTGTCCGGCAGACTCATCATTAATTCTCACTTTTCCATTGGTTAAGAAAGATCCCTTCATGGATTAAGGGCTCATTAAAAACATGAAAGCAAAGCACAGAAATTAAGGGGCAGTTATGAAATGGAAGGCCTTCCCATACAGCAAGATACTCAGATTATTTCAATGTGATCCTAAAGCCTGTGAGGTGAACAAGTAAAAAGAAAATAAAAATTATGCTAGACAAAAACTGAAATGTTGGAAGAAACAGATAGAAAATAATCTTCAGATACAAGCAACCATGATGCCAAACTGAATTCAATCCCAACAGAAAAGTAATTCAAAGGAGAATGAAATAAAAAACATCTCTGCAGCTTTTATCACTCAAAACATTACCAAGGAAAGGTTATTTTTAAATATCAGATCAATGAGTAACAGCAGCCAAAGTATGTTAATAATTATTAGTAAAGGAATATAGAAGGAAAAGTACAATTAAATTATTATAACAAACAATGAGCTCATAAACTGAATCTTGCCATCACCTATGATCAATCATTCTGCCAGAAATTAAGAAACCTAGAAGTGACATGCAGAAAAGCTGGCTCTCAAGCAGAGCTAGTGAAAGGTACAGAAAACACATCCCACACACCAAGTGACCAAAGCTGCTAAACTTGGAAAACAGTTCAAGGTAGGCATTTGATAGTGGTCCCAGCTAAGAATGTTTTAGGAAATAAGGAATTACTAATCACTATTTAAAAGAAAAAAGAAATCGGAATTAGAACACCTTTAGAAAAAAGGAATAGTGTAAGGATCAAAAGATAATGGAATTCAAAAGTCACAGGTTCCACCTACAATGGAGTTGAGAAAACCAGATTTCAGATTGAAAAGCAAAATTGATGTGATATTGTTTAAATGCCTTGGGAAAAGACTAGTGAAATACAGTCTCAGCCTTCTACTGAAAGTATCCAGTTCTCATTTGATCAAGTGAATCAAGGGTATTTGGTTCACAACTGAGTCATAATCAAGTTAGGGTTACATCATTCATTGGTGTAATTTTCCAAAACTTGCTCCCAAATCTTCTTGCCAGAACACTTATTCCAGCATGAGGAATGGCCAGGGCAGTCCCCACATTCATCATTTCTACATGACTGTAAATTACTTTTCTGATGTAAAATGTGTCCTTTTAAATACATATGTGTGTTGCAGCCCGAACAAGTTTGTGCTCACTTCTCCCCACTAGCTCCCAATCAACATCTGGTGACAACTCCTTGGCCCTAATCTTAAATTAAAATCAACCAGTCAGTAATAAATCATGTTGCAACAGCACTGAAGAATAAATCAGCTTTTATGAAACCCTTGAGAATGCTACTGCTTCAGATAGGGTTCTTCAGCTATAGGAAAAGGTAGTCTTGGTCAAAGGGTCCCAGGATGGAAAGTTTCCGCAGACCATGCCAACCCAGAGACTGCTTCTCTGACCCGAGTCCTTCTGGTGGAAATCATTTCATCACATGATAGGGATCTACAACACTGATTCCAAACTGATACATGATCAACACCACAAGAAATCCCAGATGCCTGAGGGAAAAGGACTGAAAACAGGCAAAGCTCCACTACAGTTCTTAGGCCTTAGGACAGGGAGGTGCCAACAACTCTGATTTCAGCAGACATGTCCACATTATGTCAGCATCATCACCTGACAGAAACTCACACATGACCATGATGAAGAGCCTCTGTGGAAACCCCCACTGCTGCACAGAAGTCGTACAAAACTAAGGAAATCAGAGCATCCCACACATTTGAAAAAGACATTTTAAAAGCAATTTTAACTGACAGATTAAACACATCTGATTTTAGAAACACTCTATGTTCTTCAGGCCAATAATAAAGCTTAGAGAAACATTCTTGCAAAGATTGTTTCCAGAGCAGTGACTAGAAACATTTACTCTTCTCTCTATCCCTCCAGCCATTCCCTCTTTTAGAGTTAAAACCACCTCTCTGTACCAATTCTACCACAGTATAAGATTTTTCCTGGTTTTTGATACCATGTCAGTGTGAGTAACTAAAGTCTACATGTTCATCAGACTGCCCTTCAAATAAGGACTTCCATTTCTCTTCCAAAAAAGTTTCTAACACACACTAAAGATCACTAAAGCCATGTGCCACCAACAAGTACTTCTTTCAATGTTGTTTTTAATATTTTACCAGCTACCATGACTACAAAATGAAAAACAGCCTAGGCAAGTGTGACTAATCTGGGCAGGCACTCGAAGAGGTTATCCAAACACCTATTTCCCAGTACATATGTTTAAATGCATATTAAATTTGACTGAACCTTTACAACAGATAAATTAAAAAGCAATTAACAGATGAAGTTGGAACACATGCTCAGTGGCTGCTGTCCACACTTTCTGTGAGATTTGCTGATTTGCAACATGCCTGTTTCTCCTCACTAGGAAAGTGAGGTGGAGGGGCTTGTTTCATACCTGTAAATGAGCTAAGCCCAGCTGAGCAGCAAAGCACCCACATGCCATGGGACAGCTGAGGTGACCTCCAGCTCAGCAGCCATCCCACAGCCTTCATATCTAATCACTGTCCTCTCCCACAATGTTATATTTCACATTAGTTCTCATCAGATATCTTAACATAGGATTGGCCTTGGCTTTGCTTTGACTTGGAGGAGAGCAACTGCTTGGCTAGTGTTATTTTAGGAGGTTTGCTGCTATTGTTGGTTTTGGTTGGTTGGTTTGGCTTTTAAACTATTTGAGAAGTTCTTCTCAGGGCTGTATCAGAATCTCTGAGCTCTACAGCCATGTTCTACTTCTCTAAGTGACAGGAGAAGACATTGCTGGAAAAGGCTCAGTCTGCTGCATGTGTTGAATGGCCTTCCTCTAGGCCTCATTTTTCCTAATGCTGTAACAGCTTTTGACATTTTACCAAAATGTAAAGCAAATTAAATACCACAGAATTTGAAATGTAAAGAGCTCAGAATTGTGGAGGCAGCCACACAAACCCCACATCCAGGCCATCACAGCAGTATGCCCAGACTGCAACACATGAGGAGATAGAAGCTGCTTGAACAGCACTGGGAAACTGGCCTGGAAAAGAAAAATTGTCTGGTGTTGTCCCATTCTTCTTGCCCTTTGGTTTTAGAAGCAAAGCAGAATTTTGTCCAAGATTCTGTTTTCTGTCTAGGGAAGATACCCAGTCATTCCATTAGAGAAAGATTGCATGAGCAATCTAGCATGCAGCCAGGATGACAAGAAGGAGTTGGAGCCTACAGAGAAATGGTGCATGACCCAATCCAACACCAACCCAAAGGTGACCAAATTCACCAGATTGAAAACATGCATTTCTTACTTTTGCCTGTTTGTCTTTTTTTTTTTTTTAAACAATCAAGATAAAATATGCTGGAAACAAATATATTCAACACCATTTCTCTAGAAAAAAGAAAAACAGCTGACCAATGTAGAACATCTTACAAGTAAGAAAACCAAGGAAATACATGGAAAACTAGTAGTATTTTGTGCATTTCAATTTCAGTACAAACCTTCCAATATGCTCCAAAAGCACTTTACATTTATGTTCTGTTTACCTGATATTTATATAAGACTAAAGCATTATTGTTTAAGTATATTTTGTAATTTTTTAATTAGTTTATTCTTGGGTTTGTCTGGGGTTTTTTTAAGATTTTGATAAAGATTTTCCCTCAAGTCCTAGCATGGAATCAAAAACATACTATCACAATGAGAAGCACAATGTTAAGCACAAACCTCAATTAAAATTTTTTACAGTATTGGAAGAACTGTCATTAAATTAAAGTACTAAGCTAATGTAAGCAAATGTGCTACTGTTTTACATCTCTTGACATGGGTATAAAACTACTTACTCTTCTTGCAAAATAAATTCAATATTTTCTGGAGAAACCTGTCCTGTCACAGGATGTCTAAATGATGTGGTCTGCTGATTATGGCTGAAAAGAAAAAAAAAAGAAAAAGGAAATTAATATTGCTATACTCAGTAAAATATGCTCTCTAAAAGGCTAAACTTTTTATATTGATGTTTTACTACTCTATTCCAGGAATTAAACATATTTTTGAGGTACTTTTCAAGTCTGAAATGTTTTCAGCTCCTTCCTATATTCTTGTCAACTTTGCCAATGGCAAAGTACCTTTTAATTACTAAGCAGGTTAATGTTTTAAAAGTAAACTAGTTGCAATCTTTAGTTAGTGAGACACACGTGAATTTATGATTATTTACACCTGGCTGTTACCAGATTATTTAGATATAGCATAGAAATTACACAACACAAATGTCTGATTTGTGTTTCTGCAAATTTCACAGAATAGCACCAGTAAAATAACTTGAAATGCTGCTCAACAATATTTTACACAATTTTTATTATTTAATGAGGTCACCGAGAGAAATTATATTGAAGCCATTTCTTGCATGTTTCTTTTTCTTCTAATAAGGTATTTCTCCAAAGATTTCTCTTTACACCTTCATGCAGAGGACCACATATAACCTTAGCTGTGCGGCTGCACAGTCTATATAAAACATTATTTAGTATTTCATCAGAACTTAATTAAAATCAGGAGTTTCTATAAACCTTCTAGACATTTTGCTATCCTCTGTGAAACATTTATTTTCATTAAAGATATTTATCTTACCTATCTGTGAACCAAGAGCTCACTATTTTAAGAATCTAAATTTTTCTGGGTTTAGTTAACAACTCTTAGGTAAGCAACATCCAAAACCAGAACTCACATCAAATGTAGCAAAATAGTAACACAGTCTGGGTATATTCAAAAGGGAAAATAACAAAGCCATTCAAAAAAATTTTATGTCAAAGACGCAAAAAATGAAAACTTAATGTGTTTTCTTGTTTAAAGATTTGGAGTTTTTCCTCTTGTAAAGCCTATTTGGTTTCAAGCATTACAGATTTGACCCTGTTTCCCAGCATACCAGGACATCCCCCAGCACAGAATAAGGCATAAAGAAATATTTTGAGGTTCCAGAGTAATGAGTTCCTAAGAGAAAACTCTGCTGACTAAAGGACAGCTAACAATCAAACAGCTCACACAGCCATAACATTCCAATGGAAATAGCTCAGGACATGTCTTGATTTAAAAAAACAAACCAAAACCAAGCAAACCAAAACCAAGCAAACCAAAACCAAGCAAACCAAAACCAAGCAAACCAAAACCAAGCAAACCAAAACCAAGCAAACCAAAACCAAGCAAACCAAAACCAAGCAAACCAAAACCAAGCAAACCAAAACCAAGCAAACCAAAACCAAGCAAACCAAAACCAAGCAAACCAAAACCAAGCAAACCAAAACCAAGCAAACCAAAACCAAGCAAACCAAAACCAAGCAAACCAAAACCAAGCAAACCAAAACCAAGCAAACCAAAACCAAGCAAACCAAAACCAAGCAAACCAAAACCAAGCAAACCAAAACCAAGCAACCAACCAACCAACCCCTATCAACAACAAAAACCCACAAACTGCTCCTGTTAAGTCTCACTCGGGCAATAAACACAGAGACTTTCTGGTGTGTTATAAACTTCTCACTCTTTTCCAACACACCTTGCTACAGCAAGTCAGATATAAGGAGCCTATATAATGAACATTTCCATGATAAACTGGAAGCTGTAACAACTTATGCAACACCAGAAGACCTTTTTCCAGCCACACCTATTACAAAAATACTCACCCTAGAGCCATTGGAAACTGTGAACAAGATACGGGCTATCAATTACTCCACTGCACCAGGGTTGGCCCTCAGTCTCTAGACTGCTGAGAACTGACCTGTTCTACAGCTGTGGGTTAATAAAGTTTAATAAAGGTTAATAAAATATCTAACTCTTCAGTTTTTCCATGAAATCAGGGATCCAGGGAAACTATCTTCAGTAAGCACAGAGCGCTAACATCTACAAAGCAACCAGGATCTATTTCCTCACAAAACCATTGAGAACCAATGTTCCTAAAGAAACATTTCTATTTGAGGTTTCATTTTGTGTTTATATCCTAAGAGTGGGATAGGAACTTGAGATTATCTCAAAGAAAATCATAAATAAATAAATAAACTATAACCCTAACAATTAAACTCCATGTTTGTCACACAGTCCACTGTGGCCTTTCCTTTCAAATCATGACAATGCAGTCTGTTTAACCTTAGATGCTTAGGTTAAGACTGCTGTCAAAACAAGTGCAGATACCTTGTTAGCTTAAAAAAATGAAAGTACCTTGCCAGCTATATTCTCCAGGGGCAGAGGAACTGCCTACAAGCTCTCATCTGCAGGTTCTCAGACATTAATAACTCACCTTTCAATTAAGACTAAGAAAAAGGACTGTATTCCAGAAGTGTTCTAGGCTTATTCAGGAAGGGAAGTTTGCCATTATATCATACTAGCATGTACACAAATGGTTTATTCTATAAATTCTGGTGAATAAATTCACCAGAAGATGAATTAGTCCCTTTAGTTGCAAATAAAGAGCAAGTACATTACTAATAAGACTAAATATTATTTACTAATAATAATGATTTCAGCTGAAAAGTAAACGCTTTTGAATATCTGAGCAATGCATTTTAGGACAAGTTTTGCATGTTAAACAAACACTTCGAGCAGAAGGATGTCTCTGTTGCTGAATAAAATGCAGACGGTAATTTCACAGACAAGGAGAGGGCACATAAACCCAAAACTTCCTGCAAATCTGCAGCTTCAATACATAGGACTTCACTGGGAAGAAAGAAATGAAACCCCCGCCACTAACAATTAGTTTTGCAGAACACAGTGGTTTATTTGAATTTGAAAAGTGAGAGTTTAAGTGTTTTGCCTCACAGGACTCATTAAGACTAAGCGATACTATTCAAAACAACCTATACAACAGATGGCTAATGCCTTGCAACAAGGAATTAGATAGCAGGGAGATTTTCGCTCACAATGAGAGCAGTCAGACATTGGAAGAGGTTGCCTAGCAAGGCTGTGGAATCTCCTTCCTTGGAAACATCCGAAATGTGGCCAGATAAGGCTCTGAGCTACCACAAACTTTATAACTTGGTTCCAACTTTGAAGCTGGCCTGGCTGGATGTGATGGGGTACAGAGCTTCCTTCCAACATAAATTATTCTGTTCTGTCATTCTCTGCTGCACCCTCTATCCTTTCTCAGCAAATACAATTAAATTCCTATAATACCTTTGAAGCTTTCCCCATATTTAAATGGATTTATTCCAAAACTATTAGCAATACCTTGTTTTTATCAGGATGAGAGAAATGGAATAGTTAGATTTTTAGATTATTTTTTGTTGTTGTTTTCAGGACTTTTAAACATTTGCTTAACAGTGATATCTGTTTACACAGCACTGATAACAATAACATCGCCAGTCAGAGTGCTCTAAACTTGTTGCAGTGCAAGTTTTCCTTCCTTTCCAAGCACAGACTAAGAAAAGACCTGACACAGTTGGTCTCTGGACACATTTAATACACACAGGTATTTAATCACCTGTATTTCCTCCAAAATGGCAACTACTGAATGTGTTCCTGTTGTCCAGAAATCTACCACGTACAACAGGCACAATAAATGTGCCTTAATAAAAGGACTGTTCCACTCTCCATGCCCCTTCTATTCTTTTTTATTTTCACTAGAGAAAGATTTAATAGCTTCAATAAAACTGGGAAAGGCTTACGATGCTTCACCATGAGAATTCTGAATGCTCTAGAGTATGCATTAGTACAACACCACACATTTCAAATGCCAAGCTAAGTTTTCTAGCAACACTACAAATTTTCTGTGTGATCAATTATGGCATTTTTTCCCAGCAACCATCTTTTAAATTTAATAGTTTTATATTATTCTGATTTTGTACATATATTGGTAATCAGTCATGAAAGCAAAGCAAGTATAAAAACATGAAAAATCCATTAAAAAATTACATTCATTACTATCTAACCCCTAATAGCATTATTAAATTACACTACAGACTGTTAGAAGTTATTCTGAATTTCAAAGTTACAGAACACCACTTTCCAAGGCTAGTAATAGCTAAGACTTGGATTCTTCATTAAAAAATCACAGTTCAAAACCCATTTCTTTGTAATTAGATACCTCACCACAAATTCCATTATTTCACATCATGTATACACAACTTTTACCAACATAAGAACTGAGTCACCCACTCTCTTAAGACAGATGCAAACCAGGCTCTAACCCAACAGTACAATGGAAACAGGCAGGCACTTTTGTGTGCATGGATTCTTTTGCAGAATTCGTAATTAATATTACTTCAATTTATTTTGTATTTGAGTCAAAGCCAAGTCCTAATTATTAATTTTTGGACATGACTGATGCTGATGACCTTCCATTTGAAGTCAAGCAAGTGTATAGATTGTCTCTGGAGTAATTTAAATGCACAGGCAGCTGAAACTTGAAATGTGTGAATCAACTATTGATGGAGTCTACATCACATTAACAGCAAATTTATAAGTTGTGAGAAAAATTCACGTTGTGATTGGACTGCTGCCCTGCAAATTATTACAAGCCATTTGTAAAGAAATTATTTTCCAAGCAGTCTGACTCCTTTACATTTACCTGTAAGACCAGATAAGCATAAACACCTTGATGTTGAATACCCCAAATGGTGATGACAGTTCCATGTGGGTACCCACCCACACTTTCACGGGTGATTTTGGTGTGGGTTCCACTGACAGAAGAATTCATGCAGTGAAGAACTCTTCAGCCAATGAGCTGTTACTCCAAACAGGAGAAAGTGCTTGTATCTAATCAGGCAAACAGCCACGAATAGTTTGTTTTATTTCATAACCTATTTCTGAAGTACATCCATGGCTTCAAAATAGTTTCAGTGCTGCCTTCTGAGTATTTTTTGGATATTAAGAATTGGTTAGAACAAGTACCAACAAATAGTCCAAGAAAAACACTGCCCTCAAAGTTCTGCAAGCTGGAAGAAAAGTGCAGTGTAATACAGATATAATTTGGAAGGATTAGGAACAAGACCAACTAATTGTATTATACAAGCAAAACTGCCTACTACAAGCTGCACGTACAAAAATCTCCACCTTTTCAAGACACTGAACATGATCCACTACTTTAAAATAGTAATGTCTCATCAGAATAGCAGTAAAATCCTTGTCCCACTGTAATCAGTGTCCAGGAGACTTTCATAAGATCAACATTTCTCCCCCCCACACTGAGTTTAATTAGCATCTTAACCTAGAAACTACTGGATAAGAATCACAGAGTAAAATTGATTCTCTCAAATCCCACATTTTACTCAGATGAGAATTGTTAAGTGTTCAGTCGTTCAATCCAAATACAATTCTGTAACTATCTTGACCTGCTGTATTTGTGACTAGCAGCAGTCACAAATCAAGAGTCAAGTCAACACAAGAGTCTGGTCTTAAGACACATGAAAGAGGACAAGATGGCCTGACATCAGATTTTATTGTATTTTCACTTCTGTTAGAAGCTTGCAGATAAGAAGAGTTTGAAAGGAACAGTAAACTGACAGTCACTCTCTCAATGTAGTATCATCCTTCTACAGAGTTCACTGATGAAGAGGTTAAATGGGAACTGCAAGTTACCTTGGAAATGAAAAAAAAATCGTTTTTCCTATCTTTATGAACTACCAAAGATAATTTATACTACCCAGTACTAATACCAGCAGGAAAGATTTTGTTAATGCAAATGCTTTTAAAGACAGAGCTAATAAAACAATGGTAAGCTAATATGGAAAATGCCACAATCACTACAAATATTTTCAGTCATTAAAAACACAGATAAGAGGATGAATACATCATCACAGGACCAAAACAGATTTCCATGAGTAATACCAGCTGAAGTCATCTGCTGATTCACAAATCCTTTTGATGCATATCATGAGAAACCATCAGGGTTTTATTAACTCACAAAAACAAAACGCATTCAGGGAACTTGAAATTAAAGGGAAAAAGCATGTAAGTCTTGAATACAAGGAAATCTTTAGAAAAGAGGGATTCGATTCCATTACATTACTTTTGCAGTTTTAGAAAAATTGTAGTCCCTGCCTTCAAAATCAAAAATTAAATTAAAAACTTCTCTGATAACACAGATACACAAACTAAACTATTAATTCACTCTTTAATAAAAAAACAAAGTGGTAATATCTTTAAAGAATGTAATTCAAAAACCCTGGGTAAAAGCAGCCTACTCTTACATTCCAATATCAACTGCAATGTAAAGAGTTTAGTAAGAAAGCCATCCAACAAGCAGTGTGACATAAAGATACTATTTGGGAAAAAGTATTTAAGGGAAGCTTTACACAAAAAATATCACAGATCTCAGGTTTTAAGCTATAACAAAACTGGTTAAAATGAAATAGTTGTTCACATGCATAGCATTTAAACTTACCAAAGGAGGCAGAAAACCCTCACTGGTGCTGTTTGAACCTATTGAACTTTGATGCAAAGACATCATACATATGATAACAGACAACAAAATCCACTTTGTTCTAAGTATCAAAGCAAATACAAGCTTTACAGCATCCAGTTTTCATCTAAGTAGTAAACCATACCATGTAGAAAGTTGAAACAATTTAACAGAACAGTTATAAGAACTGAATAAAACAGATTTTGAAAACTTGTTCTGCTGCCACATAAGGCGTATAATCTCAAAACATTTATTTTCATTGGCTTTTTAATGCCAAAGATAGATTTTAACTTAAGATAAATGCACTTCTGATTTATTATTTACTGAATTAAATCCATAATATGAAAGAAGTGATTATCAGAGGACAATACTGCAGACTGAGCCCTTGCTGTGTGTGCCCTCAGACCATGTGGAAACATACTGCCCTTTTCACCTTTCCATAAAACGGAAATGCTTTATCTACCACCTATACCATGGGAATGGTGTTTTAATCAAATACAAAATCACAAGTGTCCAGGACAGAATGAAGGAATTATAGCTGGTATCCATCAAGTTGTCCCAGGGCTACAGTCTAGAGTACTGAATCCAATTTTGGACTTCCTCATACAGGAAAGGCATCAGCAAACCGAAGTGAGCACAGCAGAGGGGCACTAAAATGGTCCTGTGGTGAGGAGTTAGGGAGCCAGCCTTGCTCAGCTTCAGAGCGCCCTGCCAGGACTAACTAAGAAGGTTCTTCACTGTGGTACCTCATGGGAGCAGGCATAAAATGAAACAAGAAACCTTCAGACAGCTTGGAGGAGAAACTTCTTCCCCTCCCTCCGCTATGTACAGTAGGGATGGCAAAGCATTAGAACAGGCTGCTCAGAGAGGTTGGGCAGTCCCCATCCTTGAAGGTTTTCAACACTAGAGTGGGGGAAGAACTGAGAAACTTCACCACTGACCATGCTCTGTGCAGAAGGTTGCACAGAAGACCTGAGGCCTCACCCAATCCAAGCTGCCCAACTATCATAAGGCTAGGTACAATTCCTATTTCTAGCACAAAAGGCAAACAAAACCCAAAACAAACAAGTAAGTTTCACATAATAGATTTTGCTAAGAGAAATATGTAAAAACTTCACATCATTTAGGAAGAAAAACTCAAAAAAGCATTAAAACATGGTTTCTTTCTTCAGTCTTTAATAACACCATTAATTAACTCCTTCTTCAGTGAAATAAATCCAAAGTCCATTACATTCTACTAATAAATATTCCAGTGAAGTAGAGAATTTATGCAGGCTGGGTTCCTGTGTTTTTTATCTGCTAGGACACAGCTTCCAAACAAAGTCTTTCCTAGTTAAGGTCATGCAAAACACCATGGGTCTGTCTCCATTCCTCTGTAGCCCATGTCCTCCACAGCTTCACAGTACTATTGAGGTACTGACCATGAAACTACAGACCTCATGCCCTTCAGACAGCGGGCTAAAGAATAAACAAGGATAGCAGCACTGCATTAACTGAATTAATTTTTAGTATGAAGAAACCACAGTTCCCACAGAGCACACCTATTCTTGTGGGTTGGCTGATTATGTTTACTGGCAAATAAATTAATAAAAGTTCCTTCATTAGTAACAAACTGTTCCAGCCTATGGAAGTCTTGTGGTTAATTCTGAAACACTTCAAACTCTATTCATCTGCAGTTTAGGCAAAAAAAACCCCAAAACAACAAAAAAAACCCCCAAAAACAAACAAAAAACCCCCCCACACACACACAAAAAAGGAAAATATTACAGACACAAGGTTATTTCTTTTGGTTTGTGAGACTCTTGACAGTTTTAAAGGAGTTCCCCCTTCTTCTAGGAGGGTTCCTCTCCTCCCCCTCAATTCACTGTGTTGGATAAAATGCAATACATCTTCTCCAAAGTTAAGTGCATTTGTGAAATGTTTTTTCTTATCAAATCTTAAGTATTAAACAGACTACAGTACTCCTGAGAGGCACATAATACCAAGTTTTTGCTTAAGAGAAATTAGCAATGCAAGATCATCCTGCCTAAAGCAACAGGTATGAATTAATGGAGCTTCCCAGGCTGACTCCTCGGAGCTGTGAATTATACACATCATTGTTACTTTCCTTTCCAAAGAAGCCCAGCACCTAACTGATGTGTTCTAAAGTCATGACATCAGTATCTGCTCAAAGAATGCTACTGCAAATCACACACAGAGCCAAGATTAATGTTTAAGATTGGAACTGTCAAACAGATATGGAAGAGTTTCTTTTTAGATTATGCACATATGCAGAACTATCTTTGTAATTCAACAAAAAGCTCAGCATTACAGAAAAAAGGGGAGATTTATAGCTGTACAACTATAAAGGTGTGAAGCTACCTGAAGTTGACTATTTCAGTATAATTTGCCCAAAGAAGTAATCTGGAGCCAACTTGTCTTTATGGAGATGTAGAAATACTCAGTGGCCCCAAGTCAGACAAGCACAGAAACTCCTCAGACATTTCTAAACACTCACAGAAATATTGCTATAGTGTTAAAGTATTTTCTTTGGCATCTACAGAATGGAAAATATGCTAAAATATACACAACACTACAAGACAACATTCATGCAAAGAAAAAAAATAGTCATTAATTCATTAACCATTTCAACACTATACTAAATAATTTCAACCTCTAAAACATCACTGGTTTCATTCTCCTTATTTTACTCAATGAAGAAAGCCAAACAAACTTTTGAAAATTAACTACTTTAGTGTGTGCGTAACTCCAGAATTTTCTTTTACAAATACAAACCAATTAACTAATTCTCCAGGACTACCACTATTTTCAGTTGTCCAGTGTCACTACCCCAACCCCCAGCTGCCCACTATCAAACATGTCAAGTCATAATATAACCTATAGCAGTTGGTTAACAAGAATTTACATTACTGGCATAAGTTATGCTGAGTTTAGCGTATTGGATGTCTAAGTATGTGAACCAAACATAAATTAAAATGAAGAAAACTCTCATATAATAACATTCTGTGCTACATTTCTTGAGTCAACACACTGCACTGTCAGAAGGTGAAAATTTGAGCATAAAATAACATAATAAAATACAATGACAAGAGTGGCACTGAAAACAACCCAGCCACAGAAAAAACATCTGTATTTTCTTAATGTCACTAAGAAGACACATTAACAGTCCCCAAACAACCGGTTCAGAGAAAGTCCAGAGTACATACAACTGATGACAATATGTAGATCTAGTGGCTAAGGAAAACGGCACAAGTAATGTGTCAAGAAACACACTTTCACTCTTCCTGTGCTTAAGCTAGCAAATACACTTGTAAAATTACATTGTTGGTTTCCTGTGAAGTGGTTCGGACATTCCATTTAGATTAGCAAACATCAGGATAAATTACTAGATAGAATGCAATCTTCAGGGGACAGCAGGAGGCTTCAAAATCAGTTCTGAATGACACTGCATGAAACCGCATTATTCCATTGGAGAAGATGAAAATCCCTTCCTTAAGCATGGAGACTGCTATTATTTTTTAAAGTGACTCAAAAGATGAAGCAACTACCACTTTTCACAATATGACTGGAAGTGAACAACCACACAGTACAGCCAAAATGCCAATAGCAAACACAGATGAAATCAGGCTTCTTAGCTTCAGGGAGCAAAACTGCAGCACAACCCAGCTCTTAGCACTATATATAAGGGAGCTGTCAGCTGCATTCCTCCTGGGACACTTGTGCAGTGTGTTGAGGCCTCTTGGCCTGGTTCTTGTCCTGTAGCTCCATGGCACCGCAGCCCCAGCAGAGCCCTCCCTTGTCACCAGAGCAAAGCCAGTGCAGGAAACACCTCCAAGGGTCCAACAGCACTGCTCCTGCTGCTGCTTTATCACCAGAGGATCCACAGCCTGCAGGGCTCCACAACGCAGCTCACATGGCTGAGCATCACAGAAACATGCCCTTAAACCAGACCTCAGCCAGGGCACCTGCAGCAGGACCCACCTCTCTCTCACCTTGGCAATACAACGACAAGTTCTGTGCCACGTCTGCAAACTGTGAGGACAGTCCCATGCGGGTTCGCTTCCTGGCCTCAAGCCATCCCCTCTGTTTGCTGCTGTCAAACAACAGGTCCAGGGCAGAGCACAGGCACCGCTGGGACCGCAGCTCTCTGCTGGGCTGTTTTCCCTGGCAGCCAAGGCACAGGCAAGGGCAGCACTGGAGCAAGAGAAGCCGCCAGCAGGAGAGCTCTCACACTGCTGACAAGGCCTGAGGTGAGAACGGGATTAGAGATTCAAAGAAATTCCAAAACCTTCTTCAGATCCTGCATTAAGTCCTTTCAATGCCAAGAGAGCCTCTATCAAGCATGTGACTGAAACTTGGCAGCTAAGCGGGTGAAGTAAATTCACACGAAGTAGTATTTGTTCTTTAGGTAATTATTTAACAGAACAGATGACGATAGAATGCCTTCAGAAAATGTGGCTCTTTTAATTTACAGAAAACTTTGTAGTCTCTTCAAAATACAGATAATAAATAGTCCTTCACCATTCAGAGAATTATTTTTTTTCCCTTTCAGATACAGCAAGAGCAGAAAAAAAGTGCTCCAAAGCATATGACTGAACAGAGCCAGGCCAAGAGTTACACATTCTTGGTAAATTCAGAGCAACATACAGTAAAAAGGGTTTTATTCAATGCTATTTTTTAAAATGCAAACACTCCAAGTGCACCATGACAAGTATCATATGCATTAATATTTAATCAAGAAGATTACAAGCAACACAATACCTTTCCATACTTTTAGTAGTTCCACTGTATTTTAATTTATAAACTATAGAAATGTCACAAATAATTTCTCTGAATATGTGCTGTGCCTGAAATAAAACTTAGTAGACTACAATTGAAGAGTGTACTTTAAAACAAATAAGAAATTCGAAAGCACTGAATAAGAAATCAGATGACTGAATTCTGCTGAGTAAGTCATCACTTAAAAAGTGATTCTGCTTTGAAGTTATATTCATCAGTTTTGCATTTAAAGTTGAAAAAAATTTCATTCATGGAGTGATGTATTTCAGTTATTTTGGAAACTGGGGTGGAACTCAGAAATGCGTATTTACAGAGAAATTAAGTTCTCCAACAAGAAAAGTGAAAGAAATAGATTTAGATTTGTAATACCTGAAGTTTTTCTGCATCATTAACAGATTAAAGAAATTAATGGTTTTAGCACTACTACATTTGGATTTGGGACATCAGGATTCAGATTTTAGCTCTGAAGCAGATTTCCTTTACAGTCCTCCTTTTCTTTTGAAATCATCATTTTATTAAGATCTTTAAGAGAGAGAAAAGGTGCTTATCAATTTAGACAGACTCTTCACTTCATTTGCAGCTTTCAGGATGCTACTGCAATACATACAAGCAAAAATATTAATTATTTTTCAATAGCAGGAAGGACTACTTCAGCCTTCCCGAAGAATTCCAGCAAAGCCGGAAATCAAGAACAGGTTGAAATTCCTTAATCTAGGTAAACAAGACACACTGCAGCCTTCCAGATTAATTATTATTCCAGATAATTGTTTATGAATTTACAGAAAATATCTCCCAGTGCCTAGAACTTTCTTCTTTAATATATTTTCATCCTACATAAAATAATCTTTATTCTGAAAACAAAATTTCGGTACCATTGGGGCTATTTTCACTTCAAGAACTAATTGTATGGATGTGGGAAGAAGGTTGTCTTTCTTCCTTCTGTACTCTTTCAGAGATGTGAGGTAACACACTGTAAAATAGGATAGGACTGTACAAGCATAATGAATCCTAATGCATTGCAACACCCACAAAGCAAGTTCAGCGAAATTATTTGGCAAGATTAAATTGTCAGTGCATGTCTTCAAAAGTAAACCAATTAATGCCACCTGAAAACTTGGATCTCTAAATATATGTCTCCAAAACTAAGCTCACTCTGAGATGAACTTTCCTATACTGCTTAAAATCTTTCTGCTCAGTTAATTTCTAGTCTCTCTAAACTTAATTCACCCAGATACAACTTATAAATAACTGTATTGAAACATCAAGTTCAGCCTAACATGGCCCAGAAAATGTTTACTTCTGTAGTATCATATGCTGTCATTTTATTACTGTTCTTTGAAAACCATCTTAGACTCTAAATCTAAGCCAGTGATGTTAATACAACAGATTAAATTCCAGAAGTGGTGAGTGACAATATTCATTCATCTCAAAGTACAACACTAGACACAACCACATTGCAATGCAAATTGTTTTCAAATCAAATTGAAAGGATGGAAAAGGTCCCATTTCTGAATACAAAGACACTCTTGGAAAAAGTAAAAAGAAATTCATTATTCTTTACTTGTATAACAGACTTTGTTTTCTATACAATATTCTGGGGTCCTCATGCTGTATGCCATGTCTTCAAGCTTTAACGCTTCTGAATTTAACTACCATCAGACAGCTCAAAAATCCTCCAAAGACCATGTGCATATTCTACATTCCTTGGATGTGGAAAGGTTTGCAGAATACAAGACATTGTATTCTAAAGACAAAGAAAGAGCAGCTTGAACTTTTTGGCACCTCAAAATGTTTGGTTCTAGATTCCTTACATACTTGTTTTCATTCTCAAATACTTCTATTGACATAAATGTAAGCATGAGAACTACAAGCATACAAAACTACACAAAAGCTATTTTGTTGATGCCTTAGAAAACTACAAGTGAGAGTTACAGCGGGAAGGGAAAAAACCCGCTAAAGTTATATTTGGAAGTAGACAGTATTTTGGAAATAGACAGAGTTTTGTTTTAAGTAACAGATCTAAAGAAAATAAACAATGTATCCGATTGAAGTTCCAACAGGAACCCTTGTGACTAGTCAGCACACCCTGTAGGGCAGGACAACAAAAGAAAGAAATCAACGAGTTACTTCGCTATGAATTGTGCATGATCCCATCTCCCTGCATCTTGGATTGAAAACCTGCTGGAAGAAAAAGAAAAAAAGACCCTTGACAGCAGGACCAAGAATCATGTTGCTTCCTAATAGTCTTCCTCAGAAGTTCACCCAAATGATGAAAAAGGACAGATGTATTTTCATTAAGTGATCCTACCCTACCCATAAAATCACAAATGCAAGCATGGTGGTTCAATTTTGAAGGTATTTCCTGCTATAGCTAAGAGCAAATTCTCAAGTTAGAAGAAATAATCCATATCCATGACATGTAACACCAACTATTTTTGGAGGTAAGGAACCTTCATCTAATGCCAAGTGGTATGCATCAAAGACACATGCAAGATGCCACATTTCTAACTGCTTTCTAACAGAAGGATAAAAAGGTCATTAATAAGCCAGGCAACAAATACAAGTGAATAACTGAACTTTTTCAAGGACTGTCCTGTAAGGTGCATTAATAGTTTATATAACCTGACCTCCAGTACATTCTTGCAGAATTGATATGTCTATGTATTTGGTAGAATAGGTAAAGAGGTCACTTAAGTTACCAGAGGTAAGTTAATACCAGAAGTACGTATTCGCACTACTGTTACCCTACATAACTAGTTAAAAAGCTAGCATACTTTTCAGCTGGATCCTATTAAAGAGCTTTTGGTTAAAGTAATGGGATGCTTATTTAGGAAGCAATGTCACTACAATGTAATAATCACAGAATCAGAATGGTTTGCACTGCAAGGGACCCTACAGACCATTTAGTTGCAACCCCCCTGTCCTGGGCAGCACATCTTCCACTAGAATAGGTGCGTCAGAGCCCCATCCAACCTGCTCTTGGACACTTCCAAGGATCAGGCATTCAAGACTTCTCTGAGCAACCTGTTCCAGTGTCTCACTACCCTCACAGAATTTCTTCCCATTATCTAATCTAAACCTGTCCCCTTTCAGTTTAAAGTCATTGCCACACATCCTATCCCCTCCAATAATGAAACTATCCCCACCTATAAGCTCCCTCTAAATACTCAAAAGCCACAATAAGGTCTCCCTGGAGTTTTCTCCAGGGCAAACAACCCCAATCCTCTCAGCCTTCCCTCATGCAAGGAGGTGCTCCAGCCCTCTGATCATCTTCACTGCCTACCTCTGGACCCACCTGAGCTGGAAAACTGTCATGAGCTCAGAAACCGAATACTACCTAAAACCACCACAAGTGGCTGGACTAGCAAAAAAATTATACATCCTTCATTAGGCACATGGTATTGCAACACACAGAGCTCAGGTCCCAGGACCTTCCCTTAGGCAAACAAAATTCCAGCAACCAAAGAAAGTCCTAGAAACACTGCAGAGATTTTCCTTACTTCCTAATCCTCTACAGCTGAGATGTTCTCCTCTGTTCCTTAAACTCCCAGCTGTTCCCTGGGGCTAGAAGTACAGGTAGTTCCAGTTCTCCATGGAATTATCCTGTCCTCTTCCTCACACAACTAATGTATAACAATAATATAATCAAATTATAACCATAGGTTATATTAATGTATAATCATACAACATTTACAATCAAGATCACTATATATTCATAAATTCACAAATCAAAAGAGAAGCGTTAACTGACCTATGAGATTCCAAATTAAGCAGACTTTTTAAAATGCAGAATGCAGAATGTGGGACATTAGCAGCAGCAGTTGTATCTATGAATTAAATCTCAATGGTATCAATTAGCAGATTTCTCAGGAAATAATTAAAATGGGATTCTCAATTCAGTCTTCAAAACACCATTTTAACTGCAACTTCCACAATACAATGAGTCTTGGAAACCTTTTACATCTTCTCAGGGCCTGTACGTACAGTATTATTTTGTAAATATGTTTCAGACATTCCTATCTCCAAATAGCATAGCAACACTGTGCATGTATTGCTTCAGGCTCTTCCACCCCCAATCTCTCTAAACTATTCACCCTCCAGCAGGATTTTCCCTATGCACTACTTTTAATCCAAATAGCTTGTCATAATACTGTGGTCACTATAGAAATCCTGAACTAGGAGCACAGACAGCAGAGACACATTTTATCTTCCAAAAACCAGTTGAAGTTCAAGGCACATTCATCTTAACCTTTCTCAAGAATATTTCCCACTAACTTTCTATACTCTTCATTCACGGAGGACTATCTGCATCTGCAACAAGCTGGCACCAAAACACACAAAAAATTAGAGTGTAAGCCCTTGAGTTACAAAATAACATTGCTCTGGCACACTTTCTCTCCCTTTCTGTATTTTCTTCATCTCTCTCAGGAATACCATTTTACTTATTGAGATGTTTCCATTCACAATCATTTTCTTGTTACTGAAAAGTCAGAATGACCAAAAAGAGAAAACTGCACTACAGCATCTCTGTACTTCCACTGTGGGGTTTCTAAAAACAAACTTTAACAGCTAATACTTTTAGAAAGCATAAATAACACTTACTGCAACTAAAACCATATAATTCAATTAAAATCCACAAAACCTGGAACAATAGCAGGTAACACTTCCTAATCATAAATTAAGAATTACTACGAAGCAGATATCAAAGAACAGATTAAGGTAGAACTTGTAAAATGCCAATTTTTCATGGCTTGCACATACTTTTGCCTATCTAATGTTTTTGTAGTTAAAAGTCTAAACACATTATTTTAACTGGCAAGAAGCAGAGTTCCTTGCAGAAGACTAAGGAATGAAGTATGAGTTATAGGCCCTTATTATTATTTTCCAGTGAGAAATATGGTTATTTTACACAAAAGGCAGAGACCACATTTTTTGCTTAATGGATCACAGAGCAGTTTCACCTCATATTTCCTATACTCATCACATTAAAAAAAAGAAACTATTTTGAAATACATTTTTCTTTAAGTGACAAACTTCTATGTGCATTATTTTCTCGTGTACAAGAACAGAATCAGCTACTGTATTTTCTGAGCCAATACTCTGTATGTTATTTGAATGAAAATTCCTAGAAATGACTCATCACACTAAAAACTCCCTTAATGGAAAGTAATTATAATAGTCAATAGGATTGTAGTATCAGACGTATTTTTGCCAGTAAGAAAATAAAGCACACCACAGTTTAAAACACAAAACAGTTTAAAACAAACTAACTAAATATTGTTTAGATAATTAACCAGAAAGTGTATTATTATCTTCATTAGGAAGGAAAAAATTTCTGCAGAGACAGAAGCCACAGTTTTCAAGGAACAATAAGACTTTTACAATAGTGCAATAATAATAATACCCTCTGCATAGTTGAGACATATTAACAGTATCACCTAAAAGCTTAACTTGCAGTCTTGGTAATATTTAAATTACTTCATAGACCAAAATAAATCCATACAAATGAAACCTAAAAAAAAAAATGACATGGCATTTACCTACTACAATGTAAAAACTGATTACAGTTTTAATCTGTGATTTACCTGCAACAATGTAAAAACATGCCTTAGTTCAAACACTTCAAATGGGACAACTCATATTTCTCAATGTTTGCAGAATTATGATAATGGACACCAAGCAGTACACCTCCTTCTGCCAGTCTGTAAAGGATTCCTACATGCCATTTTTGCAAAAAAACATCTTACAAATCATTACCCCTAGGAAGAGGTAAAACAGAGAGTGGTAATACTGGAACGTGAAAGTCTACTGAGAGAATGTATTGAAAACAATGATACCTAAAGCTTGTATGCAGTAAAAAACACACTTCAGTGCTCTTAATGCAATGTATTTAACCTCATGTTTAAACAGTGCTTTTCATGTAAGAACACGTTCTTAATCATTGAGCTCATAAAGTCATGAATCAGAAGCAAACAGGAGAAAAGGTTTTGAATGTCCTCAGTTGACTTATTCCTTAGCAAATGAAACCAAATCCTGTCAGGGTTTACCAAACACAGAATGACAGTTCAGATCTAAGATATTTCATCACCTCTGAGAAAAATTCAACCAATTTGGTCAAATGCACAATCATGGAGAAGATTTCACTGCATAGTTTCAATGGAGTTTCCATCCACAAACACAGCAGTCCTTCAGCTCGTCAACTATTTCAGTGACAGTCTGCACAGAACAAGTTTTCCTGAACTACTTCGTGGCCCAAACCAAAAATTTAAATTGCCCTCCCCCGCTCAAAATGTTTACAGATACACCTTCTTGTACTTTTATAGATGCATATGCAAAAAGAAACATACATGTAAGATATGCACATGTATGAACATACATGCATACTTGAGGTTTTCACCTTGAAGCTCCAGACATTTCTGAAGTCACACAGATTTCCTAGAGATTAAAGGTCTTAAAATGCACGAAGTTGATTCTGGTACCCATCTAATAGCAGCATGTAGGTTTTGATTATAATGTCCTTCATGTAATAAAGGTACCAGAGCTGTCAAATTGCACCAGTGAAAATCCAAGAGAAACCTTCAATTTGGCTGATTGTCAGAAAGCTGATACATCAGTAAGATACTATAAATTAATTCATGTTTACCAACAGCAAGAAGAATATGAACTCAGACAGCCAGGTAAATGCATAATAATGACCCCTGGGAATTAAAATATTTTCCCTAAAACAGCTCTCAGAACTTAAAGAAAGTATCTTATATTTGAAGAAAAGCAGGTATGTGGTAATGAGAATGTGTGTGACTGGGTTACTGTTGAATACAGAGTTTTGGGACAAACACAAACTTTAGTGCAGCACTATCTGATATAATCACAATTCACAAACACAATTGTACCTTGCAAATCTCACTTCCCTCATCATCTTTAAAATAATGGAATTTACAGGGGTAGAAGCACTGTGGAGACTGTAAAATCAAGAATGCAGAATTTCCGCTTCTGAGTGTATGTCCACCATACATGTTTTGAAAACCCAAAAAAGAAATCCTATTTTGTCTTGAAATACTTTCTGAAATACTGCAAATGTTCATAATGGAGCTCTCAGTAGCAATTACTCACTTTCAACTTGTCACTCAACTGTCACCATGACAACAACAAAAACCTTTTCCCGCCTGGAGAAGACAATAGGAATTTTAATTACTGAAATTCATTCTGGTGACAGTTGAGCAAAACTAAACTCTAATTCCTAAAAAAAAATTAAAGTACCAATTTAAAATTACAAGAATAATAGTATTTTTCCCCTTGAATATCTTGCTCTTTGTATTTATTTCCTCACATTCAGATTCCACACTTGCCATTTACCAAATACTTTGGTGAATATGATTTTTAGGATGGCTGGCAGAATATTTCTCATGTCAATGCAGACTAAGTTTTGTAATTTACCTCAGCAGGAAATCTCAAATGTTTATCAGACACAATGCGCAAGCCAACATCCCCACAGATTGGTTGGTTACATGCAAAGGAGTAGAGGTAAAGCTGAAGGCAAGACATCTCATGATTTTTCTAGTCTTGTGGTGGGGAAAAAAAAAAGACAATTATAAATGCAGTGGTGGGCTTCTTAAAATACAATGGGCTAGATACTGTTTAAAAAAATTAATTAAAAGCCATTGTGTTTTGAATCCTGCAGATTCTGAAACATTAATCTCTACCTTGACAGGGCTATTCATTGCTCACAGCATGCATAAACAATTCTGGTGATTAGAAAATATTTTCAGTTCCCTGCTAAAAATACACAAGAGGATAAAAAGCAGAATACTTGGTGTTAATTTTTCTCCAAGCTACCACAAAGTACAGCAGTTATTTATACTGCTGTTTTTTGCCAACAAGCAGGCAGATGGATACACCTTGGTAATCTCATAATTTGTTGTTATTTGTAGCTGTCCTAAAGCCCATCATCAACCAATAATATTTAAAGTAAATTCTGAGCATCGATCAAGTAAGTAGTGAAGGACAAGAAGTGGAGTTGACTTTTCACATGAGACACATTCTTCTACCAAAAGAGTGTCTTTGTATGAAGAGTTAGCGTTGGACTATTGTCAGGTTAGATCACGCAACAAAGAAAAAACTTGACTTCTTGGCCTATATCCACCATGACATTTCCTATCAGGAAACATTAAAAAAAGAAAGTCCTACGATGCAAGGATATACAAGTTAAGATAAAAATGCAAAATTATGGAAAAACTAATATTTATACAAGTTTCAGAGAATATCAATCAATTGAGAATGCAGATAGATTGGCCAGAAAAGAAAAAAAATCCCATTTTCTTTTGATGTTAAGGACATTTGTTCACACCACAAGGGGAAAGAATACCAAACTGGACCACTAAGCATTCAGTTTTGATTATGCAAACAAATTCATACAGATTCAGAATCACAGAAGCAATTAGAAATTGGAAAAGACCTTTGAGATCATCAAGTCCAACCTATGAGGCCCACCATGTCAACCAGACCATGGCACTGCGTGCCACATCCAGTCCTTCCTCAAACATATCCTAGGACAGTGACTCCACCACCCCCCTGGGCAGCCCATTACAATGCTCAATCACTCCTTCTGTCAATAAATTCCTCCTGATGCCCAACCTAAGCCTCCCCTGACACACCATAAGACTGTGTCCTCTCATCTTGTTGCTGGTTGCCTGGGAGGAGAGACTTGGCTACAACCTCTGGTCAGGCTGTAGTGAGTGAAAAGGTCTCCCTTGAGCCTCCTTTTCTCCAGGCTAAACATCCCCAACTGTAATATGAAGAACAAGACAAATCAACAGAAGAAAAGCACATAGGAACAAAGCAAAAATTCTATACTACAGCATGTTCTTACAAACTCTGGATTCAACCTAGAAAAGCTCTTCTAGTGAAAGATTTCCAAATCAAATATTTGGGAAGGATACTTGGAAACCATAAATTTATTTATGTTTCAGGTTCAATGGGGAGAACCAAAATGTGTTCCATAAAGTGAGAAAGAGTAGCTTTTCATTGATCAGTAAGATCCTGACATGACTGAGAAGGCAGCATTACATAGAGAATCATGATTTCACTACTACTTTGATCTCTTGAAAGTAAACGACACTGCAGAAAACTTGAAATTTTGGGAGGATGCATAAAATGAAGTATTTGAGGAATTCATGTCTGAACCAAACAGCTTCACTAATACCACAAATAGTACCAACAGCACTGCACTGAAGCCAAGTACTTCACAAACATTGCAGAAGCCTCCAAAATGTCTAGAAATAACTTTTTCACAGGAAGTGATTTAAACCACGAAGTCACTAAAAGAACACAGATGGCAAAAAAGGAACGGTACACATTAAAAAGTACACGGCTGTTAGATAGAATACATAAAAAAATTCTCATCTTAAGATTTAACTTGCTATGTAGCTCAATCATTTATTATTTTTTCTAAGTCAAGGGCAGCATTTTTATTGTCATCCAGAACTCATCAAGGCACTCAATGAAGTAGCAAGGCACAACAAGTAGACTATTCTTAGAAAATACATACATATTTTTCTACCAAAAAGAAGTGTCCTTCTATGAAGAGTTAGTGTTGAATTGCTTATTACTTCAAGGGCAAGAAGTAGTAGGGAGCCAAAGCCCTTTATTTCTGAATATTGTTCCAAACCATGCTGAAGCAAGAGTGATGACTGCCTTTGTAAAATGCAACATAGAACAACAGCAGGCTTGTTCTCACAACCTAGCAAGTTCTACAGGCAGAATGTTCTAAATCAGCACCAAAATAAAATCTGGCATGTATACTGATTAGAAAAATCAACTAAATACAAATTGCTTCTTTGACCTATAAAACTGACTTTTATCATACAGGTTATCATTAATAACCTGTATGTACTTTGTTTAAGCTGTCATACTATAGAAGCTAATGATTAAAACCCATACAGGCTTTATCACCAACACTGATTTCAATCAAATTTCCTACAGGAACAAAACAACTCAGGGGGACTCCTGGAATTATTAATATCAATACCTTGAATCCAGACTGGGTTGGATAAAGACAGTAAACCACTAACATATAGTGCCTATATAGAGGATTTTATGAAATACTAAGGTATGCGGTCCTTTTCACAAAAGCCTCAATTGATAGCAATTGACAGTATCAATCGAAAAATCCAAGCCTTTTTAAGAAGCATCAGACCCAGGTATTTGTCTTACAGCTGACCACTCACTGCTGTATTTATAAGGAAGAAACACAGAAATGTGCAAATTATTTGTGGTACAATATATCTCAACTGTTAGGATGCTGTGGATTTCACTTCATCAGTGGACAAGATTTTGTAGAGCAGCAAAGAGCAAAAAAAGATCAGAAATCAGATGAACAATCCACAGTGTGACGGTGGTTCTAGAGTAGTATCTTTAGAAATAACCACTAAAACAGTAATAAAAATAACAAGTTTTATATACACACACACAAACACACTGTACTTTCCCTTCCACAGGAAAATTTGATCCTATGTTTAAGTTTAACAAATATCACAAGTCAGGTGAGAAATCTTAGCCCCAATGAAATTTTCTATAGTCTTAACTAAAGGCAAAGTATCCCTGAAAGTCAAATCTAAAATACAGGAATAAATTTGCATCCTGCCAACTACCTAATTACTACCCTAAGTCACTCCAAACGTTTTCCTGGCTATCTCTAGCACTCTGACTTGCACCTCCATCATACCCCATCTACATAATACATAAAAGGGATAAGAAGAACGATTCCGTTACTGCAGTCTTTGGCTTTCCTCCGTTCTGGGAAACAGACTTCATCTATTAGCAATAGCTAATTACATTTGTGCTCTACAACACTTTTATGTTGGATTCCTTATATTTTTTAATTTATCAATAAAATTATGAAGTGATGGAAGCCAGTATCAACTACCAACACGAACTCCTAATATTAAACTAAAACAAGAAGAGCCAATAAGCCAATTTCAATTTTATTTGTCGAATTATAATGCCTTCATATTTGGCAATTTCTCAAATACTGTGAGAGTTTGTTCTATGCACAGAAGCATTTAACTTCTGTTGATCAGAATGAAAAGCCCTAGTTTTACTAGTAGAAAAGAGAAGTGACTCATAAGCAACAGCTTCCAGACATCAATAGTATTAATCATATTAATCAGGCTACTGGAATTATTTCAGTCATTAGCTCATTTTCTTGAAGGATCTTAAAGAACTTCCAAAATCACATGTGTTATAAAAGGCAAGTAACATTTCAGGAGCAATTATGAACATTAGATTTTCAAGGATACAAAATTTCAGCACGTGGTGTAACTTTAGGGAAAGCAAGTCCCAAATGAAAACTTTAACGACGTCTTCCAAAGTAGGAAATAGGAAAAAAAATGCACATTTTATACTCTGCTGTATACTTAGAAATTTTAATATTCAGAGAAAAAGTTCTTCTTTGCTTACACCACAAAATTATTTGCCTCAAAACTGTACTCAAGACATACCAGCTGTCGCTCTCATGTAAGTGTCCTTTGACACTACAATCACGAGTTAAAAATCTTTTGCTCTTCACTAATCAAACAATAAAAGGAATCCTCAAGAAATTAATCCAGACATACTCTTACAAGAGCATTCCTAATGATTACTCAGAGACCAAACATCCATCAGATTAGATTCCTGTGTAATATCATGCGAGCACCAAAACAGTGATCCAAATAGGCAGCAAACAGACAACACATTTTTTGAAACACACTGCACAACACAAGTGTGTTGTACATTACAAAAGTAAGGCTAAATTATGACCATTTTAATTTAAAAACAAACGAAAAAGCACCCATCAAAACAAACAGAATAAATCAAAGAAGGGCAGCAGAAGACCAAGCTGGATGAAAAGCACAATGGTAAATATAGTCAGGACACAAGGAAAGTCTTCATCTCTTCAAGCACCATTTGTGTGACTGCTGCTGATCTCACTACTTTGGCAGCATTTTTGAAGAAGAGTGCAAGGCATTTGCTTATGCAACCACCAAATTACCAATCACATCTGACTGAGGTTGTAGAACTATAGGGGGGGTTGTGAAAATGTTAGTTGATGTGCATGCAGCAGCCTTGCAGTTGTCTGGTACGCATATTGAGAAGTCACCTCTGTCCTATGGGTATCTCCTACTTCTGCCTTCTGTCCTGGCTATCACCAAAGAAACCTTCCTCAGTTTCTGTGTGAGAACTCTCCACAGAACACCACATTATGTGCAAATGAGCACATCACGACCCAAGCCCTACCATGACAACTTTGAATCCAGAATAAATCAGCAGCTGAAAGAAAGCCAGAGATGCCATTTGGAAACAAATTTATGTTTTGAGCTCAAAGACACTGAGTACCATGGTGGTTGACATGGCTCTGACTTTGAATCTTTGAAGGTAAATACTGTCATGGGTAAGGAAGCTGACAGTAGAACAGCAACCTCGTCAAAGCAACTCTAGCACTCCAA
Source organism: Cyanistes caeruleus (assembly GCF_971803275.1). Taxonomy (NCBI): domain Eukaryota; kingdom Metazoa; phylum Chordata; class Aves; order Passeriformes; family Paridae; genus Cyanistes; species Cyanistes caeruleus. The sequence goes on from NC_141706.1 coordinate 19,611,839, forward strand.
CCAATTTCTGCAGATTCTCACGGGACAGTTCATGCCATTAGAGTTCATCTGTCTACAGCAGTTTTTCTTCCCAGTGTCCAGAATGGTTTTCTTTCTTTGAAAGAACTGATTCAACCATCTGAACTACACTTCTGAACTTGAGCCACAGCTGCTTGCACAACACAAGGTGCCTCCGGCTGGGCTCCAGTCAAGACTGCCAGTATTTCATCAGAGTTCTGTGAAGTAAACACACATGTGCAGCTTTGATCCGAGACACATGTCCCAACACTTACAGATCTCCACTTCCAAATCCATGCACTCAACCACAATCAGCAGGTTCACAATGATGACTCTACTAAAAAAGTTCTGTCTAGTACTCAAGCAGGGCTTAATGTGCTATATGTGATGCAAAGAGAAGCTGAATAAACTGTCAAGACAAATGCAGCATGAATATATTCAGAACTTAAAAAACAACCAAGGAACAGGCAATTGTTTAAAAATAACAGAGCAGAGAATAGATTCATATATTGGGACACAACTACTTAACAGAACTAATTAGGCACCAGCATTGCTTCAAAGAACTTCAGCCCAATCTCCTATTGCAGTTCCTGACACATCCTGTACCCAAGTAGAAAAGAATAAATGCTATTGACTATCTGTAATGCTTTTTAAACTTTTAAAAAATCACAGTCATAATACAAAATCCAGAGATTATGGCAGTATGTTTGTGGACTTACACAAACCACACTTTACCCAAGTTTAAAATGAAACTGGAAAGAGTAGATATTTTAGAATAGAATTTTAATATACATTAATACTGATAAAGTATACAGGAAGTTTCTTTCAAATCACTGCAAGTAGACTATGCAGACTTAGAAAGTTCAAACATACAACGTCTTAATTGTTAGGAAAATTTAGGTTTTAAAACATGCAAAATTATGACATTTAAGCAATTGAGGTTTTCAGAACAGCTTGTACTTAATAATAAGGGGCTTATCTTTAGGGGCTTTTAGCATCTGAAATACAGCACATCATGACCCAGCAGGGTGAGAGTGGGCAGAAAAGAATACAGAGAGAAAGCACAGTGGAATAAAATCAAGACCCATGGTGCAAAGCAATAGAAAAGTTTACATTGCCAAATCCACTGCATATTTGCCTAATGTTTTCAGCACATTGAAATAAAGCAGGCCCAGCAGACAGCAGCAATAAATCCACACCAGAAAAGCACTTCTGTCAGGGAACATGAAAGACTCTTAGTAGGCATTAATAGATCCATGCTGCTTTTCTTTAATTTAACAATTCTGAATCCTGAACTGAGATTTTAGTATAACAAGTTGACACAGGCCACATACTAAATATTCTGCTTTTTATTCATCTGTGGTAACACAGGAGAAAACAAACCTGCCTTTAAGGTTTCCACATGAATAGCCAAAATCAGAATGAAAAATTATTCTATCTTTCGCTATCCAAAAGCTATACCAACATTTCCTACTGCTCTTCAGAGATACAGAACAGCGCAGAAAAGCTGGAGTTAAAACACCAGAAATACCTAGTGGACACACATGATAATTATTCTAAGTAAAATCCTGTTGATTTGCAATACAAATACATTTTTCTAATCCATAACGCATACGCTGACTTTTCATTAGTGGGAACAATTCACAGCAAAGAAACTCTTGTGAACAGTATTTCTAGCTCTGTGAAATCACCTCAAACCTTACTCTCTCCAACAGAAGACAAAGGTATAATTAAAAGATTCCACAATTATGGGTAATGCTCCAAGTTTTTCTTTTACTTCCCTTCTTCCCTTCAGGCAATCTTTTTTGTTTTTTAAGAGCAATGGAAAAGGCCAAACAGCTGTAGGAAAATGAAGGGAAACACTCGAGCTTTTACCTGAGGAGGGAATGGAAAACAGTAAAAGCCAAAAGAAGCTGATTGAAGAAGAAATTGTAAAGCTCGTTCCCAGCTTTACAATTAAATGTAATTGTAAAGGCAATTACATTTTTTAGAACAGTAATAAATGAACAACCAACAGTTATGAATTCTATAAACCAGGATGTATTTCAAATCCAGAAATCTTACCTGGTAAACAGCACACAAGTAAGCATAAAGCAAGTAATTTTTATTACATCCACTTCTGAATAGGCTTAAGCAGAGGGAGTAACCTGGTAAAAAACCAGAGTGGGGACAGAGCTAATGACATGTCTTAAAGCAAGGAAGACAAGCTTGAACTTGATGCAGTTTAACAGGAGAGCCAAGAAACGGATTTTTCAAACGGATGATGTAGTTAGAGCAGCAGGTAAAACGTGGATTATTTAGATAGGAATAGGGAAGAGGAGGGGAAGAACTACAGAGCTCCAAGAATGTTGCAGGAGCCCTGCAGAGACACAAGGCCTTTAACAGGAGGCTCTACAAAGCCAAAGGGAAAATGGGCAGGCCTGCAACACTTTAGGGATAGGGGCAGCAAAGTGCAGGCAGAGTTGAAATTTGAAAAGTGAAAGAACACAGCAGAGATGCTGTCCCACTGCAGGACAAGGCAGTGGCCACAGGAAACAGGGGAACTAAGCAAGTAATGTCTTGTCAAGCCAAGAGAACAACACCCAAGAGTTTCCAAGGAAAGAGAGTAACATGCAACAATGTTTGAAAACGACACAAGTCTTAGTTTCTGAGGAAGTGCTCTATGGGATTGGATTTTTCAGTCGGGGCAAGTCGTAGCCCAGACAGATACACCAGGGAAGCAGCATCCTCATGTAGTGCCCTGGCACCCTCCCCACATGAGCTCATAATCTCAGCCATCACAGTCCTCTCCACTGTAATTGTCTGTTTCAGCAGATGATTATTCCTCACCCAAAGTCATGACTGAATGAGACCTCTTGCAGGAGCTGAAAACCTGATGTAAATTTTGAAAAGGCAAGCACCATCAGCATTATCTGCATTGCAGTCATCTCAGCAGCACAGAGGCATTTCCACGTCAACAGGACCAACCGTCTGCTTAAGTAAGTGTCTTATTTCTTCAGCATGTGAGAAAAAAGTAGTCTGGTTTTCTGCAAAAAGTCTAAGAATGGAATATATAAGCATTCATTTACTAAGTGCTCAAATTTATTCTCCTTTTCTGCAGGAAGATGTCCTTCAAATGAATTGCAGGACTCATGAAACTGGATTAGCAATGTCATAAATCACACACCTGCCAAAATAACAGCATAAAAAGTGAGACTAAAGACAACCTACATCTGATTTGAACAGATACAATCTATATTTAACAATTTGTTATAACTCAAATATTAGCAGACACTCAAATATCAACATAAATCACAGCATTAGTTTAAATTTTGCTATAGTTAATTGTTTCAAAAACAACTTCTAAGCTTTTGCAATGCCCTCATTTATGATTTAATAAGTTTTTAATTTGCATAAAGAGGAAACTTGCAAATGTGTGCCTCACAAATTTTCTGCCAGTACTCCAACTTTTTTCCTCCAAACCAAATTGTAATAAATTCCTAGTTTCTCAAATTATCAACTAAATGCTTCACAAACCAGGACCACTTCTAGGACCACCATTTAAACTGCAGGATTTAATACAAGCCAAAATTTCTTTCATGTATGCTGGAAAGAACAGTATTTCTCTCTAGGCTCAATTTCTAAGACCCAAACTTAGTTTCCATATTTAATTTCAAAACCACTGTATCAAGAGCATAAACTCACAGTGTTAAAGGGTGATTTTGCAACCTACATTTTACTGCTTAGCCCGGACTCTCTCAACACTCCAACCGAATCTCAGAAAACCTCCAGATACATCCCTGTAAGGATTTTTAAAAAGTAATCAAGAGGTATCCAAGCACCTTCAGCTCCAAGAGAATCAACTGGAGTGGAAATCTTGGGAAGCACATTTCTAAAAAAGATCTGTGGTAATTCATTGACTTAATGATGCAAGTACATTAGTCAACTCTTGAGGCAGAAATGCTAACAGAAAGAACAAAAGAGAATTCAGAACCATCAGCATTCACAAAACCAAGTCAGTGTACATTTATACCAACACAGACAAAATTTTGTTACAGAACACACAAATTCCCCTAAAACAGAAGAAATAATGCATAATGTTCCAAAAATAAAGGAACAAACCACCACTTCATGCTAAAGTCCTTAGGATGATGAAAGTACAAAACATTTTACACCTGAATCTCTAGTTGCACTAGACTTTTTCCTTTCTTCATAATGCACAATGTTTTAGAAAACAGTACTTAAGAAAAAAGCCATGCAGAACTTGCTGTAACTGGTTCTGCCACCCAAATATCAATGTCATTAGAAGAACTGCAATTACATTTCTGTGAATAACAGCCTGAAAGACCTGAAAGCACAAGGTAAACAAGAAGAAATATTCAAAGTTTCAGTCAGAATTAATTAGAAAAGTAAGCAGTCCACATCAGAGCTACCGCTTTGCATCATATGCAGTTTATTCTTTTGCCTCTTTTTAAGGACACCTTAATAAATAACATTATCATAATGCTCACATTTACCCTCAGTTTCCTCTTTCCTGACCAAATGATTTATAATGAATTGTTGCAATCAGCCACCCGTTCATCTGATTACACCCTTTCCAGCAAGTGTAACCTGAGCCACACTTGGAACATGCACGGAGACCTGAGGAGCCCCAAATGATACAGACGCCTAAAAAAGGCAATACCCAATGGAATCCAACAGAGGTGAAACACGCACTGCACCACTGCCAGCAGTTTTACAAGAGCTCAGTTTAACACCGGGACAGCATCAGCACACACAGCTCCACAGCTGGTCCTGCAGGTCACCAGGGAGCCACGGGCAGGACTGTGTCCATCTCATGGTCACATGCACACTGTGGCTTTTCATGTCCAATTAAGACGGGGACAAAATAGGGGAGAGAAAAAAAATATGGAAAAAAGGAGACTAAACAGAGTGAGGGGAAAAAAGGGGACTGACAGGAAAGCAAGAGGTAAGAGATCGGGAAGAGCAGAGAGATGCGTTCTATCAGAGGCATTCTGTAAGAGATGCATTCCTACCAGCTTCACTTTTCCAAGGAAGCAACTGAGGAAAGTTGTGAAATACCACAAAGAGCCACAACACCAGCCACACCTCAATCAACATCTCTCACCACTTCATGCTTCTGTCTCCTGGAAAAAATTAGAGATGATGACCTTACAACCTGCCTCATCTTTAACAGTTTTCCTATCATTTTGTCTTCTCACAAAGAGCACCTTGTGCTTAAGATTTATTCCTTGCAAGCTAAACTCTTTTTTCAAGTCTAATCTTGCTTAACAAGTTACTTTTTATTATGGGAAGCTTTTTATGCGTTGTTTGTTCTGTCAAGCCCAAATAACTGCTGACATTCTAATCATGAGGCCCCTTAGAAAAAAAAAAAAAAAGGCTTTCACTTAAAAGCAATCTTTTCATTTGCCTATAAAGCAATTTTATATATATATTATATTTAAATCATTTTAATATAAAAATAGCCTGCCCACATTTTAAATATTGCAGAGAATAAAATAGATAAAGCTGTCCTCTTCAGATTTTAATCATTCCCTCTCTTACTTAAATCTGAATTTAATATATTCCTACAGCACCAGCTTTCTTTACTAGTTCTTCCCAAGCCCTGAAGAAGGAATTTAAAAAACAGAGACCAATCTCCCTCTCCTAACATGAAAACTACATTTTGTTGTAGCCATATATAAAAATCAAATTCTATGGGGAAGCCGTTTCTAAGGCCAATGTGAATTTAGCACACCATGTTCGTGTATATATTTTTTCCATTTAGTCAAAAATTCTGCCCTCCCCTTTCTCCTCCTCTTCTCCCTACAGATGAAAGGTAACAGCTCTGAACCAGCAAAGAACATAAAATATAGGAAGTTTTGCTCAACTGATATAGCTATTCCAAGAAAAATGCAACTGTAAATCCCTGTCATACACATGCCTACTACTGAATATTCAGAACAGCAATATTAAATAGCTACCCAGGACTTCCTCTAACACTAACAAAATGTAATATAATTTTAGTTACTCTTGATTACTATTTGCTTGGGCACATTATTTCTCAAGAGATTTTAATTTAGGTAAGCATGTCAAATTATGCTACAAAGAAAACTAAGTAAATTTGTTTCTTTATAAATGTTTACTGTCTTCTAACACTGCACAACATGTAAGTGATCAAGATTTATTCCTCTGTCTAAAATATAGTAGCTTTCCTTTTTTTTTTTAATTTAAAATAAAAAGCAACATTTGAAGTGGGCAGTGGCTCCCTCTTTAAAAGAAAAGCAGTGGCTTAATGCTGCAAAATCTCTTCCTTTTCCACACATAAGCCCTGCCCATTTGTTGCTTAGTTTCAGTTATAGTAACTTACTTAGGTTATTGCTATGACTGACTGGATGGAATTTGCATTAACTGCATTCAGAATCAACTGCAGAGGTGCAACTGACTCATCTTGAATTCAACAAGATTACAAGTTTTCACCATCCACAACTGGATAGCTATGTTTTCCCCCTTTTCTTTATTAGCAGACAGAAGAGGTACAATAATATGTGAGATTCCAAGACTTTTGTTGCAAATGTGGTTTCCACTGACCTTTCTGGAAGTAGCAATTGCAGTATTACACAGGGATGCAGAAGGTTCTGATTTTGGTTAGGACAAAGGGGAATCTTCTTATGTATGAAGAGTATCACAGTCCACCAGCAAATTTCCAACCACATCACAAAAACACCACTAATTGCTCCATAGCTGAGACACAGTTGGGTTTAGTATTATCTCACACCTCCACGTGAGGAAAGGGATGCAACTCTTATTCAAAACTGCATTTGAATGTGAATTCACTGCATCTGAATTTGTGAAGCAAACAAAAACAACTGTTTTCTACAATGGCTACAATCTGCTGATACCTAGCGGACCTGAAAGCTCTGGCTTCCCCCATAAAACATGTGTAAGATACCAGATATCTTCTCTTTGCCAAGTAAATGCTCACAAGACTACACTCTTCTTGTCTAGCAGCCTAAAGCAATGAAGGATAGCAAATGTTCTTACAATAAACAGCTCTTGCCATACCAGGGCAACTGGGAGAAAGACATGAGTGCAGCCTTTGTTCTTAAAATCCACTGATTAGGTTTATGAAAATCAAACATGGTAAAACTATTTTGAAAGACTCTTGAACAGACTTCCTTCTACACCAAATGATACAAAGAAAACCCAACATTACATGATGAAGCAGGTAAAAATATGCAAGCTCTGTGGTTGATGCCATACTAGCCTGAGTAATAACAGGTTTACTTGCAGTCTTTCTTTGGCTACCATTTAAATTTCAACAATTTAACAACAATTCGACATTTGCTGCTACCTATCTTGAAGCAGATGAATTACAGATGGCCATATTTTTTTCTGAATTTCTATATCAAATACCAAATCTGTAATAGAACAAAGATGATAAATTACTTGAAGTGTTCTTCAATCACATGGGGCATTTTCTAAAACTAATATCAAGGTCAGATCTCTTTTATTCTGTCCTTATAAAATAAAAAGGAGGTTTTCTTAATAACACACAAACTAAATTATATTCATCTCTAAATTTTGTTTAAATACAGAAAAGCAAGAAACACCAATTCTGCATTACTTGGATACCAAAAATGAATTGCAATATGGCTCAAAAAACACAGTCCCCAAGCTGAACTCCTGATATATACAATGCCATAATCCACAGCCAACCAGGAGGCCATGCTACTCTGAGTGACCCGGTTTTGGAGACAGCATCTTGGTCATCTCCAAGATAAACAATGCCCTAAGCAATCTTAGAAAACTGTAAATGAACAAACACTGACTCTGCATTCCTCCAGAACAGGCTACCATCCCCATTTCTACAAAATATTGCTCCAAAACTATTATTCCTTATGGGTAACAGAAAGCACAATCCATTCGGAACACTTAGCAATCCCAATGACAACTCTGATCTGTGGAAAATTAGTTTGATCTACAAAAAAAAGGACAAAAACCTTCCTGAAGAGAGAGTTTTTCCAGAACTCTGTTCAGGACTTCTATGCCATCTCAATAGCAAGCCACGGTAGATTTTACGTCTGTCAAGACGCAAGTTTAGCATAATGTACACTAACCTTCTCACTAGAGATCACAAACCAATCAAGATCACAAACCAACTATGATAAACAGTAGTCCCACTGCCTATTTATTTTACTGGAGTAAAATAAATAGGCATTGCACTGGAGTGCATTGGAGACTCTAATTCAGCCCTGTCTCTGCAAGGTACACTACTCCCCAAGCAAAAATGGATGGATGTTACTATTCTGAAAGAAAAATTCTGCACTGAGGATGAGCTCTAAAGGGACTGAAGGAATACTAATTTTACATTCTACAGTTATCAGTGGTTGTAGACAATGTAAGGAACTTCTCTTTTTAGGCACTGAAATAGAGCTGCAAAGTCAGAATGACTTAGTCATTAAAAGAAGTAAGTCCTTTTTTTACATACATAAAACAGGATCTTAATAAGCTCAGTTGCATATAACAGAAACTAATTATCTTATCTGAAAATTATTAAACACAGACTTCACTGAAATGCTGAAAAACTATTTAAAACCATGTAAAAAACATAAAGGAGAGAATTAAAACCAAAATGCAGATAAGCAACAGGGATCCAAAAGTTCAGGAACTTTAATCTCTCTCTTTTCACAACAGAGGACTTGGAACCCACTCATGAGACCTTCATTCTTGTCCAGAAGGTCACTGTGCAAACTTGGGAGTTGGGCTGTGGCTCCGCATGTTCGGATCTTAAGGAGCAGGACTGAAAAGCTGTGACTTTGACTAAGAACCTAACACATGGGTGGGAAGAGAAGGTTTTCACATCAGCTGCTATATACTGAATTTTTCTTGCCTAATTTCCAGCTTATTCATGCCTTTTATCACAAAAACTGTCCAGAAAAAAAAAGAGAAAGGTTACTAGGCTTCAGCATCCACTAAAGACAAGCCAAAGGACAACAAACTATGAGGAGTCACAGTGGCTGACCTCTCAAGGGCTAACTCTGATACCCTGGAGCAGACAGCCCCAGTAGTGCTACAGGGACACAAATATGTGAATCTATTTCAAGAAACTAATGAAATAGTGTTTAAATCAACTCTATGCAGAATCACTCACACTTTTGAGTTTCTACTCACAAGCGACCATCACTGCAGCCTTACCAAACTAACCCACACTACTGTCTATGCTGCAGTTAATGGAGATTGTCAAATTCATTCTCTAGATCTGAGTATGTGAATAATTAACTCATTCTCTTATCCTCCTCTTCATAAGTCTTACTGAAATATGAGTAATAACACAAAACTCCTGTCCTAACTCCCATTTTCCCCTCCCTCTGTTACTGTTGCAGGGACTTCAGATTTAGACACAATAAACAGAGATTACATTCCTGTATTAAGGTGTGCCAGAAACCTGAGCTCTTTCAGCCACAGAAGTACTGTGACACATTCCCTCTAATTATTATGCAATATTACAGTCTTCTACAGCAGGAAGAGTAATTTCATGCTTAGGATCCAGCCCATTCACTAGAAGACTGTTATACAGCACTTTCATAAGGAAGGATTACTAATAAAAAAGGACTGGTGAGTTTAAAAGATAAAATAAGAAGCTTGTACAATTTAGCTTTACCACAACACTTGTATTTATAATCTTTTCACACGTGCACATTTTATGTGTCTTAGAAGCAAAATATAAGTACTTCTGTTTATTTACCTTATGTAATTATACACGAAAAGACTTAAAATCATTCATGTTTTAGAAATCTATATAATTTCCTTTTCTCAACACCAGAGATATCTGGCTCCCAATAAATGACAGAAATATCTGAATACATAACTCACTTAAAAAAATCTCCAAGGTTACAACTTCATTTATCCAGTTAGAAAACTCTGAAAATATTTGGTATGCTTAGAAAATAAAAAATATTTGCTTTAAATAAAAGTGAACTTAACCATCAGGTCAGGCACGTAGCATTCTAAAATACTATTTAGGGTTTACAGCTTAACTCTCCAATTTTATAATTTTTTTCTGAGAACAAAGAAATGGGGAAAAAAAAATCAGTTAACACACTCATCATACTACAGCTCTATATGCAACTGCATTAAAAGGTAAAACTTAAAACACGATGTACCTGCATGACACCTGGTAGAATGGATATCCTGGTAGAGGAAAAGTGTTTGAAAATCCAGACTGGCTCGACATTGCCTTCGGGTATGGTATCCACTTAAATCTCTTCTATGTTCCATATGCTAATTCCTTACTAAAAAAATATGTACGTACATATCCATCTGTACCTTTGTTCAAAGCTAACTAAAAAGAAAGCAAGTGCATATTTGAAGGTCTCGAGGATTCTGCCTGCTTCATTTCAAACTGCTTCCTCAGTAGTGAAATTCCTAAAAGCCAACACCCTCATGACATCACATACTACAAAATCATAAACACGCAATTGCCTCAGCGAGGCAAGGACAGCCCGTCGGTTTTGAGCCGAGCGAGAGCCCTGCACCGCATTCTTCCTGCGAGCACAGTGCCTTTCAGGCAGAGACCTGCTGCCTGGAACAGCAGCCCTGCTCTGGCAGGCAGCCAGCAACCAGCACAACTTATTGCCAATGCCGCAAATCCCTCCGATCGCCTCATGAAGAGCCACACTGCAGGTGAAACACCGTTTCAGCCCTTCGCAAGAATTTCCTTCCAAATGCACGAGATCCACGACCTTGAACTTGATGACAAAAACGTCATCGAAACATTTCAGTCAACTGTGCTCTGCGTACTATTGTTTTGTAAGCAAGATCAGATTGCAGTGCGCACCGTGGTAGCATGAAAAATCATCCTGAGCTTCCCCTGCTAAAGAAGAATCCTCTAATGCTACACTCCCAACTATGGAAAAAACAGGAGGGAAGGAGAGGAGATGGAATCTTAAATCACATTATTTAAGCTACTGAATATAGATATAAAATTATGTGTGTGCCTTCCTGCAGTATTTTACTACTGCTTAAATCAAAGAAATATCAAAAGCAACATTTCTTTTGGTACAATGGTAAGATACATTAAAGTTATTTGGGCATGCCTTCCTCAAGAGAGAAAGGCTATTGGAAAGCAGGAAGACATGTGAGTAGTCACAGTATTGCCCAGTGGCATAACTAATGTCAAATAGACTTAAATGATTATCTACCTACACTACTCTTAAGGAAAGTGTGCAGTGCCCGCACACATGGATTTCCTTAATTTAAGCAAAATTTTAAATAAAAGAGATTTTTTAAAATTATTTCATTACCTATGCTAGCTGCACTGGAAAACATTAAAATGTTGAGTTTACTACCTCTACCCCATGATACACTGCTTACTTTCATATTATTTTGTCTGAGTTTTGGAAAAAGAATAATCAGTTTCATCTGGTTTATCCTCAGTTTATAATCAACATTTCCATCATAAGAAAAATGGTACAAAATTCTGTCACTATCCCAGGTACCTTTTAAAGTCTGACTTAAAAGACAGATTACTGCATAGGGCTCCAATTCCTTAAATCTTATAAAAGTGCCAGGATACAAAGAGAGCACACAGTCTGCCCAAAAAAAAGTGGTTTGGTTTGGGTGGTTTTTTTGTTTTGTTTTTTATTTGCCCAACTGATAATCTGGAAAAACAAAGAATCTTCTGGATATGTCATTTGTCATTTTGAATAAATTTTTATCTCTCTCCTGGCTGTAAAGAACAAGCTTGAAAAGGCAGTTGAAGCACAAATGATATTGTGCTATCAGCTGAAATTTTACAAACAGACTTGAAAAAGCATCTCTCTCGTGTTTAGTATGCAGCACTCATGACTCTCAAAACCACTTGGGGAACACCAAAAAAAGTTGTGTGCACGTGAGAGGAAGAGAAAACTCTACTAAACCTGAGTTCCCTTTTCCTAATCAGGAATGTTAGGACAAATACTGGTAACTTCCATCCCCATGGCCACAGCTGCTGAGGGACGTGCCAGTGACTCCTCTGCACTGCTGTGCTTGGCCCTGAGCAGTCCCTTGTGTGTACACCCCTGAGACACTTGCACTTGTATTCTGTGTATCCTCTATGTGGTGTCTTCTTGACACTGATAACAGCAGCATTAGCACATTTTTGCAGTAACTCTCAACTCGAATAACTACTCCTAGCCCCAACTGGGATTTAGGATGTTTCCATTGGATTTGCCAGCTGGAAAAGAATGTTAGTGTCAAATTGGCAGATTACCGGCTTATAAATTAGGAGTCTTAGAGGTTGCCAGTGGCTTGCCATGACATTTTGCAAAAATCACATAGTCTCTTAATGCCTAGCTTATCCACATAATGAGGAAAATACAGCCTGACAGTAAAGGAATGATGTGAGGTTAATTTTTTTTTGTAATTAAGTATTGAAATCCTGTGATTAAAGATTTATGAAGGGATAAAACAGCTGTAGCATTTGAGGGAAAAGATGTGTGGGAATATTCAGAATAGAGCTTTTCTTTGCCTTTTGCTCCTACCTCTAACACAACAGAAGCCTTATTGCTCTGAAATTTCAATTTAAATACAAAAGCCATTTAAATTTTAAAACATGGTGGAAAGTGCAGTTTTCAAATGTGTAGACAGCATTCCACATCATTTAAAGATGGGGAAAAGTGAGATAGGCAGACAAAAACTGTATTAAGATGATCTTTCCAGAAGTGGAATCCTTCACTGGTAGGCATCACACCACTTCACTGGAAACAGAAAGGGAAAGTGTGGCTTAAGACAGAGAAAAGGGAAAGAAAATTTGGTTAGGACCAAAGAGAAAGCCTCCCCATAACAAAACCCTACAGTTAACAAATGCCCCTCTTCTTTAGTTCTACAAGCAGGGTGGAAGGCAGAACACAACTGCTTTTGGGATCCAGACCTAACTTGCCAAACACCACCTCCACTGAAAGAGACAAGTGGGTTTCATTCCAACTGCAGTCACATCTGTTGGAAATTTACTTCCGTGTTTCAGAGCCAACAAGCTCACTTAAAAATAACCACCTTAGTATTGTTTGGCATAGCATGCCATGTAACACTTATTACTCTGCAGGAACAAAATTAAAGCAAGAAAATAAGTTTGGGACACAAATACTGTGGGCTCCAGAATTTACATGACCTTAGTATGGAAGGAAGTGACCTGTTAGAGTATTTAATGCTGCTGCTTGAAAAGGTATGAAATACTCAACTGAGATACAACTCAAGTTCAAAAAGGACAGGCTGAAAGACTGGAGAAGAACAAATTCATGATATTTTCAGCTATTTCAAACAAGTAGCATCCTTGGTAAACTAATGGAATATTTGTTTAAAGCCAAGTGAGGCTGAAGAAGAAACCTCATAACTAGCAATCAATTTCATCAAACCTGGAACTGAGAGTATGCATTCTGTAGACAATTATGTGATTATATATCAAAATGTATATAAAATGTTCAGTATTCATAAAAATAGAATGAAGTGTCATGCAAAAATTACTGTAACATCAATACCATAAATCAGTAATTTACTCCCATCTGAAGTGTTATATTTGATATTTTCATTGCCTGTTGTATTAGTGTCTAATAAATTAGACAGTGAATTAGAACAAAACCAAGAAATATAAAATAAAATTACATGCAGTTTGAAAATAACAGCATTCACAAAGAAAATTTTACAAAGGTATTCAATATAATGAGCAGTACTTAGATGACATAACAGGAAGTCTTTCTCCTCCTTCCTGTACAAAACACAAAAATAAAGAAATATTCAACAATACTCAAGAATAATGGCAAATTTGCAAATGAAGAAGGACACTATCACTGGAAATTCAAACTCATCCATAGTTAAAGAATAACTGGATATTTATATAGGGGAAAAACAAACAAACAAAATTCCCTAAACCCAAACAACCCAGAAGTGATGGCTGGAAGGAAAGAGGACTTATTAACATCAGTACTTTGGAGAAAAAAAAAACATGTGAGAAAGCCATGTAACCTCACTGCCAATGGATGTCTTCCTTATTCTTCCCTGAGACAGACTAGTGGGGTCAATGACAATGCATAATCTCTGCTGCACTCCTAAATTTGCTGGTCAAACAACTCAAATAAAAATTGTTTCTTTTGCTAATAAGTGTTAATAATCAGTAGAGTTCAAATCTCACATGTAGATAACAAGGAAAAGGATTTTCTTTTTCTTTCTTCTCTTTTTCTTTTGTTTCCTTATTTTTTATTTTTTTTTAATCTGACCTACCCAGCCTTTCACTGGCTAACACAGGGCCCAACTGCAAATTTAAAACTTCTCCTAAAGGAGATTTCACATAGAATTGTCTTGGATTGGAAGGGAACTTAAAGATCAACCCCCCTGCCCTGGACAGGGATGCCTTCCACTAGATCAGGTTTCCCACAGCCCCATCCAGCCTGGTCTTGAACACTTCCAGGGATAAGGCATTCACAGCTTCTTTGGGCAACCTGTACCAGTGTCTCACTAGCCTCACAGTGAAGAAAGGAAATGATGAAGACATCCTTTGTAAGGTAAACTGCCAACTCACTCTTTCCTGCAATCACACAGGCTGACAAGACTGATGGAACTCCATAAAGTAGAAACAGTAAGAGCCTTGAAGTATAAAGTATCTGAAATTTAAGGAATCTATTTCCATTAAGGATTTGTCCTTCAAGGAACAGTGAAGTAAAAGTAATGGGAAGACACAGCAGTAGGTTATATTTCAGGTATGGACACATTTCTGCATCCAGAGGCTTTGTCTTAAGGTCACAGAATCACTAAGGTTGGGAAAGGCCTCAAAGATCAGCGAGCCCAGCCTGTGACTGAACAGCACAAACCACAAACACAACTAAACCACAACACTCAGTGCCACGTCCAGTTGTTTCTTAAACACCCCCAGGGATGGGGACTCTCTACCACTTCCCTGGGTGGTCTGTTTCAATGCTTGACAGACTTTTCATTGAAAAATTTCTCCCTGCTGTCCCACCTGAACCTCCTCCAGTGCAGCTTGAGGCCATTTCCTCTTGTCCTGTCACTGGCTTCCTGGGAGAAGAGACAATTCCCAACTGGCTACAGGCTCCTTTCAGGAAGCAGTACAGACCAATAATTCCTATATCTGAGAAAAAGTCTAGAATTTAATCTATATACCTGAGAATTCACAGTGGATTTACTGGACTTACATGTCCATTTGCTACCTTAGTCCTTTCCAGACATTCTTACTTGGATTAAGAAATCATATTTTTAACTTTTTTTTTTTTTTTTTTCCCAATCTGGTACAAGAGGGAAGGACTTATTAAAGTCTTATCTAAACAAGATTTCTTTTTAGCCCAAACATAAAACTGCTCTTAGCTACTTTATTAGAAAGGCTGTAAAGATGTTCAGAGTCCAACACCATCACTCTGACTTGCAAGGCCACCTAACCAACATTACCCAAAAGCCATTCAGCTACCAGGAGTTCAGGGACAGCCTGCACAGCCTCCATTGACCTGACACATTCCAGTAACACATCAAGTCAAAAGTTCAGGCACTATTCACACATTGCCATTAAAACTCAAAGCACAGCATCACAGCCTCTGTGTCCAAACCAGAGGTGACATGCCTCCCTCTCTTTCATTCCTTCCAAGTTGGCACTCCACATTTATATGTGGCTGAAGGCTCCATTCCTTTTACTCTCCTCTGGGTGCTCAAGAGACAGCACGCTTCTTCAGGCTTTGCACATTAATACAGCCATCATCATTGATTTCAGTTACTCTACAGCTTAGGTAACTTTTACCACCAGTCACCCATGAATTCTCAAAATTCTCAATGGCTCACACATAGTGCATGATATCAAACATGGGAAAAAATCATGCACTAGCACTGAGATTAATAAACTGCAATCTGCATCTAGATGTCAGATAGCCAGTGGGTGTTTCTTTACTGTTTAGCAAGTGTTCAGGCAGAAGCCAAACAGCTCTTCATTGTGGCCAAAGGTTCTCAATTGATTCATGAGTAACTGAAGACGGCTGGCACCCTGCCTGGCAGAGAGATAACCCTGTCCTGTTGAACTAGAGCAGTGAACCCTCCTGCCTGCACACCCAAAGCCACAATGAGGTTGCTGTGTAACCAGGTGCCGTGTTTTCAGACAGGCCATTCTGCCCTGCAGCTGTCTGAACTAGCCTGCAACAATCTGCAGAAGGAACAAGAAAAATTCTTGTCAGCAGTAAAACATGAGGATGTCTTCTGGGGCAGGGAAGAACACCTGAGCTGTAAATTAACCTCCTGCAAGTCATGAAACAAACATAAAGCCATTGACCATGACCAAGACAAGAAAGGTGAAGGACCCTGCTAACAGCCTTGCCCTCCTCTCCAACTGCAATTCCAGCTGAAACAATCAGCCTCAAGTAACCTGCAAATGGAAACTATCTTCCAGGATTGGCCTGATCACTGGTGACAGTCTGAGGCACATAGACATTAGTTATTCTGTACCTGTGCACATCAAACAGCCTGTACTGAACATCCTTGAATTCTAACCTAGGTAAACTTTGGGGAATGATCTCACCTTTAAGTAGAAGGAAACATTACCCTCAGCCACCACATTCATTCACTCTCTATCATCCCCATGACCTTTACCCAGAAACAGAGCAAACAGCACCACAGCCATTACCAGCAAGGGGGAAACTGTTCCTCCAAGGAAAACAGGAGGTTCGCTCAACAGAGCAGGGATTTTTAAGGCCTGTACCTTCTACAGAGACCATTTCAGAGTGACAGTTCTATTTTCTGCTTACTGCCTTTGTAAATACAAGAGCATAAATCTTGTGCACTGTAGACTCAGCAGGTATTACAAATTTCAGTTCAAAGATAATGTGAGAATCAAATTACAGTCTCTCACTGTATGAAATAATTACATATTCTTAAATCTGAAATGACTTTTATAAAAACTAGAAAAATAGCATTCATGAAGATATTACATCATTATATATAGAGAGAAAAAAAATAAACATGGAGAGCCAGAAATGGGATTAAGCTACTTTATTCTACTTAAAAATTAAATTTACTGGATAAATACTTCCTGTCAAGTGACACGAAAATATTCACTAGAAAACTAACAAAAATGACTGAATTTGAAAGAAACCAAAACAAACAAAGCCAACAAAAAACAACAACAACCAAAAAAAAACCCCATAAAAACTGCCTCACACACCAAAACCCTGAGTCAGCCAAATAAATTTCAAAGGAATCAACTTTTTCCAAAAACAAACAGGAAATCTAGGATTGCATAATTACTGAGTATGCACGCAAGTATATTGGGCTGAAGTGACTTCACTGGAACAGTCACCTCAAACACATGTAGAAGTCAGAACACTGATATTATAAGCAATTTTTTTAATTACTTTGAATTTAGAAAGCAAGGTTACTTTCTATCATGACACAAATATTAACTTGTGTGATCTACCAGAACATAGCAAATTTCTCTCTCCACAGACACAGTTTATTAATACAAACTATTTATGCCTATTTAATGGCAGTCAGCTTGCTGGACCTCGATGATGCTCCAGATAATATATTTCTTTTAGGACTGCAGATACAGACAGGGAGTCTATTTTTGAGGTTCAGGATAAAGCAAAGTCTTCTGCACAAGTGTGATTCTTAATCAAGATGTATTTTAAATTAACAGCCTTGATAAATTCTTATCTGTAATAATAACCTATTCAAAATTCAAACTAGCAAATAAACTGTAACTACAATGCCTTGCAAAGGGTGCAAATCACCTATCAGGTAAGAGAAAAGTGTCACAAGTAGAGGCAAATGTAACACTGTCACTTCACTTTTAAATTGGCATTTTGCGTAATTCGATGTGCCTCCAAAGAACAAAAGTAAAAAGCAACTGTTGGGTGTAGAAACTTCTGAGGTCAGGGTGATAAATTAAACCACTTCCCAAATAAGCTTTCCTAATTAAGGCTTCTAAACCAGAGCTGGCTTGCTTTCAGTTATTACCACTGTTACAAGTAATCTGAAACATTCTTGATAAAATATTTTTAGAATCAACACCAGCATATTAAAACCAGTTGAAGGTCATAAGGATGAAGCAAATAAAAGTTCACACTCAGGAAAATATCAGATTCATTCCTAAAACTACACAGAAGTGCTCTGAAAACTCCCTACTTAAATCAGTTTCAAGATTTCTTTATAGTTATCAACTTAATATCTGTTAATTAAAATAATAAAACAGCATATCCATCCATTCCTGGATTCTATCTACAGGATTTTGCTTCCTCCTCCCCACAGGTACACCTGGACTACTAAGAAGGGTGAGTTTTCTTTTGTTAAAAGACAGAAACATTGTATACATAGTTTTATTCAATTTTATGTCTTCCCAACCTCACCAAAGAAATATTTAATTTGTTTAATTAGACAGATGGCACTTTTTATGATACTTGTATTTGCACTTAAGAAATTTAATTTGCATAGCAATATTTTTATTTTCTAGGTCAATTCATGTCCCAATAAATGACAATTCAGGACTAGAAACTGAAGTATTATTAAATCTATTCTCTGAAATGTAAATATTTCATAATAGTGTTTTTAAGCAGTGAACCAGTGAAATTCTTCATTTTGTGTTGGTGTGCAAACTTTTGGCATTTTCTTCTACATTAATCTACATAAATCTCAGAAAAAAACAATGCTAAAGAATCCTTTACATCCCCAATACAGCAATCTGTTACGTGCTTATTATTTCCATATTATACCCAATCTTGAAGTGGAAGAAATTAAACATAATCATGACATTATACAATGCACATCTGACCCATAGTCACACTGTTAAGAACTGAACAGATTGCACAGAATTATAAAAGAACAATGATATTTGCAAAAACAACCAAAAAAATGAAGTATCTAAAAGCACCAGGAATGGCAACACACAAGGTAACAGGGGCCATGGGCTTTCAAGGACAGAAGATGCATTTGTGTGCAAAACAGACAAAGAGGACATCCTTTAAAATGTACACTGACTTACATACACACAAAAATCACTGATTATATTTCAATTAATCCTCTGAAGCCTGTGAGATGATTCATGTTTATAACACCTGAACACCTAAACTCAGATGCTTTGTCAAAAGAGAAGGGTTTTTTTTTTTCCTCCCCCTAAGAACAACAAGGACAAAAAGGTGAAGGATATGGACTGAAACTTGGCCAACGAAACCTATGACTCAGCATTGCAAGAAAAAGCCAAGGTATGCCATGATTTGATTTGTAACTGATCTTTGGGTTGCTACAGCAACTTCATTACTTCAGAAGATATTAGAAATACTTCCATTCTTCATCCCTCAAAATCTGTTAAAATGCTTTGGAAATCATTCAAATACTTATTTTCTTTGGTAAAAATTAATTATCTATTTGAATGCTAAGTCTACAAGGACCAAGAAACCAGAATTTTTCACAAATCTGGAATGCAGCTACTGAGAGAATGATCTGACATTTGCTGCCCTAATTATTGAAGATAATAGCACTCAACTATCAAACAGGTATTCTAATCCCAAAGCAAACTTTGCAAAGCATGTCACTAAGTAAACAGTACACATTCAGAGTTTCAGGATGGAAAACTCAAAAGGGTTAGCAAGACATCAGTACAAAACCCTCATATTGCCTCAGGCATTTAGCACACAGCACACCTGAAAAAATACAGTTTCAAATGAAACATTACAAGCTTGTTTTTGGGTTTTTTTTAATGACTGAGCACTGATACATACCTAAGATAGTTCCTTTTCAAAACACTGTTTGCAGACCCGTCAGCTCCAGTCAGCCATTAAGAGTTCTCATAATTAAGCCTGAAGCACCCATAAGCATTCAAAAGTGAAGCACGGTCATTAAAAAGGACCATGCTTGCACTCTCCCTGTTAGCTGGGAAAAAATTCATTAATGCCTTGACTCCTCTCTTTCTGCCCAGGGAAAGAAAGAAAGGGGAGGGAAGATCAGAGCAGAATACCGCCTACATTGCCATCGTTTCCTCCCAACAACAGCCACACAGAGGAAAAGGACCAAAACTAGTCTCCATACTGGCTTCAGTGCTTCAGCCTGGCTTCAGAGAAACAAACCAGAATTAATTTGATTTATGTAACTGATGTGAGTGACATGTGGCCTTTCCTTGACCACATCCACTCAGTGTCATCATTCTCTCATGTGTTTTGAGATAAAGACAATAAACTTAAATCTAGATATATCAAGAAACCATAATTATGATATTATATCCCAGGTAATTCCTAAAATCAGAAAACAGATGTTTAAATGATGCATCATTCTAATTGGCTCTCAGCATTTGTCCCTAGCCACACAACTTCTGTGGTGGAGACCACAGCAGCTTTGCAGAGTTAAGTTTGCAGACAACCACCTTCTGGGCTTCCTCCCATTTAGAACAAGTTAATCAGCTTGTTCTGTAAAGCCAAATTAAATATATTATTTCGGGAAAATATCCCTACTCTGATTAATTACTTGAAGCAAAACACAAACAATTATTGCACTCATAATTTTAATGAAATTCTTGTAAAATTGGAGTACTTTGGGAGTACACATGGGAGGATTAAACCTGTAAATTTCTCCTCAGATGTATGAATTAAAAATCTCTGCACTTTGGTGAGGTATGAAATTTATTAAAAGAGCATTGACATGTTCCATGACTCCTACTTCAAAGCAACTAAATTATCAGGAATTACTATGTTTTGTTCTAAAACTGCCTTCAAAATACAAAATTACTTCTAGTCTAAGTGCTTCAGTAATTTTACAACTTTCCTGTTACAAACTTCCATACAAACCAATCAGAAAACTCACTGTTAGTGCTCTTGGTAACTAAATTTTGTCTCAACAATACGCTGCGTTAAAACAATTACCTAACGTGTAATGCTAATGTAAGTAGGTCACATTGTTTGCATTAGATTTGCCTTAAAATTCTTCCTAATAAATCTAGTTGCAAGAGACGAGCTTGCTTTATTTTCTCTAAAAAGCTGTTAATTTAAAATTAAATATTAGGCAACCCACAGTCTTTGAGAAATTCAACACATTGCCTGCCACTTACATCAAAGCATATATATTTTATATGAGTTCTGTTTTGCTGCAAATACACAGAGAAGCCTTTGTCAAAATATCATCAGTTACAACTGCATGACTGAAATTCTTCCTG
This sequence comes from Cyanistes caeruleus, assembly GCF_971803275.1. Lineage (NCBI taxonomy): Eukaryota > Metazoa > Chordata > Aves > Passeriformes > Paridae > Cyanistes > Cyanistes caeruleus. The sequence goes on from NC_141706.1 coordinate 19,632,978, forward strand.
CATTTGGGAGCAGAAGGGGGCTGAGGGGGGGGGTGTCATTTATCACCAAGTTGCTGCGACTTTACTCTCACTGCTGAATGCAACACAATAAGAGGCAAAACCACCATACTCATTTTACTAAGGGATATAATTCTAAAAATAAGATAAAAAAATCTGAGACTGCAAGCCTTGTTTCCTTTCCTGTTCACCAAATATATATGTGAGAAATTAAACCTTTACCTAAACTTATATTTTCCTCATCACCACAGGATCAAAAACTTCAAAAGTTTGGGAATAATCCAACTACTCCTTACTTACCTTATAAATGAGATATGAAAATACATGCAAAGAAGTAGTTCTAGGAGTAAATGCTATACAAGTACCTCCATTAAAATATACCAAGAGGTGAGATCTATCACGTAAGTGAAAATCTACCCTAACTCAACATTTGTTTTCGATTAATTTACATTTAATTGCAGGTGCTCACAAAGTTTAAAAAAGGCAACATTGATCTCTGCTCACTGCAGAATATTTTAATCTGGAATCATATTAGACAGTCACTTAGACAGTAAGTTACTTTTGCTTTGAAATAATATTTACATAATGGTACACCAGCAAACAGGCCCCAGACAGCTCTTCCTAGGGGCGCATTAGACCAAAAACAAGCAACATCAGGAAGAAGCTGTTGCCTCTCAGCTGAGCTGACAAACTTTCACTCTTCAACTTTATACAAATGTAGCAGTAATTACTCACTTAACCTGACACCAGTTCCCACATTGTTCATTCCCACAGACTACATGGGGCAGAAGGGGATGGATGTCTTCCTGCAGTGCTACATGTAATTGCTGAAACCCCAGTGTCCCTCCCGTCCTCCCAACAGCTTTTCAGGACCAGCCAAAAATGCCTTTTCCACACTGAGCCACCATTAAAATCAATGCTTACAATCCCAGGCTGAAAAGGGGTTTTTGCTTGTAGGGATATTCAAAAAAATAGTACCTAGCAGTTGAGTTGATTAGACTCAACTAACCAACTATATGTAATATATGTATGTATGTATGTATGTATGCATGTGTATATATATATATATGTATGTATATGTATGTATATATGTGTGTATGTATGTATACATATGTATAATATATGTAACCAACCACTTCTCAAATTCCCCCAGTTTTCCCTAACACCACTTCACCAGTCACAGTTGGCAACTCACTCTTTTTCTCCTCCATTCTCCAATACTGCTATTGCATCCCCTGTCCCTAACACCTTCTGAATTTAGGAACTGTCTGTAGTATGAAAACTTGTAGTCATAACCAGGCTTCTGTAAACCAGATTTATTTTTTTTTTCCCCCATAGAAGACTAGAATATTCTGGACATTCCCAGTGGAAATATTACTTCTCAACCTGTTTTGAGTTTTATTTTGGCTTCAGGGAAAATACTGTTTCATATCTTCATGACCCCTCAAAAATCAGAATTGTCTCATTACCAAGAAGCACACAACTTTTTACATGCTAATTTTAAATTCTAAAAGGGAATAGGTGATGAATGTACTAAAAAAAAGAATGAAACAAGACCACCTCTTTTCCCACAGCACTTAGATTAAAAAGCTAAAGATCGCAATATTACTTCATGGTTACTTTAGTACACCTGAACAGTGTTCCCACTTAAAAAACAGGGATGGAAGGGGAGACATTAGTCCTTAATGATGAGAAAGGAAGTATTAAGTATAAAATGAGACACACTTTTTGAACTTCCAAAGGATTGCTATACTAAGTCAACAGATGGGAACACTAAACTATGGAATCCGTGCTGCTGGCCTTTGAAGAGAGGAGAACAAGACTGCACATAAGATGCCTGAAGATTTGTGGACCTGTCTTCCAGCTGGGGAACATCATCTAAAACAGAATAGACACCATATGTATCAATATGCTAAACACCTTTTCTGAACAGAGAAACACTCTGAAGCCCTGTGAAGCTGTCTGAACAGTTTTCATTAGGCCTAAGCTTTTGGCATAGAAAACGTAATTCTATAAGAAGCTCGAATTAAAATCATAATGGCTCTACAAATATTTAAAAACACGAGAAAAAAAATCCCTTCAATGGACTTCTTTAAACCAAGAAAACATACCCCTTAAGCATGGCATGTTTGGTACTATAAAGCAATTAGGGCTGGAATACCAGAGAATATGAAACTACTACCCTTCAAGACTAGACTTTAGATACTTCAAATTCTGATTCATTTCTATCTAACATCCTAAAATGTCAAAGCCATTCCCAGGTTACTTATGTTCCAACAGATTAGTTTTGCCATTTAAGACAGAGAAAAGCACTGTAATTCCACTAGAGAAGCTTCCAAGTGCTTGTTCAACTTAAAGACACACCGTAAACCTCACAGCATAAGTGAGGTGTTATTATAGGAGACTTTTCCTTCTGCATTGCATGCTAAAAACAGCATAATAAAGGTCTTAAAGACTATAGAATACATTCTCTGGGTTTTAATTCAAAATGTCAGAAGTATACTGCAGGCTTCACCGTATTACTTTTTTTAAAATTAATTATCAATAACACAGAAACACCAGAACTCCCTAGATTCACTTTTACATCTCATTCCCAAATGCTTGAGCTCAAAAGATTCCTAAATATTTTTTTAACCAATTTAATTATCTAAAGTGTGCTACTAATTCTGTAAGCATGCTGAAGAACAGTTCAAAGGTGCTTCAACAATCTTAACTGGGAATCATTTAAATGATGAACAAGTACCACACTGCAGGAAGAGCTATTTGTAATAAAATTTCCTCATGATGGCAGCATAAACCATTCCGATGAAGTGCTAAATGACAATGCACATTCCTACTCATACAGAAGTGAGACCTCAGCTGCCTCACTACCCATTTTCCCCTCTTCACACTGCCTTTTTTACACTACTTTATAGTCTTCAGATTTAGCCCCCAGAATTCCACAAGAGTATCATTCTGCTTCACACATACAATTTATGAAGAAAGATAAGGTACTACCCTACAGACTGTTTTGAGAAGGGATAGTTTTATGCAGCTTCGCCATGCATTCGACTATGCATATTCCATTCTGAATTCCAAATGGATTTTGTATCATTTGTATATTCTACTTCTGGAGAGTCTGACACCTGCACAGTCTACACATCTGTGTGAATTGCTAAGGCAATGATTCAACCGAGATCTATTAAGTTCTTCTGAAGAAAGATCTCCCATCAAGGTCTGTTTCCTCTTAATGTTTCTGCGCTACAAAAGGACAATACCATGACTTGCAAGATCCCATTGCCAGAAGGATTCTGAAAATCTGACACCTCATCTTACTGACCTTCCCCTGTGTACAAATCACTGAGATTTATAGGCAGTTGTATACTTTTATACGGCATGAAAATCATTGAGATCAAAATGTGCATAGATTTCAGCTTATCAACAAATTACCATTAAGTCTGTGTTGATTAAGAATAGGTTTGAGATTAAAAAGATCATCATGCTTAGAAAGACTTTGTTTAAAAGCTATTACTAGTGCAAATCATTATGTACTGCAAGCGTGGCTTTGCTGAGGCTCCTACTTCCAAAATCACATTGCTTGAAATTGAAATGGTCAGCCAATGTCCCCTCCGATCAGTCACCACAAGTTGTTCCTTAACCAAGTTCTATCAACATAATCTGACTTTTTCAAACCATACAGTAGAGTATAAAGGAACCCAGATCACTGAGACAGCAGCTGATGAAGAGAAAGCATAAACAGGTATGTTTAGCTGATCCAAGGGGACAGTAAGCTCCTAGAGGAGAAAAGACGGACCAGTAAGAATGACTCAGGCTCCCAACCTCCTGCTTAGTTCCAAGTTCCATATTTGTCTACAGCCTTTAAAATGGCACTAAGCCCCCACTCGCTTCTTAGAATGCCTACAGAGTTTAAAGACCAGAAGTGTATCTTGATTAACTTCAATTTCACATTAATGAGTACCTCTGCTTAAATACACCTAAAAACCTTACCAATTTGCAGGTTTACACTCTCAGTGATTAATTTCCAGCTGCTTAAAGGAAGCAATCTTGAGACTCCATCAAAATTAAGATAAACTGGCACTCACCCTACTTCTTGACATTCAACACTGGAAGAGCAAACATCCATAAAAAAAGGAAAAATGTAGGAGTTGCAAGTCTGGTTTAGATAGAAGAGAAGCTAGGAGAAACACAAATGAAAAATGTTTCTAACCCATGAAATACAGGATAGATATATTTGTTCTGGCTTGGCATTCCTGGACAGAGCAAACATTGTTGTAACACCTAAAAGCAGCAGCGAAGGCTTTTTGGCTGTAGTTAAGCTTTTCCTATCTCTTTTCATGTCTTGGCAGTTTTATCTACACTATGGTAAGAAGGGTGGTTAACACTGATTTTCTCAAATCTGACTCAGATTACACTGATTGAAAAGACTGGCCATATCTTAATTTGAGGGTTTACAATAAGAAGATTAAAACAAACCAGCAGCATCTTTGTTTTTAAGCACTACACTCACTAAGCAGCAAACAAGTACCACATCAGAGAAAGAGTAGCTGTCATTACACCCCATCTCCCAAACACTAATGGTTTCTAAGAGAATTATCATTCCTCCAGAAACCTCCAATTTTCTCCATACACCTTTACAGAACAGCTATTCTGGCCAAGACAGCAGCAGGGCTTTACCACATTTCCTCTGCTTAACAGAATTTTTCAAATGAGCAGCAAAGCTTGGGAGCAGCTGGAGCTTCAGAGGAGGACTGCCTCATTATCAGTAGCAAGCAGCGGAGTAGATGAAGCAGAGAAAAAAGCCAAGTTCCCCATTTGAAGGGACAGTTACTTGGTTTAAAAATCACAGCCTAAAATCAAGACTCTGCTGCTGGTATGTACATCTGTTTGCATTATTATATAAAAACAACATAATAGGAGTCCTGTATCAATTTACAGCTTTTTGTTCCTTTATATAACATTAGTTTAATTTGAGAAACATGATGGCAATTGAGTTATGTGAAACCTAGATGCAATTAGAAACCACCACTTCTACCAGTTTCAGCAAGGCACTTCAAAAATATAATGAAATATTCATGGCCATATTGTGACATAAGAGCCTACAACCAGTTTAAAAGAAGCAAGAGGGATTGCACAACAGCCTGTCAATTAGAAAAGGAAAAAAAACAATGAAAAGGTGTGTTTGGCAAGACAAACTTTCCCTCTCAAATTGTTTTTTACTCTAGTCTTGTCTCTCATTGCTAGAAATTATTAATATTAATTATTAATATTAATTTTTACAAAGATGTAATGTGATAAATGCTCCATGAACATTTCATTTTTTTCAATTATCAGAAGAAAGTTTTCATATGCAGAAGATAATTAGTTGAAAAAAAAATTAAGGAAGAAAAAGCCTAAAGATTTAAAAAGCAAGAGAAATAGAACATTCAAAATTAGATCCAAAGCATCACCTAACAACTGAAAGTAGAGAAATGCAGAGATAATGCATAATGAATGCCCGACAGTAAACTGATCGGTAAGCAGGAGGCACGCAGCATAAGCCACCACTGTAACATGGCAGTGAAAAAGACAAAAATTCAGTGCCAGGATAAATCATGACAGGTATTTCCAGAAAAGAGAAGGAAATACTTTAAGTATCCTTCAACTGTGTTTCAGCAAGTCTTTATCAAGAATATCATGCTCCATTCTAGATGATCCACATTTAGAAACCATCAAATAGGTGCATGTAAAAAAGGCTTTGTGGGCCTGAGGAAGAGATCAGGACACCTCAAGTACTCTGTCACTTGTAACAAGGCAGGGCTCATGGAATATGTAAAACACAGCACAAGCAGGGAACACATGAGCTGAAGCAAAGCCAAGCTGGTGTCTGAGCCAGAGCTGTGACATCTGATAGCCCAGGGACACATCCTGCAGGAGTGATTCCACTGCTGCTGGATGGACACTTACGCTCCTGGCTTGTGCTGTGCTACACACGTGTGGGAGCTGAGCCTTGCATTCCTTCCACTGCTCAACACAGGTAGGCATTAATGTGAAACTTCTTCAGCTCTCTGTGGGGTGGACGACTGCTTTGCTGAAAAACAAACCAACCAATGAGGAATACAAATACCAGAGACAGGGAAATTGTCTTCATTAAAAAACAGGAATGGCAGGAGACCAACAGATACCAGACTGCCACTAGTTAATGCAAGTCAGAACCTTGAGCTCCCCAAATTTATTTTTAATACAATCTGGTACGTACAGGAAAAAGAATGATAAAAAGCCCTCAAACAAACAAAGAAACCCCAGATGCAATTAATCACTCCATGAGATAACAATGTGGTGACAATCAGAAGACACAACTGAGTCAGTACCTCAACTGACAATATCTCAATAGGCAATTCACCAGTATTTCATAACACTGTTCATGCAAAGAATTTGTTGCTGTTTGTAAATATCAATAAATATTTTGGACTCTAAATGGATACATCTCTAAAACCATGAAACTTCTCCAACTGTGCAAATACCTACTTGTTTCAAACTTCAAAACTTCTGAATCAAGAATTCTCAGTAGAAGTCATAGGAGTTTACCTTGCTAAGCTACTATGCAAAGCAGATTTAACTCTTCTTTTCTTGTGCGCTTAAACTGCCTTGGTTCCAGCAACTGTTGTTCCAGCTACAGTACTGGAACCTTCTCCTTACTCCCCCACCAACCAAATGAATGACAAGGGCATTTTCTTCTTTCTGGCTAAGTAGCAGCTCAACTATCATACAAAATTTCATTAGGAATATACCTTCTTCTGATATGATGCTAAATCCATAATGTCAGGAAACCCAGCCTGCTCTGGATTGATTTGATTGTCCCAGAAGTACAAATTCACTTTGTTGCTGTTCAACCTGTGCAGCCAGGATGTCCAACCTACTGAGACACAGATGTTAAGCTTCAAATGATCTAACTAAATCTAGAGAAAAGAAGATATCCCTGTTTCATCCATAAAAATACAAACAGCACAATCCAAATCTTATCCCAGATTAATCTGAGGAAGGCCTTGGAGTGTAAGTCTCACCTTTTCCTAGTGAAGAACTGCAGGACAGAAAAGCCTAGACAAGAAGAGGTTTCAGGCAATCATCCTGTCCAACCTTTTGCTGAAAATGAGACTTCAGATGATCCAAGGTCATCCAAACTGAATCTTGAATACTTTGAGCAAGTGAAATTTGACCCCTCCTCTAATCAACCTACTCCAGTATTCAACTGTTCCTAAAATGAAGAATCACCTTTCCTGACTTATCAGGGATGACAGTGAAGGCTTGGGAATGCTATACTTGAATTGAAGAATATAGTGCTTTTACAGCCCTTTCAAGCCCCAAAGAATGTAAGCACAGTCCTTGTCACACAGCTTTTCTAAGGTGTGCATTTTTTGGAAGTGCAAGGGGGGGAAAAGAGGATGAATTTGCTAAAATATCACTAATGCTAGAAATAATATCACATTAAATGAAATGTTAATGTATTTTTAATCAATACACCGTAAGTACTAGACTTGGCCATAGAACAGCTAACAAGAACAACCACACTGGAATACATTTGGCCAAGAGGCACTTGCTCATTAGTGCTCCAGCAAGAAGAGTCACATAGAGTGGCATTAGTCAGGGAAACACATTTCCAATACACCGGGCCAGCCTTGCCTCCAATCCAACAAAAAGCTTTTTGCAGGCAGCTAAGAGCTGCCCTTTGCAAACAGAGGTGGTATTTGGCATCTTTACTCAGACCACAGCTCCTGGAATCATGTAATGACTCGAGAATGCATGCTTTCATCTTATAACGATGGTCCTAATACTCACATTTTAAGAGGGAACAAAAAGAGATAAATTTGTGGATATAAATAAGGAGTAAGAGGCCAGTAAATCTAGAAAATGTCAAGCAATTCTAAAGAATTATAGATCCCAGGAATTCTATTGAAATTCTATTCTAATCAGGTGCATAATTACAATGTTTTTTTTCATTTTACTCAGAAGTTGCTCCTAACAATTTCCCTTGTACATTCTTTTCCCTTCCCCAGCAACAAAAAAATCAGAATTTGAACTCGCAGAGACAGTAACTCAAAAAGAATTTAAGTAAAGCAACACCAAGTACAATTATTTGACTTTAGTATTTCTTAGCTGCCCCATCTATCCCTCATTTCTATATGCCCTTTTAAAACTAAACAAACCATATAAACTATTGGCATAAGTGGCACAAAAAAAAGTTCCATTCAAGTAAATTTCACAAAGAAGCAAAAGCAATTTGGTGATTAAAAAAGCTGTTGTAGTCCCTCAAAATGAAATCAAGGTAACAAACATGGAACCATTTGAGTCAAGCACAGCAAAGTCTTAAAGAAGAATTAGACAAGACAATCACAGATGCTTGCACTGACGTTTTTAAGTTGACTGTAACCAGCTTAAAGTTTTGCTATAGCATCACTGACAGTAATTGAGTTCTTCAGCAGCAGTGGTTTGATTGAAAACGAAGAAGGTTTTTAGAAACAAGTATTTATTTGCAAATATTTTAGCTCATAAACTGAAAATCACAATAAACAATTAAGACTTGAACAAACATCTCTCTTACAGAGCTCTCTACCATTCTTTTAAAAAAAATCCAATACAACAAGCACTCCTCTTCTGGATTTGCCAAATTTATGAAGTTTCATAGCTGTATCATGTTATTTAAGCAAAGTGAGCCAGAACAGATAAGCACTTCATGCACAGAGTACTCAGAAGATGCTAAAACAAGATGCTAAAATTCAGGCTTGCCTTTAAGGGTGCTTTACCATATACAGCTACCCATCACAACATGGAGCTAAAAAGGAAACCAATGCAAAAGTTGACCAAAAGCCAAGCTTAATAAACCTTCTAAATTTACTAAGACAGTTTTAAGCAACACTAGACTAGAGGCTATGTAGAGCTGCCATTTGGAGGGTGAAGAAATTCTGACAGAAACATGCTGACAGAAACCGCGTCCAAGAAAGATAAATGAAGGCTCCTGGGATGGAATAAGCCCATGCAACAAAAGTTGGAGACCAACTGGCTAAAAACCAGCTTTTTACAAAGAGCTACTATGGGTCTTTGAGAAGAAGTTGAACACAGTTTATTTATGACACAATTTTCATTCTACATTTTGACCTCTTCGCTGTGTTAGAGAAGGAAAATGCAGAAAACAAACAACAAAAGACAGAATCTATACCAAGAGAGTATCACACACCTTCAGGTTTCCCAAAACAAACAGTACCAGGAAAGCAGGGTCAGGAACAGATAATCCTTGTCTTGAAACCAAGAACCAGCATATCACAATAAGCTGGCTGGTTCACTAATAAGGACTGACGGGCTCCTGCAGAAAAATACAGACTGACAAAAAGAATTACGTAAGCCTTGACATACTTTGCCAACTGCAAGTTCCTTGTCCTCATCACCTGGAAATAGATCTGACAAAAATCAGTTTCAACAAAATTCAACAAGACCCTCCTCACACACAGAGTTCCTCTGGTGCACTCTCCAGAAGACCAGAATACTTCCATTATTTTCGTGAAGCTGGATGCTCTCACTCTGAATAAAGATGAAGCTTTAACAAAGATAGAAATGGAAAATTACACCATTGATGCTCATTGTCTATCTTAAGAGAGATACAAACACTGAGATTTTTGAAATAAGTACAACTTACTCCTATTTTTAAAATATAGGACATTGCTATAAAACAGGCTTTGATAAGAATGTTTTCAAATTACATTTTATTCCAGTATTTCTGTTTTCCCACTGTCTCAGGAATACTCACAAATGTAGATATAACCACACACCTTTGTATTCTACAAATTCATCAGAAAGTTTCTTGGCTTAAACCTGTCTTTCTTTTAAAGTGTACATTTAAACATAAAATTTTATAGTCTTCCTGCCTGCCAATTCAGAAGAGAGATTTTGTCTAAATCTGACCAACTTCTTTCCTTCTGCAATTTTGTTGAATTCTTTCTGAACTATTTTTATAATTCTGAAAATTGTAGCCTCTCATCAAAATAGAGACAACTAAATTAGCTGCCATTTTGCATTAATTGCAATCTGGTATTTCCAGTGAAGAAGTGCAGAGAATCAGATGTGTGAAAAGCCCATTTTAAAGAAAATGCCTCATTCCTACAATTCTTTTTTTCTTTTTGCATTAAACAGTATTCTGTTATTTAGAAATGCTCACAACTGACAGACTGGAGCTTATTTTGGAATTATTTCTCACTGATTATATGCCATAATCACCCCTACATTCTGCCAATATAATTTCTTTCTGTAGATAAAAAATTACTGTCCCCATCTCTCCACCAACCACAAGCAGAGAAATAGCCACACTTTATCTAATAAAATTCTTAGGGCTTAAGAAATATTCTAGTAAGCTCTGTTACAAAACAAAACAACAAAACACCCAACTCACAATTCCTACCCTCTTTGCTGGATTTCATTATGAAATAGATGTAGGGCAACATTCAAATTCACCACCTCAAGTTAAAAATATGAGTTTGTTTTGCCATCTGTGGAAACTATTTTGCAGGCAGTCAATACCACAAAGATCAATAAACTCTATAATGGATTTCCTTCCCAAACCTTTGCAAAATAACTCCATATTAGCATAAAAAGCAGACAGCAGGAGATTGCAGATTAGCTGCAGTTTTCAACATTAATAAATAAACATCTGAAGAACAATAAACAATTTATCCTATTTATTTAAATGAATCACTTCCATTTGCTCACCAGGAACTATATATGGACAGGTAATCCTTCTGCTTTCTGGGATACATAGAAGTGTGCCTCTGGTAATTTGGTTTAATCCACAAATGCTTCAAGAATACTGTCCAGCAACAGAGTCCCATTCCCTACATTGTCAATACATGCCTTCTGCAGAAGTGTAAGGAAAGCATGCCATCTTGAAGGAAAGGTTCCCATTGCATTCATCTTTACAATTTAGCTGGCCTTTCTTGAAGCTGTTAAGTAACACATTTTGTTAAATGTCACACCAAGTGCATTCCATGAGATGGAATGTACCGCGGTGTCCCCGCAGAAAGCACATCCTCCCACCACAGCTGTAGAATGCTTCTTTGTATTCCCTGTTTAAAGAAAAAAAAAAAAAGACAAAAAAAATCTAGTTTTTTACAGTAGTAACTCTCCATATACCAAAACAAAAGCTTGGTATTTTCCGAAGCTCTTTAGAAGCAAATGTCTCACCATCTCAAAAAGTAGCAAGACAAAGTGCCCCATCCCCAGGAAATTCTACAAACCTAAAGTACATATCAGTGATCTAACCTGGGTGTCTGCATATTCTTATATCCAGTTTCTATAAATAGTACATTAAAGCCCAAACTATGCTAAAAGAATTCATATCTGTATTCTCAACTTCACAAGACATTCATTGTCTATTAACACTGGTAAAGTGCCCATTTTTTAAAACAAAAGTTTAATGCTTTCCCATTAAACTTTAACAAAGGTATTGTTTAGCAAATTGCTACTTTTTCCTATCCCTGTTAAACGATTTTTGGCATAGTAACTTCATTTTAAAGCTCACATGAAATCCAAGGTAAGCTTTCACAGGCAAAACTACTTAATTTTAATTATCCATTGTTTGTATTTAACTGGATCTATTTTAGTTCTGCTCAGGGAAGTGACAGGCATAAAGAGCAAAGGCTAGGTGAGAGGGACCTAAGAAGATTAAAGTAATAAAAAGTAAAATAAAATTACTGCAGATAGGAAGCGTATATACCAAACTTCAATGACAACTCCCAAATCTTAAGAAATGTCTGCTCTCCTGGGAGGTGAAAATTTCTAAGATGTGCTCTACTTAATTCTCATCTGCCATGCAGTTCCACTCAACGTATCATTTTTTAAAAAGCCAAAAAGTCTAACAAAGATCCCACTACTATTGAAAAGACCAGTCCCACCTCCTGCCTTCCCAGTGCTTCCTCTGCACTGGTCCTGGTGCCTGTGCAGCCCTGCAGCAAAGGGCAAGTGATTCAGTCTCCCATAGGACACATTGCTAGCTAGAGCAAAGAAGTGAGCTGGAGCATCAGGCTGCCAAACAAGCGTTCCAGGACTGGTCAGGGAAGGGCTGCAAAGGAAAGATACCATGGAAATGCCAGCATTCCCTTCACTGACAGCTCACTCTTGGATTAATTTAAACCCCACTGAAATTTATTAGCCAGCCAATATGTGATGTGCTCATCCACAGCCATCAGGAAAGGACTTTGCACCTTTCTCATCTAATGAAATTGAAGTTGTTGAATTAATTTGCCTCTAACTCAGCCATGCAGTAACCCAAAGCTCACTGAAATCAGCAAGCTTCAGATCAGACCTTTAATGACCTAGAGTAGTAAAAGGACACAATTTACTCTCCTTGTCCTTTGTTTCCCAGAAATGCTCAGAAACAGGCACATATTAATTCCTTTGCCTCTTCCACTCCCACACAACAGTTGTAAGTAGCCCTCTGTCTGGTGGCAAAAGCTACTTCAGCCAAGCACATAACACCCCCGCTAACCAAAGAATAACCCAAGAAAGAAATTCCAAGCCCTAGGAAGCAATAACAAACCTTCCAGGGCACCATTTAAAGCCTCTTAGAATGCACAAGGCGTATGGCTATTATAGAGTGAGGGAATTTGAGAAATGGTACCATACACAAGACAAAAGTACAAAACTACCCAAGGTCACTTGTTTTTAAAAAAAGTCTTGGTTCTTCTCCCCATACATTTTATAACCTAAAAAAAGGTGAACATCTCCTGAAATGAAAGGAAAAAAATTAATACTTTTTTTAAAAATAATATAACTGCAGTAACTGTTCAAAACAGGTACTGCAATACCCTTAAAGATTTATTCATGCATTTTCAGACTTACACAACTCCACTTCTTTGTCTTTCACTTAGATATTCCCACTGATTGTATTTGCTGTTAGGAATCTGAAAGCTCACAACAGCTGTTGTCACAAATGAGAAGCAAAACTAGAACTTGGTTGAACAGCTTAATTATATGCAGGCAGAAAACATTTGAGGGCCAAACTGAACACAGAAAAATAGCAAGATACCTGACTCTGCGTTCAGACTCTATTTAAAATCAAAACTTTGTTTAATCCCAGAGTATCTAGACTAAATAAGAAAAAAACATGAAATGTTACACCACAGAAGCAACTATCCATTCTGAAATAATGAGTTTCAAGAGAGACAGCATCACTGTTTTCTTTCATAAATATTTGTTATTCCATCAGTCCCAGACTAGTAGAAAGCTGAAAATACTGCATAGCAAGGAGAGAGCTGTTCTCTCTGGACCCAAATTAACAAGGACAGCGGTTAACATGCAGGTATTAATTTCAGGATCTTCATTGAAAGGACTTAAGGATAGTTCTTTACCCAAGTAAGTGGCTTTTCTAGCCCTGTTCCAAAAGACCCACCATCTGGTACCAGCTGCACAGTGAAATGGTAGAAAGCAGCTGCACATTAAGTTTCCACATAAGACGCATTCTTGTATCTCTAAGCATTAATTGCTGAGCTAGTCACTGCATTGCAGTCCCCTGCATTTCACAGTGGAGAGGAAGGAAATTTGGGGGAACAAGTCACCTGATCTATTTTAGATGTCAAGATCTGTCAAGTAGCCCTAGAAATGACATTCTGTTCCCTATAAATTAACCCAAAAGTGACTTTCTCAGGTGTCATCTCTATGTTACCTAGAGTTAGACAAGAAGTAAATCTGCATATGCTTTCTAGCTGATGGCTTCAGGGAGCCATGGGTGAGCATCACACTTGACAGCTGGAAAATCATAAACTGAGTGCCCACAAGACTAAGCCTGGTTTAACAATGGCACGGGTTTTAGTGGCACATTTTAGAATACTTTGTTTTGCACATTTACACTTTTAGCAGCTGACATCACATGGTCATATCATGACACAAAAGGCTCCCAGACACCCTCAGTGCCATCCCTCTTTCCCCTCTAATGGGGTAAGAAACCCCATAATTCTACTAAAAAAACTATTTCAGCTTTTTTAGTAAAGATGATTCTAGAAAATAACCCATGTAAAAACGTCTTTAAACACATTAGTGAATAAAATAGCACAAGGAATGACAGATGCTCCAAAACAACACTTCCACTGAAGTAACAGTCAACAATGTAAAAACACACTTAAAACTAATCCCTCTTAATTCTTTATGAATACTTTGCTTCTTTATGTTAAATAAACTACAGGGCAATTAAAAACATTTAAATTATTTGCACCTGTATTTATGAGTGTGACTAAAATTGTTTCTAAATGTAAAACTTTTTAATGGAAAGGACAGAAAATAATTTTGGAATTAATTGTATAGATTTAACTGTACCATATGGTTCTATATACAAGTACACACATATATTTGTATTTATATACATATTATATATTTTTATATAAAGTATTCTGCCAATACTTCTGTTCATTCTAAGACCATACTGAAAAGATTTATATAAGCTAAAATATTAACTACCAAAGTAATTTATTAATTAATTTCTTAATTAATAGTAATATAGTAATTTATTAAATGAATAGCTGTTGTTCTTCAGCCAAGAGCAGCATACTGCTGAAAATCCTACGGTCACACAGTATTTACTGAGATACACATAGAATTGTGCAACTTTTACTGAATACCTGGAAGTTTCTCTCTCATAAAACCTGCATATATAATACAAAAAATTAGAATTAAATATATATTAAAAATGCTGTTCAGCAAGTGCTATCACAACACTTCTTGCTAACACAATTGTGCCAGGAAAGAAGGCTGTAGAAATAGGAATACAGAGATACTGAAAAGTGTAACTTTTAGATTGGAGCCTTCAGGATCAGCTTAAATTAGGAATATCTAAGAACATAAAGGAAATGAATACCATTAAAACAAATCCATGCCAAATCTGAAAACTGAATGGCTGAATTAGTATCACAAGAAAGTCTATCCAAGGAGTCTTTATCCATTTTCTAAGGCAGGACTGCAGCTTGTCCTACATCAGCAGGGAGTACAGGAGTCATGTGCAGCAGGACTCCAATTTGGAAATTATTTTAAAAAGGAAGGCACTGCACATTGTGTAACTTCCAAATACAATGTGGAAAGTGCACTGAATTATAATTTGGCCATTTGATTCTGACTGTGACAAAGTCTCCCAGAGTACCTAGAGGAGTTAATTCAAACTTTAAAGTTTGGGGAATAAAAACAACAAAAAAAAAAAATCCCCCAACTCTCAATATTTAGTCATCACACTGAAGGAAAAGATGATTAAATGTAACCAGTTTGGAATGACATTGTTTAAAACATTATTAATACAAAAATTTGGATGAGAAGGAGACAAGGAATCTGAAGGTAGTGAGACGGGGAATAAGCCAACTAGAAACAGAGCAACAGGGAAAAAACCAAGAAACAAATAGAGAGTAACCAATGCTCTACCTGATAAATAAATCTAATAAATAAATCTAATGCTGCATACCTCCCGCTTCCACTTTATGTTTCAAAAAAAGACACACATAGAAATATATGAATGAAAGAATGAAGTCTGCCCAAAGCTTAGTCAAAAATAGCAAAATATTGCTTTTAAGACAGTTTCCCTTTTAGACTTTTCTGTCCTTTTTTCCACTTCCAGAACTCTACAGGTAGCCACAGCCTTTGCTATAATTTCTACACAGCCTGAAAGCTTAACTCTATCAAAATGTCTGGCTTTGTAAAAGTACAATATATCCTATACAGACAGAAATTATGTTTCTTTAATCAAAGTACCCTGTTTTAAAATGCAGAACTCTGACAGCCCAGCTTTCCTAGTTTTAATACATTCCCTAGAATACTTCAGAAAAAGTTAAATTGCAAAACAGGAGAAATGCATGTCAGGAATGTAACAGCACGCAAAAATGAATCTGTGACAAGCCTGGGGTTTATGAGATTGTAACTACATTAATATTCAAGACAATTAGATTTTCCATCCACTAAAATTTCACTAAAGTTTCACTTATGAATACTTCTAACAATTCTCAGCACACTCAGCTTACTTGAAAGTCTATTCTTAAAAGCTCATATAAAAGACAACAATAAAGACAGAGACTGTGAATTTACCTCAGAGAACAGAAAGTTTCTGGAAAAAGTCAAGGTATGAGCTTCAAAGCAGATAGAATAAGGCCTCTCATTATTTATCAACCAGAAAATCTTCTAAATAGCCTAACTTAATAGTGTGCAAGTACCATTTATCCTTCAACATTACCCTCTATTTCACGCACAATTTTTGTCCCCTATCTTTTCATATACTTGCCAATACTCACTTTTAATGGGTATTTTGTTAGAAGACCCATCAGTAAGGACGATGCACATTCTGGCAAAACATCATACACAAGGAGGACTCGCTGGAGGTGAGGGTCATGGCATACCAAAAATGTAGTTCCAAATTCAGGACCCCGGCTACAAGCAAGATGTGAGGCTCTCAAACTGCCAGCTTGAACTTCAAGTTAAACAGGAGCACGTCTATTTTAGGGGAGCAGTGGGCACATCCATAGCTGCAGAATTAATAGGAAAAAAATGCCATACACCATCCTACTCCTTTACACCATTACATTTCCTGTGTCTTTCATCCCATGTGTAGTGTCAGCCAGCGCTGTTCTGACTTACTGATACTTTTCTGTCCTTGCTGGAGTCTCAGCTCCCTTGTCCTGAAGTGCTACTCCATGCTGGCCCCTGAGGTCCAGCCCTCCCCAACACAAACCACTGTTTACACATTCCTGCATTTCTTCTGCGTGGCTGGTGAACACAGGACCTCCACCACTTCTTCAGCTGATTACAACTCAGATAACTGAATGGAACTTATGAGGCACACATAATGAGAGTTAATTATGTTCACATGATGCAACTGAATTTATGGTCACACAAAACCTCAGCTACTCTGACAATTACACAGACCTAGCAAATCCTCATGCTCAAGGCAACAAGTACACCACACTGACTTCAGATGAGGTAAGACAGGACAAACATGCCCAGGTGTACTAACCCAAACCACAGCAGGATGGTTTGCCTAAATCTTCCACACAAAATTAAATGCATGTGTATCTGCCAAGTTTTAGGCTAGCATTTAACCACCTAAGAAACACATATGGTTATTAGATTGTTCAGAAATAAATAGCAACAACTATTTTCTTACTTTGGGTACTTTAGCTACATAAATTAAATCTTTTAACGTATTAACAGAAGACCAGCTCTAGAGTAAGATTCAAAACTGTGAACACATAATCTATCACCTAATTTCAACAGGAAGCTTAAAAGGCCTCAACAAATGCCTCAAAATTGATGACAAGTTTAAACACTAACTGCTGAAGAAATTTCATTTTCTGAAAAGGCAATCTTCAAGGTCACCAGCTGAATCATCACCAAATAACCTTTGCATTCATTAACCAAGTCAGACGTTATCTGTTACATTTCAAGATTTCCCCCTCATAAAAACCATAAGTGAGACAGTGGATATAACCAGCACAGACACAGTACAGACACCTGATTTCACACCAATTATAAGTGATGCAGAGATGAAGTAGAAAGCAACCAAATACATGTGCTGAGTAATAGGAAAAACAACAGCTATTTGTTTTAGTAACTTCATTATTCTCCTATTTATTAAACAGTTGTAGGAGAGACTTTATAAACAAGCAAAGCTTTGATATGTGTGGTGCTATTGTACTGTTTTTGTTCGAGTACTTCATGCACAGAAATTGCAAACCATTCATATCTTTAAGGGACACATGCAAAGATACTCAGTTCCAATCAAACAGATATTCTCTCCAGCTTAACTAAAAGTGTTTCCCCTTTTTTGTTGTCCTTTCAAATTCCTGGAATGTCACACACAGAGGATTTTACGAAAAGTATGATGCCCATGTTGAGATACTGTGTTCTCTACACTAAACAATTTTGTCTGCAATAGAATGGCAGCACGTGACAGACTGAAAAGCCCTGTAAGTACGCACACGTGCATCCTAGCCAAATTAACATTCCCAGGATTTGGCCCTGGCTTTAAACCACTAAGCAGACATGCTCTAGTTATATCCCGTAATGATATGCTGTATGTTTTGATAGCTACTGTATTTTTTCCACACCAAGTAATTCAGCAATCACAGAAGTAAAGTAAACACTTAATGTTTCCTCATTTACTGACCAGTATACAACTGAGTAATTGCCTAACCATTCTTGGAAAAGCTCATGTCCAAACAGTATATACATATATATACAAACCTGCTCACATTCGGTACACATCCCCCCCATTCACTCTTTCCCTCTCCTTTTATGAAATGCAAAAAGCAAAAATTTCTTGGGCAGCACATAAACACAACCTTCACTGTTCTAATGGTTCAAAAACAAACAAAGCATTTATGGTTTAAAATATTTCAAACAAGTATTTTTTATTCTAGCATATAAATAGAAAACTATTAAGAAAAATATCCAGCCTACTCAATAACCAATCATCTTAAGTGAAGATACTATTATCCAAAACCATTCTGAAGGCACCAGAAGCCATAAACAAGTTGAAAACTGACATTTACATCACATGTATAAAACTGAAGCAATTGTGTTTGAATAAGGCTGACTACAAATACTTTACATTACAACAAGCCCTTTATTGTAGAATCCAAGAAATTTAACAATTTAAAGTAACAATGACATTTTACTGGAACTTGCCTGGAATCTATCTACTCCTTGATTTGCTGGATACCTCTCCACTAGAATATTTACTATATTAGCAGCATCTCTGTAAAACCTTCCCATCCAAAGCATGCCCTCTGACAAGCCATGTAATGCTTTTTTTCCAAAAATCCAGTACGATTTTCACCTCACTTGTGCATGAACACAATTTCTGCAGTTCTGTGCTGATGCAAATATTAAGTCCTGTCATTTCCACATGTGCATGTGTGGGAAGAGGGAGGGTATGTTTGTTTTTAAATACAGCTAGCATAACTTGTCATACTTCCCAGACTCTAAATAACAAGAAAAAGATTTTTGAAAGGTGTTTTATTGGCAGTATGTATGGGTTTCAAGTCAGGTATGTATCTGCAGGCAAGCACATTTTTTACACAGGGGTCTACCTTTGGACTTCTACCAGTTTCCCCTGCAGTTCAACACCAATTTATAGAGGAAAACAACAAGGATTCCATGAGTAATCCATGCCAAGCCCCAATTAAGACTTTCAAAACAGTAATTACTTGGTGTCAATTATGCCAGCACTTCTTATATGAGCACGCTTTAAGAATCCAAGCAGGGCTAGCCAAAGACTGCAAACACTTTATTAGCCTTTATTCATTCAACAGAATCTCTCTAAAAGCATCTATAAACCCAAATCTCCAGCAGCTGTCTACATTTTTTATTGTAACCCTCAGCACTGTGAAAAGAATAGGCCTTCAGTTTGGAACTAGTTATTTTTGCATCTCTATACAGAAACACACTAAAAAGACTTAAAAAGAGACATATGTTAAAGGTTTTTAATTGCCATCCCACTCTTAATAAATTTTGTAATGACTGAAACACTGTTCCTTAAGAGTAAATAATAGGAGTTACCAACACATACACTGTCTCATTGCAAAAATACTGAAATTCTGTAACAGCCTCAAAATGAAGTTGTTAGAAGACACAGGAGCACTACAAAACCCAGCTGGTTGGGTTTTTTTAAATGCAGTATCAAGGTTATCCTTTCTGTCAGCACACATTTCATATGCCACCTCCTCCTTCAAAGCACATGCATTACAAGAAGATTTTCACAAAATTCTTTTTTAAAGCAAATAAAGTAGATTTTCTTTTAAAGAAGAAAAAAACCCCAAAACAAATAAAACCAAACCAAGTAATGGAGTAATCCAGTTATTAGCAAGCAAGCTGCAAAAACAGACACATCATATACAAAAGTACATGAATTTCAGGAAAAATATACAGCACAATTTTAAAAAATTCCCCATAGAAAACTACATCAGCAGAATAATTCCTGGTTTTCATAATGCACCATGCCAAATAGAAGTGGATAGCATTATTACAAGTAAGTTATTTAAGATGTTTAGAAATTATTGGTACCAACATACCCTTCCACATGAAGTACTCAGAAAGCTTCAGACATCCTCTAAATAATCATGCAGAGATGCTGCAGAACCAAATGACAAAAGTACAGCTGTCTGTTTTCCTGAGGCAGAGCACACCACTTGCTTTTAAAGGCATAATTTCAGTACAAATTTGATTTATGAACTGGAGATAAAAATACCAAGTGACTGAAGTAAATAAAGCTAATGGTCTTTCCCTGACTTCAGCTTTTATGAACAGAGATCAGATATTATCTTTAAATTTAATAATGGTTATTAAAAAAATAAGGTGTTTTCCTATTCTAAATGTGAATTTGGTGGAGCAAAAGAAATCACATTAAGACTATCCAGCCAATTTTTGCTGCACATAGAAGTTTTGTGTCAATTTTCCAAGCCCTCGGTGCTGTTATTCTAGTATTTGCCAATGTCTCCATCCCAACTTTGGCCCACCAACCCGAGAGCATAAGCGATGGTTTGCAAAGCTTAAATCCCCACATTTTAAAAAACAAACAAACAAAATCCTACCACAGTCATGTTTTGTGTTCAGTGAGATCGGAAAGCCCCTGAAGATTAGTTGAGCTGGCAGAACATCCCAAACCTGCCAGAACAATTCCATCTGGCTTAGATGCTCTTCCTTGCAGCCATATTTCCCGAGGAATGCTCAAAAGCAGATGTGTTTCAACCTGGATAAACTCTTCTGGCACGCTGCTCCTTGCAGCTCCCCAATAGAGCCCCCTTATACAGGAGAGGTTTGGGAGTGGGGATGAAGGAGGGAAGGCAGCCTCTCACCTTGAGAACACCACTCCAGGACATCTCCGTGCCGTTCGGAGGACACAGGTTCCCAGGGAACTGGCACGTCCCAGGCACAACATGGAGCAATCCCATGCAGACACCCCCGTGCACAGAAGGCAGCAACAGCCCCAGCTCTTCCAGGGCTTACTGAAAAAAGCAGTGGTTCATCCCACTGCTAAGGCTCAGCAGCTCCAAATTAAATGGCAAGTGGAAGCTTTTCTCTGCCGTCTACAGTAGTGCTGATCTTTGGTGATTAAATGCAAACTCTCTAAAATGTTTGCATAATGATATCTTGCAATATTTAAAGTACTGTATGTTGCTGTGTTTATAGTACACTGCCTCTGTTTTTACTGGCTTCATGTTCCATATAAACAGAAGGATACACTGTTCTTATTATCACAATCTCCCAAACCGAACCACATTATTTTAATTTATGGTACTAAAAGGAAAAACAGTTTGAGCATCGTTATTTTCTTCAATGTCCAACTTAATTCCTTGTAATCAATACTAGGCAGATTATTTAAATAAACTTCACCAGACACAAAACTCAAAAAGTACCACTGAATTCTCAGGCTTTATGTAATTGCAGAAATCATTCCAAAATGATAATTTCCATTATCTAGGAAAACAAAGCTCTAAACCTGTTCTTAGTTATGAAACTAAGGAGTTCAGAGAAAAGATGCATCATTTCAACGGTTTTTCAAGACTAACTAATCCAAAGTGAGACATTTAAAAAGTAGATTTACTCCTTAACAGTCGCAAAGTTGGCACAAAAAATGCCCTCTTGTGGCAGCCTGCCCCTCAGGTCCTCCAACAGCTTTTAGGACAAGAATGGCTTGTTTTGAAACTGAGATAAGGAAAGCAGGTAATAAAGTAAACGAAAATGCAGGTATCATTCAGAGTTTGAAAAAATGCTTGAACTCAGTTTCTCCATGTGGCTCTTTATATTTTTTTTTGAGCACTAATCTAAGTAATGAGTACATCTGGTCCTCCTATGAATCTCATCATAATCCAGTTCCTGGGGAAAGCTGCTCTCTGCTTGGAACAGAGCACTGCCACTTGAGCAGATTCCTGAAAGGTGAGTTTTCATGATGCTTGAAAATCTTTATAAAGGAATACGTGTAAAAACAATTTCAGTGTCTTCAACAATAGGCAACAATTTCCAAGACTGCCCCACTTACCCCCACCTTAGATCATTAATTCTCAGATGTGCCACTAATTGTGAGGGGAAAGAACATCCGATAGACAACTACAACCAACAGATTTTTCTCTCATGGAGCAAAGCTAGCGCAGTACACATTTTTTTGTTAACAGAAACACGGCTGTGACAGCTTCAATTCCCTTATTTGGAAGCAATATCTTTCACACAGGTATTATTTTTGCTGCTTTTCTAGCTCTCAGCCTGCCAAACTGATCTTAAGTAGAGGCTCATCTGCAAGCAAACAAGAAAAAAAAAAAGCCATTAAGAAACCCTTTAAACTGAAGTCAGCCCTCCACAAGCACTAAAATCCTGATGCAATGCAGAGGGGCCTCTCCCATCCCAAACCTACAGAATAGCAAAGAGCACATTCTTTAACACATCACTCTCTTGGCTGCATCTGCTCAACCAATGGCAGTTTTGGCAGCTTCCCAAATTATTCCTTTTACTCCTGAGGACAGTCCCCAACAGCTTGGGTCCCTCATCCTGCTCTTCTCTGAAGAGTCTGTGGCTGCTCTGTTTTTCCCAAAACCCAGCTCAAATAGGAAGCAGTTGTTTGGAGGCACGGGAATACCTTATTTCATCTGCCAGCTCACCTGCAGCAGCCCACAGCAAGGTCGTACTCACTAAGGTGAGCTCATTCCAAGTGCCTGGATGGAGCTGGCAGCAGCACCAACAGCACTGCACAGCAGGAGAGAACAGGTAGGTTTGGAAGTGTTACGTCTGAGACGAAAAAAAGCATCTTTGTGTTTTGCCTCAGAGCAATAACTAAAAAAAACCAGAAAAAACCACCACAAAGCAATTTTGCAATCTATTACAAACCCTCAATCAAGCACAAAATTTTAGTTAAAATATTAAGACAACTTTAGAGCACAAGACATTTTAATTATTTGAGTATCTGATACTTTTTCTTTTCAGACACAAGCCATTCGTGTTTGGTTTTTTCAAAGGCATTTTTGAAGTTTTTAGCTGAAGTTCCAAGAACTTTTTTTAAATACTTGTTATAAAACTAAAGCATTTTAAAATGAAGTTACTGTTTAATACTCAGGGAAATCACTAGGTCATTTCATCTGTAAGAGCACAGATGTAAACTCAGAAGAGTTAACTCTTTTTTGAGTCAGTGTGCTTTTTCTCAAAACTTGGTTTGTATGTAGCTGAGCTGGAAGTTGCCCCACAAAGAGTAGGATGCACACACTGTATTTGGAGTGGACTGGGCCCCCGGATGACACAGCACCTACGAAATGGTCATGGAAACACACACACGGCTGGCAGTGAACACCAGAGCAGATTCCTCTGGACAAAGCCCTGCCAGCCAGGCCGCAAAGTTACTCAGGCAGTTCAGAAACCCCACAGGATGATGATGACGACGGAGTTTAGCAACCAACATGACAACAAGGGAAACCAGTAGGATTGAGCTATTTCTCAACATTTTGCTCACCCAGCACTTGCAGTAAAGACTGTCAAATCAAAAGTCATTAGGCTGCATTCTTCCAAGTTGAAGAGTTCAACAGCCCTTCTTAAATACAACTGAGCTTTTCATCCCTTTTGAAACCAATAAATCAATATTTCCTTCCAGAGTTATCCTCATTTGTGTCTATTTTCTACATCCTGGTCCTGCTAAACAGACAAGTTTACTATCAGTCACTGAGTAAAGCCAAGCCATAGGAAGACCTACACACCACTTATCTGGTCAAGATCCCAACCTATTGCCATTTTTCAGACAGCTGTATGTAGTTCTCCTCCAGTGCTTACAGATAAGTAATAGATGTATGTGTGTACAGACCCACACAAAATGAGTGAGGTGGGTTGGGGAAAGAGAGAAAAAGAAATCACAAGTGTCCTTATTACCCTCAGAATGTTTGTTAAACCACACCTAAGATTGAAAAAGATTAAGTCTCCAATCAGTAGAAGGCTTCCTCCTCAACAAGCCTTCCTCAGGCATGTCATAACAAAAAAATTCCTCTCTCCATAATTTATCCCAGATCACTAACCTGAGAGCTGTCCCAGGATGTCTGCAGCTTAGTCCCTCTGTCTTCTAATCCTGGAAGGAAATTTTCTATCTCTGTACCCACCCATCTTGACTCAGCAAGTCTCCTCTCCAGAGCACCAGCCTACCCATTTAGGTACAATTTCCCAATCCCTACAGGAAATAACTCCTCATAATCCTTGAGCAGCTGAAGCTAGGAAAGTCTGCCATTTACATCACTTAGTGTATGCATGTTTCAACAAATGGTATCGATTGCACAGGTCACAAGTATTTCACTTTTCTTGAAACAAGGAGCACTTCCCCATCAGCTACAAGGCAAGTATTCACGTAACAATTGTAGGTCCCTCAGCTGTTTGCTAGTTAAGGTAACAAATTATGCAGGATAACCCTTTATCAGGCAACTTTTAAAAAGCAGCTGTGACAGTTAAGATAAGTTTCTTTAGCAGGCAATCTAAGAAGCCCATACAAAAAACCCCACATTTTTATTAAGAATATACTAAGCAGCAGCCCATTTGAGTGGGCTGGTGTGCCTTTCTTCTAAGCATTCAAATAATTGCTTTTCAAAATTCAAAATCCCAAAAACCTGTTATTCTTTTAGTATTTTTAAAGTTTATTTGCAGAGAAAAATTACATAAATAAAAATTTGTTTTTCATACCCTGCAGAAACTGTTTTCAACACTGATGGGGGAGGGGGTTATCAGCCTAAGGGCTAAAAAGCTTTGAAGGGCATTCCTTTCCTGCTGCATTTCAGACTAAGTACAAACTCATTCCTCTACTTGTCAGACCTGTTGACAAGCAAGTAGTTCTCCTCATGATTAACCACTTTTAAAAATAATAACAAAAGAACATTAAAAACTTTATAGTTAGAGTTACCACCACCCACTTGAAAACTGAGTTAGTGAAAGGGGTCTTTATCACAAACAATGGTAAAGATCCACACATTCAAAATGAAGGAAAATGAACATAAAAACATCTATAAACTGAAAGTTTACTGCAAATTTCTGACTGACCCAACTGAAACAGCATGAGCTCCAGGAAAGACTTAGGACAGAACACCTCCTACTATTTTACAAAGCTTTTGAAAGAGATATAACTGTTTTTCCCTAGCGTAAAAAAACCGAAACACCCAATACAGAAATATTTTCTCAAAACACCTTATGTCAGTAAGTATAGTATTTATCATGTCTTTATGAAGATGGCAAGTGCTTACCTCTCAGAAGATTTATTTATCCAGCATCAGATAGCAAAAAAGCTTCCACTAGAGCCTTTGACCTGCTTGAGCTTCAGGAATACTCTTTGCAGGGGGAGGGGAGAAGCTGCTAGCTATGTAATTATAAATGTATTTTAAAATAAATGTGTTTTGACACAAACTGATTAGGAAGAGGGAATACTTCACTGTCAAAAATCTTCCAAGATTAGAGCTCTGCAACCTTCTTAAAGCCACTAAAAAAGCAATTGTTACTTTAGATCTTTCGATGGAATTACACACAGAAAAAAATTCCTTTTTTTTTTTTTCATACAGCATTTTAAAATCCAGAGGGGTTTCTTTGGTTTTTCCTAGCAGATGAAGTGTAAAGGTTTTTTTTAAAGACCTTGATGCCAAATCATCTCAGAAGCTTTTCAAAATGCACGCATGCATAATTATTTCAACACAATACCACAAAAGCCTTTCCCATCATATTTTTGGAAACTCTGTACTTTAACATCATCCTTGTTAATCTAATTTAATTTGCCCATAACATAAGATGATAAAGTAATTAATGTACTCCTTAACTACTTTCAAAATTTTGTTAAATGCTTTAGCTTCTGGGCAGGTACAGAGAAAATATTTCCTTCTCTCATTCAGCAAATTCAGCTAACAAGTATGTCAGAAGTGAAGAAAAACTACCAGGAACACCCTTAAACCACTTTTTCTTTTTGCAATCTATGACCCACTAGGAATGAGCGAACAAATTTACATGGCTTTAGATTAAAACCAGCTTGAAAAACAGAAAAGGAAATCACGACTTACTATTCAAAATTACGTGAAGCACTCAAGAAAAAAGTACTGTAAGATTTAAAAAATGCCTTTGTATCACAGACTATTAAGACATTTTATTTTAGCTCACTTCAGAAGTGAAATTCCAGTGGGACCCGTGTATCAACTGTCACAATTTAAGTTGTTTTGTACTTCTACTCCAGTACCAAACATTCACTTCTGGAAACACATGGTGCAGCATGGAATACCCACTGAAAGATTTCATATATCAAATTCAGAAGAGTCCAAAACATTACCAAAAAAAACCCTACAAGCATGCAAAAGTATTTAAATGGTTAAGCAGGGTACACTTCATAACAAGTAATTTTTGTTCATGAAGACAGCAGTTCAGCTACTGACAACTTCTGACACAACTACTTCCCCACAGAAAGTAATTTCTCTGATTGTTATGGGGAAATTGTTTTGTCTACCTCACAGTCAAAAGCTTCCAGAAGGTTGGGTTTTCTTAAAATAATCCATTCCTAAATGGCAGGTTCAGATGCACCTAAACTTCTTAACTAAATCTCAGCCTAAAGAAAACCACAATCAGCTGAGATAGAACTACACTCCCTTAAAACCAGCAGAACACTGGGGCTTTCCTAACACTGCTCCTCCACTCTAATTCCTCATATGGGCAATCCTCCCAAACCATAACACTCTCAATTCATACCTTCTCCATATTTCTACTCACCTGCCTGGCAGGGAATTCTTACACCGCAATTTAACATTTTCACTGCAAACATGAGTAGCCAAAATAAATGGAATGTAAAGGCAATTGGAATGGAAGAGCTGCTGAGCCAAATTAAACACAAAAATGAATAATGCACTAGAATTTTTTAATACATTTGCAGAGGTCAACAATCTCTCAATCTCTGTATTACTGAAGAACCAAGAAACCCTGTGACAGAATGCTTAAGAACTCTGTTCAATCAATCAAACATATAATCATGCTTAATTTGTATTTTCACCTACATCATTTACAGACACCAAAATTCACCAAGAACAGCACTTCCAGTACACTTCTCTCACTCAGCTTCACCCAAAACTAGTATGCAGACCCAAAAACACATAAAAAAACCCCATGTTCATTATCATTCATGGAATTCCTGAAAAATGAGACAAAAGGAACAAAAAGCCAATATATCATTAACAATCCGGGAAAAACAGAATTGTTGATGGTGGATGCTACTTTTAAACCAATTCCATTTGCATTAGTTCATTTAGAATTATCACAGTTTATCCGGCGCATTTATAGAATTTCTTATTCTGCTACTAATCACAGAAGTCTTAAAAATCCATGAGAAAAACCAATTTGGAATTTTCTTTCTAAAGGAAATAGATAATTTTCTTTCTAAGGAAAATAGATATATTATTTATTCACTAGTAGCCCACTATATATAAAAATGAAGACTTTTTTTTAGACTCACCCTGCCCACAAAGAAAAAGCAACTGGCTTGTTTACAATGTACCTCATCCTAAATGATAGAAACTACCCAGGAAACAGCTGTGTAACAGTCTAAACATAAATTTACAAGTGTTTTCCTTTCCATACACAAACAAGGCTCTTCTGCTCATCAATAATTCAGATACTACTCACATTGCTTAAAAACACAATTTGCAACTACTTCCTTTTAAGATTTCAGGAATCTGATTTCCACAAACCAGTTTCCTCAAGCACCTGCTGTCTGCCCACCACAGTGACACAGGAACAGCACGCTGGCAATCAGAGGCATTCCCCAAATTGCTAATTGTAATTCCTCTGCTGCACCTATTGAGGAAGATGAGCTGGATAAAAACTGGACTCCTGTAGCTCCCCTCTCTCCGACTGCTACTTTTCTAGTGAGGGAAAAGTCACATCATCCATACAGGAACTTCAACTTTCCTCCTTGATTTCTGTGTTTAGCCTATATTATTTATCAATACTATTTAACAGTTTATCTGCTGACTGCTGCATCTGATCAATGGGAAAAATAAAACCCTGGGACCTTCCTTGTGGGCAATGCTGATGCTGCAAATGTTGCATAAAAGAGACTGGGGGGCAAAAACTGCATTTAAAACTATTCAAGTTATCCAATATTGCTCGCTGTGCAAAATGCTTAATCTCTTTTCTGATTTCTGAACATACAACACATCCAGAGTCCACAGTGAAAGCCTTTCAGTTCACTACTTACCTACATTCCAATAAGTATTTCACATCCTTCCTGCTCTTTTGCTAACTTTGGTTCTCTCCTTTATGCAAACTCAGTTTAAACAGTGTTTTCACAAACTTCCAATATTTGGGGCATTTAACTACTATCATTATTATTACTGAACCATCAGTTTAGGCACTGCCACTGAGATTGCTCAGGTGCAATCTGACTTTGCAGCCATCCTAAGGGAAAGTCACAGCTGAGATCCCACCTTCCCCACTCAAAGAATATGTGCAGCACAGCTGGTGGAGGGTCTGGAGCACAAGTCTTGTGAGGAATAGCTGAGGGAGCTGGGGGCATTTAGCCTGGAGAAAAAAAGGCTCAGGGAGATCTTACAGCTCTCTACAACTGCCTGAAAGGAGGCTGTAGCCAGGTGAGGGTCAGCCTCTTCTCGCAGAAAAAGGCAACAGGACAAGAGGAAATAGCCTCAAGCTGCACTAGGAGAGATTTAGACTGGATATTAGAAAAAAACTACTTCATCAAAAGGGTTGTCCAGCATTGGAACAGGCTGCCCAGGGAAGTAGCTGAGTCACCATTCCTGGGTATATTTAAATTCATTGGCACTTGGGGCATGGAGTAAGGATGGCCTTGGCTGTGTCAGGTAAATCGTTGGACTTGATCACCTTGAGTTTCATTTCCAATCTAAGTGATTCCTTACTGTAGTCACTAAAAGGAGCAGATGTTTCCTTGTAGTGCAGAAATCCACCCAGCACAAGGGTTATTTAAAATTTAAACCTCATGTAAAAAGTGAAGACATTTCTCCTGAAATTCTCTGGACCACCTGGCAAAGCCAGCAATATTGTTGCAAGACTTGAAATTGCTCAGTGAGAGAGAAACTGCCAGACTTTAAAAGCCCATATTATTTGTAAATCTCTCAGCAAGGACTGCTCTGCATCAGTACAGCAGCTCCTGCTCAGCAAATACTGGGTATTATGTTCAAATGCTTTAATCAGGTATTTTAGTAACTTGTGTTTAACCTTGACACCAGATGCTCCGGGTTAGTAATGTTAACTGTGATTTCTGCTTCTACCTGAAACGGTTTTTAATCCTTCAAGGAGAATGCAGAAGCAAAACCTGAATTTCATGCCCAACAATCACACTAAGGAAACATACCTAAAGTCATAAAAATGAATGCTGTTTTACTTCTTTCCCAGAGGACACTGTCATAGACAGACCTCAGTAATGTCAATTTCCCTTCCACCATTCTGGTGTTTCAGTATTTCCTTAAACAACTCAATATTCTCCTGAGGCAGGGAAATGCAACTCTCAAGAAAGACTCTTGGTCCAGAGATTAGATATTCACCTTCCTAGGCAGTGACACTGGAAAACATCTGTTAACACTGATACACTCCACTGAAGTCAAGATTTATCATTCCACATTTCAACTGAAAGGACTAAATACCCTGTGAAATGAGTATATCAAAGCCCAACTCGATACCTGTAATCTCTTCGTTTGAAGAATTTCATGTAATGATTTCACATGAGAAATAAGTCATTGACTTGTATTTTTTTTTAATGCGCTCAAACTGCACCTCACTACAAAGCCAACTGGAAGAGCAAAGGGAAAGTGATTATGCTGTTTAAAATTGAATGCTGGGAATAATAAAATGTTCAGTGTTGAAGGAATAAATCTCATCACTAAGTGAAATAGTTTTAGGCAGTCAAGCATTTCTGTGCTAAAAAAGCAAAGCACAAAAGTAGCATTTAAAGAACAGCATTAATTTCTGATTTCCAAGGAAGAAAATAAAAACATCTGCTTAAAAGCCACTTGACAAAATAATTTTCTTAATTGGAAAGCAAGCAAAGACTTTATATTTTAAAAATTGCATGTTCACAAATTCCACTCTTTAAGCGAAAGAATTTAAAAATAGGGCTGATATTCTGAGATGGTAACAATAAATATCAAGTGTTTGATAACTCATCTAAGAAAAATGGATTTCATCATCTTGCAGCTAACTTTTATTAATTTAATTTAAATTTCATCCAGGAGAGTCACATGGTCTTGAATTGCCATGTCCTCCGTGGAACAACGGTCTACATCTAGATTTTGTCAGTGTTATCTCACCATGCAAACAGCTAATGTTCTAACTCCTGATCTTTAACCAAAAGTACAGAAAATATGATTACTTTACCAGCCAGTTAAAATTACATAAAATTAATCACACCCATTAGCACAGTTCTTTCTCCGGATGTGTTTTAAAGATTTTGCTGAAAAATATCTAACAGATCTGTTATTCCAGGTATTAGGATAAGGCTCAGTTATTTTCTTTGATTCAAAGTAGGCATTGAGCTCAAGAACTTAGAGGTGAACATGCAGAGCACACATTTAAAAGGTCTAAAAATTGGCTTTAAAAGATATACATTTAAAAAAATATTTAGCTTTTGGCCTCTGATTTATGCCACTTGATAGATAAACACTACCTTTATCTTTTCATTGCTCTCCTTAATGTTGGTATCAATTTCCTAAGTTAATCAGAGCAAATCTTCCCTCTCCTTAGAAAAGGAACAAAAAAGCAACAGCAAAAAGTAAAGAATAAACATGAAAGTTAAGTGAAAGTTGCTGGTTAAAGCATTTTGCTACTTTAAAGATGAATGTGAAACTATGACATTTTGAAATAAATATGTGGCTTGCAAAATGCAACAACTACATTTTTTCAGATTAAATAAAACAGCAAATTAACAGCAGCTTTCCTGCTTACTTATATTTTACAGAGTCTATACAGAGCTCCTCAAAAAATCACCTGCATGTTGCAGAATTAATGTGTATTTTCAAATGCTTCAGTCAGCTCTTAGTTCAGGATATTTATCTCTGGTAAGTAAATAAAATATAATAAAATCCTCACTTGACAAAGAACTGTAAATAAAATCCAGTATTACTCAAATGCTTTATTTCAGCAGTGCATTCCAATTTAATTTTAAAAGTTCTGGTAGTTTTGGTTGTACTTTTTATTAAACTAAAAGATAAAACCTTTAAAGATACAGATAAGCAATAAGGAAAACAAGGGTTTAAACACCTTAAAACTTCAGGCAGAAAATGACATACCTACTATGTATTGGTAACAAGATTTTGTACCTGTCTAGACAAGTCAGTGACATTCTTGCCAACTACTCCGTGGCAGACAATCAAAAAGAGAAGGGTTGGGCACTTAACCAGATTCTTCTTGGATTTAAACATCTTTAATTACAAATCTGCTTCTAAATTAAAAGTTCTGCTTCTAAGGACACAGAGCAGACCTTGTAAAAAACAGTCTAATAATGCTGTAGGAAAAGACAATTACGCTATAAATAAAACTCCCCATTTTTTACTGTTATCCAAACCGAGGCCATTAAAAAAAAAGTTTAAAAAGGACATCTAGGATTCAAAGACAAAACAAATTAGATTTTGCAGCAAATTAGAGTCTACAGTCATAATGCCTAGAATTGGATGTGATATTAAATAAATGTGACACCACATTTATTCAAGTTGCTCTTTGCAGAGATCCAGCACTACCATACCGAAGCAGTACACTTCATCTGTACCAAAGAAATGTAAATATTTGAGATGATAGGATCAGTAGTGAGGTTAAAACTCATTTTAGCATAACCCATCTGCAGCCAGTGGAATGATGGGAAAATGCAGGGCATAGAACACATGTATTTCACAGCACATACTTCCCTTTTGTCTGAAGCACTTGGTAAGATTGTTCAGGATTGCCAGACCTGCCTGGAAAAAGGTACCTTTTTGTTTCTTCCATTTATAAAATACAACATCATCTTGCACTATTTGCCTGTAGATAGGTAATCCTTTTCACTAGGTCCAATTGCTAGAGTTAACTACTGATTGAAGAAGCAACCTTTTTCAACAAAATACATAGCAGAATCTTGATATTAATGCCATCTCAAATATTTGAGATTCTCTCTTTTCTGACAGATAATGAGTAATTAATAAAATATAATTAAAAGTGTTGAATAAATTATCTATTTCCTCATCTGACGTGACATATTGCAGAGTTGTAAAAACAGTCTGAAATGTAACTCAAGGTTATGAAGGTATGAAAACTACTTTCAGGACTACAGCAATCCTTGCCCAGTACATCTGTATGACTGTATTTATTCTTAATCTTTAGACAGACTTTCAGAAATAATGAAACCCTCAGTGCCATATATACCTTCTTTAAAAAATTCACCTGCACAGATCCAAGGAATGCAGAAGTGGACACTGCTTTAGGAGAGAGGCTGAATGAATGAAGTGTGTTTTACTTACACATTAATGTCAAAAAGCTGGAATGTGTAGTAAACAAAATGTGAAGGCTGGCAGCTTTGTTCATACCTTTGTTTCTGAGCTACAACACAAGGAAGCCACATAACACCAACCAGAACAAAAGAATGTTGCTCTGTTTCTGAGAAAACTTTGATTTCCAGACGCAGTCAACATCTAAAGAAGCATCTCACGCTAAGTGTGTGCAATCCTTGCTGGCCTCTTCAGGTAGTCAAAATTCAGTTTTCCAACATGTGTGTATCTTGGAATAAAGGCAAACACAGATTAATGAACCAAGCTAAGTACTCTGTGGTGCAGCCTTGCTTTAAAAACAAACTTCAGCACCTTCCCTTATGCGCTCCTCCCTCCCCTAAGGAATGTACACAACATCCCTCTTCATTCACACACCTTGCTGAACCAAATCACATGTGGCATTTGCCTTATGCCCAGTTCCAAGCCTGCTCTTCCAGAGGGCACTCTGAAATCCAGGCACCATGAACAACCTTTTTCTCACTTTCTGGGAGCTGAACTACAAAGCACTTCCTTTGCTCTCTGCAATTGTCAGCCCTCCCTGCCCGAGCACAAATCCATCGTAATTTAGTGCACTCATTAATGAGTGATCTCCCATTTTAACTCTCATCAAAAAGACCACTTAATTGTTTCCCCAATTGGAATGAAACACAGCTGCTGTATCCAACCAGCAGATCCAATATTCCCAGCTCAATTCTGCTCACGATCCAGGACAACAAAATGTATTAAACAGGCTGTCTGACCAAACCCAAAGCGGGAGAACGAAGGACAAGAAAGAGACATGCACAGAAACTCCTACAAGCAGTGAGATTTACTTCTACTGTATATAGCTCTGCTTTCCATGGCTCAAATGGAATCGTTTCTTCCAATAAAATTTAAAATGAGAAGAGGAAGAACCAAGAGGGTTTCACGCAGCCTGGCAGCTTTCCTCCTGCTGCCAAGAGCCAGCAGAGGCCGCTCAAGACCATGGATCGCTTCTGCAGAACTGCGGGATGGGACAGCAGCTTCCCGAGCCGAGCCTCTCAACACAAATGCCATTTCTGGCATTTTTCTTCCACTTCTTAATTCCACACCCACTTTTCCACCCGTACAAATGACCTCAGCGAAGTCTAGTCTCCCTCAAGGGCAACTCCTGACTGTAGGCTATCACTGGTGGCCAGAATCCACACTGCTGCGGAATCCACATATCCAAACTGGGTCTTCCATCCCTTGCTGGGATTCTGTTCCCTTTGCTGAGGAACTCCAGGTTCCTTTCCCTGAAAGTTACCCCATGACACTCTATAGCACACAAAACCCATTCATTTCACCAGAGACTATCCTCACGTTTTCTAGAGATGGTGTGAACATACCACTTCTGGTGAAGTTCTCATGTGGCTCCAGCTAAGAAATTTTTATTCCCCTCCAGGAACTCCCCCCAATTCAAACTGGCCATGCACAGCAGCAGTGCAGTGAAGTGGATCATGGGCCAGCTCCTCACAGTGGGTTTCATGTCAGTTCATACACTTACTTATACATTACCTTTTATTTAAGCACAGGGTCAAGAACCACAAAGGACATCATCTACACAGAAGTCCTCATTATGAGGGTCATCACCATTCCTTACAGTAGCTAAGTGCTCCAGTACCTCTTACTTCAGCAATAGTATCTTTACAGCAATATCCATCATGGAGAAGAGAGCAAGAAATTCTAATTTGTTTACAGCAGATGAATGAACACATACAGTAAATAGTGTTTTAGCCCATCTAAACAGCCACCAAAAAAAGATAGTTTTCAGCATCCTAAGAGTGGGGAAGACATCAATTTCTTCAGGGCAGAAGAAACCTGTTGATTAAATTTATTAATGAGATTATAAAACAATCTTCCCAGATAATCAAAAGGATTGGACTCAATAATCCAGATGGTCTCCTCCCCTTTGGGCTTCTGTGATTAAATAATCATTAAGTGGGTATCATCTGTAGCCCACTGTGGGTGAATCTGAGCTCCTGTATGGTTTTCAGTGTGTACCTAAATGTACACACTTGGCACAGCGAATCAAAGTTAAAAAGGCAGACTTCTGTTTAGCATACTTTGCTCTTTTGCTATTTCCAAACACTTGAAACACATACCATGCATATTTCCTACACACAGTACAGGCTAAATACAGGAATTAAAGAATAGCAGCTGCAAACAGTTACTAATTCTATGCCAATTTCATGGGTTTGTTTCTTGCACATCTACTTTGTTACCCAAGGAAAAGGCCAAGTTGAACTAGAAACTGAATTCAGAAACAAATAAAAGGTTAACTTCAGATATTTAAGTGTTAATTTCTACTTTTTTGTTCATAATTCTAGGCTATAATCTGAATGCATGATTACCTTTCAGATGCACAATACCATTGCAGCTTTCAAAAAGAACCTCTGTAGCAACAGTACACAGTTTTTAAGATATTTAAATACAAGCCAGTTAGGCATCTAACACTGCAAGAACAGATCCTTCCACACCAACAGCCACCTCAATATTTGAAAGCTGTAAGAATGTAATAAAAAAGCATTCCACACTTTCCAAGCTTTTCAACTTCCCCAAGTCTTTTGGACAATCAAAAAAAGAGAAGCAAACGGAAAGAAAAACCTGCAGTACAATGCATGCATGTACTGCTTTACCATCATCACAACCTTCCCTGCATGTGCTATCTCCTTCACCGCAAAGAGTTTGCCAACCACAATTAACATTTCACATCAGCAACCCAACCACCAGAAACAAACCAAAGCCAGTGCTGTCCAGTCTTCATTCAGTTCCACATATGCTTAGCAACAACCTTTCTGCAGTGACTCTCCCATAAAGCACCTGCCCCACAAACACAAGGTATTTGAAAATCATCAGTAAACAAATAAAATAAGAGATGGAAAAGTGTGCTGCAAGCTGTATTCAGCACTCAAAAACTGTGACAACCATGATACTTCCAAGACTACTACACGGAGATCCAGAAGAATCAGTTTATATATCATTTATTTAATGTTTTATTTAGTGATTTTAGGAAAAGAGGCAGCACTGCCCTAACGGTGTTTGCACCATCAAGAAAACAAGAGGAATATTTGGAACAGAGAAAATAATTCACAAAAAGACATGGGTGTGCTAATCAGAAGCTAATGGAATGTAGCTTCCTAATATAAATAACAGTTCTTAAAATTTAAAGCAGTAAAGGAAGACTTGCATGTTATCTGTCAATTGGCAGCACTCACATGTGCTGTCAATGTGGGCATCTTCCCTAAACAGGCAAACAACCTAAAATGCAGAAAACTGAGAAATTTCTAGAGCCAAGAAAGCACTTTTGTTGTTTGAGAGCCTCACAAAAGCTCACTCCAGCAGAGGATTCTGTTCACTCACGTGCAACAAAGATGACTTCATATTGCAAGAGGTGCAGAAGAGAACTACAGGATAATCAAACAGATGGAGAGCCCTTTTTAAAGGGCTGCACAAAGAACTCAGCTTGCTTAGTTGAGCAAAACAAGGCTAAGAGGGAATGTCATTTCAGACTAGCATCTCAAGTAAATAACCAAGGGGAAAACAGTACCCCTTCAACTACAACAGCTGCCCAACTACAGAACAGCAAAAAGCATTCTAAACCACAGCATATTAATTTGGAAAGCTTCTACCCAAGAGAAGTGGAGTTGTAGAAATTTTCAAACTGCTGTTAGGTGGAAAAGGGAGAAAAACTTACCTGGTTTTGATATGAAGCTTGACCAGGTTATAAAACCTTGTTTTACTTTATGATGTTTCAAACCTTTGTTATACTACATGATGTTTCAAGCTTGTCCACAGTAATGAAAGAAGCGATAAAAACACGGAAGTAAATGGACAAGATTAGTTAAGTTTTTTTTACATAAAGGACAGCTCACATCCGACCTTTTATCTAATATCTTCATTATCTCTGTACCAGAAATCAGGTAAGTGGAGTTAGCCTGTAAATATTTAAATAAAATGTTTGATTGAAGTTACTTGAAACAGCAGTAATACTTTTAATATCATTAGAGGAACAATAAGACTTACAAGATCCATTAAGTTTCCAATGTGGTAAAACTACAATAGGCTGTATTAATTGGGGAAATTATCACAAGGTGGAGGGGTTATTTGGAATGTTCCTCCTGACACCTTTCAATAAATTAGCAGCCAAGGAGTAACAACGTGCCTGTGAAATTTTTGTAGACGACGCCAGACTGGAACTGTCACCAGTACAAAGAGGACTGGGTAGTTATCCAGGAGTGCTCACAGGTTTTGAGAGCTGGAATGTCAGAAAATGGAATTTAATAGTACAACATGTGAAATCATGCGTTTAGGGACCAGTAACCTTTTCTGTAAGCTGAGAACTCATCACGTGGAAGCAGCACAGGAAGAATGAACAGAGCAGTGAGGTATGGAAATCATCATTTAAGGACAGTGATGTTTACATGAGCACAACAACAGCTCAGCATGCCCATGGAAGAAAAAATGAGAAATTCCACTCAGCTCAGGAAGCCTTTGAGCTGAAATTAGAGCAGTGCTGGGGGAAGTACCACTGCTGAAGAGTTAAATATTGTACCCCATATCAGGAGGATCTTTTGTCTGAAGCAGTTCAACAGAAGAGACTTATGTTAAAACATTGCTTTGTCTCCTCACAAAACTTTGCTTGGCTAAAGATGATTGAGTTTATTATACTGCTCAGTAAAATACATACTCCATTCCTTATTTCATTTCCTGCAGCAGTTCCAGCCCAAGGTAAAGAACACTATTAGCACAAGTTAAGCAAATGCACTGCACACAACTCTAATTCAATGGATCAGAAATTAAAAGTTTTGTAACTGCCTGACAAACAAGACAAGAGACAGTCTTCCAAACAGAGCAGTTGGGAAGAGGAATTTGAGCTGTTCTAAAATTGAAGTAGTAAGTTTCTGGAAAGGACAGAAAAACAAGTAGATGTATTCTTACACCTAGAAGTTTATTTACCCATGTAAAGGATCTCTTTACAGTACATTTACAGACCGGACATTTTAGAGTTCCATCTCTGGCCTGTGCAACCAGCAGAACTTCTATTCCTTCCTTTCAACGCACTGACCACAGATAAAGGGTGGCAGCTTGAAGTGTTATTGAGCTGTGCTACAATGCTTTGCTACTACCGCCCATTCAAGAGTCAAGGGCTAAACTAACTGCCCAGCCTAGCACTGTAAGGAATTCTCTGGCTCAGACAAATGAAGATTGAAGGCCTTTTTTCTCCTCTGTAGGTGAAAAAAGGACATTTTAGAATCATCTAGAATTTTATTTAACAAACATGCTCTAAAATGTGAGGCATTTATTATACTTTCAGTCAACTGCTCCTTGACTCAGTCCAGTATGGTTTGAAACTTTGATATTTTCTAAAACCATTTTTTCAAGCTACTCAAAGATTTTGGGGTATGATCTGGAGGCATTTCAATACTGGACAGTTGTGACACAGCTGTAAGCAGTTACTGGGGCTGTACTTAACAACCTGGGTTAGCCATCCCAGTCCTGCATTGAAGCAATGACATAGTATGAGAATTTTCCAGTCTTTTTCTGTTGGTTCCATTAAATTTGTCAGACATTCAGATTTCCAAAGGAAAATGTAAAGACATCACACGTGACGCGTAACTCTATATCCAAGATGTACCAGACTTATTTGATTAAATCTCTACTTTTACATTGGTGTTTGTCTTTGTAAAAGCCTTGCATCTGCAATGTTTGAAAAAAGTTGTCTTAGTTATCCGACTTTACCGCTACACACTTGCATCTCACAGAGTTGAAGCACCTCAGTAAGCAGCACATCCCTGCTTGTAACTGCTCTCTGAAAAAGAAACGCACTGAAAGATCCCGACAGCCACCAGCAGCCCTGGCAAGGCAACTTCATCCGTTCAGCCCCGTCTCTGGAAGAGACTCTGGAAACCTTTCACTTGTAAAACTTCCCGGGGCTACGTCCAGAGCCACGAGCCATTTAAAATAAAACCACCATCCACCTTCCACCTCGGCCGGCGCTCAGCAAGGCAACGCTCCACCTGCCGCAAACCTCACTGTAAATAGCGGGGAGGAGGGGAGCAGCCAGCTCACAAACAAACACACGCCAAAAAAACCCCAAACAAACAGGGAAAACTGAAGTGCCGCCTCCAAGGAAACCTGTTGCTGACCACCGCCAGAGCGCGGCTGGGGGGATCCCGCATACCGCCGCGCCTGGAGCCAACTTTCCCGCTGGCACGGTGCACCCCGGTGCCGCTTTCGGCGGCGTGGATCGTTAATGAGCCCGGCGGACGTGCGGGCCCGGTGCGGGGGCGGCCGGCCTGAGCCGGGGCCGGGGCCGAGCCGCCAGCGCCCCCCGGCCCTGGGCGGTCGGCGCGGGGCCGGGAGCCGGTACTCACTCGATGAAGTAGCTGGCGCCCTCCTCCGAGAACCCCTCCTCCCATCCGCGGGGCAGGTCTGCAAGGCATGGGGAACGGGGAAAGAAAGAGAGAGAGAGAGAGAGAGAGCGGGAAGGAGGGGTGAGAACTTCGTCCGCGGAGCCTCCCGGCCAGGGCGGGGGGCGAGGAGGGGGCGCCGCGCCGCCGGCACCCACCTGAGCGGATCATGTGGCCGGAGTTGACGGGCTCGCCGGTGCGCGGATGCAGCCAAGTGGTGGTGCGGGTCAGGTCGCTGCGAGGGAGAAGCGGAAAACATGCACCTGTTAGTGAGGGCGGCGGCGGGCGGGAGCGGGGCCGCACCGCCCCCCGCGCCCCTCCCGCGGCGCCCCCTTACTCTATGAAGAAGACGCGCCCGTCCCTGCAGACGCCGTAGGACCAGTGCTCAGGTAGAGTGTCCCGCCCCACCGCCGCCGCCATGTTCGCCGTGCGCGCAGCCGGCCGGGGCGGGGGTGCGGGCGAGAGGGCGGCCGGCGCTCGGCGCCCAGCGCCCGGCTCTGCTCGGCAGCGCCACCGCGGCGCGGCCGGGGGGCCGCACCTCCCGCCCCTCGGGAGGCCGCGGGCGCGGCGGCGGCGGGAGCCCGCGGTGCTGCCGCCCGGCTTTGTCCGCCGCTGCTCCGCGCCCGCCCCCCGGCCCCGCGTGGGCTGCCGGCCCCGGCGCGGCGCAGCGGCCCCCGCGGCCGCCCCCGCGGTCAGCTGCCACTCGCGGGAGGGTGCCGCACATCCCCGCAGGCGCTCTCCGCCCGGGGGAGGCACCGGGATTGTCTCGTGCTTCTCTCCGGGAGCCCTGGGAGCCGCGCCCGGAG
The DNA here is from genome assembly GCF_971803275.1 of Cyanistes caeruleus. Classification (NCBI taxonomy): domain Eukaryota; kingdom Metazoa; phylum Chordata; class Aves; order Passeriformes; family Paridae; genus Cyanistes; species Cyanistes caeruleus. The sequence goes on from NC_141706.1 coordinate 19,672,692, forward strand.
CGGGGAACGTACAGGTGTGAGCGCACCTGGCTGCCGCCGTGCCCCGGGGCCGCGCTCGCCAGCGGCGCCAGGTGAGGAGGGACAGACAGGCCGCGGGGACTTTGAACCTCGGGCACAGGGTACGGGGGCACCAAGGTTAAAACATCGCAGAGAGGCAGCAGCCGGCTGACAAAGCAGAGCTGTCACCGGCATCGGGAGGGACCTGAGCCAGCCCCTGTCTTCGTCCGTGACCTAGAAAAGGCAGGAGGGTAACGTGAGGGAGCCCGCTGGGTGCATTTCAGTGAGGCTGGGCTGGCCCTCAGTCAGACCAAGACCCTTACTGGTGCTGGTGTGGTGTGTGGGGATGCTCCAGCTGGAGTTAAGTGCTCCAGTCACTCAGAATGTGGTTTAGGGACCGAGTGGATGGGACAAGCAAGGAGTGGTCTGCCGTACAGCAGAGCCCGTAGGTTTCTTACTCAATTCCTAGCGCCAGCCAGCAGGGCGAGGGTGGGTGCCAGGTGGGGAGTCCTAGCCAGTGCCTTGGCTTGGCCGTAGTAGCAGTTGCAGTCGGAGAGGAGGACTGACAAAGCCAAGTGGGGACCGGTCCAGAGAGCAGAAATGCCTCTTTCAGTGAGGGCAGCAGTGGCGGAGCCAAGCGTGGCTCTGTGGGGTTCTTACTGTTCTGACACGGGGGAAGAGAGAAGGATCGGAAAGGCAGGAAATAGGACATTTGCAAGCTTGGGCGTAGAAGGAGAGTGTTAAAGGGAAAGACAGGCTGCAAAGAGGGGTGGGAAAGGGTAGGTGAGTCTGACTGGGGACAGGTTAGTGAAGAAAAACAGAGGAGACCAACTGGGGACACGGCTGTGTGGGAGAGGGAGAACGCCCGCATGCAGTAGGAGAGTGTAAGAGGAGAGAATGCTGCAGTACAGGGAAAACGATAACGTTTGCTTTTTCTTCAAAATAACCAATATAAATCATCAGAAGAAAGCAGGAGGCAAGAAAAGCAGCAAAAGTCAGGAGAGAGAAGGCTTTGCTTTATTTCATACCAGTTTCAGACAACAGTGCAGGTCTGGTGCACCAGGATATCTTTGTGTAGACTTCCCTTTTTGACCACTGTTGGAAAAGATAGTATACTGTATATACTTTATATATATGTACTGTACTAACATGGTGTCATCTAGCAACCAAGAATGGTCATTACTGTGGCACACAGAGCAGACTAACTGATATTCTCATCTTCCAGCAATCCACAGAATTTTAGTTTATCCACAGTTATAAAGCAGGACAGAGTATCTTGTAGCCCTTTATCCTAAGTCAGAATTTTGATTGAAACTTCTAATACTAAAACTTCTGTGCTACCTTTTTTTGTTTTTAAACCTTGTTGGGTTTCCATGGCAAAGTTTTGGAAGAGGGGGAGCTGCAGGAGTGGCATCTGTCAGAAGCTGCCAGAAGCTTCCCTTACATTTAACAAGGGCAATGCCATCCAAGCTCCAGGTTGGACTCAATGCTGGCCAGTGTATTGGATAAGGGATTTTAAAAGGGAAAAATGTTAGCATGAAGGAGGAATTTGGGCCAGAGAATAAGTGAGAATATGTGAGAAGAACAGCTGTGCAGACAGCAAGGTCAGTGGAGGAGGTGCAGGAAGTGTTCTAGGCACTGGAGCTGAGATTCCCCTGCAGCTCATGGTGCAGCCCATGGTGAGGCAGCTGTGCCCCTGCAGCCCGTGGAGCACCACAGGGATGCAGAGATCCACCTGCAGCCTGTGGAGGACTCCACTCCAGAGCAAGTGGATGCCTGAGGAGAGACTGTGACCCCATGCTGGAGCAGGGACCTGCAAACCCAGGGAGAGAGGAGCCCATAGTGGAACAGGATTGCTGGCAGGAGTTGTGACCCTGGGGGTGACCCACGCTGGAGTAGGCTGTTCCTGTAAGAAGGACCACTCCCCGTGGAAGGGACCCACAATGGAGTGGCACATGCACAGCTGCAGCCCATGGGAAGGGACTTAGTTGGAGAAGTTGATGGAGAACTGTCTTCTGGGAGGGAGGGAGGGGAGGGACCCCACTCTGGAGCAGTATGAGGAGTCCTCCCCCTGAGGAGGAGGAGGAGTGGCAGAGGCAATGTGGTGAACTGACCAAAGCCCCCCTTCCCCATCCCTCTGTGCTACTGAGAGGGAGGAGGTAGAGAATCAGGAATAAAACTGGAAGAATGGGGGGTAGAATCAAATTAATATTTGATTTTATTTCTCAATATACTATTCTGATTTGACTGGTAATAAACTAAATTAATTTCCCCAAGTTGAGTCTTTTTTGCCTGTGACAGTAAGTGATGAGGGATCTCTCCCTGCCCTTACCTCGACCCTTTCATTATATTTTCTCTCCCCTGGCCATTTGAGGAGAGGGAATCACAGAGTGGCTTTGGTTTGGGCAGCTGATGTCCAGCCAGCATCAACCCACCACAGAAGCCCTAACAATTCTGAGTCACTCTGGTTAGGTGTGAGTTACCACAGAACTTGCAGTAAGGTCAGTTCTAGTGCAATTCCAAAGTCAATCAAACAAGTTATGTTGTGTCATTGCATGTTTAGGTCTGTGCAGAAGAGATTTAGACCAACTCATTGCATTTAGCTTGTAACTCCACCAGGCTTTGGCCATTCGACCACTGTGACAAAATAGGCTTAGCCACCTCAAATTAATAGTAACTTCATTAAATAAACATTATTGTGGTTTGGATTTCAGGTCCTAAAAGCATCTGTACTGGGTCAAACTAAATGTCTGTTTAGCCTAATATTCTGTCTCATGTCCCAACAGGAGCAGGAGCTGAGAAAGAGCGCAGGAGCAAGACGGTCACAGGCAACTCTCCAGCTTCTTTCCTCAACTCTAGTACCAACATCCAGTGTTTGCCTGCAGAGGCTGAGCTTCTTGCTCAAGGAAAGAAAAGCTCTTGTTTTCTGAAAGCAAGCTAACTAACTCCTAATGGATCTTTTCTGTGAACCAGACTAGAGCCCACATAACTTCTATCATCCAGCAAAGTGCTCCTAATGTTCGTCTTACCTGAGCTGTGTATGAAGAATCACCTTCTTTGATTTGTTTGGAACCCAGATCCCATTTCATTGATTTTCTTCAGTTCTTGCAATGAAAGCGACTGAGGTCACTAGTGCAGCCTCCCGCAGTGTCAGCATTGATTTTAGAGCAGGTAGCCCAGGCCTTTGTCTAGGTAAGGATGTGAAAATACTCCAAGGACAGGAATTCAACAGCTTAGCAATTCAACTCTTAGCACCTAGTTCCCATGTTCCTGTGGTGAAAACACTTCCATTATATCAAGTTAGAAACTCCCAGTTTCAATTTGTCACCGTTGTCATATGACCAAATCTTGAGTTGATGCACCATGGTACTTGAGCCATTATCACATTATCACATACACCTGCAAATTACAGAGAAATGCATTATTGAAAAAGCGTGTTTTCTTACAGTAACTTGCAGAGCTCTATTCCAAGATTAGGATCAAGATGAAAACTTAGTCTAGAATGATAAAAGTTCACAAGCTGACTTGTTTTGGCCTCGTCAGGGGGTAGGTTTGTGATTTAGAGCCCTGGAGGAGGAATGCCTCCAAGCATCATTCATTAATAAGGTTACCAGATTCTTCTGGCTTTTCTGGGGGTTTTTTTGGGTTTGTTTTTTTTTTTTTTTCTTCCCCCAGGCTCTGGTTCCAGTCCTCCCTGGCTGATATCAGACACTTTTCTATTACATATCATTCATTGCACTTTAGAGGCACTGTCTGGAAGAAGCTATTTGGGGTAAAATTAGGACTTTAAGGCCACAATATCAGGAGCTCAGCTAAAGGAAGTGAAATATGCTCTTCAACAAGGGTCTCATAAAACCTAGGATATTTGAGGCTGCCTTTGTTGATAACAGGGTAATTCAAGAAGACATCATGAGGTCCCTGAATACTGCAAGTTTGAACCCCCGTTTGACAGCTTTATAGAAATCTGTCACTAATGTTACTTGCTATGTCTGCATCCTCTGGGAACAATTTTTTGGATGACTTCATTAAATTGGGAGAGAAGTGATACATTTTAAAGTATGCCAAAATCTGTACTTGCACTTTCATTGAAACAGAGAATCACAGAATGGTTTGGGTTTGGAAGGGACCTTAAAAGATCACATAATTCCAATCCCTCAGCCCTGGGGGACAGGGACACCTTTCATTAGACCAGGCTGTTCAGAGCCCCATCCAACCTGGCCTTGAACATTTCCAGGTGTGCAGCATCCACAACTTCTCTGGGCAACCACCAGTGACTCACCACCCTCACAGAATTTAAGAATTTAGTCCTAATATGTATTCTAAACCTGTCCTCTTTCAGTATAAAACTATTACCCTTTTCCTATCACTACATGTGCCTGCTGTTTCCAGAATAAACTCACTAAATATGAACATCCTTTCTACCTCATTCCTTTCTTTTCAGCCCTTGCCCTTACAACCCAGCTTCACCCTGGCAGTGGCAAAATCCAACTCTCATTTCCTCTTTTTTCCACTTTCATTGAACACACCCCCAACCCTTGCACTATTCAGGTCTGCATGTTTCCCTGCACTTTTTCAACCCTTCATACGCTGTAACTTTTCAATAAAACATGGAGTAGGAGTCTGCAAGTAATGCAGGAGATACTATATGAGAATCACAAAAAAAAAAAAAATAAAAATACAGGTATCATGTCCTTCAGTCACAATTCAATCCAGTGTCTAGAAGGTTACAGAATCACAGCTGGATTTCAGCATGGTGTGTACTCTAATGATCTATTTCCTAGTTTTCAGAGAATTCAATTCAATTGAATTTGATGATCTTAGAGGTCAAAAGCTGCTGCTATTTCAGGAAGCTTAATGAAGTACAATGCATAGAAAAGCCTGCTAGTTATGACTTTTTCATCGTGACCTGTATATTTTATAAAGGATAAGCACGACTTATAAAAGGTGCGAGGCCAGACAGAGGCACAGCATCTAAAGAGTAATGAATCTGAATTATTAAATCCTGGTTAAGAAAGCTTATAAGCCGTAATGCAAATCGTGTATTATGCCCTTTAGCTGCAAAACATGTATTACGCCTTTTAGCATGATTTTCCAGCTCTGCTTGGAACAGCTAAGAATTAGAATCATGAAAGGTTTCATGGTGAGACGGATTAATTTGCAAGACAATTTCAGAGCAGTTCATTGTCCGATTATACTGAAATATAGATTGTATAACCACATTGTTCTTCAGGATTGTGCAGTGTGATTCCCATCTAGCAGTGATAAGTGCTTGAAACACCAGAAATTAATACATTGATTCTTAGAAGTAGAAGAATGTTTTAATTAGATAATAGGGGAAATAGGGAAGAGATCTTGGAGACATTAGGCAAACCCACATTCTTGGAAAATTTCCAATGCTGTTGCTTCAGAACTGCAACACTTTTTCAGATTATGGGAGAACTACACTAAGGAATCACTATGGTATATTTGTTCAAATTGGGGAAAATAACTTCAGCTGTTGGATTTTCAGACAGTATGGGGAAAAGCCATATCAGGAGAACAGTATGAACAGTACCAAAAGAGCCCTTCAATTTGAAAAAAAAAAAATGGAAAAAAAATGAAGAGGACAAATTAAAAATGCAATTCCAAGACCAAACATTACCTTAGTGGGTAGGGAAAGCAAACAAGATAACAAAAAGATCAGTATTGTATTATTTTGAAACTAAAACATACTTGATGAGATTTAATACATACCAGTTAATTTTATTCCTTGTTCATCCATGTCAGGATGAGTAGAAAACAGCTTGATTTATGCCAAGATAAATTAGAAGATGGATGATACATAGAAATTTTCCCAACTGTATTGAGCAGTAAAGCAGCCTAAGTAGGAATATCATGGTATTTCCCTTATCACCAATTTCTAAAGGCTGGCTCAGACAAAATTTCTGAAATCCTAAGTATACTTAGAATTCTAAGTAGGGGGAAATTCTAAGTATACTAAGTATACTTATTTTGTCTCAGGCTTTCATCATGTCTTTCAGCTATGAAAAGATGATCTCACAAGATCCATTTTAGTCTATATTCTTAAGAAAAGAAATGCTGGTTCAAAATGTTAAGATTTTCAGAAACAGATGAACATCAAAAATTTTCATCACTTGATAGGTACTAAAGAGCATCTTTACTGTGTGGCTGTTGAATTGACAGGAAGAATTCACAGCAACCTCTTGAATTTAAAGATCTCTGTTATTTACAGGGAGAGGAAGGACAATCCCTGATACAGTTAAGAAAGATAAGCAACTTGCACAATGGTACTACTGATGACATGACTAAATATAGAGCACATTCTCGTTCCTGATCTGCAGTGTTTTCAGTTGAACCACACAACCTACAGAAGTCAGGAGAGCTAGACAGAAGGAAGGGTGGCAAGAGTCACAAGATAAGTACAAAAATTTGGCACACCATCTGCAGCACATCACCCATTTCCAGCCTAAGCACTTCCCAGGACAGAATTAATACATGTATTAATACAATGCCAAATGAATCTTGAGCAGAACAGAAAAGGTATTGTCACAATAGATTGTGTTTTACCTTTTTATAAGTGCTGACATTAAATGAAACATCTACACTTTTCTAAACAGGGCAGTTCATGCTATGGGGAAAGTGATGGCAAGTTTTAGACAAAGTAAGATTTTTGGAACCTATTTTCCTTGCAATAGGCTGAGAAGTTTCCCTAAATTTCCATGGGACCTGTATCAGGTAACAGAGTTCTAAGAGCACTGAAAGATAAATATAGCTGATAAAATAAGAAAGATTAAATAATGGTAAATCTATTGTTGAAGGAATTCCAAATACGGAAAAAGGAGTTATTCATTTTCCTGGCCACTGGAAAGAATATAAACAAGTTCAAATTGTATCCACAGTTCCTTTGAGGAAGATATGGAGCATGACATTGTACAAGAATAGTTTGGAGGGTCACTGTCTCCCTGTCCAGCAGGATCTGACTGGAGACTGCACACAGGCAGGCATCAGCCCAGACAGTGACACTGCTGAGCAAGACAGATGGGAAAATGACATTGAGAAGGCAACACTGGTGCTGCATAACAAATCCAAACTTCTCCTTCCAAAACATGCTGAACTCTCCTACGGGTGAAAAAAAAGGGTAATTATCTTTAGGTAAAAGGCTTTCTTTTCCAAACCACCATCAGTTTTCAAAAGTATGTTCTCACTGAAAGTACCCTTTGTGAAATCCAGAAGATATCTTCAAAATAATTCTATTTTCCTTACAAATGTCCTTCATGTTTAAAGACATCCTACTGATTTGCCTTCTAGATGCAAACATCTGAATATATCTAATTACCTCTCTCTCACCTGAATATCCATTTGCCCAAAAGAATTATATTCATAGAAACAAGTTAAGCATGTCCCCTGAAATGCACAAAAATGCACACAAAAGCAAAAATGAATGAATGCATCCCCTAATTACTGTCAATTTACAATTTCCTGTCACACAAGCTTTTGTGATTACTATATTTAACATAGTCCCATCTCCTCTTCATTTTCTCTCTTTTGCATTTCACAGAGTCTCAATAATTTACATACCCAGCACCTAGAATCCACACATTAGGATATATTTGGTAATCAAGCTAAATAACAAATAGTCATAATTTTGTCATGACAAGTCTTATTATTCTAAACAGAGGTGGCAATAGTTAAATGTCTGCACAGTGCTCAAGTTATTTGTAGAAGGGAGAAATACAAAAGAACAATTATGTGCCAAAGTCACAGGATCATTTCCAGAAATTTAACTTACATTTTATAATGAACACTTGAGGGTATTTTTTTTTTCCTTGGCAAAGGACACTGTAAGCCTGGCAGCACTGAGAAACCTCAGTTCTTCAATACTGAGGTACCTGTGACTATCAATATTTAGTCTGTTTTAAAGCAAACACTTGAAGTCAATTCCGTATTTATGAACACAAATAGACACCCTGTAATTACATGACACCTGAGTACGAAGAGATCCCTTTTTAAGAAACAGGACAAATGCAAAGATAAACATCACTAATCCTTAAGACTAAAATCTTCAAAATTTTAAATCAAACTGTTCAATTCTCTGTTTCCTGAGGAATTATGCATTTGATTTCTTTCCCCAATATGAGGTATCTCACTTTATACCCATCAAAGCTTTTTTCCAGTTTTGAGTCCACCATTCCATGTATTACCTTTCTTCCAGCCCTTTTGGCAACTGCCATTTTTTGCAACTACATATAGTTAGGGCAAACAGAGTGTCACCTATTCCCAATAACCATCACTAGGACACCTTTTTTAAAGAAATTTAAGACCTCTGAATTCACTTTCTAGGCTCCTCCCTAAGTTTGCTCTCCATTTGCTTTGAAGACCCAAAACTTCACTCTGGAGTCCCCATAGTAGTAATAGAAACTAACTTATTCAACAGGATGTTTTCAAATTTGAATATGTCAAAGTTAAAACAGATTTTCACCTCACTTTTCTTAATACACCCATGAATAGCTTGCCTCTACTCTGTGGATCACTTAACATACCTTATGCATACTAATAGCAATCCCCACACAAGACTCCAGGCAAGATTCCATTTTAGCATCTTCTGCTCTACCTTTCCAGAGATGTTACTTTCTCAGCAGGCTTGTAACTTGCCAAGGTCTCAGTCCTCTTCCTAAATAAGCTTTTACCAGGCAGAACAATCTCTTCCCATTGTGGTCTCCCAAATCGTTTTGGAAGGACCCCTTTGCAGAAGAATCCAAGATTTTGATTATCTGCTTGGCTCCAGAGGGAGGTAGCTGAAGGTTAATCATTCTCCTTCATTTTTCTGGCAAGATGAAGTGTCCATAACTCATCGCAGCTTTACAATATCTGACTTCTCTCCAGTTTCTTCCTCCTTTATGTTACAATCCTAGCACGTGTGCCTTCTTGACAATCCTCCACATCTATTTTTGTCTCCTCCTATGCTTGGACTCAGGTCCTTCCATGGTTTCCATTCCACAGTCTCCTGCTACACCTGTACCCCTTACACTCTTGGCTTCAATGATTTGCAACAGCAATCAGTTTCAAAGGACAATGTGATAAACCATCTATACGTGAGCATGACAAAACCAGTAGCTATAGTAACAGGAAAGCTTTAAACAAAACTGAAAAAAAAAAAATCTGAGGGATATCGCTCAACTGTTCCTCCATCCCCAAAAATTGCACAGTTCCATAAATGTCCTGCTGTGTTCCTTTGCCTGATTGTATCTCCACCTAGCCCAAAACACAGTGAGATAAAAATAACACTTTATTTTGCTTGGCTTAAGGAGGAAAAATAAAGACATAATCATACACAACAAAACTAGGAAAAGGTCATGTCTTTCCCTGAAAAAAAAAAAGAAAAAAAAAAGAAAGGAAAAAATAATATCTTTGTAAGTTGCAAATCCAGGACAGGCAAAATTGTCACTATCCCAGCAGTAAGACCACATGTTAATACCTGTGACCCATCTCGCTGTCACAAGAACCTGGAAAGCAATTTCTGACAGTGCAGAACAGCACAGGTGACTTTAAAAACACAGGTACAAGAAAAAGAACCTTCTGCAGGTTCTTGAGCAGAACTCTTGAATCTAACTTGACTGAGTCAAGGTAATAAAGAAAACACATTTTTTCTAACTGTCATATATTTTTCATTCCCTAGAGCCTGTGTAGATGGACTTCCATAGAAAAGACCAAAATAGACTCAGGGCCTCAGCTTACTTGACTACTCAAAAGGTCAGCAAAACCAAAAACACATTGTTCATTAATTGAACACACTTATACCTGTGTCACACCTTTTCATTCCTACATGTTAGAATAGGCATGTCAAAATAGATAAACAATACAGACTAAATTCATACCAGAAAAACGTCTTTGTTTTATATAGATCAAAAGAAATTAACCATCTTCGCTTACTGCAGTATTACCTTCCAAAAAATTATTCTTTCTTATTTGACCCTACTTTTCCTGAGGGAGTAGGACTATTCCATATATCTTTTAAATACATACAAATGTGTTGCTCCTTTCAATAAAAGCCATCTGAAATAGATTTCCTTTTAATCAGTGAGGTAAGTAGCCATGCAAATCAGGAGAGACAATTATGTATTTCAGCAAGGAATAGCCTGATATCTGTCAAATTGGAATATTATTATACCTGATTTAATTTTATACATTGACATTTCTCCATTGTTATTGATTAATGGTTAAAGCTCTCTAAGGTTGTTATACAACACTGTTATAAATAACTTATATTATTTGGCTACATAATGGATATGATCTGTACAAATGATGAATTATATCCCCCTTCTTAATTACAGCATCCTCTGAAATCTAATTTAAATAGTAGCTAAGCAGATTAAATTCAAAAGCAAGAACAACAGCAAGGCAGTTTGCAAAATGATACATTTATGGGTTTTTCTCTCGGTGCTGTAAAGTTTTGCCACAGAATGTTTTGTGAAGTATCATCTTTCTCAATATCTTATTAGATCACTGTAATCTGGATTTACATATTGATTCATTCAGTTTCAATGTCAATCAAGACATGAAAATTTAATAAAAACAACTCTAATTGCTCCTCGGAGACTTAGCAATAATTACTCCCATATCATCTCAGTGAGGCAGACGTCTTTAATATGGTCTGTTTTTCAAGCCTAACAATTGTTCATTTCTTTTGGGCACTGCATACTCCTCAAATCAGCATTTCACTCACTGAGATCTTGAAGGCTGCCTTAACAACATATCACATAGGGGCTACACTTGATAAAATTGAAACTGTATTCTGTCAACAATAATTATGTGGGTGTTTTGCTCATTTCCTGCTATAGCTGTCCCATGGCAACAGCGTGAAAACAGCGCTCGTTTTTTAAATACATAAATGACTGCTTTGATGACACATTTCTGGCTCAGGTTTGGCAAACGCAAGGTGAAAACAAAGACTTTTTTGAGAAACTATCACAACTACTTCTGTTATACGCAAATCTGTAGGGAATGTGCTAATTCCCAAGTGAAGGGCGCAGCTTTGCTGTAGTAGTGGTAGAAGTGGCCTGAGGCATTTCCAGAGACTGATAACAAGTCAGCATTTGCATTTCAGGCCGTTCTCTCCACCCTCGGTGAATTTCACAACAAATACCTCAACTGAAGGTCATTATTCCATTTAACCCTGCCTTTGGGGTTGTTGCTGCTAAGGCAAATCAGATAAATCACTGCTAAAATTCCACATTTTATCAGAATTATAACTGTCTGGAGTGCTGAAAACGTATCTGGTGGTATTGATGATTTTGTCACATAAACTCTGGTACTTAATTGTTTTGGTAAATGGAAAATCAGCTTTACAATTTTCAGTTTTAAGTGTTTTGAGAATATTTAATTTTCCAATAATATTTTATGGGCTTGTGGACCAAGAAGAATAGGTATTGTACAGACAGTTCATAAAGCAGTTACAAGATGAATTAGGATATTGCAGGTTTTACCCTTGGCTCTGTGAACAGCTAAGCTCTGATGTAATAAGACCTGATGGCAAGATCAAGTGCACCTACAACTCCAGACTTTCAAATATCAGCTTCACTGAGAAAAGTAGCAAAAATGATACCATTATGGTTATTTTTTGCCTATTATGAACACCCCATCTAAACTTGTTTCATTGAAGTTGATACTAATGCAGTATAACTCCAGAAACATCTGGAGACTAACAAAGTGGACCAGATTCAGGCTGGATTTTTAGAAGGAACCATTTAATAACCCACCATATGTCCCTGGGAGCATCCTTTTTTTCATTTTAACATTCTAAAGGGATTTTGAAAACAAAATGTAGCACTAACAAAATGTAAAATCCATAGATGCATGTACTTAAGATAAACCTGTGATAAATTTGAAGAATAGAACAGTTTTTGCTTTAGGGGAAAGAAACAACTCAAATGTCAAGCTGTACACTGGAGTATGAACAAAGCCCAGTGTGCCTGGAATGTCCAGAGTGAATCTTACACTAGCCTCATATCAATTGTCTTTTGTATTGTCACATGGATGTAAAGGAAACCGGGAGTGTTTGCTATCAGCATCTGATTAACCACTGAATTCTAACCATAGTTTTGGAACAAAGAACAATTTTATTTGATGCCAACCACTGTCTGTGGCAGGGAACCAGTACAGTTTCCATTAGAGGAGGATGAATTCTAATTCTGATGAGATGCGGGGATGAAATGCTAACTCTTAAGCCAAATGAATATTCATATAGGAAAGTGAAAATAGGTGTCAAGGACTTGCTGCACTTAAGTCCTGGGTTACATGAAAACTGTACACCATTCAACAAAACAACAAGGTTTCTAATGATTACTTTCTCCATATAATTTATTCATCTATTCCAGAGCAGTGTTTCAGGGCTTAATGAGTATTTGTAAAGCTCTGACTCAAATGCACTCTCAAAATGCAAAACATTAAACCATTTACAATGAACAGAGTAGTGTAGATTACTGGTTCAGAAAACTGCATCTCATCAACATATGCATTTAAAGGGTGTATTACTTCACTAGGCCCCTGTTCACAGTCCTGTGCAGTTGACAGGCTAAGTGTGCTTCCTTCTCACTGAATCCACTCTGATGTCCAGGGACAAAGGAAAAGTTCAGGAACTTTCTCTCTTTTCTTGTTTCACCCCATGTGACCTGCATTTTCCCTGTACGAGGCAATCTCATATCACATCTCAAAGAACTAATTGGAGAATAAATAAGATTAAGTAGCAATAGAATGGTCTGGGTTGGAAGAGACTTTAGAGATCATCTGACTGCAGCCCTCCCACCATGGTCAGGGACACCTCCCACTGGACCAGATAGCTGGAATTCCCATCCAGTGTGACCTTGAACACTTCCAGGGATGGCACATCCACAACTTCCCTGGACAACCTGTTCTTGTGCCTCACCACCCTCACTGGCAAGAGCTGAAGTCACCTCTAGTTTCTTGCTGGAAGATCAGCTTTCTGAATCAGAGACTTCTCAAAGTCTCTGACACAACAGACTTCTATGAGCACAAGTGGAAAACAAGATGACCTCATGCTTCCATGTGCTATCTGCTTGTTGATGTGATTCTCTGGCCCATTGTTGCAGTGCCATTGCACTTTTTATAGAGGCTGTATGCTCCTTAAACTAGATAAATGTCTATTAAAAAAAAAAAAGAAATTTTCAAATGTTAATTTTCTTAAACTATATTTTTTCTTCTTTGTATACTGTGATAGTTGCTTTATCACTATTAATAAAATCTCATGTAATGCTAATGATGGTAAAGAGTACTCCCAGTAATTCTAAAGGAAATCCAAGACTTCATACGACATTTAGTAGGAAAAGAGAAAGATCAGGCAAAATAAACATTCTGGGATTAAGTAATTCTTCTTTCCACATTAACTAGCTGTTGCCCAGACACTTTAATTCTTCACCATGCTGTGCACAATAAATGAGAAGTCAGGAAAGGCAAAATCTTGGCTTTTGATATCTCGTACCTTTCTGCCCATTAGTTCATCTCTCCTACACCTGTCAATGGTGGCTATTTCTACTTTCTTATTTTCCTCATGCATGGTCTCTACTGCATTTTGGGACACAGGAGAGGGTATAGTTTACATTTATATACATCAATGCCAATGTACAAACGAAAAATAAAGCTGTGAGTGGTTCATGGCAGCCTCCTGGACAGAAAAGAACACACATTATTGTTAGGTTCTTTTTATTAAATTAGCCAGCTTGGAAGTTTAATGTCAGTTTTTCTCTTTAGCCAGGCATAGTAACTAGTTTGGCTGAAATATAATCTAATAAGGGGTCAGTGTGGGGACTGAAGGAAAAAATTTAAAAGAAAAAAAAAAAAGAAAAAATTGCCCAGAAGAAACATGACTGAAATCCCAGATTATACTAATTTCCTTAGCAGTACTGTATATGCAGATAATATTTTTAGAAACCAACATCTCTCAGAAACAGGCATTACGTTAATTAAAATATGTCGTAGCCTAAGATTACATTTTATTAATTCCTGTTTGCAAGAAGGTCATGTCTAATGATTTCCTCTTGGAGTTCTGGTTTTAGCAATCAGATTGTTAAAGATTTTGATTCTTGTTCTACTTGTGAAATTACTCAGATCCTTGCAAACACAAATGCCAATTCCCTGATCTTTCAGTGTTCTTTTGAAGTTTTTGCCCCAGTGGGATTTTCTTTTTCTTGAGGTAAAACAGCTGCATGTACAACATCAGGAACTGTAATTAATTTTGCATCAGTCCAGAATAAAAGCCATGTGTTCAGATAACCAGGATAAATCACTGTAACAGACCAATACTGTTCTCAATTGCATTATCACTGCATTCAATGCACAGTTGCAATTGTGCTTCACAGCTGGCACAAATACACAATTCCTTGTGAATAATTAATATTGAGCTAAACTGTAACTGCATATTTAAGTATTCATGACATTTTACAGAAAATCACGTATGCAAAATTCTCCCAATGAATGAGATATAAATTTAAGAATAACCACCTCCTTCAGTTAACGCCTTGGGGAGCAGGAACATCTTGACCACTGTCAAAAGAGTGTATTGAAATCACATCTTTTAAAGCATTTTGTAAGCATGCAGAAACTCTAGAGAGAACATCAGAGTGGTTAGATGGACAGGCAGAGGCACAAAGAAATGTGGCCAATTTATCTGTTTCAATAAAAGGCAGTGGTTTGTCCTAAATCTTTTCAGAGTCCTTCAGTGTCTAATATCACCAGTAGTACTAGCACATAACACATAGCACATTCCACCCTTCTAAGTAATATTAATATAAGTTTCAAATCCTTCTAAATAATATTAATTAATCACATTACTGACCTGAGTTCACAGAGGGATCAAACTGAAGGCAGTTAACCAAATAAACACAAGTGGTCAGTGCTGTGGAAAATGGGGCAGGAATTTTGGAACTTATTTTGCACTCCCTAAAGATTACTCAGTTCAATTCCTCTGAACTTTGGGCGGTGTGAGCACCTATGCTGATTGAAAGCATCTTGTGGAGCCCGCACATGCTGTGGTTCTGTGTCCAGGGTTCATTCTTGTGGATGCTTTTAAAGATGCAGCCTCCTCATGTTCAGACACAAGCTTAGCTGTCCTTGGTGATTAATGAAATATATTGGCACAAGAAGTGCAAATATCTGTAATCATGTCTCACCTAGGTGCCTGATGACCTGAGAGCAAAGAGCAGGTACATCATGAAAACTGAGGAAAGGGCTTTCAAACAGGTAAGGAGGAGCAGGAGAAATGCAGCTCCTCCCCGACACCATAAGAATCAGGACAGATCTCCAGCATTCTTTGAATTTTGCTAGTTTTACATGTCCTGAATTTGTCCTACAATTTAAAAATTCTCTTGTTTTGACATTTGCCTAAGCAAGAACATTGTTCCTAGCACCTGCTTTTGAGCAGGTGCTTTTCTTGCAGGAAAATTTCTCAGTGAAAGTAGCTGTCATCTAAAGAGGCAACAGATCAATGTCAGAAAACTTGTTGATCAACTTCCTGCATTCTTGTTCACTTGAAAATGAGAAATGAAGAAATGAGTTCCGAAAGGCTTCTTCAAGGAACAAGGAAAATTGTTGCATACCAACAGTCGCAGACAACATTTTCTAGAAAATCTTAGGCTTAAGCATCTACTAAGGCCTTATTCACATAAAGAAATTTCAATGTAACTAAATTCACTTAGCAACTTGCTTGGTGAAGGGCTATACTCCTCCTGTGAGAGCATGTCAGTTTATTGAGACAGAAAACCCAGATGTGTTGTTCTTTACCAAGAGAAAGGGCACACAACTGAGGAGACTACAGCCATGGCAGCCATGCAATCTGTAGCTGAGGCAAGCTGAGGGCACAGCTCCAGCTTGTTACCAGTCCCACATGGTCAAAGTGCCCTTGCCAGCAGCACAGCAACAGTGAAAAGACTTGAAGAGCTAAACAGCATCTCCTCTTTATCTGAAAGAAAAGAAAAAAAGGTTGCTGTTCTTTTCCCAAGCCTCTAGTTTGGCTTCTCTCAGTCCTTGCAGGTGACCTGAAGCACTCAAACATTTCTCTCTTCCCTGCACCTGCTATCCCCTTCCTTCCTCCTCTAACCTGACCTGAAGTAAATCTTGCCTTCAGACATGATCCGTACTTTGAAGCATCTTCCAAAAACAATGCAGTTGCAAAATGTGCAACCTTTATCTGCAGTATATTCTACAAAGCTTTGATAACATAGTTTGCCAGATAAGAATGTGAAAAGAAATACATATTTTATAGCAACCACAGTGGCAAAATGACTGAATTTTGTTGGCTTACTTGGTGAATTTCAGCTAAGTGGGGAAATAAGCCCGGTAGAAAAACTTCCCTGTGTGACATGCTGCATCTTCCATATAACCCTCTGCTATCCTGGCTGCACCAGCATAACAAACTAATAATACTTACAAGTGTGAGATGTGCAGGTTTCATAACAGAATTCCAGTGGGAGTAATTGTTACCAGTTTTAAGACAGAACTTGTCAGGTTTGGGAAAGAGACTGAATACAGTTGCACCTGTGACAGCAGAAGGCTGGCTGCAATGATCCAACAGACCCTACATTTCAAAGTAAAAAGAAAAAACAAAACAAAAATGAGAACACCAAAGTCCTGGAAAAAAAGAGCCAAGTCTCAGAAAGAACAACAGCAGAACAAAGACAGTTACACATTAGCCAGCACACACGCTCCTGTGTGGCTTCTGTGGCTGGAGATGCCAGAGAGAAGAGCATGAGCCAGCAGGGCCATAGCAGTCACTGCCATGTAACAGATCCTTTGCCACACAGAATAAAAAGATATTACAAAACAAGAACGGAAAAAGGAAAAAATATTTTAATAAGCAGGCCTTCTCCATCCCCACTCTGTTTCCCAGACACACAACAATCTTGCAAAAACAGGGAGAAGGGAGAAAATATTTTCAGGGGTGGCAAATGCATCCACAATTCGTAGCAGCAGGCAGACTGAGCAGGCTTGTGGTGCTGCACTGACAGCTTAATTGCATTCAAGGTGCTACCGACAATGTGCCATGAAAACTTGTGCTGGGAGATCATTCCTATTTGGAAGAGTACAAAAAGCAAGAGAAGAGATGGAAAGTAGCTTGTCCAGAGGGTGAGTCCATACTCAGAGTAAAGCTGCCTCCTGAATGTGCATAAGGCCAATGCCCTGAAAACTTTCTGTCTGGCTTTACTGCCTTTCACCTCTAACTCTTCAAACAAAAATTATCCAGTGGCAGCTCACTTCAACCAGGTTTTGCTGGGTCTCGGGATCCAGGGATAGATGAAGAACAATGCAGAGCCTCTGAGCCAAGGAGCAATACACTCACTGCTCATTCTGCCCAGGGTGTAACATCAACTCAGACTTTTCTAGGAAAGGGGGGCTCACAGACCCCCAGCAAGGAGTTGAACAGCAAAGTATTTCACAGGCCTGCAGGTGGAAATAGAGAATAACGAATTCCTTCTAAGGAGTAACTGTCTTCCACATCCTAAAAACCTGCTTGCAGATTTAGGGAATTCTGCAAAGTGGGGAGGAGTTTCTTGCTTTGAAACAAGCAGTATCTCTGCTGTTTCTTCTGGAAAGGGAACCTGCCTCCTTGACAGCCTTCTGCAACTTGCCTTATCATTTCTACTGAGTGAGATTTCAAACCTCAGGCTGAAAAGAATTGTATGCAACTTTTATACCTAAATTAAGGCCACCTCCAACTGGTAGTATCTCCCAAGTGGGATAACACTACTTTTGTGTGGAAGAGAGAAATTTAGAAATTTGCTACACACAAGAGAGAAATTTGCCACACTGTAGATTATTTGTGAAGTTTGTTTGTGCTTTACTGAAATTGCTTTGCAAAACAGTCTGATTTACATTTGGTGGCATTTTTCATCTAAGAATATTATTGGCATAAGTGTTTAGTATACCCCTGCCAAAAAAAAAAAAAAAACCCACAAAAAAAACCCACAACAGAAAATTAACATGCAAGGCAAAGAGCAAAAGACAAATGCAAATCCCCTTAGGATTTTCTTAGGAATCAAAAACCAGTTGGAGTAAACATTTGCCAGCTCAACAGTTTGAACTGTCCTATACACATCTCTCTAATAGCCTCTGCAATAATTGACAGAGTACAATACCTAGAAAAGATGCCAGCACCTCACAAATATGAGGCTGCTGATAGGATTAAGCATAATCCTGTCTCACCAATGAATAAAGAAAATAAGAAATGGAACCGTGTAGTGTGGGATAGCACTGAGTCTAAGATACACTTATGACAAGCTTTTGGTGGTTTTTGTGCACAACAAAACTTCACTGAGAAGGTCATGCATGAATTATGAAAAAAAAAAAAAGCATTATAACTGAAGAATGCCAGGCAAAGCAGGAAATAATCTTTAATTAATTTGTGAAGAACTTTCATTTGGCATACACAGTCTGTCAAATAAAGACAGAACAGTAGCTTTCTTATTAAGCTGATAAAATTGACCAAAAGTGAAGAAATCTCATAGTCAAAAGGCATTAGAACAATGGATTTTTACTAGGAGATGTAATAGAAATCCACAGGGAATCCTGGCAATGCTCACTGGCTTTTTTCTCCTGCAATCAAAGGTATTTCTGACAGAAAACAGAAAAAATCTTTACATTTTATGCTTTTCTAGATTTTGACTCAATATTTGATCTCAGGCAGGGTAAAATGCAAGTAAATTCGAACTTATTCATTAATTCTAACAAGTCAAAGTACTGCACTTTGTCTTTTCTTATCGCTATTATTGTCTTTGTAATTTTCATTTCCAATTGCCATCTCCATCTCCCACCAGCTTGCACAGGTATTAAGGGATATTTTTGTCATTTGTAAAATGCTGGGAAACTCGTGATAATAGGCACTTTATAAATGTAAGGTGTTATTTTAGTGAAACTGGGACAAACTGCTCATTTCAAACATAATTGGCTACAATGGAAAAACTGGAGCATCCACAGAAAACTGGGCCATGGTGCATGTGAGGTGCTAATATTTATCCTAATGTGGCACCTTTGGCTCAGCTCATAGGAACTATTCACTAGAACCCTATTCACTGAGGTGTGTGAGCAAAAGAATGTTAAAAGAATTTTATCTTTATTTGAAAGTGCTTCCTGGGAACAGGAAGCAATTCAGCAAATCAGTGTGTTTGTTTTTCACATCCACAAGCCAAAATTTAAATCTCACTTAAGCCTAAAGGGAAACAAGTTGCGTGATTTCAGCATAATCCCTTCAGAAATGTATTCTCTTCACAAGAACACTGCTCAGCACAGTAGCAGCTCTGTGCAGGAGAAGCCTCAAACTGAAACATTAGAACTGCTAACATTTAGGTTAAGAGGGAGAGTCGTTATTAGCAGCCTTTATAACAATATCCTATATGAATTCATAAATAATCTTAGCATATTGACATCCTGGAAAGGAAATATGGAAAGCTTGCCTAGGAGCTGCCTGCATTAATCTTCATTCTATCCTGTACTGGCATCTTTCCCAGTTTCCTATGCCCAAAGTTCACAATGTCTGTTTTTAAAGGAACACACTGACCCTTATAGAGAAGAGCCCAGAAAGCCTGATTTGCTACTAGTTTTAATTTTTATATCCTCTTTTCCTAAAACAAGTTGTTTCTGAAGTGCAGTTTCTAGTGAGCCAACAGAAGACAGCCTTTATGGGAAAAAAAATTGGTGTGCAAATCAGATGACTAAGGAACGTGGATTGATCTCACCACCAGGCCTTATGGGGGGAGAATAAAGTAGCAGGATTCCATGGAGCTAAAGCTCATGGTCCAGTCTCACTAACATAGACCAACACTGGCCAACAGCTCCTTACCATGGGCTCTGAGCAACTGTTCCATGCAGGAGCTGGGCCCAGTGAAAATCTCAAGAATGTTTTCATCCTGCCAACTCCTTGCCAAGGCCAGCAGTGATTTTGCCTTTGTGAAGCAAATTTTGGATTCCATGCACCCATTCTGAGTAAGGAAGGGAGAGGTGAGATCAGAGCCAAGCAGCTGATTGATAGCTGCAGCGTAGACACACTCATAAAGAAGTTCCTGGAAAAATAAAGTACTGCATGCTGTGAGACAAAGAGGTTCAAGGATTTCTATGCAACAGAACCACTTCACTCTTCCAGGAAAATGTCACAGCAAAACACTTCTAGTGGATGCACATCAACTGGCCAGACAGGGCTCATGTAGTCCTCAGAGAAACACCCTCCCTTTTGGGGAAACAGGCCAATAAGATAACAGCCTAAGGTGCCACATGTACCTGTTTCACATGTGGATCTCTACCGTGACTTTAGGAGCCTGGAGTTCACCCCTCTTCTCAACAGAACATGAACACACCATCAAATCTCATTATATAAGTCTGATTTGTCTGCTTCCCTTAGAAGTCAAGGCACCTGGGTTTGGGAGGAGACTGGCCTGGCGTTGCTGTCCTCATGCTGCAAAGTCCCCAGCTCTCCCTCTGCTGAAGTGGAAGCCCATGCACTGCG
Organism: Cyanistes caeruleus; assembly: GCF_971803275.1. Lineage (NCBI taxonomy): Eukaryota > Metazoa > Chordata > Aves > Passeriformes > Paridae > Cyanistes > Cyanistes caeruleus. Next base: position 19,693,192 of record NC_141706.1, read on the forward strand.
GAGTTTCCTACCAGCACGTGCACTCCTTGCGTCACCTTGAAACCCCTGGCAAAAAGAACAGGGCTTCCTTAGGGGTCCTAGGGAGAAGAGGCGCTTGTCATGTTCTCAGACTGAAGAGACTGTGTTACCAACACAAGGGGAGATGTAACACAAAGCCTGGTTTTGGAGTGTCTGTATAAATCTACAGGGACACCTGACACAGTCAACCATTTCTATCATTATGCCTACCTCTGACTACCCCAAAATGTCTTTCCAAGATATTACTTTTTCCCTCATCGTGGTGGTGATAATTCACTCTGGGTTACAATGAATACATAGTTTCCTTACTAATCAGCTCCAAAGTTAGCAAAGGATACTGCCTGCTGTTCTTGCTTATCCAAGGTAATTTACTGAAATTAAGTTAGTTTACCTGCTGATCTCTATGGAATGCATTCAGGGTATTCCTCAACAGTCCATTATATTAAGTTCTGGGAAAATCACCAGCAGGAGCTAAGACTAATACCTTCTAAAACCTTTCTGAGCAAAGCTTCCCTTTAGCAAGGTTGTTACCCTATAGCTCCTGTCATATACAGCACATACTGTACTAGTGGAGATGCAACACTAGCAGAGATTCTAGGTCAAGTTTCACACACTCCCAGCACAGTTACTGTGGATTTAGGCTGGGAAATTTGAAGGAAGAGTTTGTCCCTCACTGATACCGTGAGGATGTGAGGACAGTGTGAGATGACCACCTAAATGAAATACAATGCATTTTTTATGCACTTGGAGATCAAGAATACCTTTGTTTCTAACAGTCTGAAGTTTTCCCTCTGATGCATGCTCATAATTCCCACTGATATCTATAATAAAATCCATGCCCCAATTCCCATTATCCTGGCACACTGCTCTCATGACAAATGACAGAGAGGATGAAGACAACAATAGAAGGGACATTATCAAGGCAGGTAAAATTTCCCACAAGAGTAAGTCTTAAAATATGTGTGTTAGATGAATGAACACAGCAGCCACTTGCCTGAGGTTGCCTTTATTACTCAAATAAAATGATATCTAAGAAAAAGATATTTCCACTGCTTTGGCAAGAGGCACAGCCTGCATTTGCTCCCTGAACACACTTATTCATACTTTTCTCTCATTTTTATACAAACGCCAAGGGCTGGTCTAGCCAAAGTTTTCCACCCACCGTGGATGACACAATTTGCAGTTTGGCTTTATCAGTTGTGCATGGGAAAGTGAAGACACCACACCCAGGCTGCTCCTTACACCTCTCCTGCTCCTTCTCCCATCTCACCTAGACATGCTGCACGAAGGACAAGCAGCTAGAGCAGGTTCAGCATGGAGAACTCTTTTTGCCAGCAAAGCCCAATGCCTTGCTTCAAGCCTCTGGTGTTATAAAATAAAGGAGTCACAGCCCAGCACACATCCCTGCATTTTGGGCATTGTTTTGAGATGGGATATATAACACAGTGTTACCACCCTGCATCTTCAAACCTGGGTCAGTCCCTAAAACTAACAGTAGCAGCTTAGAAATGTTTTGATTTTAAAAATCAAACTTGTTTTCTGATCCTTGGTGTTTTCCAGCCTTACGTTCACCCTCCTGAGACCCTAATCACCCTCAGGAGAACTGTAAGCATTTCATTTTCAGACAAAATCTGGCAGTCTGGCCTAATCCCATGACTCAAGGCTGCTAAAAGAAAAAAAAAAAAAAAGATGGGGTGGGCATGGAGAAGAGTACTAAGTACACAAAAAACCATGAAAGCTACCAATATCCAATTCAGAATTTTATTCTACAAAGGTAGCAGCCAAAATTACTCTGTTCCTAAGAACTATTCTAACACAACAGAAAGCAAAGTTTAATAAAACCCCTTAGACTTGTATTTTACTTGCAAACATTCTGGCAGGGTGAAAGGCCAGGCAGAGACCTTCACTTCATCTGTCACTTGACATTTTTTGGAACATCTTTGCTACTGAAGAACCAAAATTCTGCAGCAATGAAATTTCAATGTATAGGAATGGGAAGCAAGGGCAGAAGGAACCACATACAGATAGACACTCATGGACAAACACAGCAGAATGGCTGCAGAATTTATTTCACTCTACTCTCATCCCAGCCATGCAACAAACCAGAGGAAGGATATCTTATGATTGAACACTGGCCTGGAACATCTGAGTTCAGTTCCCAAATATTTCATAAAGTTTCAGACTCAGTTGTCATCTTACAAATATACAAAGGAAAATAATGTTTCCTTTCTTGGACTCATGTTCTGTGCTTTTTCTTCATATTGTGAATCTGCCTCTTATTTGATAGGAGCTACTTAGCAAAAAGGAAACTCTGATTTCAGCAGGGGCCTGTAGCTGCTGTAACAGCAAGTCATAATCTGAATCAAATCTCACCTCAAACCTTTGCAAAAATTTCAGCTCTGGATATGCCTTTAGGAGCAGGATCATTACTGCTGTAAACAGCCTCTGAGCCAGATGTGAGCAGACGTCCCACAGTTCTTATTCTAGTAACCTTTAGCTTTTTGACTAAAATACTTAAAGAATCTAAAAATACAGTGTGGAATAAATCATGCTGCCTAAAATTCTACTTTCCCTCCCCTCAAATTTTATGCCTTTTATGCTGAAATGGAAAAATGGCAAAAGCAACAAAGAAAGGGTGATTATTAATCTTTGATCCTGAGTCACTTTCTCTTACAGAGCCCTATTCTTCACCTCAGGAAGTGTGATACAGGAGCACTCCCACAGCCTGATTAAAGGTCCAGGTATGGGGTCACACAATGCACAAAGAGAGCTGCAGAGTTTCAGAGAGCAACATGTATTTAATGTGTGACTAAAGGCAAGCACGATAAAGAACGCAATAATGAACATTCCTAATGATTGCCATAGCTGTGAAACTGCCACAGCATTGTTTGAGGTAATTGTGGTGAGAAATTGTTTGTTAAGAAAGAAATGGTCAAATCTGTTTTCTACAGTGCTAGCCTGGGTGATTACAAAACAGAACTTGCTGGGAATGCCAGCTTGCTGGAAAATGGCAGTGTGCCCTCCTCAACTGAAAACCGCCAAAGGGACCTAGGTTTTACTGGCTTGCATGAATACTGAGGAATTAGAATTGAAAACAAGCCAGATGAGGTAGCTAACAACTGGGATTTCAGGTTTGTCAGCAGAGAGATGCTTCAGAGAAGGGTCAGAGGTTACACCTGGAGATTTAGAAGATAATGACAGAGTTCAGACAGGCATCAAACCCATCTGGTCCCTCAGAAAGCAAATTGTCATGAAGTCCAGTTCTGAGAAGAGCAACTTGGTTTAAGATGCAAAATTCATTACTTCCTAAGGAAGATGCTCACCTTAGCTCTCACTTCTTAAATGAAGAATTAGAAGAAATATTAAAAAAAATAAAGTCTCAATTTTTAAAAAGTCCACAAACAAAACAGCTGTTGCAGGAGCCCCAAACAATCCCAGGTGACCAAAACAGCAACCTATCTGCAAGCTCTTACCACTGCTCCCTGCAAAGATTGCTTTTATGGCAACAGCTTTCCTACAAGGGAATTGCTCTCTGAAAAGTACTGAAATTGCAGATGACAACAAAATAGGCTCTCTCTGAGAGCAGGCAGTGCAGGGAGAGCAGCGGCCAGCCCACTTTGGGAATGGCATCCGAGACCCGCCGCCCCGCATTGGGCAGGAGCCTCTCTTTTCACCAACACAAAGGAGGACGTGTGAGCATGAAATCCACTTTGAGCACTGTTCACAGAGTTGAATCTAAAGACTGCTTTGGCCTGGCCACCATGAGGAGCTGCATTTTGATGATCACACTGTCAGAAAACACCTTTTTCCTCCCCAAGTCTTCTACCATTCATAGAATTTTTATGTTTTAAGTCAATTTAAGTCACAAGGAATCCCGCTTAAGAACTTGATTCTCAGTATCTAGAATTTATAGTTTCCAAAAGGGAAACAGCTGTAAAGATTATAGGAAATCAGGAGATTTACTGTTAATGTACTAGTCCCTCAAGATTTCTGCATCTTTGGCCAGATACAAAAAAGCGACTTTCTTTTGTGAAGTCATATTTTACACTCAAGCATAACACTTCCAAATTTTTAAGGTGGTAATCTGGCAAGAACTGGCAAAACATTAGGACAAACAAAACATTTCATATGCATTTTACTAGATCTAACAGCAATTCAGGCTGTTCCAAGAACTCTGCTCAATTTGTCAGCTGATGAGCAACCTTATAACTAATCTAAACATAAAAGCTTATCTAGACATAAAAGCTTGTCATAAAACCTTGCTCACCTACTCTGTCAAGAGAGTAGGGTTTCGTATCTCTCAAAGAAATTTTGATTAGACAGAACATAAAGAAAGAGTTCCCAACCACTGAAGAACAGAAACTATTAAATAGCATATGTTTTTCATTCAGACCTGGATTTAGTGAAAGGTATTACAGAAAGTCCTGAAGTATGAAAATGCACTGGCTATCAGATATAATGTGAGCTGTTGTGCTGACAACCCTATATGACCAGAAGAAAAAAAAAGAGACTTTGTAACCTTGTTTCTGTATGTACCTGTGAGAAAAAAAACCAACAACAAAACCAAACAAATCCCAAACAATGTCTATTTGTGAGGGCTCATGAAAAGCTATAGATCTATAAAGCTCAGGCAGTCCTTTGTCTCATCTTGCTGCATATTAGGGATATATTTCATGTTCAAATTTGACTTACAGCAATAGGCAGCCAGCACAGTTCATGCCCTGTGACTCACAGTCAAATACACTGTTTCATAAAAGGGGGTGTCAAGGACACTCCTCAGCATTCTAGAAAAAAAACCAGAACCATCTTGATAATTCAGACGCTAAAATCCCCACACATTTTGTATCATCATTACTTAAAGAACTGAAGACATTAATGGCTACCAAAGATGAAGCACTGATATTTCAGTATGGTTTGCTCTGCATTATGTTATTCTTAACCTTTTCTATTTTTTAGTTTCTAAAAAAGCTGCTGCATCCATTTACTGTACTGGAAAATTCAGTGGCATGAATGGTTCTAAATTTAGGATGCAGGACACTGCAGCTGTGATAACGTTTCGGAAGTAGAAGGCATAGTGGGTACATGGCATATTTAGATAAGAGGACTATTTTTAGTCAAAATGAAACTCAGTTTTGGCTACTTTAGCAAGTGCACTAATTTGGCTAATCAGTTCAGATAGACTTTACCCCAGCTCCCACTCTCACCTGCAAGGTACCGCATACTGCTACCTCTTCTCACTATTTGTCTTTTAAAAAATAACGGGTAAAGCAGGAGAAAAGTAATCATAAACTTGTCACATGCATTTCTGCTACCCCTTCCTAAGCATCCAGTGGCAGATACTTGGAGAAAGGCCAGCAACCTGTCTAGACCACTATACTCTGATGCAGTACAGCCATGCTCTCCCACAATTTTCTCCTCACCAAACTGCTATTGTTGGTCTCCTCCAAATGGAACAAATTATCACTGATCAATTTCTGCTAAGTTCAGCATTTTATTGCACCAAGAGAGTGCAGTCTACTATCTCTCTTCCACTTACTTCAAGCTTAAAATGTTGCTTCATGACTGGATCATTTTTCACCTTAAAACCCTAGCAACTTCTCCCCAGTTACAACCTTTTCACCTTTGAACACATCTTGTCTTCAGAGTAATCCATCCTGCTTTCTTAAGCCTGAGCCTGGCTTCTGTAGGATCTCGTTTTGACACACACTTGCCATGTCATTTTTAGATAGCAAGTTCTCCATCACATGGAAACAGATTGTTGACAGCCACACAGTAAAGTGGCAGTTTTAAAGTCAGAGACCAGGCTTTCAAGTCAGCAGCTATCAGGCACATTCTTAAAAAAAATTACTATTGGCTTTTATTGATAGAAAAATGTTTTTAATACATTTCAGTGAAAATCAGTAATTTGATCAAGGCTGAAAGCAGTTAAAATTTGTAATACTGAGATAGATTTTCATTAACAAGCTGTGCACAAATTAAGGTTAATTATTTCCAGACTAATCCATCCCAACTCATCAGCATAAAAGTTTATTTTTTCTTTTTTTGAGGAGAAATTTGCAGTCATATGTTTCAAATACTGCTGCAGCTCTGGTCTCCAACCAGGAAAGCATGGGTGTAGTGAATCTACTAAGCACAGTCCTAATTTTTTCCTATAACTGGGATATGGGCATCTGCAGCAGAGCAGTAGATTTGTGCTTCTCCAAAAGCACAGAGCGCAGCAGACTGGATTATGTGCTTAAAAATGAAGCTGAGTGCTAATGAGCCTTACCCAGCATTCAATATCCACAGAGAATTCCCAGTCTGTGGCTCCATAGAGCTTGGCCTCAGCTCTGAAAGTCATAGAATGACCTGGGTTGGAAGGGACCTGAAAGATTATCCCATACCAACCTCCTGCCCTGGGCAGGGACACCTTCCACTATCCCAGATTGCTCAGAGCCCCATCCAGCCTGGCCTTGAACACTGCCAGGGATGGAGCATGCCCATCTTCTCTGGGCAGCCTGTTCCAGTGCTTCACCACTGTCACAGTAAGGAATTTTTTCCTAACATATAATTTAAACCTACTCTTTCTGTTCTAAGCCATTCCCCACTGTCCTGTCACTACATGCCCTTGTAAATAGTCCCTCTCCATCTTTCCTGTAGGCTCCATTCAGGTACTAGAAGGCCCCAATTAGGCCACCCTACCCAAATATACACACATGACCAGATTACTCTCTCAGAAAAACCAACTAAGCAGCACTGTTTTCAATGGAGTCACACTGGAGGAAAAAAAAAAGGAAAAACATATTTAGATTATCAGCAGTATGATGAAATTTTCAACTCCTTGAAATTTTCCAAAGAGCCCACAGTCATATCAATGATGCCTTTAAGAAACTCAAATCTCAATACCAGAAATTAGGCCCCATTCATTATTTTTATCCCTTAATCCTGCTGAGCTCCCAGAAGATTTGTTGTACTGCATTTGAATTTCTCTTGTAGTACTTCAGCGTGCATTTTGATGGAAGAATTTCACTACCGAGGCATGCTCTCCCAGCTTATTACACCAACACTGCTCTCTTGTGGTAGACACTTAAAGGGAATTTTCGATCCACGCTATACACACAACTTAGCTAATACTATCCAGTGGCCTAAGGGTATTTACAAAGCAACCACCAATAAAATGGATGCCCACACTTTTGATAGATAAAACAGACGAAAAGCAACAGCAGATGATTAATTTGTCTTATTGGATATTAAATATTCAGATGTTTATCCTCACGCCTCTGCCATTGCCAATACTTTGCACAGAGAGTGCTTTTGCAGTTCTCTTTTCTGACCTTTTCTACCAGGATGCATTTATCAGACCAAAGCTAACAACCATTCTGTGCAATTTTAAATGTCTTTCAGAAATTCAAATCCACTCCTCAAAATGAAACAAAAGTGAAAATGAAAAATGTATTTTCTCTCTATCAACTCTCACAGTTACCTGATGATTTTAATTTACCATTTATTAAAAAGTTATGGTTTCCCAAGCATGATTCATATTAGCAGGCTACAGAAGACAATAAACTGCTAAATGCATTCATTTTCCTGATTCGAAAAGTGCAATGAAGACACAAATTCATTGAGTAGGAGGCCAAGTGACTACAAAGGTGCCTAGAAATGGGAAAGGGAAACCAAAACTGCAATTCAATTAGATAACTAAAGTGCCTAAATCATCCAGAGTTTTAATGGATCTTTTTCATCTTTATGGCTCTGAGAATATCACTGATGCCCTACTGGAGCAATTCACCCCTGGATAAACATCAACCATCAGCTTGCTACTTTTTTTTATTTTTTGTGGGTTAAAAATGAAAAAAATATTGCTTTTCTTCACTATGGTAGGAAAGATTAATTTGTGTGTAGCACAGACACCAACCATAAAAAAGGCAAATGCCCCCTGGACAGGCTGGCAACAGCACACACAGCACTTAAGTCTGACACAGTGACAGAGGTGCTATCACAAGGCACTCATTTAAAACACAATGTTAGTGACACTTTGCCACAAAAGGCTTGTGGCATTTAAACAAATCCCTAATAAAGGGTCACACTGACGTCAGCAGAACTAAGACAATTCATAGCATGGAAAAAAAACTCAGCTACATGTACGTACCCCAGTGTGATAACTCATTGGTTTGCTTTTTAATGCAATTCAACACTTTCAGGTACTGTCCAGAGCTGAGTAGGTGGGTTCACTGATGGAATCAGGTGGTGGATTTTTACCAAGTAACAGCTTGCCCTTCTTCTCCTCTGTCTTTTCCTTCCTTGATGCACCATTTGACTTACAGGACTCAAAGCTGCTTTATATCTGTTAGCAGAAACCAGAGGCCCCTACATGCAAATCTCTCAATCTTAGGTTAGACCAGCCTCAGCCTCAGGGACTGCTCTTGCAGCTCCCATGCCCTTTACCACTGGATCGTGTCCTGTCCATGGGAAAGATTTGGATATGCTGCACTTGTTGTAAGCAAGTTTATTGAGCAGCTTCCCCAGGCAGCCCCAAGAATCAAAGCTTTCTGTCTACTCAGTTTTTCAGAAAGGTTATGACAGTGAAGCCAACACTTGTTTATCCCTCCCACTGCTTCTGCTCTCTGTATAAACATTGGACAAACAGCCTTGCCAAGGCCAAGAACTGATACTGGGGTACCCAGCCCTCATGGCTCCCGAGCAGGAGATCCAGGAAAGCCACTGGCCAAACACACCTGCAACAACCCCAAAGGAAAGGCCAGCAGCACCACCGTTGATCTGAAGCTCCAGGAAGATGACCCAGAGCTGAAGGACAAGGCTTTCTGTGTCTTCCAGCACACACAGCTTCTTTGGCTGCAGAAAGATGCAAATCCTTATAAAAGGTCCTAGGGTAAGGCTGATTTTGCTTTGCCAGTGATAATCCATGATGTGACAGAGCACAGGCATCCGGTGTTCCACTCAATTGTCATATTTTGATTGCATCTGTCACACACTGGTAGATCTTCAGGTTGAGGGAGATGATGAGCTTTTAGTTTTCCTTTCTCACAGCTTTGCACTGAATGCCTGTGCAGGAATGAACTTGTCAACCCAGATGCAAAATGAATGAATGGCTTTTAATCACTTTGATAATGTTAACGTTATTGCTTTGACAGAATAGCAGAAGATACAGTTTGCTGATTCAGCCACTTGTATAACGATCTAATGGGCTTTTCTGGCTAATGCCATGCTCTAAAAATATACACTGGACTAATAGATGAGCCTCTGCTATACTGAAAAACAGGCTCATTAAGACAATTCCTCTGAAAAGTGGCATTTTTATGACAAGATACTGAAGCATTTAATTACCCTCTATCCTGACAGAGCTGAAAGAAATTAATTAAAGAGAAAAAAAACCTTTTACAGCAATGTAGCAGATCTTGAGGTAGGAAAAGATACCAACAGACAGTAGTGTAAAGGGAAATCTGAGAAGTGTGAGGCTGTTTTTCCAAAGGAAACAATCTGTTGATAGGCCACAGATTGCCCTTCATTTACACTGAACAGAAGGCCAGGTTCTGAGAGGAGAGTTGTCATTACAGCACAATTAATATTCCCCGCTCTAGTCTGCGCCAGGAGAATATCGTCTGCTGCTGAATGATGGGGAAGCCGGGGGTTTGGGAGGGGAGGAAAGACTTCAGTGATACTTGAGGTAAAGGACTTGTTTTCACTGTAGGATTCAGCCTGGATTAGCCATCCTTAAGCTCATTCCCTGCTCTCCAAGAGTACGTTAGGAGAAGCTCTGCTCAGGCGGAACAAGCACAGGGCGCTGTCCCGGAGCTCTGGGCAGCGCTGGCACACGGCGGTGCTGTGCTGGGAGGCAGCGCAGGCCGGGCGCGGGTGCAGGCCGCAGACTGCAGGCCGCAGCCAGCTGCCCTGGCACGGCCCTGCTGATGGCATGAGCTCAGCGCTGTGCTGGGCCTGCCATCGGACACAAAAACAAACCTTATGCAATCCCTGTCGCTTTCGAGGCAGAGAGCTGCTCCTGCCCTTGCTCCACTTCCTGACAGCTGTCTGTGCAGCAACATGGGAAAACAGATCAGAGAAAATACTTTGACTTCCTTTTTTAAAAATCAACCAAATAATCCCCCTACTTGCTTTATGATTTGTGGTTTTTCTTTCTCGAGCTCTATGGTCTCTCAGTCCAGCTCACCACCCTGCTGCAGCACCCAGGGCAGGGCAGAGGGGCTTGAGGAGGAGACTGCTAAATCCTGCTTAAGCAGGGCTGGTACCACATGAGAAATCCACGGCCTGGGCTATCCCCACTGTAGCCTCAAGGCACATTTCCTTTCAAAGAGTTAACACTTAATCAGGCTAAAGACTTTTGCATGTGAGCGCAGGCTAAATCAGGAGCCTGGCTGGACTTCCCAGCAGTGCAGGGGTGAAGACAGGCCCACAGTGACCATGAGTGAAGCAGATGGAATTCTCACTCCTGCAAAGAACAGCTTCACTGGGCACTGAGAAATCATCGACTGATCAGAGCAGCGTCCTTTAGATCTTGCCTTTACAGCAAGTTTCAAACTTGATAGAACCATGGGCCATGGCCTGTGTGCCACACACAGATGGGGCCTCCAGCCACCAGTCCCTTCTAGCAGCTTTCCTTCCTTCTGCCACAGGCACATGGAACACAGAAGGGAGAAGTATCACAGAATAGGTGGAACTTCAGCTGCTCAGCCTGTGCCAGCTTGTCCAAAAGTGAATCAAGGTTGATTATTTTAACCCTTTTCCTTTTGCTGTTTCACTGTTGGATCGCTGTTCCAAGTAAGCAATGTGTGCCAGGTTTTGAACCCCAGTGACAAAGTAGTCACCCTGAGCAGCCCACTGACATGACCAGGAGAGCTCACATCCTCCAGAGTCAGAGTCAGAGGTTCACTCTACCAAAAGCAGCGAAGCATGTGTTTTGCATTTAACTCACGTGCATGTGTGTAAAAAATGGGGTTTTCCCATTTTATTGGCACAAAAGCACAGCCACACACATCTTTTCATTTCAATTCTTTAGAGAATTTTCACTGTTTTAAATACTATGGCAAACAAACCTATATCCAAGTAGCCCTCTATGAGCCCTAATCAAAGGTTGAATTTGAGCCACAGTGTTAGAGGGCTGACGCAGGTATCGGGATCAGCAGGAGATGCACAGGGTAACAGAAGACAGCCAACCTTTCAGCCAAGGGCACACCTACAGCCCCTGCCATCCGCATGCTCTGTTCCAGAGGCACAGCTCTCCAGCCAGGAGCTTACAAGCAGCCAGTGAGGCTTGGGACGTGCGCCTGTGGCCACCGCTCTGTCCCAGGGACACCGCGGCAGGGCAGGTCACAGGCTGCTGAAAAGATCGGGAAGCGATGAACTAGATGATCCCTCTAGTGCTTCCTTGCCTTTGGCTGTCACTGGGAAGCTGGCATGAGAACACCCCTGCTCGCTCTCACACCGCTACCAGAGGAGCAGAGGAACCCAGCACCTGCTGCATGTTCCTGCCTGGCTGGGAAAGGTGACCCTTTCTGGCAGGAGAGAGGCTGCAGCAGCTCTTTGCCAGAGCCACTCCTCGCTAGCACAGTCAACACCTCTGTCCAAGATGTACAACGTTTTTATTACTGCAGTTAACCAAAAGAAGCAGCTGTTCAAACAATGTATAGTGGCAAGTGCTAATACTTTGAGGAAACATATCCAACTACAAAATGTTCAGCACATCCCTTCCCTCCATCATAGAGGATAAGAGAAGGACTGAAAACAGCTGAGTGGACATAAAGAGCTCAAAAATGCCTTATTAATAAGTGTGTTGGATCTAATGATCTGTGAAACTGAAATGAGATTATTTGGATTATCTCATTAAACAAGAATAATAGCAATAGTAACCGGGTGGTAATTAAGAGTGGGCCAATCCAAGGACAAACTAACTAATAAGGCCAAAAGACTCTTAATTAACACTCTGCTTGTTTGTGCCTCTACTTCTATAGCCAGAATTTATGAAGAAATGAAAAACAGTGGCTAATGAAACTGCCTGATTTTAACAACCAGAAAAGAATCCACTGGCTATCCACACCTGCATGGAGCATTCAGTCTGAAAACTAAACAATGACTAAATGGTGCTATTTGGGCAGAGCCAGCCCTGAGGAAACTAAACCGTGTAGCTAAAATGTTAAACTGTTTTCAAAGGCAAAGCAATTAGCAACCAGCTCCGGGCGAATCTGCAGGGCAGGAACAGAGCAGAAACAATCTATAATCTCAGCCTTCCTCAGGCTTTAACCAGCAGCCATCACAGCCTCCCAGCAGAAGCATAGCTTCTCCTCAAAGCTTGAGAGCAATTCCTGAAGGTTTCAGTGCATAATTTGAAGTGAAGCAGCACATGAATTTTACCTTTAAGGTGTTGTTTACATATAAGTATCAGAAGCTCCTTGGATCAGGGCAAAGAACAGGACATCTCTGCAGGCTCACAGGGACGGATGGGGCATGAGGGATTAAACATGACAGAATCAGCCTGAGTGGCATTAGGTCAAAAGGTCCCTGGTACTGAAGCCTGAAGTAATTACTGCTGTGCAAAACCCACTGCTCCCCTTGCCTTACCTAAGTACTCCTTACTTAGCAGGAAAAGCAGGCACTAAAAAATACAGTGCAGTACTAAAATGCTTTCTTTCCCAGGGGATTGGATAAACGATTCCAAGACATGAAGACAAACTGCTCCAAGGCCTTGACTCACAGTACTGTGTTCTCCTGGCTTTCGTAAGGCAGCACCATCTGGCTTAATGCTCCAGGGTTACTGAGCCCAAACACACGCCAGATTTACCAAAGGAACTTCAATTCAAAATGTTGGGACACAAAGCATTTATCTCCCTTTAGGACTTTGCTTCCACATACTGAATTTTTAGCATTAGCAAAGAAAGAAAAATAAAAGGGTAATAGATGGAAGGTACCCTGAAGAAAGGTATCTTTGTTACCAGAGTAATTACATCAAGAACAGGAATTGCACCCCTACATAACACACTTATCATTCTCCATAGACAATGGTGCAATTTGAATCTTGCTTTTGTGGCAAATTTGTACTGTAAAAAACTAGAGGGAGGTTTTAATTAATTTTAAAAAATGACAATGGCTTATAGACATTTGAAAGATAAAGAGAAAAAAAATGCAAACCCAGTTACTGCTCAATTACTCTCAAGGGTAAAGAGGCAGATTAACCTATGAAAAGTGCTCAGAGTAATTCAAGACTGAGGGAAGAAACATTCAAACAACAATTAAAAGGGAAAAAACTACTAAGAAGTTCGGGGACCCTCTGAGAGGCACTACAACACTGTCACATATAAAACTAATTATCGTAATTTTCTGTTTGACTTGCCCCTCACTGGGCTGCTTGGGCTGTGGTCTGTATCCATGCTGGGCAATGTCTCTGTGCCAAAGTTTCTTTCTCCTGGCTGTCTCCCTTTTTATCCAGACCTATATGGGTCACAGAGCAGGGAGGGGAAGAGAGTCTCCTAGAAAAGGCAATGGTGGCAGAAGCCTCCTGCTACCAGGACCACACAAACCCATCTCAAGCACAGTTTCAACCCAGATTTGCTGGGTTGGTGGCACCAGCCAGGCATGGAGGAAAAGCTGCTGACGTGCCAAGCCTCCTCCAGCACGGTGCAAGCTGCGTGACCCACACACCCACTCACTTCTGTGCTGCCCTGAGCCAGCTGTCAGGCAGAGCTGAACCTGCAGCCAGCATGGCAGCAAAGAGCATTTAACAGACACGTGCTGACAGGGATCCTCTTCTGCCTCCCCTTCCCACACCACCTCCATCCTTGTGTCAGATCTGCTGCCTGCAGACTGGGCTGCAACTGCAACTCCAGACTGGATTGCAATTCCAGCAGCACCAGGCTGCTACACCAACCTTGCTCAAAGGGTGAACTGCACCCCACATTGCCACTGAGAAAACTTCTGGGTCCCCTTCACTGAGAGGTGGCAAACACTGATGCCAAAAGTGCCCATGGCAAGAGAGGGGAAGAGGATCAGATAACAGGAAACAGCTGCACACCTGATGAACAGGAAATATATCCAAAGTGCACAGATATGGAGCCATTGTTCTTCATGAGATCTTCACCCCTAGAGCAACTTGAAGCCTAAATGAACACAAATGAGGCTTGGCACTTTTTCCAGACATGGAAGAGGGGAATCTTTAGCAGATCACCAGGACACACCGTCTTGGAGGGGAAGCAATGGAAGAGACAGCACTCAGACTACCCCAGCTACATCTAGCTGGCACAGATCAGAGAAAGGAAAAATAACACACATCAGGACTTTGGGCATTTGAACACACTCCCTGATGAGTTTCAGTGCTTTGATAAGTGCAGGAGTACATAGCGACTAGGGAGCAGAAAAAATCCACTGCTCGAAATATCCAGCACAATCTAATCCATGGTCTGTTGCTGGTTTTGTGGCCATAAAAACATGCAGTGATGCCACTGTTGCAGACCTCCAGGACAACTACACCTAAACACTTCTTTATAGCCCCTGTATCTTCCTTCCCTGTATCTTTTGAAAAACACAGTGCAAGAGGCAATTTTCTACTATCTCCCAGCTCACAGGAGAAGTATTAAGACTAAAAATACATCCATGAACAGCTCTTTTACCCACATTGTACCTACTCTGTAGTGTGATGCTAATACAGTTTTAATTTCTAGAACATTTCTAACACAAATGCTTAAGGATTAAAAGTCAGGATGCTTAGAGGAAGGCTTATTACTTAGGGTATTGTGCCTAATAAAAATTCTGCTTTTTAACACTGGCTGACATGCATTCAACATACTCTAGGTGTGTTTTTAAGCAAAAATTCTCACAAATTGCATTAATCTGGGAGATAGAGATTTGTGCAACCCATGAAGTGTCCCTTGTGGAAGTTCCCATGCAGGCTGCTGAACCAAGTCCAGTGTCTGTGGAGACACCCCTCCAAACCAGCACTTCGGCACATCTGCTTTACTGTTGGTGTTGACTCTTGCATGACACACCTCTGCAGCTTTCCAAAACTGCTTCTCAGTTCCTTGTGCTTACAGAGTGAGCCATTGCAAATACATCAGAGTGGAGTCCAGTGCATGTGCTGTTATATCCAGCACTGCTGGGTAAACCTCAGGTTCACCATCCCAAATGCCATTTCACTTGACCTTCACTACAGAGTAAGTGACGGGGCAGAACCCTCCAGTTTAACCTGGCTGTCAGTGGCACGCTGGAGCAAAAAACATGAGCTTGTACAGGACAGTGGAAGGAATAATCCCAACCTAAACTGCAAGCTACAAAAGCAGTCCTAAACTGCTGTGTGCCGTGGGATTATCCATCAATGTGAGGAAATGCAGCCAAAGCCTGTGTTTTGTTAGACCATATCTATCATTGGTATCTGCAGTGTGACATTTCCGATTACAGCTGCTTTCAGAGGAGCTTTGCAAGTTTGTTGGGCAGACAAATCTAATTGCTGTTTAATACCAAACAGTGCTGCAGCAGGACATGATTGCTTTGCTTAAATAACATTGTTCCATTAAACTGCTCAGATTTAACCCTATTAGTTGGATCTCTGAATCAGAAGCAAGGCTGATGGGAATCATTCCATGAAACAGAATTTTTTACTTGACTGATTTGCAGTTCTCAGAGTTTTATTAAACAGCTGTGGAAGGGACTGATTTTTATTAAGAAGAGGAGACACAATTTCCAGAGATCACTAAAACATAGAATTTACCCATTTACCACCTTTACTTAAAGGAAAATCCTCTATATTTGGCAACTTCATTGAGGTGATTACTGTGCTGGAGTTTACCACAGAACTGGTAAGCAAAGAAGTTTCAAATCTGAGAAGTGACTGTCTCAACTGTACAACAGGGCCAAGTTCCTTAATTTTCCTACTTTTTATGTCCTCCTTTCCTATATCCAAATTTGCCACACACAGAAACACAAGCTAACAGCAGGAGACCAGATCACAATCTGCTTTGAGCTGACAGATGAATTATGTGCCCAAGAGCACAATCTTGGAGACAGAGCTGGCTCCATTTCCCTGATGCTCCTTTAAGGAAGGAAGGTCCAGCCCCTCCCCACTGTGGGCAGGAAGAGGTTGGGGAATGGTTCCCTCCACTCTACGCCTCGTACATACATCACTGCAAAGAGGGATTATTTGTTAGTATTCGTTAATAATTATAACTATCAATAATAATTACTATATGAAGAAAAATTATTTTTATTAAATAATTTATTATAGAAGTATAATTTAATAATATATACTAAAATAATATATAAATACAAATTTATTTATAAAATAGTAATTAATTACTTTAAATTAAATTGTTTTATTAATTATTAGATAATAATTATAATTATATTAGTAACTGCCCACTATTGTCCACCAAGAGCCACACTCTGGGATCCTGTGCCAGGAGTCAGTGCTGTGGTCTGTGTCCCCAAAAGCCCCTGTGAGCTCCCTCCATACTCTCCACGCAGGCCATTTACATATAAACACCCAGCTCTCACAAGCAGGACATGAGACTGGGATCCAGGACCTTGGAGCTGGTTCCACGCTCTCCTTCTGCCCCAAGCAAACCCTTTCACTGCTTTATGCCTCTGTCACCCTGCAAATCTGGGGGCTATCTACTCTATTTTCACACAAACCACTGAATTTATGGGCCAAAACTACTACATAAGAACTGGACATCAGTGAAATGGTGTTTCTGCAGCATTACATTTGCAACACTCACATTTGGTGTATTGCAGAAAACCAAATACTCTCCAGAAAGTGACTCTTCCCAGGTCATTACCCAACACTCAGAAAGAAATTGGGACCACCAAAACCTTCACCTCCTTGCACATTACAGGAATGTTATTTGTTAGTAAGGGATTTATTTATCATATAATATATGATATATCATATATTCATAATCATATATGGGTTTGAGATCCTAGCTTGAGACTACCTAAATACCATTTTCAAATATTATTCTTGTATTGCTTGTCAGAAGTACAGTATTTTCAGCACAGTATTGAAAATAACAGAGTACTAAATCTAAAGAAAATCCAGACCTGAATCTACTGCTGAAGAAAGTTATCAGGAACAACTGTCTAAGTCAGGTGTAAGGAGATATCTGTAGCATAAATTTGAGGTGTAAATGGAATACCCAATACAATAGGTGTTACTCCATCAGCGGTTTCTGAGAATTTATCAATTTATAGTCCTAGTTTTGCCAAGGCCAGCAGAGCTGAGCAAGATGGGATGGACCTACCAAAAAAGAAAAAAAAAAAGGACAGATGCTATAGTTCTTCTGTAACAACAAAGCAACAGGAAAAAAACACCTCATGAGGAAACAATTTATTTTATAGCCTGTATTTCACAAAAGCTTTCAGTGTGCCCCCTTGTCCACTAAAATATATTGTACTAAAAGAGGTTTCCATCCTTTTTCTTGCAAATCTCAAATGCCTTCACCATCAGAACTGTTCCCCTTAAATTTGGATCCTTCCCAAATTCTTTTAACCTGATTAATTTTTAATGGCTGTTTCTTCACCCAGTCAGTCAACAGCTTCTACAGTTCAAAACACCAGCCACCATCTTCCCACTCTGGCATAACACAGACTCGGGATCTGCAGAAATTACTCATCTGCATCAGAAAAAACTTGAAGGAGCTGTAAAAGAGATTGATCCCTGACAGCTGCGCTAAACTTGAAAGCCCCTTCCTGGCTCTGAAGAAGGAGATTTCTGACCTGAAAAGGGGTCTTGAGCGAGCAGCCTCAAAGGGAATAAAATATCAGCCTGTAAAACCAGCAGTCACTAGAAAACTCAGGTGATCTTTTAATGTAGGTACACCTCTAGCCTGAGGCACAGGCGACATAATTACCTGCCACCCGGTATTTCAGCTCAGGGCTTGAGGTAACAGGCTGAGCTTCATTTCCCTTGCCCTGAACACCGAGTAGGCCTCCAGAAAGAGGCTGCCAGTCCTTCTGTAGTCACCAGCCCCTGTAGCACTATGTCCAACGTGTAGTTTAGCCTCACATGCAATACATATTGCCGTGCCATTAACGTTATCCTGTCCTATCGAATCAGCTCCAGTTACGGCTGCCTCTGTGCTGGGTAACATCTCTAATAAATCCCGTGGTGAGAGGAAAGCACTCACGTTAATCAGCAACACTGTTCATTACAAAGTTTATAGATTTCTAACCAGAGGTAAAATTTATCCTGAAAGCAGGAGTGTAGAGGAGAGAAAAAGAGGGAAGCCTTCATTTATCCAACTGCAACTATATCCAGAAATCCTTGGAAGCAAGAAAAGGACATTCACGGACATACCATTAGCGCAGCAAACACTGTGGAAGCATTTCCTGCTGCCAAGATATGTGCTGGCAAAGGAGGGAGGTTACCAGGGCACAGCCACGTATTGTCATGCAAATGTGCCGAGTTATTGAAGGGACTTCCCAGCAACAGCCGCAGTTTTTCACGAGTTTGATCCCAGCATTGAAAGGAGAACAAAAGCATGAACGCGAGGCAGCATTAGCTTAAGCCAGAATCGCCAGCTACCCCAGAGCCCGGCGAGCGCCCAACCTGCCTTTGGTGAATTCCATAAGCTCTACTCCTCTTTATTTAAATGGGAACGGGGAAAGAAATCGGCCCGTGAGCCCCGAGAAACACGTGAGGTGCTTTTTAACTACACTGTGTTTCTGATCTGTAAGTGACACTGAAAACAGTGGAAGAAAGTGACACACACAGCATCGCTCCGAAAATGCACTCCTCATCTTCTCATTCACTTTTTCCTATTTGTATTAACTCGCAAGCTATGATTTTGAGCTGAAAATTAAAATGCACAGAGACAGAAAATGCAACTGGAAACAAACTGTTTTCAAGAAAAAAAACCAAAGCAGCACACACATGCAGCTCTACCTTTATAAATCCACATAATTTCTTGCCTTTTCTGATTGTCACTGCTGTAGCTTGGTTTACTTTTTTTTGCCCCTTTTCAGCTAAAGAAATTAATGGTTTCCAGCAGTGGCAATGACTCAACAGTAGAATAACTGGTGTTCAAGTTTCCTTACTTGAAATAAATTACTAAGTTTTTTTTCACAGAGGTACCTGTAAACAAGAAACTGTCAATCAGAAAAATTCAGGGGTAAAAGATGGTTATTTGCCTCCACAGCAGAACCAGTCACACACCACTAAAGCCTTCAGAATAAACAGATACCTAGCACTAAGAGGATCCTCTAGCCATGACTGAATCAAAGCTTTTCCTTAAGTCCCTGTCAAGGTTAATCCTTTTCATACTTAATTGTCACCTTTCAAACACTTTCCTAGAAACAGAGGTAGAAACTGAACATGGCATCTATTCATTTAGCCAAAGACCTTTCTGGACTTAGCATTCCAGGCTGAAGTGAAGAAGACGTGAAGGTGTGTTCATACATTTAAGTGTTGCCCTAGCTGACCCAAACCAGGGTAGGCTAAACTCATGTTAGCTAAAGGAAAGGAAGAAAATTGGCCTGACTCATTTGCAAAAAAGGGGGCTGCTCTTCCCTGCAGAAGGAAAGGCCAAGAGAGATGGAAATGACAGAGGCTGAGAGCTCCTTTCTGATGTGTGCCCCAGCAAAAAGCTTACACTGGGATTGGAAAAAAATAAAATAATCATTGTTCAGATTTGTACCTGCTGGGAAAGCAAAAAGTGCCACTGGAGGAAAGGCAATGCTGGAAATTTGTACACTGCTGCTTGGAATAAGGCAAAACCAGTATATTCTGAAGGTTAAATCAAGGCAAGGGAAGCAATAAAGAGACGTGACAGTGACAGGAGAAAGCAAGAGGACAGTGGGGCCCAAAGCCTGAGAACACCCATAGTACTAAGAGGGAAGCCAGAGTGATGCCTGGAGATAACCATGAGGCAGGGACAGCTTGCGCTAGCCCTTAAAAAATATTTTTTTTTAACTATATGCAACTATATGCATGTCTGCATTTATGCCCATTATCCTATCTCTCTCTACAGACAGGAGTAGTTACTGTACCTTTACAGAGTGGAAGAAAGACTCCACTAACTCTCCTGGGCAGCTGCATCACCAGTCCTGAGCTGCTCAGGCAGTCCTGGTGCTCAGAACATGACAGAAAACCTAGCAGACTACCTGAGAGTTTCACAGCCCTGTACCAGAAAACATGAACTTACATAATGCTTCCAAGTGACTTTTCCTCCTGGAGCACATCCCTCTGAGACATTGCTCAATTTCATAGGTTCCAGGGTCTGCCCCCAGGCAAGATTTACCTCTGCCAGTGCTTGGCCCCAGTGTTCCCACAGCAGCTGCTGAGCAGACAACCCTGGGACTAGTGAGCCTAACTCCTGCTGTGCCTGTTCTGGCAGTCCAAAGGGTAAGGGATGAACAATCCCTGAGCTGCAATAGTAGCACAAGCAGGTCAAGGCAGGGGATTCTGCCACGCTGCTCTCCTCCAGTGAGACCCCACCTGGAGCACTGCGTCCAGCCCTGGGGTCCCTAACATAAGATGTGGAACTATTGGAGCAAATCCAGAGGAGGGCCATGAAGTTGGTAAAGAGGACTGGAGCAGCTCCCCTATTAAAACAGAATGGAAGAGTTGGGGATTTTCAGTCTGGAGAAGAGGCATGTCTGCAAACCTCACAGCAGCTTTTCAGTTATCTGAAGGGGGCCTAGACGGAAGCTGGAGAGGGATACTTCATTAGGAGCTGTAGTGATAGGACAAGGAGTAATGGGTCCAAACAGAGAGGGGAAGGTTAGGTTAGGTATTAGGAATAAATTCTTTGCTGAGAGTGGTGAGGCACTGGAGCACGTTGCCCAGGGAGGTTTTGGCTGCCCCTTCCCTGGAAGTGATAAAGACCAGACTGGATGGGGCTCTGAGGTATCCCTGCCCAAGGCAGAGGGTTAGAACTAGGTAATCTTTAATGTCCCTTTTAATACAGGCCATTCTGATTTCATAATTAATTCTACTGAGGGCAATTTACCTAAAACTAGCCTGTATGCTTTACAGGAAATACAGAATCTTTAGCAACATAAGCAGAACACTGAGCATAATGGCACAATTGCAACACCTTTACCATTCCTCAGAAAGAGATAAGGTGTACGTCGCTTCTTCCATCCTCAGGGAAGTACCTTCAGCTCCAGTGAGCTCCAACAAGCTCCAGGAGCAGGTGGCACCTCCGGAATGCTTCCCGTTCGCTGCCGGCAGCGGCGGCCCCGCGGGCGGCGCAGCTCGGTGCGCGGAGCTCGCAGCACTGCTGGCTCCCAGCGCCGCCTCCCGGCCGCTTTCCCTTCTCGGACACAGCTGCCTGGGGAGCAAGGAGCGGCCCGCGCTGCGCCGAACGAGGACGCTACTTCAATGTGTACCAGACAAGAAGCAAGTCATAACTCAGAGTAACTCCATTTTTAATTTTCCCCTGGGAGAAACAGGAGAAAGCTGTCAGTCTGTTTTGCAAGTTTGTTTCTTCAGCAGAAAGGTGACTTCAGGTCAAAGCTATTGGAAATCTGGAGGCCCAACATTGGCACTAATGATTACACAATAGCTCCTGCTCTTTGGGTTTAGGGAAAACTATTCCAGTAAAGTTATACCATCTGAGAAGAGCTAAAACTGCTGTCCACATTTACCCAAATCTCAAAGATTACTCTTAAAAGTACTTAAAAAACTACAGCAAGTTACAGCCAGGAACTGGCAGTTCTGCTTCAGCTCTCTGCACAATCAACAGCTCCACATGACCTGTGATGAACTGATTAACCTCTCCAATTTTGTCTTAACCCGTTACCTCCTGCAACTTCTATATTGCCAAATCTTCCTGCTGTCACTGCTTTCTCCCCCAGTTCTTCTGCAGGACACCAGAGGGACAACCCCACATGAATAAAACACACTTGCAGTGAATCAATAGGGCACTTAACTAACTTGAGGCTCTCAGGTAATAAATAATCAAACCAGTTTAAGCACATCCAGCTGGTGTAGCACCGCAACAAGCATGACCCAGATTTGATACTGCAGCACAGCAACACAGAAACAAAAGCCACATGCCTGCTCCACCTGGAAAACATCCTGTTTACATGCAGCTTCCTAAAACAAGCAGAAGCTTCTAACACATTTGAATACATTGAAACATTTAGAGACAACACAAACTCAGGTAACGAATATTTATTCTTTCAGTAAGTCACAGCCAGCTCTTATGCGACCAGGGCAGAAGCTGTCGATGATTCACTAAAAAGAGAGGAGAGAAATATTATTTCCAGTAGCAGTTTTTCAAACTAGTTGTCAAAAACAAAGTTCAGTTAAAAGTTTTAACTATCAGTTAACTACTACCAGCAACTAAATCACTATTTAAAATTTTTCATATTTCATTCTTCCTTTTACAATAAAAATCCTAGGGTGACAGCACAAAACCATCTTTAAAAACCTGGCTAGCTGCACTTGAGTCTCCTTAGAGAAACAAGGCTAATCCTAACATCTATGGGAATTCTATCGTGGTTATGTCTCCTAGAGAAAGCTACAAATTACTTTCCTTTCTGACGCAGCTACTAAGCTGTTTTTCACTAAGCTTTGAAAGTGACATGAACTGTAGAAGTACCTGAGAACGAAGACCACAGTCTAAAGTGTTGTAAAAATTGCCTGGTAGTGACCAATTTTGTTGGGACCATGATTTTTATCCAAGAGTTACAACAGTCATTTTACCCAGGTGTAAGTTTCACTGCTTTTTCAGTTGATTGTTTATGAAAATGTTCTCTGCTGCCTGGTGTGTGATACACACCTATCACAATGCACTCTTCACCCTCTCAATAACAGCCCCAGCACAGTTTACAAGACCTCACAGTCTTCACTGCCAAGAAGAATGCAGGAGAAGACTTACTACTTCCAGTTGGGTGGCAGCACTCTCTTGGTTTTGTAGTAGCGAGCCAACCTATGGATCCTGCTCTCAATCAGAATCAGGCGGAACTTGGCATCTTTGTCCTGGAAAACAAAGTTACATTACAACCCCAATGTTACAACTACTTGTAATTCTTGATGTAGAATTCAGATGAGTTTCAGTAAAGCAAGTAATCCACACCTACTGCTAAAAACTTCACATTTCCATTGCCAAAGCTTCCATAAAGTCAGAGCAGGACCAGAAATACACGGTTTGAATACTGCTTTTAAAATATTTTTCAAAGACCATTCTCCTGACCAAAATGCCTCCCCAGCCTCAGAAGTTTACTCAAAGGTGGGCTAACACCACATGAAGAGTCTTTGCTTTGCCAAACTGTACATGAACTACTGTGTAATTTAAAACCGCAGACACTGAGTTATCTAATTAAAGGAGCACTCACCTTTCTGTTTCTCTCAAGATGCTTTCGAACAGCAACAGCTTTCTTGATCAAGTGATAAAGATCCTCTGGGAGGTCTGGGGCCAGTCCCTTCGACTTAAGGATTCTCAGAATCTTGTTGCCAGTAACAAAGCGAACCTGGGCAACACCATGGGAATCCCTCAGGATCACACCTGAAACAAACATGTACATCTTACACTGAAAAGAAGAAACATACACCAACAAGTCTTGTGGAAGTGACCTTACAGTTACAAGCTACCCAAAAAAAAGGTTATCCAAGTTAAAAACCTGGCAACTGAAGAAATGGCAGACAATGAGTGAACAAAATACAACTTAGAAAAGGCACAACACTTTATCTGGGAACACTTAAAAGACAACTGACTCCCGCATCATGCTTAGGGCAGGTAACACATGAGGTGCTCATCTTTTCCAATACTACTAGAAAATTTTCAGCAGGACTCATTAAAGCAACGTATTCAACCACTCTATGGATTCCTCTAGAAGGAGTTAATATTGCTTTGAGGATTACAATAATAAAAAAAAAAAAGTCATTTACACAGCACCTATTTAAGCTGCATATATAGCTCATGACCATATAAAGCTGTGTCATGCAAACACTTCAGCTCTGGAAGGGTTCAAACCCCAGAACCAGAATGGTGCAGCCACAGTGCCTAGCTCAGTAAACTCCACAGGGCTGCTGGTATTGGAAAATTTCCTCCAGGAAACTGGGCACACCAAACTTCCCTTTAACACCTATTAGTGGCCATCCCTAAGGACAGCCTGTAAGATAAAGCAGATGCTGCAAGTCTTCCACTTGAAAAAAACAAAAGCCACTGCCTCACTAAATATGCTTCCTGCAAGAACAACACAAATAATGTCCCTGTGTTGGGCTTGCTGATCCTTGTGGCAAGATATTATCCCAGGAATCTCAATGGTATCCACAGTGAACACAGGAACACCAGAAATGCTCTGTTCTCTTAGCATGTTATTTAATATAGGTTGAAGGAACAATTACGATATTACAGTCAGAAAAATGTGCATTTGCCCCCATTCAGAAGTGATTTATAATCCTTACCAATCTGGGAGGGAGTCAGGCCTTTCTTAGCCAACTTGTAGATCTGTTCCTTTACATCATCAGAAGTAAGTTTCAGCCACTAAAGAAAATAAGAAAAAAAAAAAGAAAGCCAAACTGATTAAAACCTGCTTAATACAGAGGCACAGGGAAGCTGCATGAAAACTCTTAATAAATGGTAGAAAGAAATATATATATTTATAATACTTGAGAAAACTGAAAGAAAAAGCTGAAAAAGCTTGAAAAAAGCTGAAAGAACTGAAATTGCACTTTTAATGACAGAGAAATTTTTCATGATATAATAAACCTATAGAGCTAGTGAAATGTTACGGGGGAAAGCAGGGGTAAAGATGAGAGCTTACATTTAAAAATCTCCATAAGGCCCCCAATCAACTGCTTTATCTTCATTTCACTTTAACTGCCACATCAGAAGCACAAATCTAATGGTACAGACAAAACAAATCCCTGCCCTTAGGAAAGAATTCTTTACCTAGGTCCTTTGACAAATAGAAAATTGAGACCCATTTAGCCACCTCTCAGTAAAGTACCTACAGAGGTAAGTGAAAAATCAGACTTCAAGTACACTAATTAATTAAAAAACAAAATGAACCTACCAATGTGGGACTCTGCCTGTTCTATTAATTTTATGTTAAACAATATAGATAAAGCCAATGCTTCCATGATTATTAATGGGAAAACAACACCAACAAGCTACATTATAGTGACTTTCCATGAGCTGTGTAAGCGCCTGATTTTTTAAAATTTTTAGTAGTCACAGTATGAAATAGAAAAGCACAGCAAAAATAAACATAGAAGTGCTCCAAAGATCACCATTTAAGACAAAATACAAATAAAACTAAGCAAAAAAATCCCCACAGGATTTTTTAAAAACCAGTATAGCATTTGATCATTCTAATTGTTATTAAGCAATTTAACCATCAGCAGTACTTCAAGCAGCTTCATATTACCTTGCTTTTAATTGTATCTATTTAATTTCAGATTTTGTTTTTTAGTTTATTCCTCATTTCACTGTTTTTTTACTCCATGCTTTTTCACATGCACCACAAATTTTTCTTTATCCCAACAGATCCTCCAAGAAATTATCTTGCAAAGGAGAACAGAGAAAGCAATTTCAAGTGGAAGTACCTTTGAAAGAACTAAGAGCACATCAAAACTGCCTCGTTTAGTCCCCTGACCAACAAATTAGTTGTTAAATATTTTTGAAGGCAATCGATTTATTCCACAGTTGCAAATTCGAGTGTGAAAACAGTGATTTAATCTCTAGGCATTATCAGCATACAGACTCGAAGTGTTTGAAGAAATACTTAAATAGAAAAAGGTACGAAGACGAAGAGATTTCTTTGCCAAACAAACCATCTGGCCAGGAAAAGACACTTTGCTTTCTCAGTATACTAAGGATCATTTCAGAACCACAGAATTTTTAGGGCTGAAGGGCTTTTGGAGATCATCTAATCCAACGTCCTCCCCAAAGCAGGGTCACCTCGAGCAGACTGCAGAGGAGCGCATCCAGGTGGGTCTTGAATGCTTCCACAGAGGGAGACGCCACGAACCCTCCAGGAAGCCTGTTCCATCACATGCCAAGGAAGCATTTACACAGGCCACAATTTGAAAGCCATGACGCAAAATACTACAGATCTCGTTTTCTTTCCTTCCGTGGGCACCCTGAGCTGCTCTGTGGGTCCCGGATCGCGCACGGGGCGGGGCAGGTTTAGGGAAAATTCTGGGGAAGGGACTCACCGTGGGCACGCTGCGCCTGTAGGGCAAGGCCGACTGGGACAGGCCCTTTCTGCGGGAAGAAGCACATCAGACACTCAGCGCCCGAACTGAGGGACTCGGCCCCTCGGCCGCGGCCCGAGCCTTCCCCACCCCGCCGCCATGTCCACACGGCCGCCCGCCTCCCTCGCCATCCCCCCACGCGCCGGAGCGCTCCGGCAGCATCCTTCCCACCCCAGGCCCGGTTCGCGGCGCTCCCCGAGTCCCCTTGAGCAGCCCCGGGCCGCCCCCCGGGCGCGGCCCGGCCCGGCCTAGCGGCTCACCCCGGAGCGTGCATGCGACCCATGATGGCGGCAGAGCAGAGCGGGGAGAGAGGAGCGGCCCCGCCCGCGACTTCCGCAGGAAGCGCCGGCCCCGTCCCCAGCCCGCGGCAGCCAATCAACAATGTCCGCGCCGTGGCGCGCGCGTCCCCTCAGCCGTCCCGCCCGGAGGCGCCCCGCCCCTTCCCATCACAGAGCTGGGCACGCGTTGGGTTTTATTCCAGAATAGTGTTTAATGTACGTACAGGAGAGTTACGGAGTCACAGCGAACCCGCCCGACGCGGCCATATTGTACATCTTTATTACCGTTTAATTAAAGTATTTGGTTCTCAGAGATACACAGACGGAGGGAGGCGCCTTGCTCTCGCTGCCCTCCGGCCCCCCCCACCCGTCAGGGAGCGCCCGGGAAGGGAGGACACAGCGGGCCTCAGGGCAGCCCCAGCCTTAAGGCAGGTGACCCTACACTTGTAAAAATCGAGAAAAGAGCGTTTACCAAAGATCGCACATGCGTCCAGAGACAGGCAGCTGTAGGTCGTACAAAGGCAGTAATAAAAAGTTCAGTGCAAAGTTGGAGATTAGTAGAGGAAGAGGTCCTAGCGCAAGCTGCTGCTCTCGGATACCAACACAAGGTCTGGAGGGACAATTACACTTCTGGCTGCAGGTCAAACGGTGCATAAAAGTTTTTTTTTTTTTCCTTTTAATTAAACAAGATATAAAAAGCTGTTAAAACTGCATTTTCTAGCTACTTAGCATACTGGTAAATTCTATCCAAATCAAATATTTCCCTCTTTCACATCTATCTTCCTTCTTCTATGAAGCAGGGTAAATTCTTATTGCAACAATGAGTTTTTTTTGTAATTGAGAATAGTGCAAAGAGGTGCAAGCTTGGTGCTGGTCCTCTACTTGTGTGAGGAGAGGCCAAGGCCAGATCCCATAAAAAACATAAAATCCATGAACATAAAAAGCTCCAGCCAGTGACAATTTTGAAAAGGAAGGGAAAGGCACAAAATGAGTTAAGCTATGAAGAAGATTAAATCAGAAGTCAGGACATGTGCTAACAATAATACAGTACTATACTTTTTTCTTTTTTTTTTTCAGTCCAGACAACTGTTAAAACTGCAAATCATTTTTTAAATGATTTTAGTTTAATTGTATTTTGTGCTGTAAGACACTGTGCTTTAATAGCAAACTGCAAAAAAGGCAGTCCATATTGCTTTCATTTTATTTCACAATGGAACGTTTCACAAAAACAGTAGTCTACTTTCCTGTGTTTAAGTGACTTGTGATTCTAATGATGGAATGGAGTAAGTCTCAAAAGCATCAAGTGAGCAGGAAATATATCTAGTTAGTTATATAGTTTATTATTTACAGGCTATATGCTAAATGAAAAATATGCAGAGGATGCCTACTACAACTGGGACTTGCTAGCGCCCATTAGTATTGGCCCAGTTTCTAACATTCAAGATATCATATCATTACCTTTTTAATTGCAGTAATTCCTATGAAATTGGACCGTGAATCATTTAGGCACCAGGATATTCAAGTTTACTTCTCTCTTCTGTATTGAAGGGAGATGGATCAATAGCAGGGGAAGGAAAATTGGACTATAAAGTAGGTTTTTAGTGTTGGATAAATAGATAAATTTCCCTGTATTGTGTCCTCGTTCATACTTGCATATTTCACTTTAAAAGACTGCTTCAAGATTTTGTACTAAAAAAGTGTGCTACTTTAGAGCTTTGTTTACACAGAAGATGAACATCCTAAATCCCAAATAAGGTGAACAAAAAGGTGACACCTGTAGTGCAGAAAGGCCTAATTAAATAGCCAGTGGTATCAACAGGAGATAATGACATTTGCACTCCACTGTCACAATATATTCAAATCTAATGCTCCTTGGAATTAAGCATTTTAGTGGGAGTAGTTCTTACTGGGAGTGAGAAACAGTATTGCTGTTTTGGTTTTTTTTCCTTTATCAGTTCACAGCCAAGTTCCTCTCTCAAAGCTGTTAACTGAACTAATTTCTGGCCTGCGATTCATCCAGTAGTGGTGCTTTTCAACTACAGGCCACCCTTTCCCTGGAAGCATAGATGCAAATGCCACTTCGGATTAGTGTTTGAATCTATTCCACACTTAATCACTGCAGTATTGAAAAGTTCTAGAAATTACAACAAAACCCCCCACTGAGAAGCTGGGCACATTTCCTATGGTACCACATTCAGCCAGTCTTCATTCAATGTTTGGAAACGCCGGGTAGATGATGGGGTAGAAAGAAATGTATTTAAGTTGAACAAATTGTGAAGATCAGTATAAGTGATGCTATTTGTAAATAACACATCCTGGGAAAAGGCTTCCAGTAGGACCTGTAAGGTATCAAATATGAGAATGTTCCCCCTTTATAAGGAGCAGAAAGTTAATATGTATACATATTTAAATACCAGAAATGAGGTAAAAGAGAAGCATTTGAATAAGGCACCATTATTTACAACTTCCATCATTGGCACTCAGTCCAGTAAGTCTCGGAAAAGCATGAATCTGTGATTAAATGTAATTCTAAGGAATTTTTCCAGCCCTTCAACCTTCATTTCTACAGGTGTGTGTGCAGCCACCAAAATTTTACCTGTCGCTGTTCCTATGATGTCTCACTTAGTAGTGGGAATGTAATCCTAAAATATGCAATTTCTTTGATGTTCTCTAGCATCATGTCATGGATGACACAACAGTGGCAACAAATTAAAAGAAAAAATGCACTGCATCCACAGGCCTTATGATTGAGTTATGGTTCAACCAACCAGCATAGTCAAACTGCTCATATCACTTTCACTGATGGTTTAAAAACCCCTTCCTTTATCCACAACTCTTAAACGTTTACAAATGATGTTTTGATAACATCACATGGGTATAAACCAGTTCTTTTTTGCAATCCTCCAAATTAGGCTACCTGAACATTGGTCCAATGTATCTGTTGAAATGGAGAGTCTCTTGTTTTAAGATGTACAGGTTATCTTCAAGTAGGAAGATGCAGAAAGCACAAGTGAATACAACAGTTCTGTTCTTACTGAGTTCACAGATAGGGTACAGCAGTCAGTCGATACCAGTTAACAGTCTCCTTGCTCAAGTTGAAGTCCTTTAGTGGGAGTGTAATTCCACCTAGGAAGAAGTTCTCACGTAACGATTCTGCACTGAGCACACTTAACTGGAGCTCCCTCTGTTTCAGAGTCTCCATGCTGTATCCACTGTACACGAGCTAGGACATGAAAAGACAAGAATCTTCTGGTTAGCCAAAAGAAATTACCCAAACTGCCCTTTCTTCTGACTGCCCAGCCACTGACAGACACCTGAACTGTACATTGTGACCATTCAGTACGTCCCTTTCTCAGACAATAGGCTGAAGGACATCCCTATTTTATTTTGTGTTCCTAACGTTAAGTGTTCAAAGGAGTGTTTTTTCACTGAAGTACTATTTACATGCCAAGACTTCTGAATTCATTTTTCTCCACATCATGAGTCAGTGAATCCAGGGCAGGGAGATTTTTAGTTTTAAGATTCCTTCCCTTTTCCACATCAATCCTCAGAGCGAGTCTGAGCAATTTCTGCTTACTTGTAATAGCACACTGACACAACTCAGTTGCTTTATATTTAATCAGGGCACAAAGTTTTCAAAACAGTTCCTTTTCCGTTTATACATATTCACATATTTTTTTTAGATAATATTTTAATTCCTTCTTAGAAAAAGATATTATAGCAAGCTATAGGAAGTTGTCACATAAATTTTAACTTACCATTTCATTGAAAGTTGGGTTTCTTGTCTTCCGGGAGATTTTGGTTTTGCGTTTGGAAGTTTTATGCGTGTCTGGAAGTAAGTAAGTTTTCACATAGGGATTTGGATCTGCACCATCTTCTGTAACCTACAGCCAAAGAAAGAAGACAAAAACTAATTAGTGCACAACTGTTCGCGTATTTATTTTTTTTTTCCAAGTGTCTAGACTTTGCAATCAAGCTATTCAAAAGCAACAGTTAATTAAGCTGGCAGTTGAGAAATCTAGAGTAAGAGAGAGAGTTTCACCATTCCTGCATCAACCTAAGTCAAGATGGTAATTGAAAAAAATGGAAAGCTGTTGGCAGTGAGTGGAGTATCTCCACTTACCAGGTCTTTGATGTGCATCACCATGATAAATAGAGTGCTATTTCTATAGGATATGGATAGCTTCACTTCTCCTCCCACTTTGCCTGAGGTAGGACTTGATGGACTTGTATCTGAAATAACAGACAATTATGTCTTCTGTAATACTGCTACATTTTCATCACTACTACACTAACTTGTCACATATGGGAAAAAATAGAAGCCTTAGACCAAGTTCAGCTCCCGATTTTATTTCTAGATCCCAAACAGGGGCAAGGCTATAGGCTTTAAAGGTTTTTGCATTCCCCTACAAGAACCAGCTTGGAGGTTTGGAGTGAAAAACCTGATTCAGTCAAGCCATAAACAAGCCCAAGTGATCACATATATTATTTAAATTTTTAGTATATATGTCCTTGAAACTGTATATAGGCACATTTGGAAAGACAGTACTGCAGTTTTCCATGAGAGAAAACTACAGTTAAGTAAAAAACGTTTCACATTGTAAATGTGCTGTACCATATAATCCAATTTATAAACATCCCTTACCTGCAGGTCTGGCTATTCCATCTATTCCTTCCACTTTGTCATCACGAAGTAATGGATGGAAAAAAGTATAAACAAGATCACACTGAATTTGGAAGAAATGTTACATGTTAGTTTAAGTGTTAAAAAGCACCAAAACTCGAAAACTTGCATTTCATTTGAATTATATGTACTCACTTCTGCCACCTCTGGAGAACTGTTCATCAGGCTCTGTATGTAGCTGTTGAGTTCCACTTTTCTTTTGGCTGCTACATCTTTGATGTGTGTTCTTCCCAGAACCATTTTATTAGGAAAGCTACACGAGAAGAACAACACAGAGTTTTCAGTTAATTTATCAGAAGTAAGTACAGTAGGATTTCATTGTCATTTCCATCCTGAAATGCTGACATACATTTGGTTGGGGTTTTTTGCCCACCCAGAGTAGAAACACAGCATGCAGATAGGTTGTGACACTCCAGAAAGGCAAGGAAATATTTATAGGTAATTATTATATGTGATATGACACACATGCCACAACACTGATCCTCCGGATCTCCTCCTTAAAACTGAGAGACAAATGTTTTCTCCCTTAATTGCCAACTTTGAGGTCTAGTTTGCCCCTCAGCAGTTTTGTCTCCATTTCAAACTGTTTCTTCCTCCACCCAGCTGGGAGCAGTTTTGTTGCTTTTGTAATAGTGATGAGTGAGTTAGGAACGTACCCTGGTAACTTCCAAAGAGGAAAGAGAATGCCAAGTTTGTTGTGGAGCTCCTGGAACTCATCAAATGTTCGGAAGACAAACGTTGGCTCAACTTGCCCTTCTCTCAAAACTCTCACTACATAGATCTGTCCAAAACACAAAAATAGAAGTAACTTATATAAAAATATTATAAAATGACTTAGTAATTTTCTTCACAATCAACTCTTTCTCCTATAGTAATCCTTCTCCTGAATACATATCCAATTATTAAATCCCTTATTTCACCATTTGCATTTCGTAGTAGAGTTAGAATTATAAATAGCCCTTAAGGTAAAGTAACATCACATGATCTTCCCACAAGGTAGAGTCATACCTGAGAGGAGGATGATGAAGGTAGGTAAGGCTGAGCTTTGTACACTCTCCTTTTGAAGCCTCACTGGAAGTTCATACCAGGTATACAAAATATTAATACTGGTGCAGGAGTACACCAAAACATGTATCTGTGAGGTCAAAACTCCCACAGAACCTTTCAGGTGCATTTTTAAAATTTAATTCCCTCCTGATTCTAAAGGATTCCATTTTTGAAGTGATAATTTGGTGGGAAGATGCAAGTGCACTGCATTATACAAAAATAATTTTTCAAAGTATTGTGGGTACAGTCCCAGAATACATTCACATTACTCAAGAGAAATGAAGTTTGAGAGCTACCCAGAAAATTCAGTTCAGTGGCCTCATTTTATGTGTAGAGGAGTTGAACTTATGACATATAATTTAACTTTAAACATCTAGACAGAATCTAGACCATCCTAACAGTTTCCTGGAAGAGGCAAGGCTGTTGTGACTTAGATCAGGAGTACACAAATACATTTATTATACAGTGATTCAATACAAAGCTCTTCACTTAAGCATTGGTCAGATATGCAAACACAGCTTGGAAAGAGATACATTTGCATCTATCAATATAGCTCACATTATAAAAAATTCAGGAGAATGGAACTTGAGCTGATTACTCCAGCCCAGCAAATAGCAGTAGACAAATGAAACAACTAAAAAAAAAAAATAAAAAAGGTTGCACACCTGCATAGGAATACAAATATTAAGTCTCAGAGTGTAACCCAGGTCTATTAAAATCCCGATGGCAAATTGCAGTGGTTAGTGCCTCTAGTAAGACTAAGAGTGTAGGTCTATTAGTACAGGAAACAATGCTTTTAGGAGGAACAAATCAAACTTTACTGGAAGGTCAGACCAAAACCAGTGTGTATGATTTAACGACTCCTACTCAGGGAGGAGCCATTTTACAGAAGTCAGCTACATTAAAGCCCATCAACATGACTCAAATTCCTGTATTTTAAAATAATCTCCATCAACACTACTTTGCCCTTTCTACTTCCTTTGAGATTCTTTTCAAGAGGTGTTTTCATTTTGAAAGATATTATGGGATGCTAGAAATGCCAGTCTGTGCTCTAGCAGTGCTGTTGCTGGATTACCCCGCCAGCAGCTCAGCACCCACGCAACTGCTTGCTCACTCCCACCCCCTCACCAGTGGGACAGTGGGGAGAACAAGAGCAAGAGTGAGAAGATCTGTGGGCTGAGATAAAGACAGTTCTGGGGAGGGAAGGTGATGCAAGACAATCACCACAGCCCACAAGCAGGTCCATGCTCAGCCAGTTTCCAAACAGCCACCTTGGAAGACAACCCTGTCCTGTCCTCTGCCTTCTTCCTGTACCTGCAGTGTTTGTTGCTGACAGTGACATTATACACTGTGGAATATCCCTCTGGCTGGTTTTGGTCAGCTGTCCCTGCTGTATCTTGTTGGAAGAAAATACACCATTATCCTCCCTGAGTGGAAACAGCTCCCACATACTTACGTAATGTTTATCTGGGTTGTATCTCTTCTGATACGTAAACACAGACACTTGTTTGATTCGGCCGTCTTGTTTGAGAGAATAGGTTTTAGCAGAAAATGACAGGATGGCCTCATCGTTAGAAGGCAGACCTGAGAAACGCAGCTGAGCCAAGTTGTGAATGAAGAAATTGAACTTTGTGGCAACACTTCCCAGACTGGATTCGATCAGTCTAGAAAAAGAAAATGTCAAAACACACAAAAGTGGTTCTGTCAATGTATCAGACTGAAGTCTAAGAAAAATAAACCCTATTTCTTGCTGACAAACAAATGGTTTGTAAGAATGATCAATGGGCTATATAATTAGTATCATATCAATATTTAATAGAAGACTCAGTATCCAAACATTGGAATAGGTTTTTATTGAAGACGTGAAGGTTTTCCAGACATGCATCCAACCCTGGAGCCCTGGCAAGACATGGACCTGTTGGAGGAGGTCCAGAGGAGGGCCACAGAAATTATGAGAAGGATGAACACATCTCCTGTGAAAACAGACTGAGAAAATGGGGATTGTTCAGACTGGAGAAGGCTCTGGGGAGATCTTACTGTGGCCTTTCATGGGGAGGCCATTCCTACTTAAAGGGAACTTACACAAAAGATGGGGACAAACCTTTTAGCAGGACCTGTTGGAACAGGACAAGGGATAAAGTATATGAGGATAGATTCAAATTAGATATAAGAATTTTTTTTTTTTTTACAGTAAGAGTGGTGAAACACCAGAACAGGCTGCCCAGAGTTGTTGTAGATGTCAGGACAGGTTTCTGAGGAAGTTCATCTAAGTTGAGGATGTCCCTGCTCATTGCAGGGGGATTGGTCTTAGATGGCCTTTAAAGGTCCCTTCCTACCTAAACTTTTCTATGATTCTAAGTGGCATGCACACCACTGCAGTTTCCCTTGCATAGCTGAAGTACAGTAACACTTTTCTAACACATAGCAACACCTCAATTACACTGTATTGCACTCCTCCACCATCCTCCCTCCCCAGTGTGCAAAAGCACCTCTCCAAGAGAGAATTTCTTTACAATGCTTTCCATCATATACTCTGCTGTTAAGCAATTTAGGATGTATTCAAAATGTGTTAAACAGCCAGGCAGGATTATTTACTCTCAGCACTTTAAACCAATTTTTCACACAAGGTCACCCCTAAAATCTGCGAGGTATGTTAGCACAAGCATTACTCTTCTATGGAAATGATTTTACTTATGTAGTTATCTGTTATTTTATGACTGTACAGTGTAACTGTTCAACCTGTACAGACACATTCGTGACCATCCCTAGTACGTTTTTTCCTATCAGAAATCTCCCATTTAGAGGATGATAGTGGCAGATATTTTAGTTTTCCCATATCCAGTACCTTGTGAAGAAAATGGTGGCTTCTGCATCTGTTGTTTGGGGCTGGAGAGCATCCTGGACATACTTCAAGTCCTGAATCCCACTTAGTTCTGGTAACCCAGAAGAAAGCATCTGCAAGAAATTTAGTTTTAATGCAATAAACACAGTATGATTTTATACTGAAATGGTTAAGACTTAGACCCTCAAATTCATTTGTAATTGCACTAAATTGCTATATACTAACAGCAATGGACAACAATTACTTATAATCATCAGTTATTCAACGTTTCTGCTAAATTAAAAGCACTTAAAAACTGTTTGCAGTGCAATTTGTGGTGGTACATTCGTTTTAAATTTTCAAGAAAGAGGTAGGCAGTAAAAAAGCTTAAAAGATTCCAAGCAAAGCTTCCCAAAAAATAGATCAGATGTTTCTGGCATTTAAAAGAAGTCTTCATTATGAATTTCTGCACCATAAAAACCACAGTTTTTAATACAACCCAGCATGACAGATCTATCAAGTTTCAACTGAATGTGAAAAATGATTACCAATGAAAGGAGGTTAAGGAAGAGGCTGGCATGTTTCCTTATCAAGTTGTAAGCTTGGCAACAGAGATCCACGAACAGCTGAAAGCGAATTGTGGGTTTTTCCCCGCCATTAATGACATAAGCCATATCTGATGTCAGCACAAAAGGAGCTCGATCCCTGTCCAAAAAGCACAGAATTTGTGAGTTCATCATAAGGTCTCTTCACCGTGTTTCCTGCTGCCCTCCATCCCCACCCCGAGGTAATGGTATTAA
Organism: Cyanistes caeruleus; assembly: GCF_971803275.1. Taxonomy (NCBI): domain Eukaryota; kingdom Metazoa; phylum Chordata; class Aves; order Passeriformes; family Paridae; genus Cyanistes; species Cyanistes caeruleus. The sequence goes on from NC_141706.1 coordinate 19,728,983, forward strand.
ATACTCCATTAATGCTGTTTCACGGCTTTGGTTTGCATTCCTCTCCCAAGTGCTGCCTCAGGTTACACAGCACATTCACATGGTACTGGACCTACAGCAGATCTCCCGGAGCAACGCTTGGAAAGAAAATCACTTCATTCACTACATTGCTTAGGCACAGAAAATACCTTTTAAAGCTACCAAACATTTGTGCATGTCCCAAAAACTTTCCAAAGTCGATGTGAAACATATGCCCAGTGCTTCGGAGCATTATGTTATCATTGTGGCGGTCACAGATTCCCAGGACATAAGTAGCTACACAGCATCCTGCACAAGAGTAGATGAAGTTTTCTGAAGCCTGGGGGAGAGAGAGAAAACAAGTGAATTGAGATAAAATATTAGTGGAAAAATATAATTCATGTATTCAACAGTCAATCTCGATGAGTGGAAAATCCAGTGCAGGCAAAACAGACCATAAATATGGTGGTTTTTTTCCCAAATACTGTTCTTCAAACTGTTAGCTTTGCTAAAATCCCTTGATATCCCACTTTCCAGCAAAAATGGTTATTTTATTTTTTACATGAATGAAAGAGAAAACAGGAGTTGAAGACAAATCACAAAACTATGTTAGCAAAGAAAAGGGTACAAGACTTGAATTTCCTATGTATTATATAACAGCATTATAACCCCAAAAAATATTTTAATTTCCGAACCTCATGTGTACAAAAAGAGGCCATTGCTCCTGAACTACAATTAATTGTAGTTCACTAATTAAGAGTGGCCACTATTGCCCCCGCTCTTAAATTTAAAGTACATTTTTTCTATAGCCAATAACAGCTATGAGAATCCATCTGGCTCCCTTTTATAGGGGAGATTTTTATTTGCTCTTTTTCAAGTTTAGGAAAAAATTAAGTTTCTTAAATATACAAAACAAAAACTTCAGTGGAAGATCTGGATATGAATTTCATTCTTTCATCAGATTGTACTTGGCCCTTTCAGAAGAACTTCAAAAAAGAACAGTGCTGAAGTTACCTTTTCATACTCCTCCTCTGTAGGATTATACTTCCGCAACCATTCTGCCAGAGGCTTGTCCTTAAAAGAACCTGTCACCCCATATTCCACTTGAATTTTCCTGAGTGTATCTGAAGCAGGAACAAGCTCTACCATGCCTTGATGTAGAATAAAACAAACTGCTTTTAGCGATCTCCTTAAGTTATCCTGCATTTTCATTATTCAGTAGAAACTTTCCTAACAATGACGAATTTTGCACTCTTAGACCAACCTCCTATAAAACCCAGTTAGGTGCAAAAATTATTCTATTAGTCCCCATAGCATTGCCACAGACTATGTTACAAAGTAAACCATGAAACATATGTAGCAATCCAACTTAAAGTGCTTTACTACAACTAGTTACAGTTGCTAGGATGAACACTTAAGTTATACTTTGAATTATTAGATTCTACCACATAAACTCCTTAGTCTAATTTCGGAAAAATACTTTGATGCTGACAATTCTCACACGCTAACAGTGAATTAATCTAGTAACTTTATCAGGTGTCAAGTGTTGAAACAGACCAGACAGTGGGCTTTATATGTGGGTTTCCTTTGGAGATGTAATTTACTAAAAATATTTGTATAGCTAAATCATAAAATAAAAACATTTAGTTGATTAACAGAATTTTACTTCTATCTTGGCAAGAGCTACTAAAGGTACATCTGTGATTTGCATCCATTTTACTTTTCCCCTTTAATCTTTTGAGTACATTAAGGACACTAATATTAGCAGCAAGAAAAAAAACCAACTATAAATCATCATTCAAAGTAGGAGGAAAACCCATCTGTTTCTCCAAAAAGCAAGTCTTACATAAATAGAAGCCTTTTGCTTAGTTTTGCCAACCTAGAGTTCCATCTTTTCCATGCATTTAAGAGTTTTGGTCATGCTGTTCATCTGACTGAAGAAATACTTAAGTTACTGTTTATCCTCTTAAATATCTTTGGTTTCTATTGGCTAGCCCTAGAGAATTAGCTAAAACTAGCAAAAAGCATGTTCAAGGTGCAGGGCAGTATTTGCACTCAAGAGTTCTGTGACCTACTTTCAAACCCCAGAGACAGCCTCATATTGCCAAGGAACTTTCACCAGCATGACACTAATTCTGAGGAATAGTGTGTGTGCATGGCAAGGGCTAGTTTAAATTTTTCATCTTTTTACACATTTCAGTACAAGAATGATACTCCCTCAAGTGCAGGAGATTCCAGACACTTCAGCATTTTGGTTTGCATTGGAATACTTTCACTATAATTAAACTTTCAGAATAAGGATTGCTACAGCACCAGTATTTTCTTGTGCTGCAGTAAGAGCATCAAGAGCAACCTTAGCTTTTATCACTGTATTTGTTTGTTTGTACCACTGTTCATTGACAACAGAACGGCCAAGAGAAGAAACATATTTAGATGTCACTCAGCCATCAGGAAATTCAGAACAATTTAACTTATTATACTCTCAAGTAATGAAGTTGTTTGCAGTAGAACTGCTCCTTGTCACCTACTGCCCAGGGGTTTTTCACTATCAGTGTGACAAGAAACTGAAGTGGGGGAGCAAAGGTTAAAGGCATCATCTGGTTTAGCACCTCGGTCTTTTCCAGTTGAGAGACACTTGAAGATAACCATTCTTAGATCCAGTCCCTCCTGCAGCCAGATCTTATCCATGATCTTAATCATTTGTAAAGCCAACATATCTTGTCTCAGATCTTCTCCAACCTTAAATGGAAAAATAAAAGTTAACCAGTGATACAGTAAACTTAAAAGAGAAAGAGGCTACAGTTAAACTTTCATGTGGTAGATTTTTATGTTCACATGTTGCTTTCTACATGACACACAGGAGCAAACTCACAGAATAACTAAGCTTATTGGTCTATTCTAAAATTAATTGACACCAGCGAAATAGTGATTATCATTCAACCTCTTTTCTCCAATACACATGTAAGACCTACCTTAAACATCACATTAATTTCTTCTCCCAGCGGGTCTGCATTTATCAGTGCAACTTTGAGTGGTACTGCATTGGAGCTGAAGAAAGAACAGGCCTGCAAGAAGATTTAGTGTCAATGGTCAGAAAGAACTATTCCTGCTAGCCCAGAAAACAAGACATTCTGACAACAAGCAGGTTTGACGCACAATGTGTCTATTCAGACTTTTAACATTTCAATTGTGGTGAATACGTGCTTCCTTTGAATAATGAGCCCTTTGGCTGCTACTTGTTGAATTCTTGTACAAAAGCCAACAGTGCTGCACAGTGATGTTTTATACATTCTGAAGGGAAGAGCAAATAAAACATGAATAAATATTTTATCAGCAGTTTTTTGGGTTTTTTTTAACCCAGAAGATGTATTAAAAATGCGTATTTGTGTGTTTCACAGTATCTTCTTATTTATGTGCTTTCAAGTCCCTGCTCGTGATTTAATAGTTACAGTAGAGAAGGCAAGTGAGATGAGCTGTCTCTCAAACACAGGATTAGCTCAAGCGTTAACAAACCTTTAGGTTTTCAGTCATGCATAATGATATAATCAAGACTGTGGTTGAGCAGACATTGTCAAACCTTGCAGAGTTCTGGAAAAATAATCTACCTGCTTCTCCTACATTATTAGTTGCTGGACCTTCACAATAAAATAAAGCTCTTGCCTCCCTCCCCAGCATCTCTGGACACAACCAGTAACAGGTAGTTTCACACGTTTCACAGTATTTACCCACTGCTTGAACTTTATACTCTTGGTCAATTTCCTCTTTTGATTACTAACACACACATGATTTTTTCATGCCACTTTCAGGATTGCTGGTCTCAGGAGACAGGGTCTGAGGATGTAATAAGTTATTACAGATATATGTCTATATTTTCTAACACAAGTGCCTTTGTTGGTTTTACACTGTATTTGTGCACATTTTATCTTTGCTCTGCAAATTTTGCTGCCTTATTCAATCAGCATTTTTGATTAAACCCCATCTCCACAGCATAAAGAGTTTTCAAGCACTGGAAATAATTTTTTTCATTTGTAAAAGCTTTACCTAGATGTAATTTTTGCAAAAGGGTTTTGAAACCCTGAACATGCAGTACCTTAATATTTAACTCTTTTGCCACAAGACTGGGATTGAGAGGCAAACGGCATTTGTTCTTCAAGAAAAATAACTGCACACGCTCCATGCCATTTTGCAAGGCAACCTGCAGACAAAAAGAAAATTCAGCTGACATTTTGCTAACTGAAGCATCTACAGAAAACCTCTGGACAAAGTTACCCTGGAGACTATTTCAACTCCTCAGTGTCAAAGGAATACTAGAAACTACAGCTGCTGGCTTAACTATTAAAAATACCTAAGCTTAGCTCATCACACATGTTTGTGGAGTTTTTTTGACTGAACCAGATGACAGCATCCCACTCCATCAAACTGTAAGTTCTATTATCAGCACAAAAACAGATATCCCATTATTTTGCATGACAAAATCATTCTTCAGCAGTAATAGCTTTAAATTCATTTCCAGTTGATCATACACAGAAACCATCCTATACTTTCTTGCCCTATCACCTCACCACCATGTTTCAGGTGATAAACTTGACAAAAGCATCAACTTAATTAAGCTTTGTGGAGCAACATGTTCATAAATCTTCTAATATATTTACATAACATTTTGAATTTAGACTAAAAAGACAATATATACACACCTGCCGAGCAGATCCACTTGTTTGCTTTACTCTTTCTGCTACCATTCCAAAGAGCTGCACTAGCCTGGTCTGCTTCTCCAGCTCTTCCCTCAGCCTTTTTCCACAGACTGAAAGAAAAGCTCCAAGAATTTGCTCATACCTTATACCAAACTTTGTATCATACAGTGTATCCTTAAGAAGCCTGAAATAAAGGAGATAGGTTAAATTTTCCTATGGAAAATGCAGCAAACAATTAAGGCATTAAAATATTTTAGTGCATCAGTACTATATATGTCTGAAGTTACGGATATACAGGATAGAAAAGATAAGTTTGTGCTTTATAGAGTCACTACCTGTTCCTTCATTAAAAAAACCCCAAACCCACAACCAGGAGCTACATTCTGTATAATCACCATTCACAACAGTCATTGTTATGTTATTGAATGATGACATTAAGAAGGATTTTTTACCTGAAAATACTGATCTTGTGGCACACACATTACAGGAACAATGGAACAAAGAACCCCTTACCAGTACAAGTAGTGCGCAACTCGAATGCTTCCAAGTGCCCGAGACAAAAGAAATTTCACAAGAGCGCTGTCAAGGTAGGTTTCATACTTCAATGCCTAAATACAATGGAAATTACATAAATCAGGTCTGCATTTAATTCTTGATGAAGACATATTTTGAGACTAATGCACAGACAGAATTGCCACAAATACTTTGGACAGTCACAAAGCGATTATTTATTCAAACTGTTTCCCCTACTGTGCATTACAGTTAGAGGCACACAACTGCACTTCTGCTACTAGTCAGAAGCAATTCCTTTGGGTTTTCAAGAGCCAGAAAAATTCAAATCTCTGTGTAGGCAGAAAGTCTTACCTGTACAAACTGAGGGAGGAAATCTGTTAACTCATCATCACTCAATGTCTCTATCCAGTTCACAGCTGTACTTCGTACTTCCTGATCAGCAAACCTAGAAAGTCACCACAAATCCACATTAAGTGTTCTCTGTTCATGTAGGACTTTTTTTCTTATTCTTTTTTTGAGATAAGCTACACAGGAAAGCAACTGTAAAGTCTTCAAAAGCTCAATAAGAAATCTACAAGTATGAGGCCCTTCATCACATAAGACGCAACCACATGTGCATATTTAGGAAAAGCACACTCAAAACCTCTCAAAACTCTGGTTGTATAAACTCCTGTCCTGTTGCATGTTAAACTTCAGAACCCTAACCACTGTTGCTATGGTTTCATTACATGACTTGATCAAGCCTGTATCAATAAAGTAGGCATGGGGTTCTTTAAAATTTTAAAAACATTTAACTTTTGCCACAAGAAATTCAGCAGTATTTTCCCACAGAACACCATTCCCAGGATCTTCTGCCAAAGAAGAGTCATTTAATGCTGAACAAAACACAGAGTTCATTTACACTGGTTTTCTTACTTTGAATCAAGTAGTTCCAGGGCAGCTAAGGGTGATAAAGGAGGCCACTGCTGAAGTAATGAATATATTTCTGGAAGACTTGCCCAGTCCCAGTGAGGGGCACTAACCAGTATTTTTGGTAGACTATTAGGATGGCTATGACAATAATGTCTCTTCTCCCACAAAAATTCTTTATCTTCTTTTGACAGCCTGCAGACAAGAGCATTTCAGTTTATAACACACATGACAAACCATCACTTGAATAACCCAAATACCACCGATTGTTGTATTCATACAGATAATTTAACACACAGAATGGAATCACATTGAAATGACTCCTTCCTCCACGAAAGTCAAAACAAGAAGCCAAATAAAACCATTAAGGAAACATTTGTTCAAATTTATCATTTGGGCAGGACAAAATTAAGTTTTATTATAATCTGAAATAAACCCAAAACATCAATGTTAGTTTGGTACAGATGAGTAGAAAAAGCCAAATGAGCCAGAAAAGCTCCCATGGCACATCAACAGCCACTGCTGAGACTGCCACTGCTGCCTGGAACTGAGAAATTGCCAAGCAGGAACAGGTGACTATAACAGGCAGGCAAGGGGGCAACAGTCTTGCAGTAAGAAACTATTATAGCACCAGCCATGGAAAGCTCAAGAAAATTCATTAAATCAGTACCATGATTTCACACACTTAATTCAATCTCTTGTTTAAGTCTCTACAGGTTTTCAAAATATTTTAAAAAAATAAATAAACTACAGAAACTCAAGAATACATAAGCATTCTATATCCTAGCTACAAATTGTCATGTGCAAAAAGAAGCCAGCTGGAAGAGATGGACGTACCCAATGGTGCTATCCTTGGAGAGAATGGCAAGGAGACGTTCTCTCAACGGCTTTTCTAATGTTTCTACAGAATGATGCACAGTACTCTTTGCAGCTTGAGGCATTTTATATTCAATGTCAAAAGAAAGGGATGGGAAGTCAATCTGGAAAAAAAAAAAAAGAAGAAAAAAGAAAAAATAAAGATGATGCAAGTCCTTACATAGAGAAAGCTCACCCTTCCAGCACTCTCAGATGTTTGGGTATCTGACCTCTTTAGTTCTGCAAGTGCAACACTCCCCAGCTACTATTTGCTGAATATTTTTTCCCATCTCAATTCTTCTACATGACTATGGTTCCTAAATGTACAGCTGTGTTATTGCACAATGCAGTGGCTGGAGCAGGCCGCTGAAGAGAAGTGAGAATGCTTAGAGCAGAGATAATCACAGAACTTTCAAACCACACCAGTGGTTTCCACTGTTTTCCAACCACTGACTCAGGCCATGTTTTGTGAAGGCTGAGCCATCCCTAGTAAGGCACCTTCTCTTTGGGGGGAAATTTGAACTCTGAATTGAGAGAGAGGTGCTATTGCTCTGTAAAGAAGCTGGAATTGCTACTGCTCATGTCCAGACAAGCCCCATCTCAGCACACATTTCTATGGATTGCTTTCAAAAACATTCTCTCCCAGTACTGACAGCATGTAATGCCAAAGCACTTCCGATTTTTCTTACTTCCAGAAAGTTATTCAATATCAGATTTGTAGAGACTTCCAGGAACTTCACACTCTTTGCCCTTACAGTTTAGTTATCACTATTCTATACTGACTTTCAAATATTACTTAGCACTACTTTCCCCCAAATATTTATCTAATATGACTTACAAGTCACAGTATTCAAACAAAGAACAGAGTAAATCAGAATTATATATAACCTGCAACACTATTCTTTCCGTATTTCCTTTCTTACTGGCCATCCCTGACACATGATGCAGATGTGATGAGGTCCACAGTTGCAACAGCTTTGTCCCACAAGTTAACAGTCTGAGAAAAGAACATGCACAGGTCATTAGTATCACAGTCTGTTTACTTCACCAAGATACTAGTTATCAAATGAATTTACTAATTTTCACTGGCTGTCGTCTGTACTGTAAGTGCTTTAAGGGACTGTGCACAACTTTTAGGTGGAAAAGGCAATGGAAAAAGTTCAGTTTTGATTTAGTCGCACAGGATAAATTAGATGCTCCCTGTTATTTAAGTCAGAAAAGGAATACTTTTGCCTCTGAGAAAAAAACTGAACACAAACACACACACACATACATTCTTCTTAGCTTCTAGAAAAATGGCCCAGGCATATGAATCTTACAGGCATCACCATTTGCTTGGACTTCCCACATTACCAGATTCTGCAAGGGTATATCAAATAACATTTGCATTTGCCAGTGTATTCCCAACATTAATACCATTTCCAATTGTAGTAGGGCACAACTGCACTAGCAGACACTTCATAAATCAATTAAGTGTTTTATGTTAGGTACAGAAAACTTCATCAGTCTATTAAAATCAAAATGCTGCTCAAAAGACTGTTTGAAGGCCAAGCCTTAAGTATATTTTGAAAGACCTTTCAGGTTTTATGTGTATTTCAAATAAAGAACAGGTTGTTATATGTAAATATTGATTAACTAGGAGCTTGCCATGCCAATAAAGATTACCAAATCATGCCACTAAAGCACAACTGAACAGCTTATGCTTTTGAATAGTTCTCCAGTTTAATACAGTTGCCACAGCCTTCTGTCTCATCCACAAGTAATGACATTTTAAGCACCTTCACATGCACTTCAGCAGAAGGAATTCTAACTTGGCCATAGATTCTTCCAAAACACATACATGACCAGTTTTGTTCTACCCATATTTCAGTTAGTTTCAAGTTTTAGCTCCTGCCTGTCATTGATGCTATTTTCAACTGTAACTGGAATATTTGGCTACCAGCTTTAATTATGCAGGTCTGGATTTAATTTATGTGGACTGCAAGTGGGTTAGACTACTAAGCATCTCTACAGCTGCTACATACAGGCCACTCAGCAAGCTCTGGCACAACACACACCATTGTAGTGTTCTGCAAAAACAGAAAATACGGTTTTCTCCCCAAACTAACTCCTATGAGAATACCATGAAGACAAGATAAATTTGCAATTCAAACCAAAAGCTGTGTTTTCAGATACTGTGAAATGTGGTATTTAGATAGAAGACTGAAATGCAACATTTAAGCAGAAGGTTGAAATAAGCATCATTTATGAAAAGAAATACAAGCTTTGGTGGAGATTGAAAGCATCAGCAGGCCATCTTTGCAATGCAGGAAGTCCTAAACCCTGCAACACCCTCAAACTGTTGGAATCATCACAAAACAAAAGAGAAAGCAAAACAAGTAAAGTGAAATCCAGAACCAGAGGACTCAAAGCACACAAAACAGTCACAAGCAACATACAGCAGTGACTGTCCAGGAAAGATCTGGCTGCCTGCCTTCAGCCTTGCTTGACAATTTAAACTTCCAGTAAGACCTAGAAGTCAGCAGCACACATAAATAGGAAACCTTAAGCATAAGTGCAGAAGCTGTTTGGCAATGGTGTGATCGTTTCTGCAACACAATGTCTAATTTGGGCACCTGTGGTTCAAGCCGACTGGTAAATGTCTCACTGAGTAGCTGTCCAAGTGATAAGCATTTTGGAATGCACTTCATAGTCAAAGATGGAAGCACAAAGCAACTTGAACCAATCCAGAAACACTCAGCTTAGGAAAGTTACAGCAGGCTTTTCATTCTTAGTGAAAAACATGTAACAGCATTCAACAGCCGTATTTGAAGGAAAGCCACTTCAAACCAGAAATATGCCACAAGTTTAACACACTTGTTAATTATCCCTTTGTTTTAATTGTTTAAAATAAATTCGGCTCTGAATCAAAAAGAATTATTTTAGAATATTCTGGGATATAATCATCCAAACAATATTCAACTTCCTCCAGCAGTAAAGTTTTTCCAGCTAGTTAGATGGGAATCATACAACACAGGACCACATTTTGTCCTCTATTTAATGAAATGCATTTTTTCTGTATCAGTATAGTTTGCAACTCTTACCTTTATCATGGCCTGCTATGCTCAATATCAGAGAGGCAGTTTCTATAGCTATAGGTGTGGAGGAAGCTTTACACAGAGCAAATCATATTGATAATCTTACCCATGTTTTGGATACTTACCGCCTAAAATCAAAAAGAGGTAGAGAAACCTGACCCAAAATTTCTGGGCCCTTTCTCTGCCTATTTGAGTCAGGGGAACTCCCACTACTTTGATTTAGGATTCCAAACAAAGTCAGACATAAGACTGATTCCAAAGGCAACTGTGAAATCTGGATGGGGAAAATTATTCTACAAAATAAAAGTATTAAAAATAAGTCAATTAGAAAAAAAGGCAGCGTTAGTAAGTTACAGGCTTATCCATATAATCCATTCATGCCTCTTGCTTTTAAAAAGTCAATTAACATTGAAGAACAAGTGTTAAATATCCATGCAATCATATTTCACTCCATCTCCCACACCAATAGTTTGTAAAACCTGTTAAATTGCACTTCTGCACTGTCGATTTGGAATAATCCTTTTTAATCTCTGTCTATTAAATCATATTCCTTGCACAGAACTGACCTGTCCAGCATAACCAGTTTTCCCACTCCACACTCACTAGGAAGGGTACACAGAACTCCATGTTAGGCACCTCCTCATTTTTCAAATTGAAAGTTTTCCATCCAAATAAAAGAATCTATTAAGAACTACTGAAAGTTAAATTCTAAATGGTACAAAACCTATAAAGCAAGCAGCTGAGGAATATATACCTCAGTGAGTTATTCAAGCTTCCACTTTTGTTTACACTGTTTTTACTGCCTAAAAATGTTCTTTTAGTTTGATTTCTCTGTAAAACATGAAAATTGCACTATAAAGCACAACACGGGTGTCAGCAGCTTTTAAGCAATCTAGCAGGCCTTTCACTGTAATACATGATTAATTGCCAGCAAAAGATGTGACAATTAATCCTGTGCATCACCAGAAAAAAAAAGGTAGTTGGAGTACTCTCTGAAGGCAGGTGTTCTAGAAACTATCATTGCTGGTCTGAAATAATATGTTCACCACAAACTTTCAGGGCATTCCTTAGGGTCTATCTCTGACCTTTAGAGCAGTCAGGAGAGTGGATATGGGGCACCATGGAGCTCACATGATGCTCCAGCTATGACAGGCTGCCTAATAACTCAAGTGGCAGAGATTAAGCTGTGCACAGATAATGAAAAATGTTCCCCTTTTAGTTATCAGATACCACCTGCCATTATCTCCCTATCTTTTCTCTGCATGCCTTTCCTTCTTCCTTCCTACCCTCTGTATTTGGGACAAAAACGGATTCAATATTCAGGTTAGTAAAAGTGAGTTGCTTTTCCTCTCCATTTACATAAATTGAGCAGTACATACAAGAAAGCTTTATTCTTTAATCCCTCTTAAAGCAGCACAAGGCATTCCCATTGCAAGGAATATTATGACCTTCCCAACTCCCTGTAATTGTATGCTACAAACACCATTAGCACAGGGCACTTGTCCAGCATTTCCTTTTAAAAAGGGTACTGAAATACCATTTGGAAAAATATTTCTGATTTTGATCAGTAAATTGTTCTTGGGATGCTTGAAATTGAATTAGAACCAAGAGTTGCTTGAATGACTGTATTCAGCAACTAGCTAAAACAAAACATTTTATTGAGTTTTAACAGGCTAAAGTCACTTACAGCTCATCCCATTTAATCAAGTAGAAGAAGTTCTTGTATGTGCCAACCTTCTTGGACTGAACAGGTTTGAACAGATCTTTTCCATTATGGGTCAGAGAACAAATCAAGTAGTATTTTTCATAACTGGACAAGGAAAAAGAATTAAACATTAAAAAAATCATAAAAACATTAAAAAAATCTATAAAAGGAGGAATTTTACAATGAGTAAACCACTTACTTTGACACCCAATCAGAAGAAATTCCATGAGCAGCAAATATTGTGAATTGGAGATGTTCTGTGGCAGTCCAAGCTTCCTTGGTACTCTTACTCTCTTCTGGAGAAATTGTTGCTGAACTGCTACAGGAGTTGGTGTGGAGTTGCAGAAGGGCCTCAACTGCTCTTGTTAACTGGTCTATACTCACTTTCAGAGGGTTTTCAGGCCGCAGTGAACCTAAACGATAATTTATTTTGAATGCATTTCCTCCTAAATTAGCCAGCTCAAAATAGTTTTTACGTAAAAATTTAAGAACTTTACTTACCAGAGGGGATCTTGCTATTGTCATCACCATATTTTAAGGATACCTACACAATAAAGTCAGAGGAAATTTCAATACTGAAAATCCATATTATTTTTCCACGGCTATTAAGTATCTTATACAGAAATGATGAAGTATCTGAATTAGCCTCATATTTAAGTTTATAAAACACATCTTTTCACTCAAAGTTCCTCAAGAGTTAACTAGCAGCATCACAATTTCCATATGATGGAGCAACTCTTCACCAAGTTCAAAAGCTCATTTTTTGTCAAATCAACTGTTTTGACATTCTTTATGAAGTCCAGAAAGACAGAGTACATTGGAATATTGCTCAGGAGAATCTAACTTCTTTGGGTAGAGATAAAACTTGCTCAGGGCTGTTATGGATGAAAGCAGAGGTCATTAACTTATTGCCCAATAATTTAAATCTGAGCAGCTTTAAACAGCTTTTTGTTTTGTTTCGTTTGTGGCTCGTGGTAAGGCACCTTTTGCTGGAAGAGTTATAAATTTACTGAATATGAAAAATATCAAACAACTGAGAAAAGGAACAGTAAGGACTGTTACTCTGTACTATCTTTGTTTGCTTCTTCGTCTGCTAAAATGGAAGTCTCAACATGATGCAACATCACAGCAATGTCTGGTCTCAACAGACACTGTTAAAACCAAGAGGTGACAAACAAATCGTGGGAACTTACTCTCTTCTAATCAGGAAAGGTTCCATGCCAAATTCAAGTCCCAATAAAACAAAAATTTTTAATGGAAACTAAGCTTGTGGTTTAAAATCAAACCCCAGTGAATTCCTAACTTCCTAAGAAGTTTGCCACAAGTGCTGCAGAAGAATAAAAGCCTTCCTTACACTTTTAATGTACTAATTAAGTATCTTCAAGTTTGAATATCAAAAAATTTCACATTCTTACAAAAAACACGGTCACTTCTTCCAACCACAAAGAATTACTTGGGGAAAAAAAAAATCAAACAATATCTTACAAAAGATTACGATGCAAGTCTCCAATATTTATAGCAATTTTGTTTCTGAAAGCAGTCCTACATGCCTTCATAGATGTTACTGTGTAAGCCAATGTCCATCATAAAATAATTGCAGGATTTTATTAATAAAATCCCACCTTTTTCAAATTCTACTGGAGTCAACGTCATTTTTGGGAGCTATTTGTACACTATAATCTAATTATTTCTACAGCTTTCTCCTATCAAAAAGCAAACACTGAAAAAATATTTATATGCTGTATTTCACTATGTTGTCTTATGTCTTCTGCACTTTCCTGTAAGAATTTTAGTTCTTGTGACAACTATATTTATCTGTCTTCTGCTTAGTATTACAAAAACATCCCTGAACTTAAGAAGGCAAAAGCAAATAGAGCTCCACATGAACTGCTGCTCTAGTAAGGCAGCAGGACAACAGAAATAGCATAAGAGCATTTACCTTTTTCATTTGCATTCTTCTCCACCTAATGACTGTTTTTGACAACATGACTTGAGACCATCCTGCTCAAGTGAACCATTCATTATAAGGCAGTTGCATCATCAAATTCTGTGCTATTTGAGATATTTTGGGTTTGTCCTCATGCTCAGGAATGCAGGAGCATGAACAGTTAAGAGTTTTAAGATGCTATTGCTAGGCACAAACACTACTGGGAAAATACATGATGTCAATTCCTCCTTTAAAGCATAACTGCATTAATTTTAGACAGCATGAGCTCCTGCCAGCTCCTCTCAGACAGATTTAGTGGCATCTGCTGTGACACAAGTTTCTAGTTACAGAATCAGAAAACAGTACTTTGAAACTTGTTTTTAAACAGTCACTATTTAGAGAAGGCAAATATTTCCAAAGCAAGTGATTAATAAATTTACAGCAGAGAGATGTCAACATAAATGGAAGATGTCAAGTAGAATAAATAAATAAATAAAATGTAACAAAAAATCCCAACACAACCCTGACACAACTCTTGCTGGTATTTCCAGCAAGACTAAAGACTGTGAAATAATATTTATCAGTTAAAATATGCAATTTATAGAGTGAAAGTTTACCTCAGCATTTTTAATCCTTGGGAGATTAACAGCCCTCCTGAGCTTCTTCACTGATTCCGTTATTGCAGGAGTCTCTACACAATCCAATGTAGAACAGATTTTTCTGACAGTCTTAATTACATGATCAACTGCTTTATGCTGGTTCTAATAAGGAATGTATGAGAGAACAGGTTGATCTGATCAGAGTAAAGAAAAAACTCAATATTGAGAATTTTCTTATGAATGCCAAAAAACCAGCAGTACAGATCCTAGAATGGGGTGTCAGGAAACATAAGGAGGTTCCCAACCATTTTTCTATTAAACTGTTGGCAAACAATTATTTTCTAATGAGATACTAAGCTCAATTTCCCTCATGGCATAAAAAGAAAGTGCAGTTCAAAGAAGAAAATTCAATTAGTGTGATGAAGCAATGCTAAAGAAGCAGTGTTTCAATTTCTGCACTCAGAGATACAGGTTTAAATTACACTGACACTTCTAGTACTTACACTACAGTACTGCTTCCATGATGGAACTACTCTTTCTTACTTCACTTTAATATACTTTTGTAGGCTACTTAAGACAAAGTTGAGATGCTCCTAATATTCTCCCCTCCTCCTACTCTTCCAACAGAAGAAAAGCCACTTGAGTGAAATCTGAATTATCCTAGGTTTCCTGGGGCTTGTTTTTTAATGTAAGGAAAGTCTTCACCCAATTTTAAAGAACACATATAGAAAATTAAAATATTCACTTTGAAATAATGGTTAACTTTTTGAAGGCTAAATGTGTAGGTTTCGTTCACAATTACAACTAAATAAGAGGAAAAATTACTTCAATATTCTCACTAAGATGTAAATTGATTCCCAACCACCACTCTCTCAGACGCAGTGTCATGGCCTTCCTACAAATGGATAGCAAAGAAGCCATTTGAATCAGAAAGTTTTTAAATTGAGAGTTACCTGGCAACAATTAACTATTCTGGTAAGAAAATAACCACAGAAGTCAGAAGACACTGTAAATATTTAAGCTATTTTTCCTAAGCCAACAAACTGAAGGTAACAGCTTATTTGTGACTTGGAAAAAGAAATTTCCACTGCTGTTTTCCTCACAGGCTCTCAAATCTCAATAAAAAGACAATTGATAACTTTCGAAGTGTTCAAGAATGTGAAATCAAATCCTACATACAGATTATTTATGGATTACCCTTCTTCACTTGGATTAGCAAGCTTCAGCTGCTGAGTATTACAGGAATTCACTTAATGAAGTAAAAAATTTCAAATGCAGAGCTGCTGCTATTTGGACCTAATCATCACCACCTACAAACTACATCTCCCAACCTTAAAAAGACTGCAAAGAATAGAACACAAGTCTGAATTGAGATGTTTTGCATTCCTCATCTGAGCTTGTGAAATCACAGCTAAAACAAAGCTGAAGCAGCTGCAAGAGCAAAGCAACAAATCCACCACCATGTAAGGGAGCAGTAACAGCTCACTCTTCTTCAAAAAGGTTGTGTTCACAACTACCCTTGAGAATGTGGTGAATCCCCATCAAGGGTGATTCACATTAATTCCCATCAAGGGAATTAAATAATATTAAGGGAGCATGGAATAGTAGACAGCAGCTTGTTCAGACCTGCATTCCTGGAGAGGCAAACAAACATAGTGGAAATGAAAAGTACTGCAATTAAATAATTCATTTCAAGACTGTTCTTATAGAAACTGGTTAAGAAAAACAGTTACCTAATGTTTAAGCATTTAAGACTCCAAGTTACAATACTATCATCAGTTAAAAGCAGCTTCTCCACTGAGAAATGAGCAAAGCAGGTTATATCCATAAGCTTTTGTAGATGGGATATTACTCTAAATTATTCAGCATTCAAGCTGCTTTAAGGTACCTGTCATACACTGAAACAGACAATTTTTTTGACAAAGTATTTTAAATTAATTGAATAATGCAGAACAAGATGTTATTATGATTTGTGTAAAACTTACTTGTATGTTCCAAACATGCTTCAGTTCTAACTCCCATTGTACACAACTATTCCTGCTCTCTATTATACACATCTTTACCTGTTAATAAATACATTCTTCATGACTGTCAACAACAGCCATAGTCAGAATTCAGACCTCTTCCCTATTCTCCTGAATTAACCTCTTCCAGCATGTTTGAGGCAAAGATTATTTTGCACCCCAGGACTTGGAAGATACATTTCTAGTTGTGCTGATCAGGTGATAACTGGTTTGCATGAAAAGCCAGGAAGAAAAGAAGAATAAAAATCCAAACACCCATGATCATAATTTCACATTTGACAGCTTGTTCAGATTCTCACTTTCCCTGAGAAAACCTGCAAGTCTTTTTCCCAGCTACCTTATCAGTGAATTTGGTCATGCTACTTTTGGTTCAGCAATAATCTACCATGACCATACCTCATTCTTAAGAGCTATGTTAACTTGCTTGTGATAAACCTCAAGAAGCTCTTCAATGGAAGATCTGAAAGAAATAATAGTTATTGAATACAAGTACAAGAACAGAACACAACCTTGGTCAGGAATTCAGCAATGATCAGCACTCAATTATTAAAATAACCAGAAAACATTACCTTATGATAGGTTCTCTGAAAGGCTTTTCTACTTTGCAGAGGTGTTTGGTTAGATGCACAGGTGTCCTGTCATCATCTTCCTGCAATAAAATATTAGGTACTAAGTCCAGTTGTCACCTTTCTATAATTTGCAAATTTGGCAGATTTATTCCTAACACCTGGGGTGTTGAAGGGGAAAGATGTAAGGTGATCTCTTCAAAGCGGAAAAGAAATAACTACTTAATAGCCTGTGAAATGCATATACATGGGGACAGAGGGAAAACAGCCATCAAGTGCCCAACTATGCAAATACCAAATACTCCTTCCTTCCTCTTTGATGGTCTGATATGTATTTAATTAAACTCAAAAACTGTTCACAACTTTTATTTAACTCTGAAACTTGTTCCTTCTTTTTCAGGCCTTGAGTTTAGTCCAACTGCTTGCATACTTTTTCCAGGTATAAAATACTTGTTCCTAGTAAGAGGCATTATCCCTGTTGATGTAATTTGCCTTGTGAGAACTCAGTTATGTATTTCAATTCATCATAGGGTAAGAGGACAGCATTGCCAACACCAGGCAGACATGATAATTTGTCAATCACACAAGAAGGTCACACCTTGGACCCAGCACTCTCTTGCAGATGGGAGGTACTCACTGTTCGTGCCAGGTCGCTGCATATCCCGCTGTGGGTCAGGAGCTGCAGTTTGATGTCCGTGTCCCACTTGCGGCAGTTCTGGATGTACTCGTGACTTCCTATGCAGTGCTTGCTGTGAAACAAAAACAAGCTACAGTCACAACCAGAGCACTGCTTTTCCAAAAACTCACACAAAATATTCCAGGCAACGTGCTGCCATGAAGTAAGAAAATGGTGAATCAACCTCCATGCCATCCTTGACCTGAATTTCACTTCTGCACAAATTCTTATACATTATTGCAGATACCTGTACTTGTGCTAAAGTTCGTAACAACAGTGGTTAACACTGAAACCAACTATTCTAACGCAAAAAACACATGGGGCTTTGTAAACCATTGGAAAAAAAAATCACAACAACACCAAAAAAATCCAAAAACAAACAAACAAAAATCAAACCAAGAAACAAACAAAACCCTGCAAACCACAATTCCCCCAGTTTATTAGAAAGCAGTTGATTTTTTTTTTTTTTGTTTGTTTCTGAGATTTAAAGAGTGGTCAAAAATTATAATATCCATCTACAGAAATGCTCTGGAAACACACATCCACATTAGAACAGAGTTTATGACAACCTGCTTTGCTGTATCCCAGAGCAACTCCAAAAAGGTCTGATCTTTGTGCAAAGACTGACTCCCATTTTTAAGGTTTATTTCACACATTTAATCACTAGAGATACACTTTTCGGTAACAGTGTCATGAAAAAAGCATGAAATTAAGTATTAATGAAAAAGAGTTTGCTTACTTCTGTAAAACTTCTTCTTGGCCACAGACTTTCAGGATATAGCTGCCAATGTCCACTTCATTCAAGTCATCATGCACCCAGCAGAGTGCCTGCATTATTATAAGTTCAACAGGGGAACTCACTGTTTAAAGAAATTACATCTAAAAGTTAAATACAAATCTACAGCGAGTGATATTAACTATTGTTCACTCGCAATTTGTAGTTATTTAATTACATGTATTACTCATAGAGAAGACTTCCATGCTTCTATTATCACTTAAATTTCATAGTTTGAGATCTTCACCTCTCTCTCACTAAAAAAGGTATCCCACAAAACTTGCTTGCCATTATAAAAATCCCAAAAAAATCTTTATAAATTAGGATACAGTGCAGTCACTAAACCAGAAGTACAAACACATTCTGCAGGACAGAGGACAGCTTATTACTATTACTATTATTATTATTATTATTATTATTATTATTATTATTTTGTCCTATTTAGCAAGGATTTCAAATAGATACATGATCCCAGAGGCACTTAAAGTTTACAAAACACTATCTGAAGAGCTGGAGATGGATCTCTTCTATTTGTTCTGCTTTTGAGGAACTGAATATCAGCTGCAGCTGAGGCAAATCCTACTGGAAGTCCTTTTCCCTTTTTCCTTTCCACTTGCTCAGGAAGTTTCCACTTAGTACAGAGCAGATCTCAGTTATCATCAGCCAGCCTTTGCAAAATGCAACTCTTAACTGCCAGAAATTTTGTATCAGGCTCCAAACACTTTTTGGAAAATAGTCTCTCTTTTATTTAGTAACTACAGAGCAAAAACATAATCCCACTCAAACCCAAAATCCATTCCCCCACATCCACCAGCTGTCACTGACTAAAAACACAGATAAGTTTGAATGACACAAATGTTTAAACACAAAATGCTCTCTAGCCCTCCTTATCTAGCTTCTGATGATCTCCTTCAAATAATTTGCAAATAATATCACTAAGTGCCTCAAAATTCTGTAAAACAACTGCCATATAAAAGCAATTTTATATTTCATCAGTACCTTCAGAGTGGAGATTTTTTTCCCCCCCTCCAGGGACTTTCCTGATTTTCTATTTTTTTTTCTTAAAGAAAGGAATATTACTACTATGGTAGATACAGAGAGATAATGCCACAATATTTTCCACAAAATAACACATGTTCTTCATCTCATTAACAAATGATTAATTATTACAAACACAGATGTATACGAGCACATATGAAGAATGACTGTGTGAAATTCAAGAACAAGGAACGATAGGAAGTATGAATTTAGAAAAACTGTAAGACATTAAGATTGTTTAACTTGTTATTGGGTGAAATCTACCTTCAGCATAGAATATCTGGTAGTTGATAAAGAAAAGAGATGCAGTGATAGTTCGTGCAGGCATAGTTTCTATGCTGTAGCCACAGGCTGCATTGCCAAAGGTCTGCCAGCCCTGCAAAACCCACTGAACACTGCAAAGGTGCTACCACCTTTTCCCTGCCCTACATCTTATTCAAATACATTAATTCCTTGCTGACACACAATGTTTGCTCAGACAGAGCAAACTTCCAAGCAAAGTCTAATAAATGAATGCAAAATGAATTCAAATAAGCTCTAAAGTTCATCCGTTTCCCTCCCGAGTTCTTTCTACAAACTGAGTTGTTCAGAGCACTAAGAGGCTGCAGTTCTTTCTGAGCAAGACTGAAAGCCAAACTGAAGCAGCTCTAGCATCAGGATACTGAGTTATGCAACAATTTGACCAAGAAGACAAGCAATGTAAGGTAGAGAATAATTCAAAATACTCCCATTACTAGTCACATAACTGCCCTTCACCAGCTATAGAAGACAAGTAGTTTAACTGCCATTAGTTTCAGCATCAGAAAAAAGGGAGTAGAAAGTGCAAAGAAGAAAATATATCAGGTTAGAATGCAAAACACACTCCAAACTAGTCACAAAAAATACTAGAAATAAAGGGCTGAAGCCCTAACATTTTAGTTACCCTACTAAAGCCTTTTGTAGGAAAGGATTAAGCTTGTAATATTAGAAAAGTGTAGTCTTAAGGATTAAGTGCAGAAACCCTTCTTGGGCTGTACTTGCAGTCCACCTCATTTCTTAACAAAAGATTAAGTCACCATATAATAAATGTAAGGTCCAGCAAATTAACATAGAATGGAAACACTGATGCATTGAGAGCTTGTTTTTCCAATAGAGCAGGAAGTTCATGGGAGCAATAGAACAACTCCAGGTCTCTTGAGAACAACCAGCTCTGAAGCAGCTACACTGTTAGAAGTTGAGATCCAAATGATAATCCTCACAAGTGACAAGAAACTACAAAACTATAGAGGCAAAAAAAATTATTACCAGTTATTTGGTCACCCAGAACTGCCAGAAGTTGACAGCATGCAGTTACAAATACAAGTACTGTGCAGCAAGACTGCACAGAGAATATGAATTTATGTAGTACAGCCAGGCAAACCTTAAAGGTCCACCCCAAACCAATATTCCTGGTTACCCACAAAACTGGGACAGCCAGTTGTGGCACATCCAACAGTATTATTTTAGTGTTTGTGTTCATAAGCATGTATTGAAGGCAAGTAATAGATAGTTTCAGTTTGTATTCCTATTTTCCAGCAGCAGTTTGCCTGAGTTTTTAGATGGCCTACAGAAATTTATTTTAAAAAATAGTGTTAAAAAGTTAGTGTTAAAATGAAAAATTAAACATTAAAAATCTCAGCCCTAGTGTCATTATCGCCTCAGCAACCATAATGTAAAAATTCTTGAAAAACTGTTTTATTCTATCCAGCTATGGACAGAATAGTGCTTCTGCTTTGCTGGACTTTCCTTTTTACAGTCAGTATTTCAGTTTGTCAATTTCTAAATATTTTTAGAGACACTGAATCAGAATTAGGCCTTTCCTCAGTACCTTTTCCGCATTTCCCACAAACAACCCATGTCCCTGAGAGCCAGGGATTACAAAAACTGAAAGGCATTGTGCTAGGCTGAATGTACAGTCTTTAACAAGCAAACTCCAATTCAAGAAGCAGGAACATACCATCGCATGTGAAAGTTACTGGTTGTTGGAATTCTTCGATTTCTATTGAAACTTTGATACTGGCACTCTCCCCACTAATATTTCTTTGCAGCATGATTGGACTCAGCACAAAACCTGGGTTTGTTTGCTGATCAGTATAAGGAAACTTGGTCCTCAATCTGGAGGAAGAGAAGGTTTATGAAACATTGCAATGGAGAAGTCCAAGACTAAAGCAAAGTAACATGGTAACAACCACAAGGCAGAACAGTAAAGACTACCTTTGGCTCTCTACCTAAATTGCATGTGCAAAGCACCATTTAAATCTTCTACTCTCAACAGTACATTGCCCACAATAATTATACAAGTAATAGACAGCAAAAAAATACTAACATATAATTAGGCAGGTTTTCCACAAAGCTTAGAATATTTAATAGGTCAATTCTTACAGGACATATCCAGCTTCTGCAGAAGGTAAGCTCTAAAACAGATCTTAAAAAGATAATCCACAGTGCTTTCTAAAACTTAGTTAAAAAAAAAAAGAAAAAAAAGAAAAACTAAATTCTTCATATGTTTCAATTTTGACAAGTCTAATCTGAATTTATATACCATGCAGAAGGTAGCTATTCCAAGCTATGGAAGTTGAAAATTGAGTTGATAATTGATAATACCTTAATTGAGGTAAAGGTTTTTATTTAGGACACAAAGAATATACAACATTTACCTACAAGTGAATAAACCATACTTGGAAACCTGTTTTTTATCTTCATCTATTTAACATGGATAAAATAATTCAACCTTAAACTTCTACCAAAATTAAAGCAATATTACAGGAGATTAATAACAGAACTCCTCTATAAGGATCATTTATTTCATCATCTTGATTCTGGACAATAGCAAGATCCTCCAGCAAGAGCTGTCCAGTTGAAAGTCCATCAGTACTTTAAACACTGGGTGTTCAAAGAAAGGGTAACAATTAGATTTAACCAGAAAGTGTTGCAACAAGCCTATCCTATGGGAGCTTTGTCCAAATGTTGTTCATCAGCATGTTCCCCACATATATGAACTGTCATCTTTTTTGTGGAATTTCCTTTTAATTTTATAAACATTCCTGCTATAAAAACAAAAAATAGATGCTATTGAGATTGAAAGATCTCTATTTCCTCCATCATTTCTTGAATTTTGATCTTAAAAGGAAAAAAGGCAAGAGCAGTTTGTCTCCTCTAAGAAGAAAACAAAAAAGTAATCTCTCCTTAAATTGCGGCAGTAAGAAAAAACCCCACACGATCTTTAAGGAACTTTACTATCTGATCTAAGCAGAGACAAATTTAAAGGCTTTATGTTACAGAATTCCAGTGTGAGAGTAACAAAAATACACACATTTTAAGGCTGGAAATCTACCAAGCGATAAGATTTTGTAAGGCGTATCAGCTAACAAGAAAAAAACAGACTTCAAATTCTTTCAATAGAAATTGTAATAAAAAACTAACGAGATACAGAAAAATACTTTGAGGGTGAAAAGGTATTATAAAAACAAGGAAAAGTGAAAGTCATAGGACCAAAATAGGAAAGAGGACATTATACAATAATCTTAGTACTGAAGATCTTAACAATTCTGTTGCATTCTTGAAAAAAAATAAACCAGGACAAAACCAGGAAAAACTGAGATAAGAAAAGGGAAAAGGATACATACTGAAATTTGTCCCATCAAGAAAAAAAAAAAAAAAAAAAAAAAAAAAAAATAGGACTGTTCCTGTCAAGCTAACTGAAAATGAATCATTTAGCTCTCTTTTTCTTTTCTGAAAGTTAATTCATATTCAGTTATTTCTTACTTCGTAACTGCTTCAGAAAAAGCTGACAGCTCTTGATTCTGCCCTTCAATTGCTTGGAGAAGCACGTTTTCTGTCAGCATGCCCGTGGTCCCATTGTCTTTCTGCAACTCAAAGATAATACAGGATTTAAATAGCTGCAAACACATTCCTAAAGCAAGCAAAGCCACATGCAGGTGACAGATTTTCATGAGTCTGAGGTTTACTATAAGTTTTATGTCTGCATCTATATGGAGAAAACCATATATCATGACTAACTTGAAAAGTATAGATTCACTGGAGCAGTGACTCCTTGACAGCAGGTCATTTATTTACCAGCACCATTATCAGTTAATATTAAGTTGCAAGCAGTTCCTGAGCTCTCAGCAGTGACCTGTTGGGATTTGGCTAACTTCAGCTGAACCACAGATGGAAAAATCCAGTTCTGCAATTCAAATTCAGTGTAGTTCCAGAAAGAACCACTATATATCAATGGTGCCCATGATTATTTCTTCCTACAAAGCAGGAAAATACAATTTGAACACGGGAAGGAAATAGCGTTCAGAACATGAAACTTACAACTAACCTCATGGAATCAATTTACAACTGTTAATCCCTTATGCTCAATGCTCAAAACACCACCCAAAACTGTAAACCACCATCTTTAAAGTATCCAATCCAACAAATAACTGCTATAAGAGAGCTGCAGTTTCAAACAGCAAAATCTAATAAACTTTAAAAACCAACAAAAACAAAACGACAAACACAGCAGCAGGTTTTAAATCCGTATCTGTTTCCTGATCACAATACATCCAAATACTGGAGTGAGCAAAAAGCAGAAAAAAGTTGGAATAACCAGTGGAACTCGGTTGTCCATAGTCTAAAAGCCACCACTAGCCTGAAGGATTCATGAAGCTCCTGCCAGATCCTCCCTGTAATAAGTTACACGATCAGGTACATTTTTCATCCAAAGATTTTACAATGCTTATAGAAACCTTTAATCCAACCACAAGTCTAGGAACAAAGCAGATTGCACCAGAGTTTTTCTGAAAATCACCACAATTTATTCATATATGAAGTAGTGATTAACTACTTAACTATGTGGGTTATTTATTATTAGCCAAAGTAGTCAGCTAATTTTATTAGAGCATATCAAGGCAATATAGTTAAATTAGACTGTCAGAAAAGGGGTCAAATCTGAGAGAGCCACATAGTACCAGGTCTTTTCTTTAAGCACTTTTTTCCCTTCAAATTAACTTGTTTAAACATAAACTTGGAAGAGAGGCAATCTATAATTGTCACTTGAATTGCATTTAAACCTAATTATTACAGCTAAAATATTGGTTGCATGAACACTGATCAGTCAAAAGGACAAATTCTGTGTAATTGGGGATTAGCCATACCATAGGAGACAATTAGAGCAGGAAGCTGTAAAACCACAAAACTTGAAATGAGCTGCAGGAGCATGCATAATACCTTAAATTTAAATAGCTTATTCTATTGTAACATTTCAGACAACCTCTATCACATAAAAATACTGGGCAAGCTCGTAAGTCCTGCTAACCTGTGCACCTGTATCTAGTAAACACTAAGCAATTGCACAACAACAACCAAAATACACAAGGAACCAGGCAGGGAACATACCCAGGAAAGGCAGACACCTCTGATGAAGGTTAATCACCCGCTGGTTGGCACTCAACACAAAACTCAGCCACTGCAAATCATGAAGCTGCCTCTACAAGTGTTAAATTCTATTTAAAAAAATCTTTAAGGAATACCACAAATAAGTACACAAAGCACTATGCAACCATAGGATAAAAGCACTATACAAGGGGCCTACTTCAAATAAAGTCACACCAGTGAAGAAACACCACTTTATGCCACTATGTGACACTGAATTCCTTACGGAAAAATCTGCAGGTTATTCTACTGCTAAATTCAAAGTTTAGGGAACTAACAAGGCATGTCAACACATATAAACTTAGCCAGGGTAAACAACAAATTCTAATCTAATGAGCAAAGAAAAAAGAGATTTGGTTATCCGTGGTTCACCTCAGGGTCACATTTGGCTAAGGAAGGAAACCTCATATTATTACAAATATGTAATGATAGAAAAGATCTCCTGGTGGAAAATTAAGAACATCAAACATTTCCTTATTTTTAGCTGAACTTTAATATTAATTTTTGATCACTTTTGGGAAAATAATTTCAGGACAACAAGCTCTGAAAAATTAAAATTCTATTTAAACCCATTGGACTCAGATGGGTTTTGAGCAACAAGTAGAATTTTAATTTTTTTAACTTCCACTTGGGCCAATCTAGGAGGTGCAAAAGCTATCAGTCCATCAGGAAATAACTTGAAAGAAAGGATTTCAGGCCAGATGAGATAAATAGTTCATATCAGCACAGGCTGCAAAAATAGAAGTGGTCTGTGAATATAATTAATCTGAACAATGACAAACAAACCCAAACCCCAGTAAATTAATGAGTCAAGTTAAATAAAGTTCCATGGGTATAAAAAGTCACAAGACTCAGCAGCTCTGTGGAAAGCAAGAGAAAACAACACATAAAAGAAGACAAAATTATGCTTTTTGCCTCTGCTTTCAGAAATGAGTGTCAAACCCTGAAGTATTTAAAGCTATACTAAATGTATGAATATATACATTAAATAGGCAAAAATAAGAATACATACAAATGGATACTTTATCAAAACAAATCAATCTATTGATTCAGGGATTAAATAGTCATAAGTTTTGATAGAATCAAAATATATTTTTGATTGAATCAAAATTCTAATATTTTTGTTTAAAGGGGCAGCAAGACTGAGTTTTTCAGGAAGGGTCTGGGGGGAATGATCCAGACTTGTTAAAATGCAAGACTTAAAATTTACTTTGAAGAACATATAAACTGAGGTAAATTGGGAAAAATACAAGAGAACTGCTAAAAATGGAGGCTACATAAATCAGCTTCCTATTATACTGAGTAGAAAATAAAGCAGAAGCACAGGACAGGCAAAAGAGAGACTACCCACATTGTATTTCAAGTATTACCAATTGAGTGGCTCATCTTTAAATCTATTTATTTCCTTCTTTAATAACTCGGCAGAAACAACCCTACTAACTTACAGTCTTGTATCATCACCTATCTTCATAATACAGGCTAGAACTGGCCTGCGATGCCAAAAACAAGTTTGGAGGAACACAGGTGGAAAGTAAATCTCAAATCTTCAATTCACTGCAGAAGTGTGCTATAAATTAAGACCTTGTTTGAAAAAGATGGTGACTTAATAAAAATTAATTAACTACAGAACTGATGTTGTGATGCTATCACAAATAAAGCAAATGCAATGAAAGAATACCAAGCAGGATGCCCCTGCCTGTCAGGAGGGTTTACTCATGCTGATACAAGGTACATGGTGCACTGTGCTCTTACACAGAGAGCTAAAATGCTCATAAGTCATCTTCAAAAAAATAAAAAAGGAAGGAGAAGCTCTCACATGAGCATGCAGTGAAAGCTGACAGAAAGTCACCATCTCTTGTAACATATTGAGGTAAATATCAAAATGATTCTTTCATCTTAAGTACCTGCTGTTCCATCCTGAAAGAAGAACATTTGCTAAGAACTAGTTACAAATGTGTTCTGCTGAAAATCAGATGACTGATGAGGAGGAGCTGGAACAGCCTTTAAATCAAAAGTGGCAGGAAGAAAAGACCACACGTGGAGGCAGAGCTCAAACTTCACTTATGACTCAGTAGTCATGCAAATAGCATGAGACTGGACCTTACGAACAGGAAAGACCCTTTGAAACTCTACCTTCTTGAAAAGGACCAGGAATGTATAAAGCCAGATGTCATTCAGCAACAGTCAAACACTACTTCCTACAGACACCACCTGAGAAGCACTGATCCAATGTAGCCCAGTTATTATTCAGGAGTTAATTACAGCCAACCAGCCACCACTGAAAAACTGACAAACACATAGCAAACTGAGAAGCAAAGTGCTGTAGAGTCCAAATTTATATGCCTCTCCAAATACTGTGAAATAACAGAGCTAATGTACCACAGCTCAACAGCAAGTGGGGAAAAAAAACAACCCTTAAGTCAGACCCAAGATCTCTACACATGGCACAAAACCAGAGATAAATGGATTTTTCTGGTTTCGGGATAGTTTTTATTCCTTCTCCACTGGCCTTCTATTGAACTTCTGCCAGAATACTGACACCTAACCCAGAAAAAACAGGAAATCCTTCATATGAGGGGCCTAAAATTTCACTTCAGTGGAAATTTAGACAGCCTTTTAGGCCACAGTCTAGTAAATATTTCTATTTCTGAGAGCAAAACCTCCTCCAGTTTGGGGGTGGGGAAGGAAGAACTAAAGAATTATTTGGAAAATATCCTTGAGTGATAACAGTTGGTTTTTTATGGCATGTCCCTAGCCCATTAAAAACACCTAGAAAGACAATACCCAAGATTTAAAACAGCTGTAAACCAAAGTCTCAGAAAAGCAACAAAGTCTCCAAAGCAAGCAAATCACTTAACTCCCATTCTCTAACCAGTTTCTACAAATACAATTTTTTTGGCCACTATCACCCTTGCCAGGGTGCTGGCTTTTCCTCTGAAAACTCCTCCACTTCACTTTCAGACTTTGTACTCCACCAAAAAACCCCTGAAACCCAGAAGTATTCTTATCTACTTTCTAGTGAGCTGAATAATATTTTAAAACACTTTTTTTTTTTTTTTTTTGTGGTGGAATTATCACAGAAAGAATTGAAAATAAAGGAAAAGTTAAATAACCTATAGTCTTTTAATGACCTTGGGAAAAAGTAGAGTGCCCTAAAGGGCCATAATTAAGCAGATGAGACTGGCAATATTGATCACCTGCTGCACAGTTTGGTTTGGACACAAACTGCACATGCTCCATGTTCAAAGATACAAGTGCCATAACTAAAACCCTTGTTGAGAGTTTGGTCTTGAATGTTTTGTTAAAGTGATCCCAGAGAAGAACCTTTCAAACTTCTTTTTGCCCTGCCTGATAAAAGTAACATCACACAAAGATGTTTTACCTTCTCCTAGAGCAGAAATACAGTGTTTCTGACCCAACAGCCACTCCACCACCCAGCACAGTATAACCAAATGTTCTGTCTAGCATTCCTACACAGAAGGAAAGTTTTCTACCTGCAAAAGAGAACTACTGTGTAAAAGTACTTTTACTGTGTAAAAGGCAAGATAAAATTTTCAGTGCTTAGCTCACCACCTTTTCATTTCACAGTATCATGTGAATTGTTCATAAAATTGAAATATTTATCAGTATGATTTAGACACTTAATTGCACTGAGCATTATTTCTATTTCTTACTGGAGTGTTGAGTTGCAAAACAGCAATTTCCTCAATAAATGTGGAAGGATTACAAAAGGATGGAGGTATTTTGGGAGATAATTCAGTAGTAATGTTCAATTTTCTGAACAGCACTAATACATATGCCATAACATCACATTATTTGGACACTGCTCAAGCCTACTAATACACATAAAATAAATAACAGACCTTAAAGTGTCTTTAAATACTGTCATTAATCTTTACTGTTATAGTGCAATTTAAAGATACTCATTTACATACCTGTGATGTTTGGCCCTGTAACTTTGCAATCTGAGTTGTTCTCATGTTTAAGGACTGACTCCTTGTGACTGTTGCTCCAGAAGATTTCCCATTAACCTTTCTTTCCAGATGACAAGTTAGTAACAGCTTTTCCTCTAACAGAACAGCATCCCACGGATCTTCAGCAGTCATACTTGAAGCCCTCTCTCCATCATCCTCTGCCTTGTTTAAAGTCTCCACAGTGTCCACTTTTGGTTTACTGAGAGGATCCAAATCCAACCAATCGAATTTACTGACATCCCTGCAGCTCTCCGAGGCCGGCAGGTTGGACACTGCAGACTTTATAGAAGTCATTTCTAGGTCTGTGCTCGACTTCCCATTTCTCAGGAATTCTGAAGTGCTTGCAATTTTGTCAAATACTTTTGCCATTTCTGGAGTGAGTACTGGAGGATATAAAGGTAGGCCTCTGTGCGGATGGAAAGGTGTGGTAGCTGCCAGTGGGTATGAAATGTATTGTGACTGTCTTGGAAGACCAAGATAAATAGGCTCTCTAGAGGGATAGGACGACATACTTGGATGGAATCCATTCTGAAACACACCAGTCTGTTTTGTGTAAGAAGCTGAGGTGTAAATAGGAGGTAAAGTGCATGTCACAGGTGCTGGTATTCCAGGTGTCCACTGTCTCCTCTGACCTGCGGGCCCAAGATAAAATTGAGAAGACATAGATGGGCTCAAAAGAGGACTTGCTGGTAACGTAGGTACTTTACTAGATTCAAAATTGTCATCCAGTAGCAGTTTCTCTAGTTCAGCATGAGTAAGCTTCTCTATGTCAATGGTACTTAGTTTATCTTCCATGCTCTTGGCATCAGACTCTGGAAACACCATGAGATCATGGTCCTGTTTGTTATGAGTCTGTGCTTTTTGTCTGGGGCTGCTTAAAGAATGAAAAGTTTGTTTATTACCAGCTACACCTCTTTCCTTCTGCATTTTGGCTAATGCCTCAGCTTCCATCTGGAGTGCCTCTTCTTTGTCCACATCTTTTGGCCTCGTGGCTGACAGAGAAGGTGAGGAGAGCTGTTTGAATCCATTGCTGCTGGATATCTGGGCCATGCCGCATGAGCAGATGTGCATGTAAAGCAGCAACACTTCCCTTGCACTGGTTGTCAACCCTTGGCTTCAGAGCAGATTTAGCAGACCTGAAAAGGAAATGAAACACTAGAAATACATGCAACAAATCATACATGGACAACTACTAACTCACACACCACCAGCTGGCAAAGTTGCATATGTCCTTCAGAAACCCAGGATGTATAATTTTGAAGAGGTCAATTTTTGGTTTTTTTGGGGGGAGGGAGTGTCAAACCTAAAAAGAAGCCAGACAAATAAATTGACATTCTTTAAATTATGCAAGACCCATTTATTTTTCTTATTCTGTCTACTGATGCTAGTAATCACTTGGCTTCTTTTTGCACCACTAGACCCAAGACACACAAAAGCCACCTTCAGGTATGCAGCAGTTTTCAGACTTGAGCAATTACACAGGTGCAATCTTGGGAGTAGAAGTCGTTCTAAAGACTATACAAATATATCATTGATAAAGCACATTATCAAGAGGGCTTCCACCTTATTTCACTAGATTACAAAATCAGACCTTTCAAACTGCTGCACCATGATTATAATGGTCATAATGACACTGAAGGACCTCTCTTCCTTTGGAAAATATTGTACTTTACCCTCTTAACAAGAAAAATAATGCTTATGAAATGATATTTCTTGGACAAGCAAAATAAGCTATTTAAGTACAGCTGCTCATTGACTAATCTCTTTAACAGCCCTTTAAAGGAAGTGTCATTCACTACTAGGTAAGGGAAGAAACTCCAAAAGGTCACTTTTGTTTAAAGCCACCAAGAACATGGAATTTTACATTTCTCCAGTTCCAGTCTTGTGCTTAGGACTATGATACAACTTCCCATATTCACCACAATATCTATGCAGACTCTTTATTAAAATAATCTTGAAAGAGATTACCACAAGAACCATATTATTCTTCAGCATTACTTCTGTTTTATTCTCCAGCTTTTTGCACACAGCTGGATCAGAGGTGAGCCCAGGAGATGTCTTCCAGCAACAGCCAGTATGCACATCAAGCACCAAGATAAAAATCAGGAATAATGAGTTTCTGCTGGGAGGGTTACATAATCAGCAATCCTCATTAAAACACAGTTTCACTGAACTAGATGAGCCTTATAGTTGCAAATAATTCTGCATGCAACAATCTACAAATTAAGATTCTTTGCTGCAAATAATGCAGATAACACAAAATGCTTTATGTTCCCTTTCAATTCATGCCCATTAGAAGGGTTTGGATTTTAGATCAGGGTTTTTTTTGCCCTGCTTTAATCAAACCAGTGAGATGTGCTTCAAACAAAGTGACTGTATTTCTCTGGAGTCCCCACACAGATGGCAAGATTCTTAACAGATTTATAACAGATTCTTTAAATTCTTTAAGTCTGGCCAAGCTTTTGTTTTATCTACCTCATTTCAATGGCTTATAGTGTTAAGGACAGACATCTTTATAAGAGGTTCTATACATTTCAGCTCAGTCTGAACACAAATCCAAGTGAAACCTTTCACAAAGCAGAATTAAATCAGAAATTATGTTACAGTTACCAAGACAAGATTTAAATAAAGAAGGGTGTCTTTAGAAAGACTGAAACAGTGACAGACTAACAGAATTATAAAACCCTGAAAACCACACAACTCAAGTCCTGGGGCATAAAGTCTTAAGGAGGAACTTTGAAAGTTACAGGTACGAATCAATCCACAGGATAATGATGTAAATATTCAACACAGACAAAGTCTACAGAAAAAAAAACTACACTGGATCCTCTTCTGTCCAGTATATGAAGCTGCAGAGTTTGACACCCATTAAAGCCATAAATATTGCCATTAGGAAGAAGACTTGCCCTGTCTACAGTCTATCTCCAGACCTCAGCATAAAACACAATCAGGAAATAAATTAAAAAACCTCAACACCATTTTGCTGGGCTCTTTTATAGACACTGTAAGTCTCTGGTCCCATTAATGGCACAAATGCGGCCTTCTGTTCCTGTTAGCATACTCAAACTTCTCCTGAGGATGTACTGCATATTTTGTAGATGGTCTAAATGCACTAGCCACAGACAATATCCTAATGAGAAGTCTTGTATACTTGACACCACCTTCTCAGACTGTCTAGAAAGCTAAGCTGGCTTTAATCTCTTCATTAACTTACAGCTGGTTAAAACTGCTATGTCGGATTTTTGGATAAAAGAACACACTGCCTTATGAAGTCCTCTCAAAAATTCCTACTTGGCTTTTCCAAGAAGCAGCAGCCTGAGGTAAGTGCAGTTTGCAGT
Source organism: Cyanistes caeruleus (assembly GCF_971803275.1). Taxonomy (NCBI): domain Eukaryota; kingdom Metazoa; phylum Chordata; class Aves; order Passeriformes; family Paridae; genus Cyanistes; species Cyanistes caeruleus. Next base: position 19,761,086 of record NC_141706.1, read on the forward strand.
TTTCAGTCTTGCTGTTGCCTAAGGATTCTAAAGAGCAGTTCAAGTTTTCTTGAACTTTATTCAAAAAAATAAAATGGAATCATATTTTCCAAGACTATTCAGAACTGCTTGAGCTACAATTTACAAGATTATTGATCCATTCAGTTGCTGCTTGACAACTACAAGGGGATGAAAAAAAAAATTACATGGTCTTCAAAGTATTTATATATAACAACAGCTAGCTCTTAAAACAAAAACAAAGCCTTATTTTGCTGCTGAAATCCATGTCCTGAATCTCCATAGCACCAAGCAGCCTCCTGTTCAAAAGGAGAGTCACTGTTCCACGAAGTCACAACTGCAGATAAACACACATTCCTCAGCTCTCAGAAACATGGTACACTGCTATCACAGCACCCTCCTTCACCAGCATCCAGAGAATCCTAGACACTCAATAACTACTTGTTTATTTCACAATTTCACATTACAGTGCTGTATTCTGGTCAGTTTATGACAGCACACTTGCATTGACAAATCCAGTGACTTCCAGCATGCAAGACAGCATTCAATTTGTGGTTATCTGAAAAATTGAATTTTAGCCTTATTCTTTGCAAGACAGCCTCAACAGCATACATACACATAACATGACTGCTATATTTAAGTCCTGTCCTTGGGAAACTTCTAAAGTCAGTGCTTAAATTTCTGCCAAATTTTTTAAGCAGACTGCAGGTTTTTTTCAAAGTTTGACATGAAAAAAACTGATACAAAAAATCTGATAAAATTACAATAGTTTTGACAAAACTTTATCCTGCATGCCAGTTCTATGTAGTAAATTCATACAACACATCAGAAGAAAAGCTCCCTAGGCATAAGCATGATTAAAATACTGATGGACCTTCTTTTAAATGCTAACCATGCAGCATCAGTTAACTTTTTCACATAAGTTTAGCTTCACGTTGAACTTCTCACTTTGCAGACATCTAAGTTCAAAGGCAGAGTGAGCAGAATTTAAACTTCTCCAATATGTACAAAGAGAAGAGCACATTCCGTTAGGATCATCTATCAGCAGGGAACTCAAACACTCAGAAAAATGTTTTGGTTTAAATCCTAGAATACTGAACCATTACTGACCAAGCTACAGGAATTCGTCAGAAGTTTGCAGCAACTGGAGGTCATTGAAGACCCAGAAGTGATCCTTACAGAGCTAGGACTGCTCTCATCTGAACTGCTGCACACTATTTTAAGTAACAGTAACAATCAATTTTCAGCTGTCAATCTGTTCACCTTCAAGAGTGCTCCTCTTGCCAAGCACTCAAAGAACGTGAGAAATGTTTTGTTTATTTTTAAAGGAAAGACTGAAGCAATTGAAGAGATTATAACAGAAATTCAGAAGTGATAAAACAATCCCCTTCACCACTCACTTGCCCCCTAATTTTGAAATTAAACAGACACATTCATATTTGGGTGAAGTTGCCACATATCCACTGCTCTAGCAGAACCTCACCTGCTTCCTTTAGAAGTGGGCCTAAAACCTCAACCACACAATTTATCTACAGCCCTGACCAAGGGCAATGCCTCTTGCAGTCAGATTTCACTAACTTGAAGCAGTATTTCCTTTCTCAACCAGTTCTGATCAGACAGCAGACTGCAGGCCTCTCTGGCTCTGGTCTAGCAGTTTTTGCAAGACCAACCCTGCCTTGGTAACATTTGGTAACAATTTTACATAAATGTGTTTAGAGTCTAAAGTTAATTTCATCACTCAAGAACCTGTGGATTGCTATATATTTTTGACTATTGTACATCACTCATTATTTCAGAGGAGTAAAATACTCTTAAAAAAAAAAAGTAGCAAGAAACTGCAAGGTGCCTGACCATCTCCTTCAGATCAAAGCCTCCACATGGAATGGAAATGAATTTAAACCAGATTTTCACTTATAGAGGCTTTCGTTAAAAAAAAAAAATATATATATATAAAAAAATTATTAGATATGCACTAGTCTAGCAAATACATAAAATGGAAGCAAGAAGAAATTTCTTTCCAATAAGGAATTTATAGTTTCCTGGTAAGAACTTTGGGGAACCAATACAGGACATTACATCTCTACCAGGACAAAGACTCCCAAAATCTAAATTAGCTTCCTATCTTAATAAGCAAGGGATGACATCATCAGCCATAAATCGTTTTACCTTAAGCAGAGGTAATCTCACCATCTGCTCATGTACATGTTAACATTCTTCTCTATGTCAGATGAGTTGCACAGCTTTCTTCTCAAAAACACCCAAGGCTTGTAATACCCTATTTATAATTTGTTCTACGTAAGCACAGAACATATTATTTGGTAATTTTTTCACAAGAAGAACTTTATAGCTATCAGAAGTCAGTGCACATGAATTCCCTGGAGTCCAAGCACTAAATACAGAAGCAATGATAACAAGTCAGGCCATTTCCTGCATTCCTTATAAAGTAAGGCCCTGGCATACAGTAGCTAGCGCTTCCTCAAAACAAGTGCAATTTTCAAAGTAACTTTGAGGTTATTTTGCCATTAAAGAAAACAAAAATAAAAATACTTGAAGTATTTGCCTCACATTGAATCATAGGTAACTTACTAATTAACAAATCTTGCCTGCATACCAGAGACAGTCGCAATTTTATGGGAAACCAGGGAAAACTTAGCAAAATATGTCAGCAGTAATATACTGTGGAAAATACTAATCATCTGCAAAGGAATTTATAGCCAGACATTCGCCACAGCAGGAAAACTCCTTAGCAAAAAAAAGAAAGAAAAAAGTCACAAGAACTTTGATGTTCAGAAGCCCTCTCTGCCAGATGCATTCAGATTGCTACAGACTGAGAAAAAACTGAGCACATACTCATGACATGACTTCTTGAAGTAAAGCTGTTATTCTTTCTAAATAATGTTAGGTTTAAACTGGAGGTCTTCTCAATAACAGACAGTTATGAAAGGTTAAAGCTATACAGTTCTATCACACTATCTTTCCACTAAAAACTTAGTAGCTTCTTTAATCCAGTCATTTTAGCAAAATTAGCAAATGCCTCCTTACAAATTAGATTAACACAGTTAACCAGAAAATTTAATCCATTTTGTTTCAGCTCATATCTACAGAACCTTCAAAGACAATTACTAGCTCAAATATAGGTTTGATTTTTAATTGGGCACAAACCCTGAACCAACACTCATTTCATTTGTTTTGCTCAAATCATTCAGATCATAAATATCTAAACAGGGACCACATCTCTTAACTTTGATTTTGAAATTTCATTTACAACAAAAAAGTACAATTTCATCACAAAACCTTTGATCTCGAGGGCTAGGCAAGAATAGGATGTTTCTAGCACTAGAACAGGAAGTCTCAGCCTTTAAGGTCTTTCAACATCAGCAACAAATCCCTTGAAAAATCCATCCTCAGCTGTTTCAGTGCTTATAAAAATTTATGAACTACTGAAATCAGTTTTCACCCAGGACACTGTGCAGAGGATCATTAGTAGATATGGCACACTTTGTAGCTGCTGTTAAATTTGAATCTTCGTGTTCTGATCAATGTTTCAAGAGAGAAAAAGCACAGGTGCATTTGTCATGATGTTCCAGCCAGATCTCAGTGAAGGCAGCTACAGATACCCACAGATCATGTGTTTCCCATGGCAACACTCTTCCTCTGCAATGGTTTGCACCACTGGCCACTGCAAGCTCTTCCATCAGTAGACGTGGATACGTGCAGATTTGGTACAGCAGGTTTGAAAGCGTACTCAGCACCTTTCTGCTATTATACTCTTCCTCTCAAATTTTGAGCCTAACCACCACTCCATTTAGGTCTGTTAAGTGATGGGGGTCATAAAGATAATTGAATTTCATGTAAGTTTCATAAATATAAAAACCCTGACCCTGCCAAGAACCCCGAGTGTCACAGCTAGAAGAAAACTGTAGCATGAGCTCATATAACTGGACACTGCAGATTTATCACCAGGATAAATTTCATAAATGATTGAATGATGGCAAGAAGTCCTTAAAGCCAATCAGCAGAAGACACAAATCAACAGGAAGCTGTACATCTGTTTCATCAGCTGTAGAATTACTCACCAAACTTTGCATCTCTGTATTTCTTCCTATCCTCTTCTTAGCTCACTAACAGCATCCTCCTATTCTGTTCCTGCCTAGTATTTTCTGGATGGAAGTACCAGAAAAGAGCAAGAATGAAACTGATGGCATCCCGGCTCCTTCATTCTGATGCATTTGGCCAAGATAGTTTTTTCCATGCCTTACAGCCAAGCATATTACCCACATTGTTTGACAAAGGCTAGGAATTCTAGTTCTGTTGCAATGTTTCTCCTTACAGAACAATGCTTTCAATTCCACTCCTCCTGTTTCAAAAGTTTGCTTTTAAAAACCTTGTACCAGTTCCCTTGTTCTACAGACACCTCTTAAGTCATGCTTTTCTCCACGTCACCCTGACGTACGCAATCCCTCCACCAATCCCATTTTTCAAAGGCTGCCTGAAAACACACAACACAAACTTTGATACAGAATCAAAGTCAGCTGCAGGCTTTTCCCATTCTTTAAGCGAGGTCATTGGCCCAAATATTTTGATTCCCCAGTTGAATAATTGGTGAAGTAATTCCTGACTTGCAAAGTAATTTTATTCTGGAATATCACTATCATGGAACAACTAAGACTGGAAGGGACCTTATTTACTCATGCAATGTGGGGCCTGACCCATGTGGAGCAAGACAAATTACCTGGAGCACGTAGATAAATGAGTACCTCCATTAATCCTAGTGGTACTAAACAGCAGACAGACAACATTTGAAACTACATATCCAATTTTATCAAAATCATACAAGGTGTCTAGAACAGAGAAAGAGGAAAGAAGACATCTGTGCTGTCTGCTTTAATTACCACAACAGAGATACCCAAATGCCTTCCATATAGTTCTATAATATTCTGCATAGACGGAGGACCTTGTTAAAATCCCAATTTTTCCTAAATTATGTGCCTGAAGTAATCCCAGCAGACACCCTCATAACTTTGCAAAACATTGAGAACACAGCAAAAGGCAGGAGGCTCATGATGCAAGGTACAGAGGCTATTAACACACAGAGATGAAAACAACCCTCCTCCACAGAGACCCTATTTTACTCCCTGTGCAGCAGTGCACAACCTACACCTTCAACAGAACATCATCAAAAACATGCATGGAGAGGAAACATTGACACTTCAGCTCTGGCCCAGACTTAACTCTGTATCACAGTATTACTATCACCCTACCAGTCTAACCTAATGCAATTCTGCTGCAGTAGCCAAATTATTTCCACCACTTGCTCCAGCAGCTGAGTTTCCCCCCAGGCAGGAAACTTGCACAGTTTCAGTTATAATCAGCAGATGCCTCTTAGTCACACACCTCATATTCATAGGAGATTGAGCAGAATTGCTGATTACCAATTGACAGAACAAACGCACCGTTCACATGTACCTCTGTGCTTTATCCATCAGAAAATACAAACTGCTTATTACACGTATTGATTCAACAATTATGAGGTTTGTTTGGGTGCATTTTTTTTTACAATTCACACGAAGAGAACAGAGCAGGGTGGCTACACTCAGACCAAGGTTCATCTCATCTTTATCTTGTGTCTAAAGGTGGTTTTGGAAATGCAAATAGGAAAAAGCTAAACCAACAAAAACACTTCCTCAAAATACCCTTCTAGTCTCCACTAATTTGGCACTCAAGTACTTCCTGAATCCTGAGGTAACTTCTCTAAGATGAAGACTCTTGATGGACTTTTTCATCAGGAATTTGAGGAATTTGTTCAGATGGATGCAGAATTCAGGTAAACTTCCAGCTCTCACCTTGTAACAAACATCACTGTCACCATGCTCTGCTCCTCTGCTGTGACTACAAGCTAAGCAGAAGATCAGATCAGTTACTGATGACCTGCTCTTGATCAGTCCCCTGCAAACATCAACTACAACACTGAAGCCTTCAACCTCAATTATTTCCCCTGGGTCACGACGGACTGAACAACTTCCAGATCTGAACCAGTGACATTCCCTTAGCACAAACACCCCAAGGTCCTCACACACTACACACTGCAAGTTGTGGTTGGGTTTTGTAAGTGATGTTTTGTTTGTAACTTCAAATTACAAGTTACATGAAACATGCAGACATACCTTCTCCCTCTTACTTCCATTTCTTCCCTCTGAAGTGACCATCACTTAGACAGCTTAATCTAAGGAAATACTTTCAAGCTTCATTTCTACAAAGTTAGAGATTGAAGTAATATTTCTCATAATTTTTTTTTATGTGAGCTTTGATGAAAGCATTTTATTCAAAATTTTTTATAGCTTAAGTGAAGTTTATCATTGCTGGTATGCTTTGAAACATTTCCTCCTTCCCTTCCCTACCCAGTCTGGAAACAACTTCATCCTAATTCTCACAAATTTACATCACACCAACCTCCTCACCCACAAAGGAGCTGAATGATGCTGTATTAGATGACTGATTTTACTTACCGGCATTGATAAAGACTGAACCCTGGTTCTGGTAATTAATTACAAATCCACATCTTCTACTTAAAATAGAACAATATGTTTACACAGTTACACATCCATAAAGCAAACAACTTACATTTGTGTAACATCGCTCATTTTAAGCTTGTTGTATTATCCTAAAAACAAATAAACACCAAATAATTTCTGTACTGACTGCAGACACTAAAAGGCAATACTTCTAAAACACAAAAAGTGGAGGATCTTTACCTGAATGTAAGGCTGACACTGCATTTTATGAATTTTTGTCATGTCAGTGTTGGACTTACACTGGTCTGCCCACCAGTGCTACTTCACTGCAGTTTTCAAAGCTCCCACAGGGCAGCCTTAAAATTGTTCAAGAGTTTAAAGATAAACAACATGCAATCCTGCTCTAATAAAATTCAAATCTAGCATTCATTTTTCTAAATAACGCCATACTGTCTGGTTTTGGGCCCACATCAAAGCCTAAGACAACAAAAAAAAGCCTTCCAAAACATCACCTCAGCATTTTTATTTCTTAAACAACATTTTAATCCAAGTGTTTCCAGCTAGGTAGCAAATACTACAGCAACACTGAGTAAGAAATATTACCAGCTTTGATTTAGTTTGAGAAGAAACAAAAGAACACAAAATCAGAAAGTTCTTTTTTTTACTTAACATTTTGAAATGCATCATTTTCCATATCCATTCAATTTTCTTTGTTAGTACACAGCTACTCAAATTGGATAAAAATAACTAAATCATCAATTTAAATATAAAGATTATATGTCCTGATGAACCTTGGAGCTCTCAGGGATGACAGCAATAACTCACAGGAAAGAGGAACCTCAAATATATAAATCAGGAGTACTATTCCACTGTAATTAAGACAAATATATTTTATTAAATCAATCAAAATTTTAAATATTTCCTGAGATCTCCTTTGTAATTTTCATAAAGAAGCATCTCTAAGAGACATAAAAGAATACTCAAATACAGCAGACCATTTAAGAAGATAAGACTCTAAATAACCTATTACTTGTCTGGTTTGTAGTCCCCTCCCCAAAAGGTCATTCAAGTATTTCTTATTTCTGCCTGTTTCCTCTTCCTCTATCTTCTATGCAACTTTCTTTCATTGTCCCCTTATTCTTACCAGTTTTGCTCCAACTTACCTTTACAAAAGAACAAACACAACCCCAAAAAACAAACAGAACTTGGTGGGAACTATAATCCCTTTCTCCCTCCCCAACAAATGTGCTAAGAGAGGCAAATTTAAGCAACTTTGCTTCCTCCCAGATGCATAAACTTTTTTACAAGCTCACTCTCAGAGTTGGGGCAATGAAGAACACAACTGACTTCAAAGCCATATAAAAAAATACTTTTGTCTGTCTGATTTCATTTCCTCTGCCCCATTTCTGCTTCCCCTTTGGATTCTTCATAAATCATCCATCACTACTACTCCTGAACACAGCTTATACTCAAAGCAAGTATTGCACAACATCTTGTACAAACATCAGACATTTTTTCTTAATTTTCAGTTCCCTTTGGGAAGGGAACTGCATTAAACATGCAATTTCATTAGTTAAAACCTCTGCATCTCTCCTCTAGTTCAAATTATTTTAACTGTGCTATGCTCTAGTAGCGGGGTTGTAATAAGTAATGCGTTAAGTAGAAAGCCCACCAGAATATCCTTTTCTTCCAAACGTTTTTCTTCTGACTGACATCCTTCTCCCAACAGCATAGCTGAAGTGGGAGGTTACTTGTGCTAACAAAGGTGCAGGAATACCTTTTTTATTGTGTTGATACAGAATAATAAACTAGATTGAGCCAAGAACAGCAAGACAATCACAAACTTCCATGTATCACTAGAAACATCGGCAAAGCTCCCGGAGGAAACAGCAGAGCTGTTTAGGGATCAGCTTTGTAAACATCCAGTTTCTCTGGAACCACAGCAACGCACCAACCCGGGGTGAGCGAACCCACTCCAAAGCCAACAAGGGGATGAACAAAAAGGAAAGGTAAACCTGGTGGATCTTTGCAGCGACCGCCAAGGTGCCCCCTACTCCGGGCACCTCCCGGAATCCGCGCTCCGTGCCAGTGACAGCTCCCCACCACCCCGGAGACTTCACCCCCGGGTCCAAAAAGCACCTCGGGCACCTGCGGAGCGCGGGCAGCACCTCCGGACGGCTCCGCGCCCCGAGCGGCGCCGCTCCAGCGCTCCAGACACGCAGCTCCCGGTGGAAGCGCTTCCCGCAGGCAGCGCCGCCGCCGCCGCCCGGCTCGGGGAGCCCGCACAGCTCCGGGAGCGGGACGGGCCGTGCGGACAGCGCTGCCCCGGGCCCGCCGCTCGCAGGTGCCGCTGGCAGCGCGGGCAGCCCCGGGGCCGCGCCGAGGCCCCGCCGGCGGCGGGCAGCGCCCGGAGGCCGAGGGTCTCGGCGACCCCCGGGAGGAGCGGGCGAAGCGGGGCACGGCGGGGAGCGGAGCGAGCGGCCCCCGGCAGGGCGGGGCCGGGACGGCACGGGGCCCGCGGCTCGCCCCGACCCCCGGGGCTCCCCGCGCCTACCTCGGCCATTTCCCCTCGTCCCCGCTGCTCCCGGCGGGAGCGCTCCAGGCTGCGGGCAGCTCCCCCCCGCTCCGCCGCGCTGCGCTCACTTCCGCCCGGCCGCGCGGGGCGGAGCGGGGCGGGGCGGGCGCTGCGCCGGGCCCGGCCCCGGGGCCGCCTCACCTGAGCCCGCGCCGCCGTCGCTGCGCCCGGCCCGCGCAGGGAGCCCGGCCCGCCGGGGGCGGCTGTGGGGGGGCCGCGGGGCCGGGTTGCGCTGGGGTGACTCTCCGTCATTTCCTCCCCTTATCGCCCGATCTTCCCAAGAATGCTCGGCATGACTGGGAACTAGCCCAACGCACCAGAAACGTCCGGCGGGGGGGCTGGAGCCGCGCCGCGGACACAATGGACTTCCTCCGCCGCCGGCAGCGGGGGAGGGGCCGGGCCGCGGCGGGGACGGGGCCGAGCGGTGACGCCGGAGAAGCCGGGGAGCCCCCAGCACGTGGGGCTGCGCTGCAGGAATGAACATCACCAGCGCTTGCCAGTGAACGACCCGGCTGGTTTGGAGCAACAGGTTCCACTACACAGAGTTTTGCTTAACTATCTTCAGAAACTACTTGGCCAGCAAGGACAGATCCTTGTTGCAGCTCCAACCTTCCTGACATACCAACGCGTTTCAGAAAGACCAAATATTTTGGTTTGACCTTTACAATAGCATCAAAAGAACGAAACGCTTTGGCTATGTCCAAAAGTATTGCATGTGGGATTTCATACAAAGTTTAGACAATGGGCCTTTCATAAGATCAAATTAAAAGTTGTCATGGACATTTAAACGTAGCAGTATTATTTTTAATGTAGATATAAAAGAACTCCAGAGAAAATAACTTTATATTCCATCCACTCAGGGATTATTTAAAATAAGCAAATAATTCGGTTTATGCTTATTGGTACTTTATTTTGCACTTTCAGCACACTGAAATTCTGAAAAAATACAAAACACTTCATGAAGCATAAAAGACACATGAAAAGAAGACACATCAGTTTAGAAGCTACAATATAAATAAATTATCAAAATTTTATCTAATAAATTATACATGAAGTATTATATAATATAAATAAATTATCAAAAATTAGTCAGGAATACATTGCTGGCAGTCACATTTTTACTGTGGGTATATATAACCACTACAATAATTTTAGCATCTAAGCATTTTCTATTGGATAGATCTTGACTGGACACCATGAAGGTTAATGAAAGCCCTTGCAGGTGGCTTCAGCATGAGCAAAATGGAGACTTGGAAGACTGACACAAAATGTGTTCCTAGAGAATGATCACAGACATGACTTTGTTACATAGATTAAAAAAATTACCGCAGTTCTTACTACCCTTGTGATCTAAGCCATCAGAAATTTTTCAGGCTGACAGTTATTAGAAGTAGAAATCAATCCTCTCTAATGTCATTCCAGTTTTGCCAATCAATAAGCAAATTCTGCTCTAATACTGAACAGAGTGGAGCATCAGGAGAAGAAATCTCAAAAAAAGAAAGCTCATGGTTCCTTTTCAGATGGTTGGTCCAAAACCACCTTATTTTCAGATTGCATTTTAGACTTTTTGTCCTGGCAGTCATGTCCCCTGGCCACCTCCTCTGCTGGGCTCTTGTGGTGATCCTGGCCAGGAGAGTGCTGTACTTGGAGCATTTAGTGACCCACATAAATGATGCTTTTCAGAGGCACAGTGTCTTTCAGACTGGGATCCTGCTGCAAATCAGTTCCATGGTTTTTGTGCTCCTTTGCCCTTCCCACACAGGTCACATTAAACTGCTCCCAATTGCACCTATGACTCATTGGCCATAGGGTTTAGTCCTGGGATAACCATTTGCGACGTTTCATCCCTTGCTAAGTAAAGGGGCATTAACCTGCTTAGTCTGAACAAAAGGCAATTGCCACACCCAACAGTTTCAGCAAGATCATGTTAGAATGAGGTATCTTTAAGGTCCCTTCCAATCCAAGCCACTCTATGATTCCACGATTCCACGATCATGGCTATTTGATTGGCCAACCTCCATCATGTTATTACATATGTGACAGTAGGTCAAATATTAAACTTTCTAGCTGAGATAGGAAAGATGATTTCGTTCATTCTGTGGATTAGCGAAGAATTTTAGACTATTATCAAGCCTGCCTATCACTATCATTATAAGAACTGTGTGTGCCTTGGAAACTATTTCCTTCTTGTCAAAAAATGTTCTTGCTACTCCACATTAAAAAAAATAGTTTAAGCCCATCCTTTTTAGCACTATCTCATTTTTGAAAGATATTCTGAAAGTACTTCATGTTAAATAGACATTGATTTAATATTATCACACTAAATACAAACAGAGTGTGCTATTCCTTCCTTTGCTTTCACAGAGTCACAGAATCATTAAGGTTGGAAAATACTTCCAAGATCACTGAGCCCAACCTTTGACTGAACACCACGCTGTCAACTAGACCATGTCACCCACTGCTATGCCCGGTCATTTCTTTAACACCTCCAGGGATGGTGATTCTACCACCTTCCTGGACACTCTGTTCCAGTCCTTGACAACACTTTCAGTGAAGAAATTATTCCTGATGTCCAGCCTGAACCTCCCCTGGCACAACTCAAGGCCATTTCCTTTTGTCCTGTCACCGAGAGAAGAGACCCACCCTCACCTGGCTTCAAGCTCCTTTCAGCATTGTAGAGAGCAATTGAGGTCTCCCCTGAGCCTCCATTTTTTCAGGTTAAACAACCCCACTCCATCAGCTGTTCCTCAGACCCTTCACCAACTTTGTTGCCCTTCTCTGGACTAGCTGCAGCACCTCAATGTCTTTCCTGAATTGAGGGGCTCAGAATTAGACACAGGACTCAAGGTGCCATCTCATCAGTGACAACACCAGGGGGACAATCACTGCCCTATTCCTGCTGGCTGCACTCTGTGATGCAGGCCAGCACTTTGCACTGAAGACCAACTCCAACACAAGTACTTTTGCCTCTGCTTTCATTGTTTCTCAGCTACATCCACATTACCCAAGTATCAATTATTATCAGGTGCACTCTGGAAGTAGTACTAGCCAGTTTTAGAAATAGGATTTGTATGTCAGATGCCACATAGCCTCTCCATAGTTGGGCAGCTACAGTTCTCTCTCAAGGAAGACAACTGCTTGGCCTTGGAAGCTCAGCTTCCAGGCTAAGCAACACCATTCTCTAGAGAGCTGAGTCTAGAAGGGAACAGTGGCATAGCCTGCAGACTTGCTTAGGCATGGATGATTACAAGTTACCCATTCCCACATGCAGAAATGACGGCAGCTTTAAATTATTTCTCATACAGGAAGTTATTAATGTGCCCATGTAAAAGCTATGCACAAGGTGTGTGTCTCAGCAGCTGCACTGTCTTGTTCCTGTGTGTCTTGTCTGTGATACGCAGACCAAATGACACAGTTCCCCTGACAGTTTTCAGGAAATAAAACTATGATAAAAATTATGATATTTGTGCTTTTCACTTTTCACTATGTCTTGTAAAAAAACCCCACAATTTTTTAAAAAATATTTTAATGAAAATTTAATTGGCATACCACAGACAGAAAAAATTAGAGAATTTGGTCAAATATTTGGAGAGAGTAAGTGCTGTGCTTGCTATGCTAAGAGTCAAACATCCCAAAAGAGCTGACACACAGCATATGCAAAGACCACATCGGCTTGTGTAACTAGCAATATTGACACTGGTATTAACTGGAAATATGACAAACTATCACTGGTAGATGCTTTTTTAAACAATATCTAGGATAAAAATAAGTCTGAAACATACCCAGAATAAAAGGACGCCTACACGTAACAAAGCTTAACAAATGTGTTGTGGTGACTATAACACATGGGAAGTAAAAAACAAAACAAAACCAAACCACACAGAACCTAAAAAAACACACACCCCTCATGAAGACAAACAAACAAAAAGAATAACTAAAAACAATCACTTTAAAGCAAAAATTTCCTTAATTTTCTTCTCAGCATAAATTTAATTTTGTAATATGCCCCGCAAATTTAGCAAGTGAATGCCTTGAGCTACTGGAATTGCTGCTTGTCTTTAATTAACTGGAAAGAATAAACTTGATGTCTATTGTTAGAGTATCCTTTTTTAAAATGACAAATTGTTAGTAGGAGCAGAGGGATTATTAAAGGACAAATGTCCTTCCTGTGACAATAGGAAGACGGAACATATCGTACCAAGGGAAAAAACCTCTTCACAGAATCCATGCCATGAACCAGAACATGGTAAAAAACCCACACCCACTTTGTGCAGCATGGAAATTCCCGGGATTTCATTCATTGGGGTGTGGACTGCAACACAAAGTTTGGATTTGAAAGTAGACCAACTCAGACTATGCAGGAAATTAAAATCATGCAACTACATCTACAGCTTCAGTATGAGACTGCTCATAGCATAGCTGCTAGATTCAGTGATGTTTCAATTAAAGACAAAACAGCTGCTATCTTCTTATATTTATCTTGTTATATTTTCTTAAAGAAATCATGTTAAATATACTGAGAAACTAAGCCTAAACAGAGAAAACACTAAAAAAGTCGACCAATTCTCAGCTAATCAAGACACTGATAGCCTTAAGGTGACCTCTATATATTTAAAGGCAAGAAGTTTTAAGAGCTAATTTTGGAAGAACTGGTAATTTGTATCAAAATTGCACCCGGGTTTTTTTTAGTACCTAGAAACCTTTTTTTTTTTTTTCCCCCTCTGAAAACCAGCAGAGGGAGACAGGTTCTGTTTTACTCTGAAAGAAAACAGAAGAGTTTATTACTTAAAAAATTACACCTTCTGAAAATTCATTATAATTTCCTAGCTTAGGCTTGCAATGCCTTTTCTTGGTCATTTTGAACTATGTTATTAATACTCTCTTCTTTTTTTTTTAGTGCTTATCCAAATTTAAAAGGCTATTGCTTACATCTGAAGATGTTTAGTCTACAACATATTCCTATTAATACTTCACTATGGATTTCTTTCAGGGAGAAAGGAGATAACAGTGTTAGTAATGACTGAAAGGAAAATTAGGCTGTGGTTTCATTTTTGTTGTTTCACTGTCATGCAACAGCTTGCTACGTGTTTGTAGCATGTCTAAAGTCTACATACAGCTCTCAAAATCTAAACAATAATTTCATCTGGCTTTACATATGAGTTATATATTTAAGGACTAAATATATGAAGAAAGTTCTGTTCTAAAGTAAAAACCACCAAAAAAACCTTCTGGTTGTTTCAAGTGCAAGTAAAATGTTCTCTTGGGCTAATTTCTTAGGATCCAGGTCTTGCTTCAGGAAATGGGAATTTAGGCACTACAAGCCAAAATATTACTACAGATCTTGGCACAGAAAATTAGGTATGTGTCATATGGTTTAGGCAACATTCTCTACAAAATTACATAACAGGGCATACATTTGAAATTAAGAAAATATTTTTCATATTTACCCATAGTTTTGCAGCTAAGTTATGTCCAGAAGTGCTACTAGAATAGGGACCTGAACAGAAATTATTTTGCACACGTTTTACTGTAAATAATTTGTGATAGTCTTTTTTTTTTTTTTTTTTATTAACTCCCTTTTGCAGATGGTTTATTTACTCAGAGAATAAACTGTAAGAAATGCTTTTGGCATAAAATATGGTCTAAGCAGACACAACCGCTATAATTTTAAATAAATCTAAATAAAATGAAGTTTCTGAATATTCCTAAAATAGAGTGGAACAGAAGAGTTAGAAAATGCATGCAGAAAGTGTGTCAGTGCTGCAGTGTACTCAGGAGGTACTGTGGGACAGTTTTTAGTCTGTAGTGTGCTGTGCTACGGGCTATTACTGTAAGAATGGTGCCAGAAATCCTGTGTGAGAAACTGCGGGCAACAGGATGCGTGCCTGGAAATAGCAATCATTCCTGGGGCAAAGATAATTGAGGTAATTTGGAAGCCTGCTAGTATTTAAAATCCCAATCACAACCAGTCATGCTTAATCAGACAACCAAAGGCAGAGGATGATAAAACTGCATATTGAGTATTCACTTGAATTATCCCATACTGAGAAGTTCAAACAAACCAACCAGCACTACCAATAGGAGTCCTACACAAGAGAGAGACTTCCACGGGCTAAGAAAAGGGTTAATAAGGTCTTCTTCCAGCTGCCCATATTCCTGTAGCTCCATGAAGGATCCAAGCCCTTCCCAACAAAATCTGGTTTTACCCTTCTTATACAAGCTAATTGCATGAAGCTTCTTGTAGCTACCCTATGTTCCTCAGTAACAAAATTTCACAGTTCTTTAAGCATTGCAAGCCCATGCAAATATTCTACTATTAAAAAGGTATTGAACAATTCCTTATGTCATGCTTTTACTTGTAGTCACACAGTGTGCATTGGTAAAAAGAAATCATCCTATCAAGTACATTCTCTGAGGTGTTTTCATATCCCTGTCTAAGCCTAAATCTGTTGTGGGTCTGGGCCTTAATCAATGCTTGTATTTTAGTGTACAATTTTTTGTAGTTTTCATAGGGAAAATTAAGTACACAATGTGTTCCCTGGAGGACATTTGTAAAACCAGTTTTCATGTTAAGGGTCAATGACCCAAATTCTGCAAGCAGCAGAATTATTTTTAAATACTTTAAATCCTTGCCAATATTCTTTTGTTGGTAAATAGGCATCTTCTACTTAGGGATGACATTCATTAGTTACGTAACAGTAGAGCACTGGCACATTATTCAAAGGGATTTATTGCTTTCCTTTGCTCCTTGCATTCATGAGTAGAAAGACACCCATGCTTGAGGGACTAAACTGGAGAGACCTTTAATGAAAATTATCTCTGAGTTCGATGGAAAACTTTTCAGATAGGATTGCTGTGGTCAGCCCCCAGAAAAAAGAACCCAATATCAGAGGCCAACAGCATTAATACATGTCACAACTCACTGAACAACTTACCACAGAGTTTGTGTGTGTGGGAGGGAAAAAAGCAGTGTGTGGTCATGTGTGCACAGCTCACTGAGAAACTTCAAGACAGGGGGTACAGCTGGACTTACCACACAGTTCTGGCCTTGTTACAAACCCTATCTCTGTGAATACACCATCCAACAGAACAATTCCACCAATGTAGCAGGAACTCCGTGTGGACTGAGCTGGTACACCCAAGTATGGGTGTGCAGAGCACATTTCCCTTCTGATCTTCTAGGGTGAATTTCTTCAGAGAAATCACCTGTTGGATAATCCTTCTTGGACTCCACAGTCATCCTCCTGGAATGAAGCAGTGACACATCAGGTTGTAGAGAAATACAGCCCTTTTCCTAAGGACACAGGCAGTACTGAAGCATTTGGAAATATTAATGTTAAGAAAATTATTTATTTTCCAAACATAAATTCAGTGTTAAGCCTTAAATAGTAATGTTTTTTCTCTTTGCTTGAGATATACACTGAAGAGTAGCTGAAGGATGTGGAAGGGGATATGGATAAGGGAATGACACCATAGTATTGGCTAATTCTGCCTATGATACCATACCTTCAACCTAAAACCTTCAAGCTTCAGGCTGAAAGAGAGTAGGTTGAGATTAGGTATTAGGAAAAAAGGTGGTGAGGCACTGGCACAAGCTGCCCAGGGAAGCTGTGGATGTCCCATCCCTGGAAATATTTAAGGCCAGGTGGGATAGAGCTCTGAGCAGCCTGGTCTAATGGAAGGTGTCCCTGCCCATGGCAGGGGGTTGGAATTAGGTGGTCTTTAAGGTCCATTCCCACCCAATCCATTCTATGATTCTATGATACCTAGTTTGCCACAGTGAAACAAGTATTTAAGATTATGTGCGTGTGTGTGGTGAAAGTAAAGAGTGGTCTAACAATTCTTAGAAACCTCTAAATCTAATCAGTTTTAGCTACCCTGTTTTAACTAAATCCCAGGCCTTTCAGAAAAAAAAATTAAATTGTGTATATGTCACCTGCAAATGTTACTTCTACTAGAGTACTGAATAGTCTTTTGAGAGAGCAAAAATTCATTATTCAAGTCAGGAATCACATAATCAAGCATGATTTTGGTTTTGTGTTTAAATCAATGGAAGTTAGGCTCTTTTTTCACTGAAAGAATAGCATAAAAAGAACAAAAAAATCTTTGCCTTACTCCACTAGAACCAGTGGATGGATCTACTTGCAGTGTTTTGGCATCCCCAAGCGTACCTGGCTGAATACTTAACCCATGGAAGCTACATATTAAAATAACACACCAATGAAAAGTTACATCCTCCAGCTATTTATTCATTCTCTTGCTAGCATGGGCATCCTGTCCTCAGTCTCACATCATTAAAAAACAAGTCCAATTCCTGGTCATTAGATTATGAAATAAAATGCCCACTTCCCTTGTAATATTAAAAACCTTTAAAAATCCACAAGGTTTAAGTCAGAAAAGCCAGAATTCTTCTAAAACCTGGTAGTCTTTGTGAGATTTATTACCTGAATAAAGATTAACTACATTTTCCTGAAGAAGCAGAGAATACACTGATAATCCCTGACCTCTCTCTTAGGTTGAGAGATACTTTAACAGCTTGTTCTAAGGACAGACAGAAGTATACTTTTTTCAACCCTGAAAATATATGAAACATTCTCAGCCTTTTAGAGAATTTCCTGGATATTTTTGTGGATGCATACAGCTTTCGCTAAAGGGGAAAAGTACAGATTGGAAACAGATGATGGGGTTCTTTTTTTTTTTTTTTTAAATAAATTGATTGCTATCACAAATCCTACAATTTGGAATAATCAGGCTAAAAATCCTATTCTCAGTTATACCACTTCTACATCCCTTTTCTTTCCTCACATCACAGTTTCATGAGCTCTGCAGCCAATGCACTATTTTCTAAGGAAAAGGACAGATAGCCTGACAGCTGTAGAGGGCTTATACTGAAAGCATTTTAAAAATCCTTCTTTAATCTGATTTTTGTGGAAATTGAGCCATGTTCTATTTGAACTGAAATTAACAGGGTTGATCTTCAAGGATGACTGAAACATCCCTGGGAGCTAGGAAGGAAAGGAAGGAAAGGAAGGAAAGGAAGGAAAGGAAGGAAAGGAAGGAAAGGAAGGAAAGGAAGGAAAGGAAGGAAAGGAAGGAAAGGAAGGAAAGGAAGGAAAGGAAGGAAAGGAAGGAAAGGAAGGAAAGGAAGGAAAGGAAGGAAGATTTGTTGAGATGCCATTCAACCCCTAAATAAAGGGAATTTCCAGCAAGCTCTGGAGTATTTTCAGCCACTGAAAATCAGGCCATATGGTGGGATGTGGTTAAGACCAGAACTGGAGTATCCAGCTTACCACAGGCTCTACCATAATTATGAGATTGTTTCCATAAAGTCCCTTTGAACACTAAGTAACTTTAGAAATACTAATAACGTTTTAATTTCTTTTCAGATATCAAAATTCAGAGAATACACTAACCTTTTGGAGTAAGTGAATAACACTCTTCCACTGCTGCCCTTTTTTCCCTTTCTTAAATAAGCATATAGGTTAAAGAAACTTATTTGAGTTATTGAGTTCTAATTATATTGAGTTCTTGATAGGTTATGTCACCATCTACAGTTTCAGTGACCCAGCCCAAGGTGTTTAGTGTGAAAACAGACTAAGACCCTGGAACTCATTAGAAAACACAAATTTAAAATTAAAGAATTAATATTGTGTTATGCTCTCAGCTAAGTGCACACATGGAGATTAGAGAGGATTAATAGAGCATGACTGGCACCTTTGCAAACACAAGACTTCAAAGATAAATACACTGTCTGCCTAATGGCAAAAGGCAGACAGATGTGATGACAGAGGTAAAGCTTGTATTGAAAGCTTTTTTTTTAACCCATGTTTAAACTGTCTCTCTGTAATCATTAAGCACTGGAAATGAATGTTTTGAACTGTTGTAGTAAGGGAGGATTTAAAAGAACATGACACCAATGTCTTCACTTGCTTTGAAAACTCTGAAATCATTAAATAATTTGACTGCTGTCTACTACTTTCCCATAGTGGTACAGAAATCAGAATATTTGATGCAAGACATCAGTTCTTGCCCTAAATTTGAGTTCTATGAGGGACCCAGTGCCTGCAGTCATTAATGTGAAGGGAGTTCTGCCTTGACTAGATGATAAAACCTTAAGACTGTGAGTATCTAAGAAAAATTTGTGCAGTCATTTCAGTGGGTAAAGTTCCTTAAAATCTCAGAAAACAGTATAAATTTAAAAATAACATGGGAAGAAGTATTTGTTTCCATCTGTGCAAGTAAAGCAATCCATTCGTCATGGAGACCACATGATTTGTTGAGTAAGCTGGGGAAGGATGATTCTTTAGAAGAACTTGCAGGATATCCCTGTGCTCCTTTGGACAAGAAGTTTTAGGAAGAGGCTTAGATGGAGATATGAAAAGGGACTGTTGTGAGACAGGCCTTCCAGTTCCCTCATAATGAGGCAACTGAGCCTGCCCTATTTCTAAAATGCAATTATACACCTGCATCCTGAGGCTCATCGAAAGACTGATAACACTTTTACAACAAGAAACAATTGCAGAGCACTTCCAGATAGCCTGATAAAAGCTTTTACTTCATATATAACTCTTTTATTGGAGGAGGATATAAAATATGGGAGGATGTGGGAATGAGGCCAGGAGATAACATCAGCAAAGAAAATAAGGTCCAGAAGAACTGTTGCTGTCCTGATCTATTTTATAACTCAGTCTGTCCCTCAGACATTTCAATCTCCACTATGTTCCAAGACTGTAAATACTGCAGCAATTGCAGCAAATACCATAAAGATAGGTAGCATTAGTTATCTTTAATCCAATGTCAACACCAGAGAAGTAGGCAGCAAGTAGCTAACCAGCTCTAGGAAGTTCTTAGGTGTTGGTTCACAGGGCAGTTTTTTCACTTCTTAGTTGTATCGACAGGTTGAAATTTTACTGGCTTTTTATTTCCAGTGTGGCTGCTGCACCACAATCTGGAAGAACTTCTCTGCTTTGCAATCTTTGGAACCCTTGGCTTAATATTTTCTTATTTCACAGAATAAATATAAACACTAACCACCATAAAATATTTCATATGATAACTGCCTTTAAGAAAGAGTGTCTGAATAATTATAATGTGATGGTCATTCAGTTGCACAATTGATTTGATGCTGGGCTTCTAAAATAATTTCAAATGTATTACTTTTCCTTTCATATCCTATTTCATTCCTGCTTCTGCAAAACACATGTTCTGAAGAGTATAAGTTATAAGTTATATTATGTGGCAATCTTGGCTTTCATCCTCCACAAGGTTTTCCACTCCCTTTGCTTCAAACTGTCCTTTCTCTGCTTCCCCTCCACTGACCTACGGCATAAATTGATCAGATAAACCACATAACTTTTTATCTAAATGAAATACATTTACTAAAATAACTAGTTAAGATAGAAAAGCAAGTATCTATATAGAGTCAATCTTTTGAAATAAAACTCAAGCTATGCAACAAAATGTCATCCTGATCTGGGATACTCCAGGATACATAATTTCTTTTGAAACAGTTTGCATTGTGATTTATTTCCATTTCACCAGAAGAACAGAATTTATAGACTACACAGATGTTTTGTAGAAATCAGAGCATAAAGAAAAATCTAATCAAGACTCAATATATGTGTGTTGTAAAGTCCCTAATGGAGGAAAAAGACTAAAAATATGGACTAATTAGCATGAACAGCGAGAAATCAAAAGCCAATAGAGGATAGAATACTAATGAAGGATTTGTCCTGCTGAGCACAAGGCACATTGCACAGGAGTTCCATTCTCCTGTCCATGCCTATCCCATTTGGATACTGTGGGAGGCTGTATCAGAGACCTTGCTAAAGTCACAGTAAATGGCTGTCACTGCTCTTCCCATGTCCCACAAGGACACTTCCCTCCTCCAGGCAAGACTTATGTTGGTCCACCACAGCTTGTCCTCGCAGATGATGTCACCTCATTCTTCTCGTGCCTTCAAGCCACTTTCTGGCAGTTGTCTGAGAAGGGCAGGTTTTTCCTGGAAACTTGTGGGAAGGCTCCGGTACAGGTGCTGCCTCTGGTTCTTCCTACCTAAAGCAGGAGCAGGTAAGCAAGGAGGCCACAAAAGCAGAGAGAAGCTTTGATCTTCATACGAGCAGAGAGTGAGGGCATACTTGGTGTGTTGTATAGTCTTGTTGAGGGGACCCCACAGGATGAGGAGGCTCCTGAGTGGGGGACAGTCCCTGTGCCCAAGGGACAGCCTTCCTTGAAGGCAGCACAAGAGTGAGCCCCAGGAGAGGGGCCCTCAGTCCCCATCAGCCTCTCCCTTCTCCCACTTCTGGGCACAAATTAGAAAAGAATGCTAAATCACCACAAAAGTGTTTCTAAAGTGAACTATAGTGTAGGAAAATAATATACCTGGAGATACTCCTCCAGATCAGAAAATTACAGATACAGATCTTTCCAGTGAGAGAAAAGGAAAGCTCCAAGTAGCACCAGCCCTATTACTTTAACAGCTTTGTAACCACAGATGTCACCATAGGCAGTTTACATCCCCATTTTATTTTCACCTGCATAACCCAGAAGGTACAGTTTCAACTACCACTTTGTCATCATTATAATTAACCCTCAACCCCGTGGCAGTTTTGAGTTTTTTCCCTAGGCTGAGCAAATCCCTCAATAATTCATTTTTATCTCAGATTTGTATAAACCATTGCAATAGTTTCTTATTAAAAACAAACCCAAACCTTGACTTGTACATACTCAATTTGTAAATCAGAATAACAGAAGTATAATGCACAGTGATGTTTTTCAATTTTTTTTACATGCCAGTACATCTCTTTAAATAGAACAGGCTTACAGTATTGAGAAATCGTAAGAGTTAACAACTAGAACTTACCCTTACTCCAGAAATCATTATTTTATAGGAAGTGCCGTGCATTTGCTGTAACAGCTAGTATTTACCTATCCTTTTTGGTTACCTATCCTTTTAGTTACCTAAAAGTAGCTTGTATTTTCTTACCGTGCTGAACAAATGCTTAAAGCACACAGAAAATAATAGCCAAAACCCCACCGGGCACCACACCTTGAAACCAGGCGGGAATAGAAATCCACAAATTAAACCCTAAGCATTAACAGTTGCGAAGGTCGAATATGATTTCCTAAACTGTTAAATCTGTACGGGGGTCCTCTGAGGGTAGGGGCGAACCAGGTCTCAACACAGGTAAGGCTCAAATGAGTGAAAAGAATTAGAGAAGAAGGAGCAGTCCGGGTGAAGGATGCCTAGGAATACATTTTCAAATTCCCACAGAGCAGCTCACGACCGGACGCAGGGCAGCGCCGGGCACAGCGAAGAGCTTTGCAGAGAACGCCACAGGGGACAAGGAGCGAGCCGTCACTCGAAGCTCAGGCCCACGGAGCGCAAAGCCCGCCGCTGGTCCCGGGCCGCCGTGCCGCCCCTCACGCCATGCCCCGCCCCCCGCCCCGTCGTTGACGCCAACGGCGCGCGCCGGCCCCGCCCCTCGGGGCCGCCACGTTCCCCGCTCGGCGGCGCGCGCGTCATGGCGGGGCGGGGCCCACGCCGCCCAATCGGAGCGCTCCGCGACGGCCGCCGCGGGTCGGCGCCGGCCAATGGGCGCGCGCCGGGGGGCGGGCTCTGTGCCCATGGCAACGGGCGCGGGGCCGCCGCGGGGCTGTCGCACCGAGTCGCGCCGAGCCCAGCCGGACCCGCAGCGCCGCCGCAGCGCGCCCGTCGGAGCCGCCGCTTCGCACCCGCCATCAGCGCGCGCTTCACCGTGAAAAAAGCGGCGGTTCCTCTCCTGCCGCTGCGGGGCCCAAAGGTAGCGCCGGCCGTCCCGGTGCTCCCGGTGGCGGCGCGGGGCGGGGCGGAGGCCTGGCGGCGGGGCAGCCGCTGTCAGGGTCGCGGGTGGACGCGGGGCGGTCCCGCCGGCCAGGCTCGGACGCGGGGGGTGGCGGTGGAATCGAGGCGCTCGGGGCTGCCGGGCGTGAGGGGTGGGAGCGGGGCGCAGCTAAAGTTTTCCCGGAGCGCCCCGGCGCCCGCCGAGAAGGTGGCTCCAGGTGTGGGGGTGTGTGTGTCCGTGTGTCCGTGTCCCCTCCATTCGGTCCTCGGTCTCCCCGGCCGGCCTGCGGCTATGCGGGAGGTGACGGGAGCTGTAGAGCGCCAGCAGGAATGAAGGCAGGGCTGGCAGCGGCGGCAGCCGCAGCGGCTGAAATGTTGAGTGGCTCGTAATTGCACGACTGCAGGGAAAACCTGGGCAGGAGACTCGACGGGTTTCACTAGAAAGGGCACAGCTCTTTAACATTACTGCCAGAGAGTCAAAGAACGATTTGGGTTGGAAGGGACCTTAAAGATCATCTCATTCCAACGCCGTGCCGTAAGCAGGGACACTTTCCACTATCCCAGGTTGCTCAGAGTCCCATCCAGCCTGGCCTTGAACACTGCCAGGGATGGGGCATGCACATTTTCTCTGGGCAGCCTGTTCCAATGCCTCACCACCCTCACAGTAAAGAATTTTTTCCTAATATCCAAGCTAAACCTACTCTTTCAGTTTGAATGCATTCCCCCTTGTCCTGTCACTATGTTCGCTTGTAAATAGTCTCTCTTCATTTTTCCTGGAGGTTGCCTTCAGGTAGTGTAAAGCTGCAGTTCGGTCACTGAAGCTTTCTCTTTTCCAGCCTGAACAATCCCAGCTCGTTCAGCCTTTCCTTGTAGGAGAGGTCCTCCATCCTCTGATCAACTTGGTGGCCTCCTCTGGACTGACTCTAGCAGATTGCTGTCCTTCCTGTGCTGGGGTCTCCAGAGCTGACCACATCTTACTGTGCTGTTACTCTAGTACCCCTGGAGGAGCTCTGGAGAGTACTCCAGTGCCAGGCTGGCTGCTGCACTCAGGGCTAATTCTAAAAGTGGAAAAGGTCAAGATATGGCTGTAGAGAGGTAATGTTTTTTGCCGAAATGAACGTGGCTAAGGCTGTTGAAAGTTTGCATTTGGCAACGCTGTTTAGTAAGCCTGTAGGAGAAAAAAGCCTTCGTTGTTTGGCTTACTACTATTTGCTATGGAAAGATAACATCCAGTAGTTTCAACATGAGACCATCACAGTATCAACAGTGAAGTGCCCATGCACCCACGGTATCAAGTTCAATGTGGAGATTTATTTTGTTGTGTGGTTTTTGTCATTTTGTGTTCTCTCACTGTCAAGGAAAGTCCTGTAGCTGACTCAATATTGACTCAATATTGCACCTTTACTCTGAATTCTGAAATGACTGTCAGGATTCCTACTGTAAAGACTGGATAGGAGCCACTTGAAGACTTTGAAACCAGGCTTTGTTGCAACCTTTATGGACTTCTGGTTAAAACTCACAGAAAGTTTATGGAAGAAGCCATTTCTATGAGCACTTAAGATCCTGTTACATTTCTTACTGTCAGTTACTACACAATGATCTTGTCAGTCACCATGTCTACCATGGGCCACAGATTACTAACCTGGTTACATACAGTATCTCCTAACTGTCATCTATTTTCCCTTTTACTTGCTTCTGTATTCTCTAGGGTGGCAGAAGTATTGTGTTTCGGAATAAGAAAGATAAGTATATTTTTAAAAATAACATAAGTTTAAAAAAATTGTGTTGATGTAGAGCAATGTGAAGCAATGTGAATCTCATTCACTTCTAAACAAGACATTTAACATAAACAAGGAAAGGGGGGAATTGAAATTATGAATTTTTACTGCCTGTTGGGTCTGCTTAAAACTTACTTTAGCAGTTGGATGCAAAGGCATCTGATGTAAGTTTTCTATAACACTGCCTGAGATACTGTTATTTGGTGTCTGAAATTATATTCAGAAAAGTCCACTGGGCAAATAAAACTGAGTGTCAACAACAACAATAATTATTTTTTAATAATACTAAAGGCAAAGTTTTCATACCTTGGCTGGCCAGTACTGGGAGTTCTGCTGACGTAAACCTTATGTTCATATAAGCCAAACTAAAGATTTTCTGTCAAAAACTGCCCTCCCCCCATTATATATACCTAACTGAAATTATAGTCATGGAAGTGGAGAGCAGTAGTTCTCTGAGGTAATAAAAAATGTGAAATACATTGACTTAAAAGTCAGAGGTGTGGAAATATTGACGCAATAGTTTTAGAGCTGTGCTGACTAAACAAAGGTGCTTTACATATGAAAGATAAAATCGTTTATGGTTAAGTTTGAAGCCACTATCAGGGCTTCCTGTGATTTGAACTCATGTGTGGAGCTATTTGATCTAGTGAGGCATTGTGCTCTCAGTATTGATTGCTCAGTAAGCAGAAAAGATTTCTCTGAAGTTCCTGTCAGATACGTAGCAGAAATGAGCCTTTTGGATAGGGGTGTGCTTTTAGTAGATAAGTTCATGACCAGGAGCTAATGCCAAAACAAATTAAATCAGAGTCAAAAGTCACGTTACTTTCAATAGTTTTTGCTCTTTTCTGTGTGTGTTATTGGACAGTTGGAAGAACAAAAGAAATTGTATTTCATTAGAACCAGTTAAATCACATTCACTTGTAAATATTATTCTGTATCATAGGTAGTTCAAGAGAAGTATAGACACTTTTCATGATTGCATTTCTCCTGCTAGTCTTTATAAAACTAGAATGGGATGTTGGTTCATGTTTTTGTTTCTAAGCAAGTAGAAATCAATGGCAATTAGCAAATTGTGAACGTAAATGTCCTTAGGCAGCTATCTTATATATATATATATTTACAGGATAATTGTGCCTACATATTTTTAAATCTGGCTCCACGTCGTTAGATCTAGATTTATTCTGGATAACTATTTTGTACTTTTTTTTGAAAGGGGAAAAAGGTACCTTGGATTCCTGGGATAGTTAATGTTTACTTTAGCATCATTACTTGTTGACTGGAGCAAAAATGCATATTGTTGGAATAATTGAAATACTTTTTGATTTGTGTTAGAGTTTGAGCTAATTCATTATTTGCATGTAGTAGCACATTTGAGGTTGGTTTATACATCAGCCTTGACAAAATTGCTGTTTGCATTTATGAAAAATGAATTTATGAGGCTCCAAGTATACTCCTGTATTATGTTCTGTGTGGGAACTGAAATTAGAGTGCAGGAAGCTATAGTTGTAGCAGTAATTTTTTTTTTTTTTTTTAATTTCTGTTTCAAGTTGATAAGATTTTTATGAAGTATACACTGAATTCGGTACAAGTTTTTGCTTGACTAATGGCTTCATAAATCTTTTGCGTAGCCAACTGTGTTGGAAAGAA
Organism: Cyanistes caeruleus; assembly: GCF_971803275.1. Classification (NCBI taxonomy): domain Eukaryota; kingdom Metazoa; phylum Chordata; class Aves; order Passeriformes; family Paridae; genus Cyanistes; species Cyanistes caeruleus. Next base: position 19,787,417 of record NC_141706.1, read on the forward strand.
TTAATAAAATCAAGCAAGTTGCTTTGGAAAACAAGCCTAGTATTTCAACATTCTTCAGTTAGTAAGATAGCTTTGTAGACAGTGATTTTTTTTTTTTTTAAGCAAGGATAGGGAAATTCCTTGGAGGCAAGTAATATTATAAATATGTATATGTATGTGTGCATACAGGTTTTTAAATGATGAACCATTAACATTGCAACAAGAAGAATAAAAGTCTTCAGACCTCACTTAGGACAGAGCAAAGCACGTGTAGCATCAGCCATACAATTCACTTCTATGGTGTCTGTTTTTCTGGATGTAGTGGTGTTGTTTCATGATACTATCCTATACTGTATGTGGTTTGAACATAAAATTGTTCTTTCCCACTTGAGCATTCATAGTTTGTGTTACTTGTGGATGACTCATTTAATAAATCAGCTGAAGTGCATTTTTTAAAAGTCTGTTCTTTCAGCAAATGTTGTACTAGGCACAGTCAAGGCATGCTGTGTTTTCTGGGAAGCTGAAAAAAGCAGCTGTTCCATCAGCTAGCTTTTAGTTGTAGAGAAAATTAAGCAGCTCCAGTGCTGTGAAAATGTAACAAATACAACTCAAAGAATTTAAGTCAAGTAAACGGGGAAAAAAATTCTACTGCCTTTTTGTACTTAAATAATACTGTTTAATAAAGAACTATTTCCCCACAAGATTAAAATGTTTCTTGAAAAAACAAGGAAGGTCTCCTGGTGCAGGGAACTGAGTGGGATATGCTCTTACAAAAGATTAGGACAGCATGACCAATGTGAAACCTGCTGGATATTGGCCAGGAAAAAAAAGCAACATCTGAGTCATGAGGTTAGAAAGCAGCATTGACAGAAGAGAAGAGAAAAATACTTGAAGGATAATGAAACTTCATATATATATATATATATATATATATATATATAATAAAATAGCAATAATAGCTGGCTTATAGTAGTTAATAGCTTGCACATTAACTTCTAAAATGATCAGTTTTCATTTGGGAGGGGAAGGGTGCAGGTGTTTCTGTGCTTTGAATGGTAACTTGCAGGGGGGAAACTATTGCAGCTTGTAACCATTTCCCTTTGCATGTCATTTCCTGCTCATGTCTTCAAGGAGCAAACCCAGTGCAGGGGACTGTTGAGCAAGTGAAGAGACACCCTCACCACAATTAGAGTTTTATAACTTAACAGAGTGCAAACAGGTTTTTCCACTTGCTTCTCAAAATTGCTGCCACCTATCTGCTGTGCTTATGCCAGATTAACTCATTGGACAGTGTGAAAAGGATGCATTAACTGTTGATTCACGGACTTCCATACCTTGCTTAAGGTATAATAGCTTAGGGTGTCTGTGCAGCAAGTGCTCCTGAAAAAACTGGGGGGAACTAACACTAGTGTTTCCAAACAGAATATGGCAGAAGAATAATCTGTTTCTTCCTAATTTCAAATATTTAATTAAGTTTTTTTTAGGATTCTGTAAGTGAATCAATTTATAGATTTGCAAATAAATTTTAAAGAAATGAATTAATAGAATGAAACATTTCCTGCTTAAACTGTGATACATGGACAGGTATATTGCTGTTTCAGAGAGATGAAAAAAGATTGAAGCTGTTAGGTGACTGGAGCAGACTGATGAGGGAACACTTTATATCTCATTCTAGTACTGAGTGTGGAATATTCTTAGATAACTAAAAATCAGTAGATGTATTTTATCTATTTCCTGGCTTCTTTTCTTTTCTCTTTTTTTTTTTTTTTTTTTTTTTTTTTAAATTCAGCACTGCCTGTGAAGATTGTTCAATTCTCTAGCGTATAGCATAAAAATATGGTCATGACTATAGAGAGCATTACTGTTATCCTGCTCTTCTGCACTGTGTCTATGCAGACTTAATTACTTCCATGTCAGAGCATATGTGAAATTTGTGTATAGGCAGGTTTTTTGTGTATTATGTGAATCCAGATTTTTGTTTTCATTGCCCATCATGGCACGCATGGGTTTGACAAGTGCAGATGTGCAATGTGACTTTTGCAGTGTTGCGCTGTCTTACATCATAACCATCCATTGAGCTTCTACATGTGCAGACACTGCATTCTGATATCACTACATTGTTTTGCCTCAGTTTTAGAGACTTTCACATTGGGTGTAACTTCATTAAAAATACTTGTGCTTTGCTGGGAAGGTGAGATGTCAGTACCTGCTTGATGTTGTTTTCTGGGCAATGGGTGCTACATTAATGAAAAGTAATTTTTGGGTTTGTATTATAACACTTGGCAGCTGTATAAAATAGGTGTTTAGCAGTTTGTGTTACTGTTGCTGGAAAAAACTTTAGAAGTAGCATTTTGTAGTTAGTTCTCAAAGCCTGTAGCGCTTCATAATTTAAATGTTCAATCCTGTTTCACTAACCTTGATAGGAATTTGTGATTAACAAATAATCAAGATTGCTGGCAGGCAGTCTGCAGCTTTTCCAGTTGTATTTTGCTGTTCATGCAAGTACATAGGTGTCTCTGTTTTCTGCTGACTGTCTCATTCTTTTGGATCTCACTCTGTTTTTTGGAATACTTGGAGAAGTTATTTTTCCTTTTCCCTGAAAGCTTAGGATGTTTGCTTTGTTTATAAACTACAGTATTTGTCACTGTCATTTGTATTTGTAGCACTAGTTTTATGATTAATTTTCTTTATGTACTACGAGTGGGAATGTTTGTTTATCCCTTTTGTAAAGATAAGATTGATTTCTGATACCAGCAGATTACAGTTTTGCTACCTTTACATCTAGATGGGCTACTTGTCTTTGACTAAAATCACTTAATTTCCAGATAACAGTTGTAACGTTAGCTCTTTCCATCTGCCTTTAAGAAAGTAGTCAGCTGGGCAGATCCATAACAGTTTATATTTCTATTAAAGCATATAGAAGTAGGAAGAATAGTAATAATAATATGCCACTTAGCAGGGCAAGAGGATGTATGCCGTGCATCGCATACTGCTGATGGCAGTGAGCAAACTGACACTGCCCCTCCTCTGCAGTACCCTCTGCCCACTTGGTGGCTCTAGCACAGAAGAAAGCCACATTCCTGGGTCAGACACATGGATGCACTCTAAATGCCTGTGAAGGGATGGGTGTCCAGGAATGGGTTTTCAGAAGTCCAGGACTCATAAAAGCAGGTAGTGGGCTGAGAGTGGAATGAACTCACTTGGCGGAACAAGAAGGGGAACCCCAGTTTTCTTCTCATTCAGCCTTTACTCACTCTTCCCTACAGTTGCTGAATTTGAGAGTTGTGCTGAGTTTTTCTGGCATGTGATTAATGTTAGATTTTGCAATGGACCTGCTTTCTCTCTTCTAGTACATGTCAAAGTAGAAGGTGGTCTGTGACTCAGATGTGACTGGCACTCTCTAAAGGTTGACTCATGTCTTAGTCACCCTACTTTTCTTAAGGAAATTTTGGTGAGTGTAGTCTTGAACTAGTAGTTACCTAAATTCAGTAGCTCTGTCTTCACTAGGTAATTGTTTTTTATTCTAATAAATATATTTCCAGTTTACTTGTTACATCACAGTTGTGTTCCTCAAAATACCGTGGGAAATGCTGTGTTAGGCATAGTTGTCTGCAAAGTCAGCTCCTCTGCTTTTAATTTTTCCCAGTATGTGTGAAATTTCTTAGCTTGTTTTATCAAAAAAGCCACAATAGAAACACCCATTGAATAACCTGAAGTAAAACTGCCTGATGAAGTCTTCTGAGCAGCCTATTACATCAAATAGATATGAAGAACATACTCTGATATCATCCAGTCTTTCCCATTACGTATGACAACATGTAATTACAAAGGTAAAAAAAAACCCATTGCCCATGAGCACAAATTCCACAGAATGTCAGCAGAGCCAATGGCACTTTTTTTTTTTTCCTTTATTAGGTGTTTTGATAGATCAAATCTGCTGACTACTGCAGACGTAGTTAAGGATAATATATCTCCAGTAGCCCATCCCAAATCTGGAGGTGATTAGTGCTCCCTCATACGGGAGTGGCAGACCAGCATGGTTGCTTATATCTCAGTTGTTTCAGCTCAGCATGGATATTTTATGTATCAGTGTTCCTCAGGAGCAAGGAAAAGTCTGAAAAATCTAAATGTGCCCCCCTTCAACTTAAACTGCAATCCTTGTCTCCAATATTGTTCATGTTACTAGAAGTTGTAGATCAGAAACTTGAAGAGATGTCTTTAAAATGGATCAAAGACCAGATGTCATTGTTAAAAGTGTTGGCTTTAGCACTTGCCATAGGCAAATAATGAGTCAATACCAGACCTGTGGGAAGCACCTGAGTTTCTGGGTTTCTGTGCTTCTTTGCCATCACCTCTTTGGCATGAGCATGCTCATTTCATAGCCACAATAATGATTTGGTAAAACACTGTTTACACACCTTGCATCACTAGAGCAGTGTATAATAATATTAACTTACTTTTATTACTGTAATTTTGTATATATGAAAATATTTTGGTTGGAAAAATCATCCTGATTTTTAGTATTATCAGAAGGCTACACTGTTTAAAAATTAATGCTTCAAACATACATAACCTTTTTAAAAAAGTTTTGCAAAATGCTGAGAGTGCATATATATAATTATTATATACTTGATAAGTATTTTGGAGTATATTAGTTTTCTTTCACATGCATTTTCTAGACTTCAAGCATGCTTACGTCCTTTCCCTTAGAAATTACTGGACAGCCCCATTCATACTCTGCAAGAACTTCAATAAGGTGGGTTTTTGTTTCACCTGTAGTACTGAGAACTACTCTGAATCTTGACATCTACATCAAGATTAGGAGACTTAAAGACCTAGTATTTGTTAGTTATTATCATCATCTCCTGTGATTAAATGCTGTTGAAATGACAAACTTAGGCACAGCATTTATACAACAATATTCTGTAATTAAAAACAGCCAACGTACTGGAACTTTGGCATTTGTAAAAACAGTGGTGAATAACTAACCTTTCACTCATCAGCTTTGTAAGTCCCTGCAAGCAAGAGGTATAGAAATTAACTTACCAGTTCCAGCAAATCAGTCTGGGTCTGGTTTCTTTGTGTGTTTGTTTCCCTGTTTTAAGGGCATAACCTAGGCAAGGCTAGTCAGACTTGTGAATCTGACAGAAGTGCTGACATCCAATATCAAATGTTCAGTATGGCAGCAACAATAGCTCCTGCTATCCCATCTGGTAATGATCAGATATTAGTTATTTTTAAAAATACAAGTAACGGGTATTTGCAGAGCATAGTCCATTTAGGCTCCTTTTTGCTGAAGATGTGATTAAGAAAAAACAGTTTGTCCTGGTTTAGGGCAAATTTGTGAGAAAACCTTCAACCCCGCCCCCACCCCCCCCCGGGAAGCAAACCCACGTGGCCCCTTTCTCCCACCCCGCAACCAGTTCAGGAAGAGATTTCTCTGAGAGAAGTGGAAAAAACCTGTTTATTTAACGGGCAAAGCACTACCCAGCACAAGAATGAACAATACCAAATTACAAAACCTCTCACCGCTCTGAAGAGATGACAAACTTCAGAGGGTCTCTTTCCTGTGGGTGTTCGCTCTGTTATCAATCCCTCTGGCGCTGGAAAATGCCGCTGCCCAGGCTGGGCTCCCGGTAGTCCACGGGTGCAAGCTCCTGGTGCTCCCCCGAGTCCCCAGTCCAGAGCAGGTTCGATTCGTTTCAAGGAAAAGGGAAAGAAAACAGACCAGGAAGACCTCTCTGCTTCGGCTAGTTGGAAAGCCAAGGTGATCTGTCCCTTATTGTCTTTCTGTGCTGTAGTCAAAACCCTGTCCTGGGATGCGGGGGGAGCAAGTATCAAGTTACATTATCAAGTCTCTGATAACAGACTTGGTCTCCTTCGCTCACTTTTACTCTCAGATGATGTTTTAAGGATGCAAAACTTATTTCTGGGCTAGAGAGATGAATGGGGATACAATCTAACATCACAGTCACCCCAGGACAGTTTTAGAAAATTCTTGTAATTCTTGAGCCTTTGACATATAAAACAGTAGATGAATAGGTGGATATACTTTTATCTCCCGCTATTTCCTCATCCCAAACAAAATAAATAATATCTCTACACATCTTGATTTTTTTTGTTATTATTTTATATTTTTTTTTGGTATATGAGTGCTTTTATTTTCCTAACAGTTGAACAAGGGGTGTCAACAATGCTTAATATTAACTGTGTACCACTATCAACATTTATTGCCATGGTAAAGGGCAACTTAACCCAAGCAAAAGCAATGCATTTCTGTCAAGTACCAGATCATTTAGTCAGGAAAACTAGCACTGACAGCATAATTAGTTTCTCCCTCTCACCCCTCCCCCTAAAAAGAGATTTGGTGGTGGTGGACATAAGTACTTTTGACAGAATTCCTTGCATGATTTGCTAAAGCACTTTTACAGAAATGCCTCTTGTAGCAGGTATACTTCTGATTTGACTGCACATTTCTTCCATGTGATGTCTTTTTCTTTGACATATCTAATCTAACTTTAGACAGTCTTTGACTGGCAATTTTCACCTTCTAGGAGGTGATTTATATTACCAATGTAATACTGGAGTTTGCTCAAAATTCTTATGGAGAGTGTCACAGCCTGAACTGGCCAGATTGTTTCAAGAGCCTGACTTTGCTGTCAGATGCTGAATTACCATAATTACTTTTTTTAGCTGGATTCCCTGTACTCACTCTATCTAATTATCCCATCTTACCAGCTTCTGAATGAATTATTTTCAACCAAGTTTGATAGAGGGGAAGAAGACATAGGTCAAGAACTCAAAATGCTCAGTGCTCATCAAATTATGTGTAAGTTAGCTCCACCTAAAACACTAAAGAAAGGGTGGGGAAAACTGGCTTAATAAAGGCCTGGGCTCAGCAACAATTTCAGATAGTGTGAATACCATTTTTCAGGAATTTGTATCCCCCTTAAATACAGATATAACATGGATTGTAAAATATTCTTCCTGCAAAAAAATTTTGGAGGGGATCTTGACTGCAAATTAGGTAAAGTTTTTCAGTGTTAAAACATAAAATCCACTGGCATTACTATGCTAAGATCTGACTCAGTCTCCCTAATTACCATTAGGAGTTTGCCAATGAATTCAGCAAAGGCATGATCCAAGTAGGAATGTCAGTATTAGTTATGGGAGACTTGAACATCCTAAATAGGTGTTCCCATCTGTTATTGATAATACCTCAGCATGTTACAAACCTCTCACCATTTACAACTTAGGTTTGGCACACAAGTGGAAGCCATTCTGAGGAAATCCGTTTGCCTAAGAATGGCCTTTAAAAATTAAGGCTGTATTTTCTTCTTTGAGTTTTTGTATTCCTTGAGAGCAGGAGATTGTGAGGAAAGTGTCATATTACAGGTATCTATGTAGGAATGTAAAAAAATTTTCCTTAGTACAATAGGATAACATGGTATATGTTAATTTTTATGACCTCGTCTCATTTCAGATGAAGAGGTTATCTGTCCTGCCCCAAGGGTATCTTTTGTTGATGACATGTCTCCTAATGGCTTTGGAAGCTGTACCCATAGACATAGATAAGACAAAAGTCAAAGCAGAAGGCCATGTAGAAGGAGAGAAGGTAGAAAATCCAGTAAGTATAAAGAAACTGATCTGATTAAGTGTTTATCCTAATTGTTAGTAATCTGGCAAACTACTTTAGAAGGAAACTAATTGTTAGTGTGTGTGCTATCTGCTGTGGGGAGGTTCTGTTTAAATTTGCTCTTTATTTTTTTTCAATGGGCTGCTAAAGGTGAGGTGGCACATGGAAGAAATGCCCAGCTTACAGCAGGAAGAGCATACTGTTCAATGGAGACTTACTTCAAGTGACTGGGTAGTACTTTAGGAAATTCCACTCACCGATTCTAGTTCAGTGTTTCAACTAGAACAGTAACAAATGAATTGCACTGTTTTAAAAGAGCCAGACACTATATTAACATGACAGATGCTTGTGTATTACAAGGATTCCTAAACACTTCTCTTCCTTGTCAGTTGCTGAAACAAACGGATCATAAATTGCTATAGAGCAATGATGCAAATCTGAAAACACAAAGATATTTTAGACAGCATAGTGCCTGTGTTGCTAAGATTAGAATGCCAGTTTAATAACTGTATTTAAACAAAACTAATTAATTGCTTGTCAGTATAGTCTTTTCTCAATTTCCCTTTTTTGTTTTTTTTTTTTTTAAAGGATACAGGACTTTATTATGATGAATATCTCAGGCAAGTAATAGATGTCTTGGAAACTGATAAGCATTTCAGGGAGAAACTCCAGACTGCTGACATAGAAGAAATAAAGGTAGGTTTCAAAAAAAGGATTTAATTGAGCTTAATTGAATCTGTAATCATAAGCCATATATATTGTATTCTTTCTTCCTTTAGTTCCTGGCTCTAGGTGGTGGCTGTTGTGCATTGTTCCTTCAGGAGCTAGAAATTTAGGAAGGGAAGAGCAGGAAACAGTCTAAAGTGACTTAGGAAGTAGGTCCTGCTTCTTGTGTTTCCTTTAGTTCCTCATGTTGCTGTTGGCAGCTTGTGGCATCTTTTCTTTCTGTGCTGTATCTGGTGTCACCCTTGGAGATTCCTCTCCATTTCCAGGTTCTTGCAATACACATCAGTGGCTGCTGCTGCCTTGTACCTCCCCTCAAGCCTAACAGCTCTCCCTGAGCGGATGAGACATTTTGTGTGCTTCTCACAGTTCTTTTGAACTCAGTTGTGAATGTTTGATCAAGAAATTTGTCACAAATGTTGTTAGGCATTGTTCCTTACAGGTTATGGTCTTGCTCTTTGAAGGAGCAGGATACTTAGAAATTCTCTTTTCTGAAAGCTTTTAGGATTCCTCTCTGTTTCCATAACCATAGGCATAAAAATTTTGAATCTGCTCCTTGAAAAAATGTTGAGATTCTTACACGGGCTACAGTATTGCCAGAGACTGCCATTAGTTTGCTGTCTTGCAGCTTGTGTCTAATGGGAATCCTAAAGAATCCTAAAGAAATTCTTTCTTTCAGTGTTTTTGCATGACTTTTTTGTTTTTTGACAGAGTGGAAAGCTAAGCAGAGAGCTTGATTTAGTAAGCCACCATGTGAGAACACGGCTGGATGAACTAAAAAGGCAAGAGGTAGCAAGATTAAGAATGTTAATTAAAGCTAAAATGGATTCTGTTCAAGGTAAGAATACAGAATTAATCTAGGTGAGTTAACAGATGGAGTTGTGTTAGAGAAATATCAAAGTCCAGCGGTTGTACATTGTTTGTTGTCACCAATAATGAGTAAGCTGAGAATAAGTGTCCTTTCTGAGCTGGCCTGGAGCCATTAGAGACCTGTCTTTGTAGGAAACTGGAGAGAAGAGACAAGCTATCTCTGACTTTCTCTAAATAACTGAATTTGTTTCTGTCAGTGGATTTTTCCGATACTTCTACGTCTTATTTTCAGCCTCTTATTTTTGTAATGCATCAGTTCATAGAGGACTCACAGAGAACCAGTAGCATAATAGGACTGTGTTTAAGTAAAAAAACATGACAGTATCATATCCTTAGCGGGTAGAAAAGGACTTTTTTTTTGGTCAGGTTTTTTTATTATTATAAAGATGTTTGCAAGTTTTCAAGGGGGATCCCAAGGAATTGAATACATAATGCATCAAATAAAATATTCCTAGAATGAGGATCTGTCTTGTAGGCTAATTTAGATGTGGCAAATAGACTGAAGAAGTGTGCATATGCAAATGAATGCTTATGGGGATGTTGTTCCTGTTGCAGACAAGGAGTCCAGCGACATCATGGTGACATTCACAGCTAGGTGACAGCAGCTAATGATACCTGGGTGTGTACATAGTTGTTTTAGGAATTTTGAAGTTCAATGGATTGATCACTTCTACCCTCTCTGCTTTCATAAGTCAATAGTAACTAACAGAGTGTGCTTTAGAAAAATAATTTTCCTCAGTACCTCAGATCTTACTATGTAAATATGAGATCTTACTTTTGGGAACAGATTATTGCAGTTCAGAATATTCAGATGAGTGCTAAGATGTTAAAACATTTTGCAAAGCTTATAGTCAGCTTTGGCAATGAATGATTCATATCGAGTATGGCTAGATTACCTATAAAACACAGCTGCATCTACACACCTAGACAACATCTTGGATTATGCAAGATAGAATATGGAGAATTCTATCCTAGACAGAGTGGTTTGACTTCCTTTTATTTGCTCTTGTAATCTTTTCCCTATAGCACCGCTTAGTATCTTAGTCTTCTGTCGGATCTACAAAAAGAAAAAAAAATGCACATGAACCCCTCCTCTTTTCTGTCATCTCAGCTGGATCAGGTTTAAAAAACCCCAGATGACCAGATTTGAGATTATATTCAGCATATATTCAGTCCTCATCCAGATATGGTTTTAGACATTTTCACCAAGATCCTACTTAACTGATTAGTACAGGCCAGAAGAACATTAGGAGCTGAGTCTCAGATCATACAGTAATGTGGCAAGTAAATAGTGTCAAATATAATGAATCTTTTTCCCTAAGTGTAAGCAATGGAGAAAAATGGGTTTGGGGGCTGTTATTTTTATTGTTTGTTGGTTTTTCTTAAGTCTATTATTACACTTCTAAAAATGTTTCAGTCTCAAAGACACATATATTTAAACAGAAATTATGATTTCACCAGGGAGGAATGATGGTTGAAATCTGCCCTGGCCAGCATTTGCTTTTTTGTCTTAATACAAACACAGTATTGATTGTAAAGCAGATAGTTTGTGAAAGAACAGGATGTTCAAAAATGTGTTTTTCAGTTTTTTTAAACAAAATATTCTTTGCTAAGCCATCTAGTAAAAGCTTGTCAGAACTGTTGTACTTAACAAGAAGCTTAAGAAGCATACACTTCTTAAGAGCATGTTACTATGTAGCATTAGTGTTCAGAGACGATACTAACAGCTAGAAAAGCTGTGGTAGAAATGTGTTTAGTTATTACTGCTTTGTGTGTTGTATATTGGTGGGTATCACTCCTGTCACAAGGAAGAGAAAATGTTTCCAGCTTTTAGACACAAGACCTGTGTCTCCACTGTCTTTCACTTCATTTTTTTCCACAAATGAAATTTGAATATCTGCTCATTTGATTTGATACAATTTTATGCCATATTGTAGATGAATCTTTGGAAATATGTGTGTCATTTGCAAAATGTTCAGGGCAGTAGAAGAATTTGAGTTCTCCCAGTGCAGGAAAAATATGCAAGTTGTTAGCTTTGGAAGAGCACAATTTCATCTATTTCATTTATATAAAAGAGAATAAAATATATTTTTTAGTTTGTAAAGCTCAAATTGATCATAGTTTCCCTTACTGAAACAGAAGCTGTAATTTGTGCATGTAAGATGATTGTGTGCAATGCAGCACTGACCCAACAGAAGGAATGTAGTGCAAATTACCATCAAGTTTGTCAACTTCCTCCAGGAAAAGCAACTTTAGAAATATTACTGTAGTTTCCTCCAACAATGATGAAATCACCCAATCCTCTGAGATCCTCAGGCACAAGCTCCCATATAGAAGACTTTAACTTGTTGATTTTGCTGGATTTCAAACTTACTTTAATGTTTTACACATGTACCTTCTTCTTCCAGACACTGGTATAGACCATCAGGCTCTCCTTAAGCAGTTTGAGCACCTGAACCATCAGAATCCTGACACCTTTGAACCTAAAGACTTGGATATGCTGATCAAAGCAGTGAGTGCCAGATATGAACTACTGTGGGGGCTGGGGTTTTAATTATTATGCTTTTTACCTCTGGTAAGGGGAAGTCCTTTCCTATATACCACATTCTATAAATGCCATGCAGTTTTCATTTCATCAGAGAAAAGCAATTTCTCTCCTTGCACACCTGAAAACTGTTGGCAGTGTGCATGATGCAGAAGAGTCCATAAATTTTGGGATGTCACCTTAACAGGACTTAACATTCATATGCCAGTATAAGCAACTTGGGGAATAAAACACACCTTTCTGAGAACCTTAAAATTAAATACAGGTGAGATAAGGGTACATTTTTCCCAAGTGTTTTTTTCTGATTTCTGTTTCTAAATGACATAGGAGTCTCACAAAATGATATAAATAAACATCTCTAACCTAGCCATATGAATTTTGGGATCTCATATATATATATATATATGTATATATGTATATATGTATATATGTATATATGTATGTATATGCAGATATAGATATAGATATAGATATCAAGCTGCAAAACCACAGCAGAGTGGGATTTGAGATAGCAATATTAGAAATTGCTTATACTGGGCATGGCATTCAGTGTCTGTTCAGCAGATTGAGTATCTGTCACAGGTGTGTGGTTTTTTTTTCAGTGCCTGTTTATTCAGGGGATGCAGTTAGCCTAAGCAGGGCATGGCTTTTTTCAACTGCTAGAGAAAAATACACTTCCCGAGGGGAAAAATGTCTCAGATGTGGTTTAGAGAGCACTGCAGATTGATGGGAGAATTTGACAGTTTTTATACTTTCAAAAGAAATTGAAAGGTAATTTCTGTGTAATTTTTTTACTCTTGGAAGATTTTTTTGCTCCATTTTCTGTAGAATTTTTTTTAAGAGATATTGTAATTTTTCTAAACATTTCTGAATATCACTTCTGGGAAAATTCTGGTTGGCTTGGAGAAGCATATCCTTAACAGGGCAGTTCTTTTTCATTATGTATTTCATTGTTTTGTCTTCTCATTTCTCAACCAAGATACCAACAGGATGTAATGGATACTTAAGGGGGTCTTAGCTTTGGAATTGCTTTTTAAAACATATAATGAATCTGAAAAGTAAAATGTAAATAATGGACAGTATCAGGTGTAAACATGTTCCTTTGGAATGCACTACCAAAACATCCTTTAATACTTTGGCCTGTATGAAAATGACACAACTTTAAACTCTATACAAGAACTTGTCAGAAATTCTCCTCTCATACCCTTTCTCTCCATTAAATTGTTTGGGTTTTTTTTTTTATTTAATCTGTATTAAGCTGCTGCAAACTAAGTCTCATTATTAATGAAGGCACTTTTGTCATTAAACTGTAGGATAAGCTGCAAGTGTTCTTATTCTGAAATGATCAAGGAGTTAATGGTACTGTTAGTATAGGGCTTGATTAACTTGAGTTCATTTATTACTTACTGATGAGAAAGGACTCATTGGAGCCTTCTTACATCACCACGTAATTGCAAAAATTGTCTAACAGATGAACCATTACAAATTAACTTTTGTCAAAACAACTAAGGGAGGAAAGATGTTTCTGCATCACTGTCCCGTGAAAGGAACCCCCAGCCAGTCTGCCCTGAATGGCAAAACGGCCACCAATCTGAACAATAAAGTGTTTTAAATGTCAGATTATGTTACATAATCATCTGTCTACATATATCCGTATTTTTAGGCTACAAGTGACCTGGAAAACTATGATAAGACTCGCCATGAGGAGTTCAAGAAATACGAGATGATGAAAGAACATGAGAGGAGAGAGTATTTAAAAACACTGGATGAAGAAAAAAGGAAGAGAGAAGAATCCAAATTTGAAGAGATGAAGAAAAAACATGGAGATCACCCTAAAGTTCACCATCCTGTAAGGCCACAGCCTGTTCTTGTGTGACTGAGTGTGAACTTTCCAGAGAGAAAAAGCCAATACACAGAAGGGTGTATTTTGTTTGTTCTCATCATTTGCCTCCTCTTACTGACATGGGAGCAGAGAGTGGGCACACTGCTGAGAGCATTACAAACCCCACTGTATGAACTCCCATTCTTTCTGTGCAGATGTATTATTGCTGCCAGAATTCTTACAAAGACAATGAAATTCATAAGGAAGAAGCCAGAACATTCAAAACTTCAAAACTGTAGGGATGCCTGCATGGTATGCCTGGCCTGTAAGGAATTGAATCACAGTACCATTTGCTCTAGAAAAGGCAAAATAATTCAGCTCCCTTCAGCTATTGTTTCTGGATGGGACTGTATGGCCATGACTGATTATTACAGTGTTCCTTTTCACAGAATATGTATTTTCTTTACACTCCCTCTTTCCCTGGGCCTTTCTGTCTAATGAAGATATTAGACTTCACCAAAAGGGAATGAAAGAAAATGCCACTGATTCCATTTGCCACATGACTAATCAGCAAATAAAGCAAGCCTTTCAGAGAAACCATAATGGAAAGGTAATGCAGGGAAATGACACTAAATTGTCTTTTGAATAGTTTTTCTTTGTAACCAATCTATAGGGAAGCAAAGATCAACTGAAAGAGGTGTGGGAAGAAGCAGATGGACTAGATCCTAATGAATTTGACCCCAAAACATTTTTCAAATTGCACGGTAAGAGGTTTAGTTTTAATCTAATGAACAAGTGAAGTGACTTTGTTGCATTCTGCTGAGGACATGTTTGTTATATCTTAGGATGAAGTCTTTCACCTCAAGCAACTTGGATGAATCTGAATAGTACAGAGGAGAAAGTATTTGTTACTGTTTGTAAATTTTGTGCAATGTTTTAAATAGAGTTTGAAATTTCAACTACTATTGTTCAACTACTCCTAAAATCATACAGGCAAAACCCTGTAGTGACTCCTTAGGGAAGTATGGGTACTTAAAGGGCTGTCCATATCTATAACTTTGCTTTTACAGTGTGTGCTGGGAATAAATCCTCAGAGATTTGTGTAGGCACAAAGTCTGCTGTCTCATCATCTCTGCAGATGAGTACTATATACCCCTAATCTTTAGAGTGGTCACAAAAGAGCCAAGCCTCTTCAGAAGTTGCAGTATTCCCTTGATAAAACAGAAACCCTCTAATCCTGCCTCTAGATTTCTGAGGAATGAGAAGCTAGAAACAATAAGTAGAAGAACCAGTAGAGATGAGGATGCATCTCAAAGAACACCTTGCTTTACATGTGATGATGTCACCATGTAACCTTATGTTCTGATACTGTTAAATGCTTCATCAAAAAATGCCCCATGGTAGATCCTGCCTGGCTAGGGTTGCAAAAGGTTGAACAGTAGATGGAATTTGACTGATCCCAAAGATGATGATTTAGATAAAGAAAAGTGTTCTAGTTTGAGTCTAAACCTTTATCTCAGTTTATAACCTATATAATAACCATATATTACAGAATCATAGAGTGGTTTGGGTCCAAAGGGACCTTAATGATCATCTAGTTGGAATTACTAAATCTTACCTCTTCTTTCTAGAAAGAGATTTTGAAAGTTAGCTTTCTGAAATTTTTTGGTAGCTTATTTCTGTAAAACCTACCAAAACAGAAATAGCTGAAATCACCTGTTGCCTTAGAGGTTAGTACATAGAAAACTTTGAAGCAATTACACAAAAATGCTGGGTAATAATTTGAAGTGGATATTTTTATTTCCATTTCAGAGGTAGTGTAAAAGGATATAAGATAAAGGATGGATCATTAATTATCAAGTATTCTCCTCTCTGCATTTGTCATGAGAAGTCATCTTACACTTATCACAAGTGCTGCATGTTTATATAGATTTTCATGTAATTCTTTAATTTTTTGGGAATCATATTTTTAGTTAAAGTTTTTCTGCAGAATCTTGCTGCTTCTGAGTCTAATTACAAATTTAGTGGTTAAATGGGGACAACTTGTTCTCAGCAATATTTTTTGGCAGTTGCAGTCTGCGCAATCCTGTGGTGACCTATTTCAGTTCGCTAATCTAAGAAGTAGAAAGATTGCTTCAGACTTGTCCAACTAACCAGAGGTGACAATACACTCCAGCCAATGCCTGATAAAAAACCTAAACAGAAGAAACAACCTATGTAACCAGCTCCTTATTAAATGTGTACACTGATCTTTACTTAACTTCTGGAGAACTATTATGTGTATGACTTTCTATATGTACTCAACTTGTATTTTTAAAACTTCTTTTTGTAGATGTCAATAATGATGGTTTCCTGGATGAGCAAGAATTAGAAGCTCTCTTTACTAAAGAGGTAAAAAAAATATATTCAGAAGCTTAACTTCTTTCAGTAAATGGTTACAGGGATATCTGTTTATCCCAAGTATATTTGGGAGCTTTGGACTACACAACGCCAAGTTTCGTGCATCCTTAATATTTCTATGAAAGTGTAAAACCTATTAGCAGGCAAAATAAAGTAGTTGAAGCATAGGAGTCAGATACCAGAAATCTAGTGCTCTAGTGCCCCAGGCTTGCTGGAGATTCTATAACTAATCTGCAGGATAAGTATTACCTGTGTAAATGGCAGTGTAGAGAGCTGCTCTCCCTAGATGCAGCCTGATAAAGGTTCTGAAACTGGGCACCTCTGCTCATTCAGTGTTCATCAACAAGTCTGATGAGAAAAGTCACTTGTGAGACTTTGCTCAGGGACAGCACTGTGGAAGTGGCTACAGAAATTTCACGTATTTTATGTCTGGCTAGTTTGAAGTACATGTACAACTGATAAAGTAGACAGGCTCTTAGTTTCTTTAAGACTCGGTTTGTTGTCTGAAAATTTAACTGTTACAATAATTTGCCATAATCTCCTTCACTACAATGAAGATACAGCATAGTCTGATAGTTTTGCAGTGTAAAAACTAGTAGCCTGGGGCCTTAAAATTACCTGTGGCTGGGCAAGTGAAGCTCAATGCCTGAGAAAGCCAAGTAGAAGCATATGCATGAACTCTCCTTAAGGACATTGTGCAAGAAGAGAGCCATTAAATTTGGCACTGAATTTGTCTTGTGATACCCTGAATGCTTACAGGGTCAGCTGCATGTCCTGGTGAAAAAGCCACTCTCTCCCATTCCAGAAACCACTTGGAACCTCTGCCTGCTTTGAATCAAATGTAGGATCAGACTGTGCACACTGAGGTCAACTTGACTGAAACATCCACAGCACTGAATTGTAACAGACCACATGAATTAACTGAAAACTTCATTCTTAGGAAAGAAAGGCTCACTTGTTGCTTAAATACTGTGCTGAAAGAGTAAAATTGCACACACAGAGAACATTTTACACCACTTTTCCAGATATGCTTTGCCATTTGAATGAGCAGCCTTTTCTTCAAACTAACATGTACTAATGTTAAATTTCAGTTGGAAAAAGTTTACGATCCCAAGAATGAAGAGGATGACATGGTTGAAATGGAAGAAGAAAGGCTGAGAATGAGAGAACATGTAATGAATGAGGTGGGGGCTGATTCTCTTCTGTGTTCAAAAAATACAGTTCTCCGAACATGAAGTGTTGTCTAAGTGCAGCAGAAAGGGATGGCCTGTCACACTGAGTGCTGCTGGTGCTGGGATTCATGCCAAGTTACAATTGTCAAGCCCCGTCTCTGTATTCTGATGTAATGGCTGCTGACTAGTTTTTATTTGAGGAGTTCCAGGGAAGGAATTGTTCTATAGCCTCAATTGTTTGCAGATACTGAGATTCAACAGAAATTCCTTGTGAGTTGTGTGTCAGACAAGGAGGACTCTAAATGTGCTTTGGCACTTGGCAAATTGATAAGATTTAGTTGTGAGGAAAGGGAATAGAGAAATGTCATCTTTCATATAGCTCAGCTTTGTCCCTCCAAAGGGGGATCAGAACTCAAGCTATCACGTGTGACAGTGAAGACCTTCACTGGGCCTGATGGGTTTTCAGCTCAGGAGACACAGGAATGGAAAAGGGGATGTTTTGAACCACTGCGTTTTCCTCACATAGTATTTCTGTATTCAATTGCATTCCTTAATCTTGAGGAACAGAACAAGCCTGGTCATCTATTAGTCATAAAGGGAAACATTTCCTCCCTTACCCTTAAATGATTCCAACACAATTCAGCTGGGTGGGATTTTTGTTTTCAAAACCTCCCCCTCCAACAGCGGAGATAATTTTGTAACTGTGTACTGTAACTGTGAGTCAGAGTAGTTACCAGAGAGCTACAAAACATTTTTCCATTTTTTTAAAGTGTTTCCAATAAAACCAGTGAATTTTGAAGTAAAATGTCAGTATTTACTTTGTAGTTTTGTTTTTGTTAAGCTGCATAAACTTGTGAGAGAAGTTTTCAGAAAATGTTGTGGGCAGTCCCTTGAAAATTGGACATTTAAAAAAATTGAAAATTATTATTTGATTCATGAAATTAAAACTTAGCTTCTCCAAAACCTATTCTTTAGATTGAGCTTAATTTTTTTCTTCAAATAGGTTGACATCAACAAGGACCGCCTAGTGACTTTGGAAGAGTTCCTGCGAGCTACAGAGAAAAAGGAATTTTTGGAGCCAGATAGCTGGGAGGTAATGAAAATGTGTTCCAAGTACAACATACAGCACCATTACCAGCATTTGCAGCAGGAAACCAAACGGCATGTCTGTGACCTTTGGTTTTTTTCAGCTCTGCTTTGGTATGTGTGTCGTTAAGCCCCTCAGCTGAAGGCAGCATTCAGCTTCGGCAGCCTAAATGTAATGCAGATGTGAACTCCACAAATGGGAAAGGTCTGGCGCCACCCCGGGGATTGGAAGAGCTATTCACACATGCTTTTCAAACGGAAATGCACATTTTGTTTATGAATGGACATTATGTTCACTTCAAAGGGAAGATAAGAGCTCAGCTGGAAGAAAGAGGATATTTTTATCCTACATCTAAATCCCTAGTAGAGCTTTGTTGAGAAAATAGCTGAGAAATTACTATTTTGCTGTTTTCATTGAATGTATACAGTGTCATGTCTCACTATTTTGTTCTGAGGGTTTTTTAGTGAACTGTGAAAGAATTTTAGTAAGAAAATAATAAAAAATACCCATGCTTTGTTGGCTAACTATTCATACTTGCATGTATTTTCTTGCAGACACTAGATCAACAGCAGCTCTTCACTGAGGATGAGCTGAAGGAATTTGAAAATCACATTTCCCAGCAGGAAGATGAACTTAGAAAAAAGGCAGAAGAACTTCAGAAACAGAAGGAAGAGCTACAGAGGCAGCATGATCAGCTTCAGGCTCAGAAACAAGAGCTTCAGCAGGTACATGAGTGAGGACAGCATATATTTGTTTTCATCTTCTCTCCTTATATGTGTAATGTCTCTTCACAATTCCCAGCTCTGGAGATTTACCTTGGTTTCTCATATGAGTCCCAGCTGAATTCTGAACTAATGGTACCACAGTAAAACATAGTCTGTTGTTCTGAATTAAAGCAGCTCTGCACTATACCCACTAAGAAAGACCTTACATAACTGCAAAATTTGGTTTAGATGTATTAATTTATGTCACATTGGAGAGAGCTGACAAATTCAAGTTTTTCAACTGTTGTATTTTAATTTTCACCAGGTTGTAAAACAGATGGAACAAAAGAAACTACAGCAAGGAAATCCTCCTGCAGGACCAGGTGGAGAACTGAAAATCCAACCCCGTATGTGTCTTTCTGTGCAGATGCACAGACTTTTTAAAATAAGATCTGCAATGTGAAAGTCATTACCTCCATATTTTCTGTTAAAACTATTAACTTAATTTAATGACCTCTGGAGAGAGGTTCACTAAGCTGTCTTTCAGAGGGAAGTATGTAACTCTTCTAAGTACTCCTGAAATCTCACTGCTTTTAAGTCCATAGTAAGAAGCCAGAGTCCTAACACAAAGTATCCAGTGGGCAGAGAAGGAGGATTGTGTTGTATTAGTCTAAAGTACTGAGATCTATAGCATCCAGGGAAGAACAGGGGCATACAAAAGGCAAGGTCCCATGATCTATGGCTGCACTGCAGTCTCAATCTGCAGAACAAATCAAAGCATTTAAAATTCTCAGTGGCCAATTTACCTGCAACTGGATGCAGCATGACACAAGAAGTTAGCCTTGGGCACTATGAATGACCAATTGCTTCAACACCCCCAGGAGAAGGCAGTGCCATAATAAATCTCTGTATTTCATCACTGATGGCAGCAAAACAGTCGGGTTACCACTTCTTATCCATAGTAGATTGCCCAGGTTTCTTTTGTGATTTAAAGGGGCTATGCTGCCCCCTTCATCCTAAATTAGCCTTTTCTTGCTCTTTAGATAGATTGAAGCTCTGCTGGCTTTATTGGCTTCTATGTTCATGTGCTGACATGACAAAGCTCAAGAACTTCTTGACATTGGTCTCAAATATAAGCTTCAGATCTATCCAGGCAGCTTTTTGAATACTAGGAGCTCTTAACTGCTCCTGAAGGGCCAACAGAGGGATTTCAAACCTCAGGAGCATGTTCAGTGATTACAGCTTACCTTGCTGAGTACCCTGAAATTCTGCCCACTCAGTTCTATGAAGGGAAGTGACGAGATTTCAGAACCAATTTAATCCTGCCCTTTATTTGCTTTGACACTACCACTGTCACTACCCACTACTATTACTGTGGGTAATTTTGTTTCATGATCCTTCATTCCAAGAGCCTGAATTCCCCTCACCTTCAGTAAAATCATTGTGTGTAATTGGAGATGATACATCTTTTGATACTGGCAATATTGTAGTAGATACTGTTCTTAACACATATATTATTTTATGTAAAAACATGTAAAACATGTAAAGTCATTTAATTAGGTATCATGAGAATTCATTATATTAGCCAGAACAGGTCACTACTCATTTACTGAATCAAGGATGTCCAAGTAGACTCTACTTTAAATCTGAAGGCCACTGGAGCTACTAAGAGTAATTTAAGGAAAAAAAAAAAAAGTCCAGAAATGGAGCTGCATGTTCTGAAATCTTCATTAAACTATGAAAATGAGTATTACTCAAATGTAGGCAAAGGCAGAACATTGCAAGTACTGATGCAGTGAGGAGTAACATACTCGAGTTGTTAATTATTTATTTTTCAAGCTTCCTAATATGGGATTAAAGGTCTCATTAAAACATGATTTATTTCAGAAAGAACAATGTTATGTGAGAATATTTCACAGAAAGCAGAAAAGTAATCTTTACTTGTAATCATTTCCTGAAAACCTTGTTTGCAGAAAGCAACTTGTAATCTAAGAGGTAACACTGAGAAATAGGGCAATCTGTTGGGTCTCAATCCAATTTCATTGTTAGGAACAATGAAACTCTTGATTCCATTTATAAACCAGAAAATAGAAGGTTTTGTTTGAGTATCCCTATGCTAGAAACTTTCATTTAGAGATTTTTCACATTTAGGGCCAGTTGATTGAGAAGTTACAAATGTTTCTCGTCTTGTTTTCCAGCTGGTGAACACAAAGCTGGAGATGCACCACAACACCCAGTGGGAGGTGATCAGCCTTTACCACCAGGACATGTCCAAGAACCAGCTGTCAGAACTGATCAAGTTCACCCTTAACCACTTGTGCCTCAACTTTATAGCATCTTTATTATTTGGGGTGGGGAAGGGGTGAGAGGGGGTGGGGTGGGACAGGAAATCAGAGCGAAACATGAACTTTCTCCCTCAGACTGTAAAATCATCGGGAATGTTAGAGATGAAGTATTGGTCAGATCTGATTTATAAGTTAAATTAATTTTCTCTCCAATGCATCAGTGAAAAAAACAAGGGGATCATGTAGAGGCTGTAATAGAGGAGGAATTTAAAGAAAAACCTTAGTATTAATGGTTTATGGCCAGGGGACTGAGCTGTTGAACTCTTCTCTGACAAAGAGGGAGGAGATATCTGCCATTCTGTGTTTAGGCATGAATCAGAATCTTCTCAGAGAGGAAACAAGGAACAGGCCTTGGATGTTCAGTTAGGTCTAGTTTGATGTAGAAGCTCTTTCCAGAAATGCTGGAAGCAAAAGATGGGGAAATAAAGACCATAGATAAAGGCCTATTACCAGCACTACCAAACCGTTTCTTCTTTGAGACCAAATAAAAATTAAATTTCTTAATCACAGAAAATTTGCACTTTCTAAATTTTAAACACAGCAAAGAATTATATGGAACAGTGAATATTTTTCATGTTTACAGAAACCTAAGAATTTCACTGAAAGCCTTCAAAAGGAATACTACACTTGTTGTGTATTGATCTGAACCGTCCTCATTGTTGAGATTAATTCTATGTAGCAGTTGAAAGCTCAACTGGCCCTTGGGGGACAGTATTTTGTTCCCATTTCTTTCATCAGATGCCAGCTGATCTCAAAATTTTGCATGTTACTAAGTAAGCTTTTTATGTTGATGGAAATATTGTGCAAAACAGAGCAAGACTCAGTGTCTTTTTCTGTGCAGATTATCCTACCTCCTACAATAAAACCAGATTTTTCAAAGTGCACCATGTGCTTCAGAGAGCTCTTCTCAGATATAAATCTGGGATTTGTTAAAGGTCTCATTGTTGACTCTTAAGGGTCTTTCAGCAATTGGTCTAAGGTTATGAAGTGTCCTAAGCCAGGGGTGCTACTTGATTGTATTATTTTGGTGTTGAACCAGGATAGGTCCCTAGTATTGCAAGCCAAGATTTTACAAGAGTAAGTTGATTTTCATGTCAGTTTTATTATAATGCTGAAAAGTTGTGCCAGTGTCCCTGCTTCTCATTCATTTCAAACTGAAACTGTCTTAAGCATAACTTGTACAGTGTGTGGATTTCTTTGTTTGCAAGGGTTTTTGTGGTTGTTTTTTCCTTTGTTTTGTTTTTTAAACACAGATTGTTCTGATTGTATGATGCCGGCTTTGAACGGATACACACACCTCTGCTAGCATCCTCTACATTTCCTTCCTGTTCTGTGTCTAACTGCTGACAGTGGCATTAAAAGAGATATTTTGGGGCTCGAGCAAAGAAACAGAAGCATGCTTCTGTTACAGAAAGGTATTCATTTCAGAATAAGAATTGAATATTTTGGGCTAACGCAAAAAAAACCCAGAAGGCAATTGCTAGCATTTTGTATTGACATATGGGGAATTTCTCACTCTGAAGAACTTTGATTGATGGAAGCCAGGCACATTCCTTTCATGCTCAAGGCTTCTTGCATCAGACCTGGGCATATTCATGTTCTCCACACAATGCAGCAGAACTCAGTGCCAGAACAGAACAGAAAGGTTTCCTTATCTATTTTATCCCGTTAAGTTGTCATGTTGCATTTCCTTCATTTATACCACTTAATTTCATTTGTTTTACCTTTTCTTTTTGTTCTTTATGCAAGTAGATGACATTTTTAGTTTTCAAAACTGATGTCTCCATCCACTGTCTGTCATTTCTATGCAATTCTAACAGCAGTTTGATTTTGTCTTTGTCTGGAGACTAAAATTTCCTTCAACAGCCTCATCTGTTTGCAGAGAGGCCCAGACGCAGTTACAGCTACATGAACTTTCTCCCTGAGAAAGCCCTGGCTTTGGGGTTGTAGCCTGATGATAGGTAGCAGGGTGAGGAGGGAAACTAAGAGGGGGAATTATTCAAATGTCATAGTTAAGGCAAGGGGAAAGCTTACTGTGTTTTCCCCACCCCGCATGAAAGTTTACAGAGGACAAGTGATACAGCCACAGATTTGTAGAGAATCAAGGACTGAAATCTTTGGTGTGAAGGCATTTCTACCATACAAATCATTCCTTCAGGCTGCTTCTGCCTCCTGACAAATGCCATTAAATGTCATGATGGCTACATAATGTAATGTTCAAGCTTCATTTGCAGTGCAACCTCTTACATTTGATTGTAAGGTCCTGACTGGACTGTTGGCGATTGTCCCACTCATCCCATTTACTTGGAAACAGGCAGAGTTTTGGAAAGAATTGTTGTAACTCGGAAAGTAGAATGCTAGAACCACAGAGAAATAAGGGACTGGAATATCAGGGGCACAAGTGCTTATGCCTGTATTCTGCTTTTCATTTAGGAGGTGATTACAACAAAACTGTATCTAACTTTATACAGACACTAGTTCCACCACAAAGATGCAGAGATTCAGTTTTGTACTTGGCTGGGATTTCGGTAGAAGGATGAAGGGGTAAAATTTGGTTCATGTTGTACAAATTCATATCTCTGGTGCAATATATGTAAAAAAGAAAAAAGAAGCCCCACTCTGTACTTTGTATAGATTAGTTTTTAACTGGATTAAACTGAAACTCAGCACAGTCACAGAGGTTTGGTGTTTCATTTTTAGTGAGTGGACAGGAAGTGGGTTTGTATTCATGGAAACATAGAGTGGTCTGGGTTGGAAGTTACCATAAAGATCACCTCATTCCAAGTCCCCTGCTATGGACAGGGACACCTTTCCAAAGACCAAGTTGTTCAGAGCCAGCCCATCCAACTGGCCTTGAACACTGCCAGGGATGGGGCATGCACAGCTTGTCTGGGCAACCTATGCCAGTGCCTCACCATCCTCACAGTAAATCATTTCTTCCTAATATTTCATGTCTAACCTAATACCTAATCTAATCCTGCCCTCTTTAGTTTGAAAGCATTCCCCCATGTCCTGTCACTGCATGTCCTCGTAAAAGTCTGTCTCCATCTTTCTCATAGGCTCCCTTCAGGTAGTGACAGGCCAGTTAGGTCACCCTGAAGCCTTCTCCTTAGGAGTCCTTCCTCTTTGCTCTCCAATGTTTGCTTTCTGGAGAGATGTGAATTTAATATAAGATGTAAGAGATCTTTTGTTCTTCCGTGGCACCAGCTGCTTCACTGCAGTAGCTATTAACTAATTAGGTACTCGAATGCTCAGTTTTCTATATTCATAAAAATACAAACCAAACTAATTAAAATCCTACTGTACCACAGCATTACAAACTCATCACACCACCCCACGCTTCCCTGACTTGTTCACATTCAAAAAAGAAATTCCAAGGAGGGTAGAGCTTGGATGGGTAAACCCATGGGTTTAGTAACACATTTTTCTATAGGTTGCATTCTATGCCTAGATTTTGCGTTCAGAGTCAGGTGTTGGCCACTTCAGGATGTGAGAATGGCAAGGGCGAGGTGTCTCTTGACATCCACAGGATGTGGTGCCATATCCAGCCACACTGGAATTTTCCATCTTTTATCTGGAATTTATCTGGATTAGAAAAAATATGATGTATGGTAGAGTTTTGTAAAGAAATGAAGCTTTGAACTAGGGCTTGTCCTTTGGTGATTTATGCAAAAGTAGGTAGCAGATGCCAAGAGCTGTCCCTAAACTTGGTCCCAGTTGTACAAAGGCTGTGAAATGAGAGTTACATCTGAAAACAGCAACACTGACTATGGTTTAGTTACATTTCTAAAAATGAATTATTTTTACATAATGAGAAAGGAGGGAATGAGTTTGGGCCCTATTATTTATGCATCTGCAGGCAACAAATATCAAAACCATCTACAGTTACCCCAATATTACCTATTGCCTTAAAAGCTTGAATTCTTGCCAGAATCAGGTTATATCCAACAGTAACAATTTTTATATTTATACTATCAAAAAACTGTGCTAAATAGCACCTTACCTACTTGCTTGTGTGGTAAAGTACAATATCAGTGAGGGAAAATAATTTTTCAGAGATAACTTAGTTTCTAAAGCTGGTGTTTTTTTTTCAGTGACAAAGGCAGGGATAGAGCAGCACACCAGAACTGACCTCTCCATTCTCTGCCCCTTTTCCATCAATTCAAGCAGCTGTCGGTCTGAGTGACTGCACAGCAGTTGCTGCTCAGTCCCCGTGCAAACAATTTTTATTTACTCAAACTTGTATTTCCTTAAACACATAATAGCTCACAGGTGGTATCTGCCGAGAAACTGCCCACAGAGCCATTTCTGTGTTAAAGAAGGTGCACAGATTCCCCTCCTGTATCTCATTTCACACCCGCTCTCACTCTCTTATCATCACTGTTAATAATACACTGAGAAGAGGGCTTCCATTTCCGTGCTCCCTGCCACCAGGGACATGGCAGAAAGTGGGATGGAGGCACAGGCAGCCCTTCAACTCCACTGTGCTCATTGCAGGCTGTGCCAATTCACAAATGCAGGGCCCACCTGGGAGGAGAGGATGAGTTGCTCTGCCATGGAGCCCTCAGCAAACTCCTGTGCACGGAATTTCCATTCACAGGAAGGCCCTGCAGCAGCCCCGGGTGGAATTCCTGAGCCCACGCCAGTCCCACAGGCTGTGCAGACCTTGCCAGTGCTTTTAGTACCGTGGAGAAGTGATCCAACATCTGTTACAACACACAAGGATTCCTCACCGAACAAGCGCATAGAGTTGCTCCCCGTTTCCTCACTAGAGGGAGTCTCAAGACAAGGATTTCTGAGCCCTCTCCGGAGCTAAATAAGCAGAGGTGGCATAATAAAATAGGATGTTGGAAACGGAATGATCCCTCAAAAGCCAAACAACAGCAACTGCCGTGTTTCAGAAGGGCTTTTGGTTTTTTCCTTCGATGGAAGGCATTTCTTACATTGTGCTGTTTCCTTTTGAAAGAGACCCTGAAAGATCAAGTGAGTGCTAAACTGGTGATGTTCTTCCTGAATAGACACCTCTGTAGCAGCCTTCATCTCCGAGTGCAGTACTCCCCAGCTGGGGAACAGCATGAGCATCAGTTGGTATTTAAAACACCAAGATAGTGACCATGAAAAGCTGCTGTTTACATTTATAGCTTGAAACCACAGCCCTAGGGTAGGATCCTACATGTCAATGAAACAGAAAAGGCAACACCTGTATTTTTCAGGAGGAAACAAGATTATACAGGCACCAGCTCATGATCACTCCTGAGGCTGCTCAAGAAACAGCTTCTTTGGAGGCAGATGTAAATTGTTATTTTTTCTCTCAGGAGTTCTAAAGGTAAAAATTGCACATATTAAAGCCAGCTTAGGGATGCTGCTTCACTTGGTCTCTGAAGCTCCCAGGGAAGTGTGATCACCAACAAACAGACAAGAAAATTCATAAAAATCATCCTGTTAAATATGATAAAAAATCAGATCAAAAAATAAGGAGTTGTCATCCAGTCACACCTTAAATTTATGAGCAGCTTCCCTTTATCCCTAGTTTGTCTGTGTTCAGTGTCGTGTTGCTCACTGGATATAAAGCCATGACTCAATTTCAACTACAATAGCTTTGTAATTCTTAGCCTAAAATTCCTCTTTTTATGCATTTTAATTTTTAACAAGAGGAAAGTTAAGTGCTGTAAATATTAATTTATTTGTGTTCACCAAGTATTATAAAATATGAAGGACCTTAAGAAATCACATACGCTATTCATAGTCTAACTAACTGTATTTTAACTTTCTACTTTATTTTCAGATGAGAAAAATAACCAGCCAGTTATCCATCCTGATGAGTAGATTTAATTTGATCTGCAGGTAATGACAGTATCACCATAATGGTCTTTATTAATTCATCTACTAATTATTTACAGGTCCCAAGTTGCACTTCAGTTGGCTCAGTCTCTGGATTAACAGCTGCTTGTCTTCCTCTTGGGCTGAGCTTTCTTGTACATTAAGCACTATCAACCACATCAGTGGCTTCCAGTGTCTAAATTTCAATTCTGACTGTGTTACAATTTCTACACTGAAAACTGTTCGGGCAGATGATTTTATTCTGAGGCTAATAGGAAGGATGAACGACTGCAGCCAGCACTGGAATGTTCCTTACCATTACTATGATTTTACCCCAGTTCCCAAAAGCAACACTCACACGCCTTTGCTCCAGTTTGCTTAAAAGCAAAAAGTTTTCCTTGGCAGCTGCAGTTGGGCTGGAGATTGCTAAGCCATCTGTGCCTGACGTGGCACTGCAGACCTGGGCCCTGCCAGCTCATGCATGTTTCATCACAGCTCAGCTTTCAGTCTAGACGTGTCCTAAATGTTTCAGATGTCTCCTGGGCTCCTCAGGACAAAGCCAGGGTGGCACCAAGTGAGCACAGAGCATTTTTTAAAATTTAAAACCAAATCAAAACCCCAAACAAATAAAAGCCCCTCAAAACCATATTGCAACATAGTAGTATGAAACATGGAAAAAATAGTGCTGGGACTAGAGGCAGTGCATTCACATCCTGCCATAAATGACTGGCTGGATAGATGCAGTTTGACCCAAAAAACAGCAAATGTACATCCTCCTGCTCATGCCTGATGCACAGGTGTCATCAGTAGAACTTCAAAGTGGTAACTCCCAGCTGCTTGATGACATAGTTTCTTTATCATTAAACTGTGACAAACTTATGCATTTAAACTCTTTCACAAACAAATTCAAAGAGAACTTTGGAGGCTATTTACTAAAGGCTATTTAAATAATGGCAGCTTTTCAATTAAGATACTGTAATTGCACTTTTTAAAGCAATAAAGCAATAAAATACTTTAATGCACTATCACAGTCCAGGATGTAAACCTTTGTGAAGTGAAGAACCAACTCACATTATGAGTTTAAAAAAAAAAAAAGAAGCGAACTCCAGCTTATTTAGGTAAGCATTTGCACTGTGTAAATGCAATGCACTTCCCACATAGTTCCTCAAGGCTGCCCACAAGCTGAGCAGCCTGTCCCACTCCTGGGGTAAAGTGTGCACCCACAGACAAGGGTATCCTTTCTTCCTTAAAGCTCCTCAAAAAGTAGCGTTGTTCAAAGGAAGCATAGAAAAGAAACATTTGGAAAGAGCTGTTCTGAATCATGAGCTTGTGGGCTTTCATCCCAAACCATTACTATTGCAGGTTTTTATCTGAAGTATTTGCAAGAGAGGAAGGTACACACTTTCCTCTGCCCCACAAAGCAGTGCTGTAGGAGAAGACAATGCAATTCTGCTAAAGAATCAGGGGGATCTGAAAGCTTTTCAGTTTCAGGCACACATAGAGGACAATGAGACTTTTTGTGCAATGCTGGTCACAGCCACTGGATCTCCCTAACCAGGAAAGCAAGCTCATCTTGGGTATTTCTTCAGAGAAATTTAACATATGCCCAGGGTACAATCGTGAAGCCCATCTTTCCCCAGCCCTCCTCTGTTTGCCTGGGCTCTGGGGCTTCCAGCATGGGTTCCTCTGGGGGTCATGGTGCTCAGTGTCTGGGAGAGGGGGACACCCTCAATCACCACCTTGCTCTCTTCTCTTGATAAAACTTTCTATAAACCTGGCACTTTGTTTTTTATCCACCAGAGCTGGATGCAGTGCAGTGCTTAATGGACATGCCAACTGCTGTGAAGGCTCTTCAACTCACACAGCCCATTCCTTCTTTCCTGAAGGTATTGAACTCTTTAGGCAAAAAGATGATGAGCAGCTCTCAGAAGGATCCTCTGCAGATCCTGAAGTTAAAGACAAAACTTTATACTTTCTGCTAGAGACAAAACTGCATTGCAAAGACAACTGAATTCCATTTTCACAACCCCACAGACAGCTCATTGCTGATGCTGCACATTCAAAGGGTACTGTAAGGAAATCCTCTCAGTTTGCAAAGTGATTCTCTTATCCTGTGTCCTTTGGGCAGCATGTTTATGCTTTTCTCCTTGGTCCACTTGAAAACATCTAGAGAGGACACACTGCCTTTAAACCCATGCTAGCTCTGCCATGACTCAAATTGGCTCCAAGTCTGCCCTGGAGGGAGGTCAGTGCAGCTGTGCCCTGCATGTCCAGGTTTATAAGCACTGACATGCCAGAAATAGGGAGTTTTGGACCTAAGGAGCAACACAAGTACTGTTCCTGGTAAGATTTCACAGGATTTGTCACAAACTATCTTAATACACTGTTTGGAAAAAAACAAATAGAATCCCACACAGACCTGATTGTCCCACTATGAGACATCTACAAAGCACTGCACTTGCAAATCAACACATAAAAAAGAAAAATGTAGATGTGGATCTAAACCTAGCCAGAGGTTTAGATTAAGATTAAAAATCAGAGCTAGCCTGAGAATTTCAAAATGTCCATGGCATCTGTATTCCTGTCTACTCTACTGAAAATCAGAGAGCCTTATCCACTGAGCAATTGTCTACTTATCTTTGAAGGTTTTAAGAAACTCTCACAAGGGAAAAAAAAATAAAAAGGATAGTTTGTGAAGTGTTTTCCTGAGGAAGCATATTTTAATAGGATGACATTGACCCTTTGGGAGAAAATAAATAGATTATTCCTCGTGCAGCAGGGAAGTCACTTGCACTTTTTAGTTCCCAAGTTTTAAAATTGTGCTGGCATAGCAGTTTCAGGGACATGAGAAGGACTAGCAAGGAGAAGCTGGGAACTTAATAAACTGGGAAAAATAAAATATGTAATTACATGGTACATTTGTTACAGAAGCCTTGTAGTTGGATGAGTACTAAATTAATATAAATAAATGCATTTTCATAGCCAGAGGACTAAAGCTTAGTTGTGTTTAAGCTGTAGAAAGAACATTATTTTTCATATTTCTGAGACTGAATTCTTCTTGCTTCCTTTATAAATAACCAAATATATAAATACGAAGAGATAAATAATCAAGTTTTTTTTTACTTCCTTTTCACATCTTTATCTGCTTATTTAGCAGTAGAGAATACTCTACAGTCTCTCTGTGTGCAGAGACTAACTGGTTTCTGACCTAAAGAGATTAAAATTCAGTGGTTATTGGAGGAGGATATAATCAATGTCAGACAAGAGCTACTGGGCCATTCAAGCATCTGCTTCTACCTTTATCCTCTGCTTCAGATGACACTACAGCTTTCATATTTGTCAAAAAAAAAAAAAAAGAAGTTGTTTTCAAAGTACAAAGCCTGGAGAAAGCTATTAAAAAAAAGAGACATTTCTAAGATTCTCAGGCATGTAAAATAAATCTCAGTTGTTCTCTTACTGGAAGGGCAGTACAGAGCACTATTTGACGCAATTTGTAGGGGCCAACGATTTGTTTCAGTTGTACAGGGTCATTTGGGCCAGGAAGGTGTAACTCATGAGTCACTTGCAAGCACAGTTCAGCCCAGGAGATCCTGGCTGGAGCTGTCTATCAATTAATCCATGTAATGCTCCACAAGATCTATTCACTTGGCATGTTATTTTTGCTATTGAGAGTCTCTACAAAGGTTCCAATGAACTGGTATAAATAAAGACTGAATTTTACTTGGGTTTTTTCTTTGCTTGAATTGTTTTATGTCAAATGAGTGAAGAATGTTATGTTCCCCACTAGGAAATGCTGAAAATAAAGTGGCTGGGGGAAAAAAAATAAAAGCCCACAAACTGAGATTCTGTTATCTTTAATCCAGCCATTCCACCACCAATTTGCTTTCCATGAGATCACATCTGACAGGAACAATTCCTCTTTCCTTTTCCCCTCTCAACCACAAGATACAATTTCATATTTGCCCTGCTGTAAAATCCTTGAGGCTAGAAAGCAGTATAGATTTTTCATTTCATAGCTGAGGACCATTAGCATCAAACCTATGCCTGGGGTTTACTTCTCAACTAGCTTGTCCTCAAACTATAAATCTCTGTAGCAAAGTAACAGAATGGTTTAGTTGGTGGATGATGGTGACTGGGCTGAAAACTGCTCAAGTGCTTAGTTGCTATTATGTTGATAGGAGTCATTCTTATTCCTGCTGCCAGGAAGAAAAAAAACCTTTAAAAACACCCTTTTAAGAATGAGCAACATTTCTCCCTTTTAATATGTGAGTGTGATACACCTTGTATGTGCATGTGCATGTGTATGTGTCTCACTGAGCCCAGGCACAGAGCACCCAGACCCCAACACACACATTCTTTTGCTGTGGTGTGGCTCTTTCCTCTGCAATAAGTCACTCTTGGCTCAGTGTCCCAGGAGTATTTTACTGCAGCAGCTTTTTAAAGGAAGACTTTCTCTCTTGCTTTAGCAAAGTCTTCTGTTGTCTCTGTGAGATGAGAAATTTCTACACAAACTGCAGTCAACAGGACTGTGTGTCTTGGACTTTCCATATCAAATTTTGTACCTGATAACATCAAACATGATTATGACAAGCCTATCAACTCACTCTTGCAGGCAAACTGTGTTATTTTATAATTATTTGTTACCCTTTAGAAATTAGTTTAAATTTGAGTACTAGTTTTGAAAACACTCAAGTTTCTTTTAGTGTGGGGGGATAACAGAAAAAGGGACTCCACAAAGTTATTAAAGGTATTGGAGTCTTACCTAAAGGCAGTCATGTCTGTAAACAAGTATTCCTGTATATCAGAAAATTGCAGAAATTTTCAAAAATTTCCACCCCACTGCAGCAATGAATGAGCTGTAGTTACAAAGCAAACTAATAAAACTTTCCACCTCTAACTCACTAAGGATCAAGTGAAACCTCTCACCAATTGCTGCTCAGTATTTTTTCATTTATTTAAACTGTTTCAGGAAAATGAATGAAATGCAAGTGCCAGCACACCATTTCATGCCAGGCATTCTCTGAACTGTATCCAGACTTTTTTAAGCCAGTAAGATGGCACCTGTTTGATTTAGCACACTTCGGAGCAGTTTTCCTGAGAGTCAATGTGAAAAACAGTGATCACTGGATACTGAGTAATGAGAACAATATTACTAAAAGTTTTTGTGGACCGGTGTAAATTGAGAAATACATTCAAATGTGAGATTGTGGATTTTTCTATGGATATGCTAACTCCCTTTATGACAGGTCAGTATAAGAACATTACTATTGCAATTAACTTAATTCCTGCCTTCTTTGAAGAAGAAGCTAACAGGACTGCTAATAAACTGCATCTACTAAGCAGCAAATCAAAGGCACACAAAGTCTATAGTTTTAGGACAGAACAAAACTGTAAAGGCCATTCTGATCATATCACCCTTGAGCATGACCCTCACCTCAGCAGGCAAATATCACTGGAACACATGATAAGTGAGAGGATTCAGCAGCTATTTGGCCCCATATTTGCTACAGGACTCCACGTTTGGGATCAACAACATACACATGGAATAAGGCAGAATCTTATATTATCCATCATTACCACAAGTTGTCTCCAGGTTAATATTAATAGTTTTTAAACCAAGCTAGTTGTTTGGTTTTTTTTTTCATATGAAAGTCAGCTGCAGGTAAGGGATATCTGGCAGTCCAGAGAGGTGCAGAGATAAAGGGTTTTGTGAACACACAACTTTCACACTGGGCTTGCTCAAGGTTAAGTAAGTCCAAGCAATGGGAATGAGGTAGCAGAGAGTCTTATATTTACAGTTGTCTCTTCAGGTAATTATTTAACATTACAGGACATCAGTGAAATGTAGAAATTACAGTTTTAATAGTAAAACACAAACCACTCAGCCATAACGCGACAGATTTATAGAGTGGCTTTGCTGCCAAAACATTTATTCACTTCCCTCTGAAAAAAGAAAATAAACAATTCTGGTCCATCCAGCCAAGAAGCAGTTCCCACTTTGGAGATCAAAGTGCATTGCTGCACATCCAAAGGCTACTGTGATGTGACACTTCAGTTCTGGGTGTGTGGAAGGAATAGAAAATGGGTGAGTTTAGTTGTCTGGTTTAAGGGACATCTGAGAAAAACAGTAGAAAATAAGGACTGGATGAGGATAGATCTGGTTTAATCTCCTATATAACTTGCAAAAAGGAAATAGAGTGAAGAATGTGGGTTCAGATGTGAGTTTCTACTAAAGATGAGACTTTTGAGGAAACATAAATTTTAAAATTTGACTTAGCTCCACTCAGACAAGAAAATGGATGCTTAGTGAATACAGAGCCACACATAAGAACACTTGTGATACCTTTGAAATATCTTGAGTGGTAGTATTGTAATTCAAGAGTTCTGACCATGGATCACAGGGCTATGGCATGCTGGGGAACTTTTAATTCTGTTTTTCTCCTTAAACAAGAGCACAACAGAAGTGACAGGCTTTTCAGGCTACGTACAATAATGAGCAGTGAAAGCAGGAAAAGTAATAAAATAAATGAATAGCAACTTTGGTGTAATTTAAAAATGGAAACATGAAAGAACAACTTTTCAAACCAAATAATCCAATATCACTGTCAAAAGCATCCATTTAGTAAAGCAGGTGGTTTCTCAATGTAGAATTTCCAGGCAACACTTGATAGAAGAAAACCTGTGAGAAAGTAGCTGCTACTTCCTACAAAGTCACTTCTAAAGACAGATACTGACTTTAGAAAAATATTTGTTTACTGCTTATAATTTAGAGAAGAATTTGCCATCACTTTACACAAAGAAGATGTTCTCTAGACACTCTGCTCCACCAAAATCCACACAATTTGTAAGAACATCACTGTGGTCTTCCTGCTCATCTCACTGCTTCTTTTTTCCACCTATCCCACAAAAGAAACATCACCTTGCTAATTTTTATTTCTAAAGTTGTAAAGCTAAAGTAGAATTAACAACTTTATTGTCCCCATTACTATAAGCATACATTCACCAGGAAACAGTGAGAACTGACGATCAAAGGAGAGTTTAGGTTGGAAAAGAACCTCAAGGTCAGCAAGTCCAACTGTAAGCCCAGCACTGCCAATTCCAACACTAACCCAGGTCACTCAGCAGCACATCCACACAGCTTTTAAATACTTCCCTGGGCAGCCTGTTCAAACTCCTGAGCAGCCTTTCAGTGAAGAAATTTTCCCTAATATCCAGCCTAAACCACCCCTGGCATAACCTGAGCCCATTTGCTCTTGTCCTGTCCCTTGCTACTTGGGAAAAAGATCAACACTCACCACACTACAACCACCTTTCATGAACATGGCAAGACCATGACTTAAACATTTAACGAAGTCAAATGCCTTAGCAAAAAGGATTATACAATTTGTGCGAGGACCATATTTTCTCAAGCTTGAGAAAACTAAATAAAGCAAGATTTTTTATTAACAAGGCAGAGGAACAAGTTTCCAGGAGATGCTGAAACAATATCAGGTGATGTTGTTGCTGAGAAACAACATCATGATGCAGCAAAGGCCCCATCAGAGGCTATTTGAGTCAGCTGCCTGCCCCATTAGCCTAAGAGTGGCCAGTCCTAAGAGGGAAATCCTGGTGCTAATGAACTCCCTGGCAATCTTTCTTGGATTTGAAGGCCCAGGATTTAAAATGGGAGTTGAAGTTCATTGAAGTTAAGGGTTCCTGTTGCTGGCACTGATGCTTACGGTCAACTTCAGCGCTTCAACTCCACTCAGGAGTAAAATTATTGTGAATATAACAACAATAATGGTATTTATATCCTGTGCCTCCCTTCTCTTGGGCAGAGAGGAAGGGCAAAACTTATAAGCAAGTATTGGCCACTTAAAACAGTGAATGAACAAGGAGCAGCTAGAGGAGGAAAAGGGTGGCAGCCCAGTGAGGAAAGGGAAGAGGGGCCAAGTTTCTCTGTGGGGCCACTGCCACGAGGTACCCCCAGGCCCCTCCAGTTCTGATGGGATTGCCATCTAACGCTGCTCAGCTCTGCAGTGAGGGGGCTGGCTAGGAAACCTCACGGGGTTGTGCCATCTGCATTTAAACTCCTGAGCGAGGAAGGCACAAAGGTCAACAGAGGCAAGTGGCAGAGAGGGGCTGCAGGTTCTGAGTTTTGAAAATTCTACTTAAACTGAGTCACTGCCCTGTGATAACTCATTAAAGTCATGCTATAAATTGATACAGGAGAGTAAGCCAGAAGAACATGCAGCATATTCTGCAGGTACCCCACAGTGCTCAGAGCAGGACAGAGTAAGTATCTGCAGCCTCTCAAGAATGTCTTCTGCTCTTTTAATAGTTCTCCTTGGTGGGGTGCGGAGGTTTGTATCACGTATCTTTCTCCCCTTGCTGAATCAAAAATAGTACACTGAGTCACTGGTTACAGGCAGTCAGGCAGTCCCCAGCCACACTGAGCACACGTGTCTGTGCCTGCTGGGGTCCAGCTCCCCCAGGCCTCCTTCTCACAAGGCTCTTCTTGCCTCCAGCAGCACTTCTGCTTGGGTAAGGGCTGCAGGGAAGAGAAAATCCCTCTCTCTTCTGCAGCACGTGCTTCCAGCAGGTTGGCAGATGATGCCCGTGGATCCAAAACCACACTGAAATGGGTGGGGGTTTTTCTGCTGCCTTCCAGGATGCTTGGATTAGGCTGTCAGGTTGGAGAGGTCCACCTTGGAATGGGGCAGCTGGCTCTGGATGAATGAAGTTCCACATGGGAATAAGCCCTGCAATGAACACTTGTCCTGCCCATTTTTAGTGGGAATGCCAGTAGGACATTTAGCACAGGGAGAGGGAAAACGTGTAATCAGGGAGGCTTAAATGCATTCATTTTGAACCTTAATCTTTTCTCCTTAACCCTATTCTAAAGAGCTAAAATGCTTCCCCTTCCACTCCGACTTGTGGAATGAACAACAAGGAGCATAAATCCATGGTGATTTATCAATATCCTCTTCCTAAGAATAGATATTTCCATGCTTTGTACAAGTAATCACTGTGAAAATTGCAAGCTTTGCAATTTCACATAAGTTTTTGGGCTTCTAGTATCTATTTTAATTTTGCATTTTTCTCCCCAAAACATTTTTGTGCTTTGTCCCAGTCTGTGCTAGCACACCTAGGATCCTTACCTTCAAGGGTGACTGAGGTACAAAGAGTGGAAAAGGAAGGAAAACATGAAGAAAAAATTTCAGTTTTCAAAGAACTGTTAATTACAGTTATTTATTAGGTATTGTTAGTTTGATATTATTGACTATTAATATATAACTAACCACAAGGTTAGTTTGGGTCAGACCTCAACAAGTCCTCCCAGCACTGCTTCCAACAGGGCTCTGTTGTGCCTTGTAGCTTGCTCAACAAGCAGCAATATTTACTCACTGGGTTGAGCAATGCTGATCATGCCCAGCCCACAGTCTCACTTTACAGGGCAGCCTGAATTTTGACATTGACCCTGCTGCTAATCTGTGCTAGCACATAGACCTTGGCCTTGTTAAAGACTCTCATTCCAGCCTCTCATATCTGCTTTTTAGGGCTCTGATCTCTCATCTCAGCACTGTCACACCTTTGCTGGTGCTTCAAAATAAAATAGTTTATTACTGCTTGACATTGTGTTCACACTGTGTAACTTCTGGGTTTTAAATGTATTTATTTTGTAATACTGACTCTCTTTTCCCTTATAATGCCATCTCTTAAGTTCACTTCTGGCTTGTATCTATTTTATAGGGACATGTCCTGCTGAAGTACACTGCTATAACACTGTGCTTATCATGTGCCTTGAGGGATAAAGAAAGAAAGTCCGACCTTGTTATAATCTGATTTTGTATACATATGTTTTGATTTCATTAGGAAATGCAACATGAACTGAGATGCCCAGTGGCTCACCAGCAGTCACTACAAGTATTTTAGAACCATAAGTGTTCTATAGTCCCCCTTTCTGACTGACTAGCTCTGAGATGCTTCTTGTCTCCATCCAAGCAGCCCCACAAACTCCAATTTGAAAGCACTGAATGGTGTGAACCTGTAAGTACAAACTGATAATGTCTCCTGAAGCACACAAAAGGCAATTCCATAAACTCAGCTGGTCCTGCCACAGCAAAAACTCATCACTGGGCTTCCTTTTGTTTGGCTATATTGTAGCCATGTCCACACCTCAGCCAGGGCAAGCCCTGAGCAGGTGATGCAGCCTCCAGCTCCCCTCACACCACTTTCTATGCCGAGAACATGTGGGAGTCACAGCTCTCCCCAAACTGTGATACCACCTACTAAAAAGCAGATGTAGGCTGAGAAAGAAAGTTCAAAAGCCCACTCACTGCTGAGTTCAACTATGGAAAGCACAGCGTTTGTTCACTGCTAGGAATGAGGACTTTTCTGTGTCAAATGATAGCAGTGATGCCTTCTTCAGAGCCTTCCCACAGAGAATGGGGGTGGTCAGCAGAAGGACAACTTTAAGGACAATTTCAGATACCTGTGTTCCCAAATACTTCATAAATGACAAAATGAAAGGATTCCCAAAAAGAAGTAATATCCTTAGTGCAAAATAAATATGCTCATCCTTCCTTGCTCTGCCCCCAAAGTGCTTCTGAATGTTCTAAATGGTGAAAGAACAGAAGGATTTTATATCACAACAATGTTGAGATTCAAAATCATGAGCACTTTGACTCAAATAATTCACTATGGTGATTTTAACAGCACAAATCCTGCCTTCCTCATAATATTATGATGCCTCTTTTTTGCAAGATTTCAGAAAAATCAGGCAGATTTTTGAAAAAGAAGTAACATGGTCCTGACAGCAGCCCAGTGAACAGAAGCTGTTTCTTCCCATCTTTCCCCTCCCATCTCACAGGGAACAAAGAGAATTTTCCACCTCTCAGCTTCACAGATTTCCCCGAGGCAAAAAGAAGCATGCATCAGTTCCTGAAAATAGTTGCATGGTATTGCTGCTGAAACTGCCCCACATTTAGGTCAAATCTTGGGAAGAGCTTTAAAATGCAGCCAGAGCTGAAGCGGTTTTATGAGAGAGCCATAAGGTGCATCCTACACATTGAAACAAAGCACTGAGGAGACTTCTGGAGAGGCCAAAGATTTCAAGTAACTGGAAAGCAAACTAATATTTTGTGTATGACACTTGTGAGACAAGAGCAGTGACTCTATGGCAAGTGATAAAGAACAACGAACTTTCAAAGGAACAAAGGTGCTGGGGAAATATGCAGGGGGCTCTACCGTAAGTGTCCTCTGACAGGCAATGGCAGATGGAACAGGGGCAGTAAAAAAGGGAAAGCCAGAAAATAATGTGACAAATCAGCTCGGTCTTACAGAAGAAATTTAATCATGTCAGGCATTTAATCATGCCCTATTTTAAAAATGGGGTGTGTGTAGGGGGGGTAAGATTACAAATACAAAATGTGCCTTTCCAAATTCTCTTTGCTGACTACTTGCCAATGCTGCTTTTACTGTCGTTTTGTTGTGAAACTCATTTCACATTTTCAGAGCTGTTCACAGAATAATATAGGTGTACTGGGGATTTGGAAACTGAACTGGCATTTATTCCTATAACTGTCAGTCTTATAATACTTCATAAAACCAAAATACATAAACAGCAAAAACATAACAAATATTTTTCCATTTTAACCCAATACTTGATTTCACCCAAATATTGATTGTTTTCTTACAGATACCTGAAAATATTCCATAGTCACTATGGAAGTTTTCTTACCCTTTCGAATGAGTTTGTCATATAGTTACACTGACAAGGCATCAGAAATTTGCTAATATTATTGCCAACACAAACAATTTTAGGTGTGAATTACAGAAGACACAAGACTTGATACTAGATCCTCCTTGAATAATTATGTTTAAAGTAAGTTGATGCCTCTCTGCACAGCCTGCCCAACCAGGTGTGGGGTCAGCTCTGTGATGCTTTTTTAGGTTTTCTATGGACATTATATGTTTTTTTACCTGGGTGGCAGTTTGCCCTGTAGCTAATACTGGTGCCATCTACTAACAACCCTTTGCAGAAATAAACTTGCTGTTGTTACCAGGATCTCCAGAGAGTGGATTTGCAGGAGTGGGCGAAGGGCAATTGTTCCTGTTGCCACTGTGGGACTGAGAGAGTGAACATGGCTCCTTCATGTTTCCTGGCAAATGACAGATCTTGGATTCAGCTAAAAACCAAGGCAGGCACCAGCTGCAGAGGGAGGTCAGGATGAGATTGGAAAGGGAATTGTTTTCTCAGCAGCAGTAATGTTTTTGACACAGAAGTGACCATGCTGTCTTGTACACCCCTCCTTCCCTTAAGCACAAAAATCTTGGTTTCTTTTACAAAAGGGAAAGGAGTAAAAGGTTTTCCCTACTCCATGCACATGTATTTTCAGCATTTAGCACTGCTCTTTCATTCAAAATATGTAATTCTATTTTTATTCCCTGATATCTAGCAGAATTCACCGTGACCCAAGGGGGAGGTTAAATTTTGTACTGAATGTCCTATCGCCATGTGGCTTGGAGAGAGGGAATGCTGCTTCTCTTTGTTTTGAAATTAAAATGCAGATTTTTTCCCTATTTATAATGAATTTAAACTGTGTATTATCTGCTACTTCTTTTAAAGGCAAAGCATTGCTTACTCTCAGAAATGTACAGTACAAAAAGGTATTCCTGAATGTTTTATTTTGGAAGTGTAAAGGCTTTTAAAATAAACAAAAGTAAATATTCAAATACATTTCATACTGCATGTGGTAGGAGTGGCTCCATACAACACAATATGGATGATGCAAATCCAGCAGTTAATTTCTTGGAGACATACAGTATAATATAGAGACACTTCCACATCTGGTATTGTGTCATTGCCTGACCCTTTTATATCATTTAAATCCAGCCTACTTTATTAATTATTAATATTTTATTTTGCTATATTGATTGTTCAAGTTAGGAAAAAAACCACCAGTTAAAAACTATGGACTTGCGAACATTGCAAGACCCTAAAACCTGCAATATCTGAGGATAAATATGCATTTATTTTTTGAGAAAATGTGTCATTACCTGCAGTTGAATCAACGCAGAATGATGGTGCAATTAAACAGTCTGAACTGAAATTTAAAGCTGCAGACCATGATTTTCCCTACTCCCAGTTCTGCTTGAAATCTCTCACACCTTTAAAAAAATATAATTAGCTTTAGATTTCCCCACAATAAATAACACCAGAACATACCTTGTGCTACCAACCTGAATTTTAAAAAAAAAGTAAGAGGCCACCTCAGTGTTTTGAGTTCATGAGATCTTTCAGACACAAAGCCCTAAACAGAGTTTCCCAGTCAGAAGGCATCAGGAAGGCTCTTCGCT
This sequence comes from Cyanistes caeruleus, assembly GCF_971803275.1. Taxonomy (NCBI): domain Eukaryota; kingdom Metazoa; phylum Chordata; class Aves; order Passeriformes; family Paridae; genus Cyanistes; species Cyanistes caeruleus. The sequence goes on from NC_141706.1 coordinate 19,827,861, forward strand.
TATGGTAAACTTGGGCTTTAGCTTGACAGACCTTCTCCTTATTGTGCCTTTAGGGGACAGTGGCATGGTGTCCATAATGCTCTTGTCCTCCTCCAGCTGCCTGGCAGTGCACGAGGGGGTGGGCACTTTCACCGTGTTGCCAAATTTAGAGTAGTCCACCGAGTATCGCCCATCTTCCTCTGCCACGATGGGCACAAACCTTTGGCCCCAGAGGATTTCATCCGCCAGGTAGGAGGTTCTGGCCTGGGTGGTGATGCCGGTGGTCTCCACCACCCCTTCCAAGATGACGATGATCTCCAGGTCCTCGTGGTGGTGAAGGTTCATGGGGGAGATGTCGTAGAGGGGGCTGTTCTTGTCTATCACGTGGTAAATGATGAGTGGGGAGACGAGGAAGATGCTGTTGCCCCCCACGGGGTTCTCCATCTGGATGTCGATCTGGTTGAGGGGAACCACCTCTCCCTCCAGGCTGGCGGTCTTCTTCACCACCTGCATGCGGATGGTGGCACTGATGATCATGCTCTTGCGGAGGTCGCCCACGCGCAGCATGAAGCAGAGCCTGCCCTCGCGCAGGGCGATGACCGCGTGCTTGCTGAAGATGAGGGTCTCGGCCCGGCGGTGGGCCTGCGACGTCTTCATGAAGATGCAGCCCAGCATGATGGCGTTGATCACCAGCCCCACGATGTTCTGCACGATCAGCACCAGGATGGCGGCCGGGCACTCCTCCGTCACCATGCGTCCCCCGAAGCCGATGGTCACCTGCACCTCGATGGAGAAGAGGAAGGCGGAGGTGAAGGAGTGGATGCTGGTCACGCAGGGCACGAAGCCGGCCGCAGACCCCGCCGCCCCCTCCGCGGGGTCCCGCTGCAGCCGGGTGCTGTGGTCCAGGTCCCCGTGGGCGAAGGCGATGAGCCACCAGACCATGCCGAAGAGCAGCCAGCTGCAGAGGAAGGACATGGTGAAGATGAGCAGCGTGTGCGGCCACTTGAGGTCCACCAGGGTGGTGAAGACATCCTGCAGGAAGCGCCCCTGCTCGCGGATGTTCTTATGGGCCACATTGCAGGCGCCGTTCTTGCCCACGAAGCGCGCCCGCCTCTCCCGCGCGCGGTACCGGGCGTGATCCGGCACATCCTCGGCCAGCCGGGTCAGCACGTACTCCTCGGGGATGATCCCCTTCCTGGAGAGCATGGCTCCGCCGCGCACCGCCCCGGGCAGCCGGGGGGGCTGTGCGGGCTCTGCCAGCCGGGCTGCGCTGCCGCCCGTGCCGTGTGTGCGCCGCGGGCTCGGAGGGGGGAGCGCCGCAGCCCCCGCCGCCGCAGCCGGCCCCGGAGCGCTCCCCGCCGGAGCTGGGGGCGTTTCTTTACCTTTTCACCCTCCTTTTTTTTTTTTTTTTTTCTTTTTTCTTTCCTTTCCCCCCCCCCCCCCCCCCCACCCCTCCGGAGGAAGGGTTTCGGCGCCGGGGTTTGTATGTAAACATTTGGTCCGGGACGGATTTGCTGCCTTCCATTAACAGGAGCTCCTTTGTGGGATGCCGTGGCTTCATGTCGGGTGATTGTTCCGTGAAATGGGGGGAGGGGAAGAAAAAGGTACTGGCCAATCTTAAAAAAGGAATTTGTAATAATAATAATAATGACATTGACAATAACAACAAGAATAATAGTAATATAGCAGTAAAATAATAACAATAACAGCAATAATAATAATAATAAAAAAATAATAATATACTGAAATTCACCTGCATGTAAGTAGGAGGAAAGAATTAATCTGATGAATCGGGCAGGCAGTGGTACAAAATTTGCTTGAAGATGCTGAATCCAAGAATGTAACGGCAAAACAGAGACCTGGAAGTAACGGGGCTCAATCCCACTTAAAATTCATCTGAGTTATTTAGAATAACCAAGTAGAATAACCATATTTTTTTTTCTGAAAGAAAATCACATGGAGACTATGAAATGATGTGAGCTGTGGCTGCTCAGGAGAATGTCTACAGTCCAAACAGCAGCAAAAGTTACAGGAAAAAAAAAAAATCTGACTGCAAGGGTTAACCCCCAGTGACATGAACTTCCAGACAGGCCTCAAAATCCTCAGAAAAGGCAACAAAAAGAGGCAGGAAGCTGGAACCTGTTCAGGACACTGGGATGTCTGTGTGGGTATAAATACGTACATGGGCATGCCCATAAGGATGTATCCTCCTGACAAGATGCATTATTTAAAAACATTCTGATGTGGCTTTGCTGCTGTATAAACAGCAGTATTCTCATTGATGTGTTTACTTCTTCTGCTTTCAATATTTTGTTTCTATTTCAGTTTAGACACTAACATTGTGGAGCTGCCTACAGCATCCCAGGATATTCTGGGTAAAATCTTTTTCTTTAGTACCAATGGATTTGTGATTATTTATATTTTAATTGCATGTGTCCGTGGACTTTCCCTTTAGTTTTGGCTGGAAGTGCTTTGGTACACACTGTAAACAGCTCTTGGCACTAATTCCCTGGGCAAGGCAATTGTCCAGTTGATGTCTGGGAATCAGCCAGTTGGGGCTGAAATTAACTTTCACCACCTACAGCTGCTTAAAGCAGCCCACCTAGGGATTTCAGAATAGTAGTTCGCAGTAATCACTCTGAGCTCTCCGAGCAGTTGTTACAGGTTTTGTAATTAAATGTTTACTATTACTTCAGACTATTTCTACTTTTTATGTATAAATAGTGGCATGTCATTGCACACATCAATTCCTTTTGGAGGGGACAGTTTCCCAGTTTGGTTCATCTTTCTTGCTGTCTTGATAAGTAAAGCTAGAATAGCAACAAGGTGCCCTGGCACATGACTGCCAGGCTACTGAGCTTAGCCAAAGGTGTTCCTCCTTTTGATACATCCCATCGTCTTCTAGACTCTTTTTGTGTCCTTGGTGTGAATGTCACATGCACCTGCACTTTTAGTTTGTTAACTACATGATTTATATGACAATGTAATTTTAAAAAGAAGTTTGGGTTTTTTAAAACAACATTTCTCTTTATAAACGTTAAAAAAAAAAAAGAAAACCCATAACCCAAATAGATGAAGTAAGCTGAAATTTTTCTTGTCAGTTCTGCAGCTGATGGCAGTCCTACTCCCAGCATTTTTCAGTAACCATAAGCAGTCTGTACAACACCAGACAACTCATGGGCAGCATTTCACACCCTTGCAGACATGGACGTAGAGATTCAAGAGGCAGTTCAGACTTTTGTGCTGTTTTTCCTTACTTTTTTCTAACTATGGTCTTTATTCTGTGCCTTTTCCTCCAGAGGGCGGTACCTCCACAAATGTGTGCTAAAAACCTGTGTCGGGGGAGAGGGTTTTCAGAGCAAGAGTAAATTTCTGCATGGCCTGGTGCTAGGAGGGATGCTTTGTGAATACACTCACCACTCTGCTTCTGGGAATCCTGAAGTCTCTAGAAGAGTTCTTCCGTGTTTCCCCTTCTGTTATGGGGCTGTCATTTGCCCCTTCTCTTTCTTAATCTCTGAGTACTTAGGGGCTGAGATGGGATAGCAAAGCAAGTGGCTTCTGCTGAAGAATTTCTAGAGCTGTCTTTATGGATCAAGTGACAGATACTTAAAAGAAAAAAGTGACAGATCTTCTGAGTGAGCCAACATATTTGTGTTAAGAGCTGCTGAAAAAAATTGGGCTCACAGGAATGAACAATCCCACTCCGTAGTATTGAATCATAAGGGGTAAATTTTTCCACCCACAAAATAGGTTTTACACTTCAAGACACCCCCCCCCCCCCAATTTATTCTAATTTTAATGGCTATCAAAGAGGATCTTATGATAACTGTCAAATTAAAATTTAGTTGTTGCCATGTTATTACTCTACCTTTGGAAGCTGAGTAAAGCTTCAGAGGCTACACAGAGTCTGACAGAAATTAAGCCTCATAAATCACCTTGCAGTATGAGTAGGTAGGCAGAAGAAAAGAGATCAGAGTTGGTTGTGCAAAACCATAAGAGGCATGAGCAGAGGGAAGAGGGCTGATGAAGCAGCCATGCTGTGTTTCCTGGCCACACTAAGGCAAAGGAATAAACTCTATAAAGTTTTTTGTATGGTGGAAGCATTTATACAAAGCAACAAAAAATCCTCTGCATCTCCATGGGCAGTCTATCCCCTAACACCTTTGGGACTGAGACAAGTCCCATCCCTGAGGAAAACTGTACGTCTGGCCTTGGCTTGCACTGTCTTGCAGCCATTTCAGTATAGCCCTTTGCTTAGTGATGCCTCTCTGCCACACACACACACATTTGTGAGCCTGGTTTAGCAGCAACTCCAGGGCTGCCTATCTCGTGGCAACTGACTTGGATAATGTCAGCAAGCCTCACACCACAGAATAATGTTCTTGGCTACTGCTTCTGGTCACTGGTGAGACTCTTAATCCTTTGGAGTTAGGAGCAGGAACTCCCTGGCCCCATGTAAACAAGACCAGGTGAAATGTGCTGGGGAAATGTCCTGAGTGGCAGCCAGGAGCCTCCCTGTTCACATGTATTGATTCAGCTGTGTGGTACCATTAAAAAGACGATTAATTGCTGGGTATGAATGAACTCATCCTACTCTCCTGCAAGCTACTTTGGGAAATACAAGCCCCATTTAAAATGGAAATGTATGTCACTCACACTTCTGAGTTCTAGTTTCTTCATACTGCAAGATAAAGTACAGCCTCCTTGGCAATATGCTGTGTCCTTTCCTCCCCTGCATTCCCTTCTGGGTAAGGCTGTCAGAAGCTGGTGGAATAGGAGTGAGTCCAAATTGCAGTGTCAAATCCCAGGCATTTCATTAAAAGCACATGAAACCTCACTTCTCTGCATCTCTCCCCTTGCCATTAGAATCTCTAAGAGCTTCCACAGATGGCTGCAGAGCCTCTGCATCATGAGTTTGAGGTGTCCTGCAGAGAGGTGATTTCCTAAGTCTTTACAGGGTGAGATCCTGCCTTAGACCAGTAATGGGAAGACAGCAGACAGCATGCCCAGTAGCTGTAGCAGAAACCTGCTGTGCCCTTCTGCTCCCACTTCTCCTCTCTCAGCCCTAATGGAAGCCTGGTATTCCTGGGTGAAAACACACCAACAGCTCTGCAGCCATTCTTTCTCAGACACTGTTCAGAAAACAATTCCCTGGAGGAGGAGAAAGCTCACACCTGCCCTTTCTCTCTCAAAGGGTAGTAGGAAATGACAAAGCTTATGCCTTTCATCTGCATAACCATCTCCTACCTCCTGACTCTTCATTCTGCACTCACTGTTCAGTCTACACTCTCCTCTGGAGCCACTTAACTGCCCTTCATTATTGCCCCAAGAACAGCAGGGATATGCTGCAAACACTCTGCTCTAGAACTGGTAACACAAACAGCAACAAGAGTTCTTCATTTTCCCTGGCTCTCTGCTGCAGTGCTAGAAGTAATGCCTTAAAATATCACATATCCCATGAGAACACTGAGGTGTCTTTTTCTACACCAAAAAAAAAAAAAAAAAAGCTTTTAAAAACAGATTCCAAACTAACTGAGCAGACTAAAGTGAGAGAAAAGAACCCCAAAAAGATATAGAGTTCTCCTAAGCACTAGAAATCCTTCAAACAGGTGAAGCAACAAAACAAAAAATGGATGTAAAGGCAAACTTGCTGTAAAAAGAATAAGTGAAAAATTCATTGTAGCCTTACGTTGGGTTACTGACATTGATACTGATTAATGAAAAAAATCCCAGAATGATTGTCACAGGGCAGGGAGAAGTAGCTGTCTAGCTAAATTAGGATAATTTCAGTGGTTAAAAGTTATCTTAAGTGTACAGAATTTGTTAGTAAGGGTCACCATAAATCTAGAGACAACAGTGGGTGAAATATGTAAAGCTAGGATTTGATGAGTCAAGCTCTCATGGCCCTGAGTTGCAATGAAAGGTTTAATGCTGTTTATTTACCAGACTTGGAGGGATAATTTCCAGATGAATTAGCACATCTGCACTGGTCTGGAAACAGTGTACATTAAACACTGATACTTTGTCACACCCTGCCTCCTCTCAGCTTCTTCACAGTGTAATCGTATTCAGTGGGCAGAAAGATGGAATCAGATTGTGATTAATTTCTAGACAGTATTAAAAGAGAGTCTAAGGCACAACTCAGGCACTATCAATAAACCACAGTATAAAAAATGTTTTATAGATTTTATATTTAAATATTAAAGCTTTACAGAGTCATTTGATTGAAAGAGATACAAGCTTTTGAGAGATACCTTTGGTGTATAATTTTTCCTTCTGCATTTAGTCAGTCATGAACATTATCTACAGTAGGGCTATGACACATAAAAAATAACATGTTAATAAATGATGTGGGGGTTGAGAGTTACATAAAAATTCCATGCTGGTTATGTTTGTTTGATATGTATCCTGTTGTAGTTTACCCATGTAGTTGTTTTTCAGCTATATTTCATGATTCTTTGGCAGCAAATGAAAAGTAGTAGCATACAAAAAAGTAAAGTACACAGATAATTCATTAATGCTTCAGATGGAAAAAATGGCTCATTTTATTAAAAAAGGAAAAGCTCGATTTATTATGAAATAATATTTATTTACAGGTAATTTACATTTTTAGAAAATAATAAAATTGTATTCTAAAATGCTTTATTTATTTTTATTACTTATCTGCTTGTACAAAAGAAGCAAATACACTGTCTTCTTGTTCTAGCAGAACCTCAGGCTTGTCATATTCCAAAATAACCCCTCTCTTCATTACAATAACCAAATCTGAATTGAGGATTGTGTGCACACGGTGCTGAAAAACAAATAAACAAAATGACAGGTCAGTGTGACTCTCTATTCAATCTATTCCAGGATAAGACAAACTTTTGCAAATTAATTTTCCTATGAAGTTCAAGTTTGATTAAGGCTACTTATCCTACTTTTCATCCTAATTTCTGTGTAAATACTGCAGATAGATATACAGACCAAGAGCCAGGTGGATACCCAAGTACCTAAATAATGCACAGGTACTTGAGTATGAAGAGTCCTACGAGTTCCCTTTAGAATGTTCCCAGCCCAGAGTCCTGCTACCCAAGTGCAGCCAAAAGAAGGCAGCCAGGCAGAGTAGGAAATGGGCAACTGGGTATGGAACTGCCTATGGGAATTTGTGAATTCTTCTGGTCCTGGATTATATCTGGGTCTGGGGTGGTTCCTGAGCTTGGTGTGGTTTGTCTATTTAGAAAGATGATCTAGTCAGTTTTACAGGACTTGGGCCATGTCTTCTGAAATTTCATAATTGTTTTGCATCCATAACCTTTGGAAAAGACTTTTCCACACTTCCTTCCCCACTATATGAACATGTACTCCCTCCTTTTGTATGCTCTGGGCCACGTTGCTCAGAGCTCCATCTGATGTCCCTTGCCTTGTGACTCGGTAGACCTCTTTCACATGGCCTTTTGTCAGACTGTCCTTCTTCCAGACAGAAGAGCCCCAGCCTGCTCAGCTGCTTCCCTGCAGGACCAAACCCAACACCTCCAAAATCATCCTGGGCTTCTTACCAGTTTGCAGTTGTAATGTGTTGTTCTGGGCACAAGGAGACTGGAAATGCACGCAATATTCAAGGTACGTGTGAACTTTGGACTTTGTATGTTAAGTATGGACTTTGAGTTCCTCCTTCTTGTTTCTAATAATCTTTTCTATTTCTTTATCCGTACCGCATTTTTCTATCCTATCTCAAGCATTACCTAAATAAATAGCATTCATTGTTTCCATCTTCTTTTTAAATAAAATACTTCAGTAATTTCCATAATCCCTGTCAGATTCAATCTCCTTTGATGCTTCTTTTAGCTTTTTTCCCCTCCATCATTTATTTTTGGGTTTAATTTTTTGCAAGCCTCTTCATATTGACAGAATTCCACTTTTTAATGTTAACTGTAACTGCATGGGATTTTTTGAATCTGCATTACTCCTGCAGAGATATTTAATCTCAGGATATTATGGTTGCTGTTACACGGTTGCTCTTTACCCATAAGGTTCCTAATCAAGTTTTGGGCATCCTGAGTATCAAAACAGCTCTTTTATTTCCTTCTCTGGCTTTCCTAGCCAGATTTTCCATAAAATAATCACTGATGACATCTAAAAATCTCATATCTTCAGCAGTTTCTATGACATTCATCCAGTCCACAGGCAGGGGCAGGGGACTGAAATATCACATTCCAGTTGAATTTGCTGCCCTTGTCTGATCTCTTTCAGTGTAACACAATCACTGCTGCCACCCTGGTAATTGTGAGTAACATAGAAGATAATAGAGAGCCAGTATTGTAACTCCTACTATTCCTATTCTTCCTAAACAGACTTAGGAGTATATGGCTTTTTCTCAGAAAAAAAACCCATACCAAAACCAACACACAACAAAAACACCTCAAAACCAACAATACAAACAAAAAAAAAAAACCACCACAAAACCACTATCCATCCCACAAATCCCCTGTGTTATGTTTCTACTACAGAATGCTTTGAATACAAACCCACCTGCTGTAAACCACATTTACAATTGGAAGTAAACAAAAACATTCAAAGTTGGTTTATCCCAAGATGTTTGTTTGAGCAGTGCAGTTTAAAACTCACTAAGAGAGTACAAGAAGAATAAAGCTTTTTTAGCTTGTCCCTAAACAAACTGAAAAAGATACATAACTGCAGAATACAGTGCAAATCTGAATTTTCATCCAGAGAAATTAGGAAACGTCATGGTTATGATTCCTTTGCTTTTTTTATAATGACACACTGGATGGATACCATAAGATAAATCAGGACTTCTGTTACACATTTACTAGGTGAAAATAAATGATTCCCAGAGATTCCTGAGCACAGATTTCTTGTGCTGAATTTTTAATTGTAAGGAAGCATACTTACTTCATTTCACATCCCTGAAACATGTTTATTTACTTGTCCTTATTTTAGCTTGATAAAACTTTTCTTACATTTCACAGTAGTCAAAGTATATGGCATTTTAAATTAGCTTAAAATGGGAAACAGAAGCCAGAGAGCATACTTATTTACTTTTACAGGTAACTTGACCTAGCATCATGCAATACATTTCAGAAGATACACTTACGAATTTAAGTAAGAAATTTAAAAATGGAAAAGAAAGCTTACATCTAAACACCACTTAAAAAAAGAAAAAGATGAATAGCCTAACACATTTATTAAGACTGACAAGAAGTGACTAATGGGGCATTTCTGACCCTTATTTGCCACAGAATGGCAGCAGGGACTGTACTTACTGCTATTGTAACCACAGTACGGTCAGCAAACGCAGTCATGACCACCTTCTGGAGAATGTTCTCCTAGGGAAGGAAAAACATTTGGTGCTTTTCAAACAACAGAAGTTGCATGATAGACACAGACACTGAGAAGGCTTAAGTAACCACTGACTATTCCATGCTGTTATTTTTCCTGCACAGCAGAAGTGAAAAATTAGCTACATGTCTGAACTAAGCCAGAGCCTGGTCCCTCCTGCCATTCCCACTGCTCATTCCTTCCATTCTCACTGCCTCTGCCATTCAGCAGACCCCAAAGCTGTGTTGTGGCCCCGAACTCCTGCTATGCTGGTCTCAGTTTTACAGTGAGGAAATCCAAGGTGAATTCCGGGTGCTGCCAGGCTGCCTGTGCTGGCGCCTCTGTGGCACGTCCTTCACCCCACTGCAAGCCCAGGAATGTTCCAGCACAATGGGGACATCTAACACCAGGAGGTGGCAGGGACAAGCAAGGGACTGTGCTGTACCTGGCATATTTAACAGTGGAGATGATATTTAAGATGGCCTTAGCATACATAGCTCTCACTCAACAAGTACTCATCCTTTGCTATTTAGGAGATGTGTCATTGCATTCCAAACTGCATGCAAGTGTCACGAGCACAGATACCTTCATTTGCTATTAGCTGCTCTTTAGAGAGGCATTTCAAAGGAAGGACTCCTTTGAGTCATTGATCCATTGATGCACCAAAATTCAAAATGTTTTAACTGGGCTCGTGCACTATAGTTCCCTTACTGAAGCTCAAACGCAAACATTTTACTGAACTAAAAATTGTAGCTGTTCTAACAAACCCCTCCAATTGTGTTCTTTACTTACAGTGGAAAGAAAACCAAAGCATTTCCTGTAACAACATAACAGATGAAGAAAATGTACTATTCTATTTGGCTAAAACCCAGTCACTGCACTATTCCTGAGTGCTTACACATCTGCCTAGAAATTCCAGGCAACTAATCCAAGAATCCAGTATGTCTTTTCTATGTCTGTGTTCCTTGACCCTACTTTCAAGCCTTCTAACTTCCTCTCTTGTCTTCCAGCCATGCTGGGAAAACTTGTCACTTGCTAATTCACCCTTCACCGACCATCCCAAGCTTTGTTTACTTTAGAAATGCCTACTGCCAATTAAAATAACATGCTTCATTTTCATATGCAATTATCTCTGGAATAACTGTTCAATCCCTAATAAAATGGTTTAAAAGATCTTTAGATTTGTTAGCAGTGACTCACAACTACCTGGGCTTGTAAATGTCTGCACTAAATATGGTGTAAGCATATTACAGAATAGACAGAATTGCTTTCCACTTTTTTTTCACATAACAGTTGCCTCCCCCTCAAGGAAAAGAGATCAGAAGCACTTCAAACTCACTGTTGCCATGTCAATAGATGCTGTAGCTTCATCCATGATGAAGATGCTCGTCTTCCTCACAAAAGCCCTTGCCAGGCAGAACAGCTGCCTCTGGCCCTGGCTGAAGTTTTCACCCCCTTCTGTGACTATGGCATCTGGAAGTGATACAGCAAAATCAGTAAGGTCAGATCAGAATACAGCATACGCTTGGAAAACAATGTCTCACTTTCAGAATAAAGTACTATTTCCTAGGCCTACAGCTTCTGGTGACACATTTTTGCCTGCTTATTTCCAGTGTTCAAAACAACCAGTACTTCTGTCTCACTATAGTCTCTGTATCTGTTAGACATCAAAGTAGCTGAGGATGTTCAAGAGCAAGTTTCTCTGGAACATGTGCAGTCTAGGACAATGCACCCCCAGCCAAACCAGCATCCATCATTTCTTTTCCCTAGGGCTGCATTACTTACCATTTTAAGGGAGTTTATTTGTGGTTTTTTGGGGATTTTTTTCTCTTAGGTGTGTTTTTGGTTTTTTTTTTTTGGTTTTTTTTTGGTTTTTTTGTGTGCGTGTTTGTTTTTTTTTTTATTTTTCTGCATGGCCAAATGATTCATATCTTGGAGCTTTAGAAACCTTCCTTCTTGGACATGACTACTGGAAAACACAAAAGAATGTGTTCTAGGTAACACCTGACTTGTTGACAGCTTATTTAAATTTACATGACCCATAAACCTCACTGCTTCATAACAAAGACATACTGAAATAAAATGATTTTACCATTGATTTGAAAGGAAAGAGTATTCTGCCCCCTAGGTACAGTTGGTGAAGGAGTTCTACAGATTATAGGACATTTACCCGCAGGCACTTTCTGTCACCTTCCATGAACTTTAAAACTCTTTCTTCATCAACTACTTTTCTAATAAATGAGTGTGAAACAGGAATACTGTGAGTGCTGGAAACCATATTCTCAAAAAGAAGTCTCATTACCTAGGCCCCCAGGTAAAGCCTTCACCACATGCTTGAGCTGTGCTATTTCCAGTGCTTCCCAGAGCATGCTGTCAGTGCACTTCTTCTCAGGGTCCAAGTTAAACCTGCAGGGTGGGTAATTCAAGAACATCAGTCAACAGAAACTGCTGCAATGGATTTCTTTTTTTGGTGTGCTTAGAAACAAACCTGTAGATAATCAGAATCATATGCTGGAGGTCTGGGCCTGATTCTGATTTATCATTGGCATAAACGTGGATTAAGTCTGGGAAGTTCAGTGCATTTATACCAATGTGATTAAGATGAAAATTTGACTCTCAGTTGAGCAGAAATGGAAATGCTTCCTATGTAGTAGATATCTTCCAGGTTTTGGAATTTATTTTGTACTGTATAAACTAAAGAAATCTCATGTTTTACTAGGAAAAACATGTAATATAAAAAACATGTAATACTCAGTTTAAATTAACATTAAATTTTAACAAAGGCCAAAATTCTACGCTCCCTTCTTTTAAATACATCGCTTTGTTCTTCACTGCTATAGAAATGTTAATGGAATAATCAAGCTTCATACTGCATTAGGAAATTCAAGGCTTCACTGCAATTCAAAAAATCTTGGATTTATGAACAGATAAACATTATTTTAGCTTGCTGTGGCCCAGAAGTGACAGCAACAAATGTGAATCTCACATCATATTCCATCAGCATATAGAATGACAATGAAAGATTCAATGGTGCATAACACTACTTTTACATTTTGCTCCTGCTGTATGAGTTGTGAAGGATCGATGCTGGCCTAAATGCATTTTTTAATAGATTAATTCATAAAACAAAGGAATACAATCACATCATCTTCTGATGTGAATGAATCATCATACGTTCAGGCATGTCCTGAAGCCTGTATCCTTTTCAGTGAACTCTAATCACTCATGTAGAAACTAAAACGGCAGGTGATGTAACTGTGCACTGAGGATTGCACTGTTTCTTCCTAAGGTAAATGGCACAGACACAGGGAAGTACATTTGCTGGAAACTGGAATTTTTGGCCATTGTTTCCACTGCATCATCTTCTCAGAGAAGTAGAAAGAGAAGGCAAAAAAAACCAAACAACCAAAAAACTAAGGTACTTGGTGCTGCAGATGCTCAGAAGAAACATAGAGGCTCCAGGACAAAACAGCACAGTCTCCTAGTACTTCTTATGTTCTTTTGCTTTCTCTCTGTCTACAGCAATTTCTTAGTCTGCATTTTTTACATCTCATATTTTAAGGCAGACAGATGAAAACAGATGTAGGAGAAAGAAGGTTTCAAGAATTGCTGGCTGGTTATGGGTAATTGAGCAAATTGATTACTGGATCCTGGAGGAATAAATATTGGCCTTCTCTGCTTCCCAGATGTGGGATGTCTTCTGCCAACAGTGTCCTGTCCAGGCTCAGGCATGGGGAAAGGCCAGTCTGGCAGAGGTGAGTTAAAAGCACAGGCAGAAGGCAGTGATCCTCCCTATTCCAGCTGAGGAGACTAGAATTGAACAGCTTGATATAAAAGTCATTATAATATATTAATAAAATAATCAATACAATATTATTAATTAATATAATAATTATAATATATAATTAACATTGTATGACATACAAGCAATTACAGGTTTTTTATTTACTGCTGGTGCTTAAACACTTACCGGATTGTTCCACTGAATAAAATAGGATCTTGGAGAATGATTGACAGCCTGGATCTCAAGGTCTGCAAGGGCAGCTTTGCGATATCTATACCATCAATGATAATCCTCCCTATGCAAAACAAACAGGACAGTGTATTTATTGTGCCACACAGCTGCTGGCAAAGACACGACTCACTTCCAGACTGAAAGGCAGTACAGCAGGAGCAGGCCTTGTATCAGATAGCCCCTTCACTAAAGAAATGTGCTTTGACTAAAAAGCAAGCACAGCCTTCTTGAGACAAGCTCAGCTGAAAAGATACAGAGTGTACCTGAAGTGTCTTATGAATGATTAGATACACAACTGCTTGACCAGTACACATCTATCAAACAACAAGGTCGGACGTTACTTCAATCAGGGATTAATTACCAGGGGCAACAAGCCTTTCAGAAAGCCAAATTACTGTTGAACACTATGAAATCTTACCTCTGAGTACAACTGTCTGTCTTAGCAGAGGGGCTCTGTGAGTGATGTGGCTGGGAAACAGGCTGACACCTTTTTGAGATGCATACAGACACGGCACACAGAGCAGGAAATATGGCAGGAAATTCCAGGGCAGTAGGCCAAGCTGCAACCCCCACTTGCTGAGTTTTCTGAGCCTAGTGGATCCCATCTGTGCCTCGAGCACAGATCCCTCATGCCACTTGAACACCTTGCCCTTTTATGCTTTGCTCCTATTGTTGTGATTTAACAGCACAAAAGGCTGTCATCTGTCACTCTTGGACTTCTGCTTCTATCAAGCAGAATTTTTATTGACCCAGCTTACGAATGGCACAGCTGTATGGTGACAGGTGATATCAGCTTTAAACAGGGCCAGAGAGTGTGTCCTGCAGATTTGAAAATCACACTTCAGAGCTGCTGCTGCTAAGGAAAAGAATACCAAAGAACCTTCAAGAGCTAAGCTTGAGTGACACACAAAAGTGTTATCTTACCCTCAAAGGTGTCAACCATTCTGAAAAATGCAAGAGAGAAGGAGGATTTTCCACTGCCTGTTCGGCCGCAGATCCCAATCTGTGACACAGAAAGCAGATGAACATCAGGCAATGAAAATACAGGAAATGGATAACATCTGTACTAGACACTTCAGATGAGAGGGTAGAGGAGCTGTTCTGATTCACATAATCCTCTTCTCCTCCTGACAGATCAATACAACTGAACCAGCCATTACAGAATAACTGTGTTCACTTTTTATCTTTTAGGGGTCTGAACATTTGAGAATAAATCAAGGCCAGTCCTACAACAAGAACAATAGGAGAGTGGTAATGATAGGAATAAAGACAAGGGAGTCATGTGAGAAGGATGAAAAGGAGGTCTAGCACTGTAAGGGCTTGCTGTCACTTCTTTTGGCACTGTGTGCTCTGGGATAGTGAGAGGGGAGTACTGCCTCAATACACCAAGCTAAGAATCCCCCAGACTCCTTTCCAGCGCACTACATTCTTTGAGAGAAAAAAATCATCTGCAATTCAGTCATCAAAACATTCTGTGGTATGTTTTAACTCTGATTTATGTGATGTGCTAGTCTAAAGAGCTTCTGAGAACCACTGCAGTTCTTTACCTTTTGTCCCGGTGAGATGTGGGCATTGACATGTTTCAGCACTGGCTTTAAGTTGCTGTCATATCGGACACTGAGATTCTGGATTTGGATCTCCCCTCTGTCTGGCCAGTTCTGGGGAATCTGTGAGGAAGCTGTACCACGAGCATAGGGGGGGAAAAAAACCAGCATCAACCCTCTTATAATGAATTAGTTGGTTCATGAGGTAATTTACTACATTTTTCATGGCAAACACTGCAAAGTCATTAAAATTTCAGCAAGCTCTTTCTGCATGCTGTACAAAACCACACTTACAAAGGAGCCCTTCGTAATTTTCAGCTTCTGTTTTGAGAAGGCCATTGATTCTTTTCACTGCCCCCAGCTGGATCTCCATGTCAGCCAGGTTACGAACCATCCAATTCAGGTAGTTAGACACCTGATGTAAAGCAAATACAGGACTGAATCCCAGATTTTTAGTAGTTTGCATCATTTGACCAGCATGCAGTTTATATTCCTACACAGGAACGCCTCAGTAAGTGGAAGTTGTGAATGCACTGGATGGTACAACACCAACAGGGAGGCAACGATGACTAAAGGTTAAATTTCCTAACTGCAGTGCACAGATACTTTGGTACTATGGAGATCTGATCTACACCAACAGAAAAGGGGGTGGGGAAACAATAAAGACAGGTGAAAAGACATAATTTTGGTAACTTAAGTTTGGACAATCTAGAATGACATACGAGGGCATAATTACAACTGATGCACTGAAAATGTATTCTTCACAATGCAAGACGATATAAAAAATTATGATGCAACTTGTCCATGTTTCGTTGACATATTTGAACTAACACCTTGATGAGATTTGATCTCAAAGCTGAAGAAAGCATACATTCAAATATGTCAACCATCACATGTTAACTGAAGTAAACACATGGTTTCAGTGATGTTACAGTACCCACTATAGATGTACAGACACCTTCAATCTTCCTGTTCATCTTTGTGCCCTGAGGAATTGCAAAAAAATGTTTGGGAGAGACAGAAAGGATCCTGAGATTCTTACCATAAGAGCATAGGTTAGTCCCAAGCCTACAAGTCCTGAAGTGATTTTATTATACAGGCAACTGGTAATAGAAGTGACAGCTGCTATGAGTACCACACATGCTCCAATGTACTCCTGAAGGAATATGAATAAGCTCCATCATTATAAGTCTACAAAGGGTTAAAACGTTCTCATAACTTTGCATACCAAATAACAAAACCATTGCCCAATTTCGAAACACAGGCAGAAAACCCCATGGAACTCCATACAGACTCTACCTGGGAACACATTCTTACTGCTTTTAGCAGGGCTGTGATGGGGAAGTCAACACAGATACCTTAAGCATGTAATGGAGGTGGCTGAAATCATGCAGCTGATGCTACCTGGGATAGGAGGGAAATGCTCATGTATCTCATCTCTGTGGCTGATGATGAGCTGCTGAGAGGCTCTGCTGCTCCTGCTGAGTTCCTACTATCCATAACTGTCCAAACAAGCCCTTGCACAGCACGCACCTATAAGACCCTTAAGGGCCTTTTTCTGCTTTAATTTAAATCATTGGTGATTTGACCTCCCCCAGAGAGTTCTTTGAGTAAAATTGTGTAACAGACTAGAAAACAAACTCTGTAGGAGGGAAACTATCTGTGTTTGAACTGTTAGTGATACAGGCATTGATCAGAATTACGGACTTCAAGTGGTCTAGGCCTGAACATTAAATAGGGTAATAATATTTTATTCAAGTCATACCCAACACCAGAACTAGATTAGCAAAAGGTACCAGTTAAGATGGTGTCCAAAATGGAGCTATAGAGTGTGACATGAAAAATGAAATAACATACATTTAGCACATTTAAAAGAAGCCTGTGTTACCAGAACAGCATTACTACACCTGAATTTAAAACTGTGATATAACATTCCACAATAAAATTCCTTGACTTGCTTCTTAGAGAATTATTTTTTAATAAACCATTTCTCATGCCAGGCCACGTCACTGAGCAGAAAAGAGGCCATTGAATATGACCCCAAAACAATCAGATAAACCCAAAACAGACTCAAAGTTATCTACATTCTTCTGCTCCTTAGGAAAGCTGCCAAGATACTGAAATGTTCCTAGAGAGCCACAAGGCAGAGGCTGCTGCCACGGTCCCACAATGAGATGCTGGATGGTGGCACAGCTCAACTAGCTCTGATCACTCTTTACACACAGAGCAGTCAATGTGACCCGTGAAAACTACTCCTGTCTTGGAAAAACAGCTGCAGGCTACCGGGAAAATTCATACCCCATTCAGTGTCCAGGATGGGTTGGGCATATGCTCATTACAGTCATAGAGGGCAAAGGTTTTTGAGGCTTTGAGATGAGGCTTGAAAACTGTTGGATGTCTCATCAGATTACTTGGAACAAAATAAAAAATTCCTCGTGTATACACAACAATAATAATGTATACTTGCCATGCGAACTTCCAGCCAGCGATTGGCTGCTGTGAGGAAAAGGGAGGCAATGTTGTTGGAATCTGTGTATTCAAGAAGTTTTTGTCGGAATTTGGCTTCATACCTAAAAAAAGAACACAAAAGAGAAAGGACGAAAGGAAGAAAGCAGGAAAGCAAGAGGAAAAGAGAAAAAAAAAAGGAATCAAGCCTTGGGGTCTGGGAAAAATACAAAGTAAAATTTAATTTCTGGGGTATGTGCTTATGGACAGCTTGGCACAGGGTATAAATCAGCCTATCAACAGTTCAGAGTGACATAATTTGTAGTCTCGTGTTAGACACAGGCAAGGTGTCTGTATCTCGAGAAGTTATTTATGGATATTATTGCACTGATTATTGTATTGCAATTCTGTGGGACTTCCAGATCCCACTAGCCATTTAATAAATGTATTTTATGACATGGTAATTCAGAGAGAAAAAAATGTAAAACTAAAATATTTAAAATATATATAAGAAAAATAATACATTCATGTATTTGCGAAAAGAAGCATTAATGCTGCAGAATTCTGTTTTTCTCAGTCATATAAGCTCAAGTTTTAAAATCTGTGTTACCACAGTGCTTGGAAATTGTAACAATTAAAAAAGTATAAACTCAAAGAAATTCATATGATAGTAGCTCCCATATTAAACAAATTTATTTGTTCTTATCATTAAACAAATAGAGCACTTTGGAAAATGGAAGTCCAAGTACATGGCATAACAAAAAGTGTTAGACTGGAAAAAACTGTTCCTTTCCAATCTAATCCTTTTCCTTCCCTCAAGGAACTAGCCACAGTACACAAAACCAGGATTAGTCACAAATAAGCTTGTTTATAACTTTGTTATAATGAATTTGCACCCACTCATCTGAATAGCTGTGCCAATGAAATCTGCCACAAATTCAGCAAGTATGGGAGATGATTCCCTGCTGGGGTCTTGGCAAGTGTGCAAGTCAGCCAGTTGCCCCTTGTAGCTGGGCATATTTAATTGCACAGGTGTAAATTAAAGTGATGTCAGTAATCAAGTGTATCAACAATTACAGTTAATAATGCACAAGCCTGGCACAGAAGTCTTTTCCAGGGTAGTGATACAAGCTCAAAGGCCTGAAGATTTAGTTTAAGCACCCAAATCTTGCCTTTTCTCCCCTTTTATTACATGATCAAGTTTAATACACTTGATCTCTCCTTTTGAAACTTTACCTTATCCTTTAGCTATTATACCTGCAACAAACACTGATTATTTATAAACTCAGCTCTCCTAATATCAATATAGAAGAATGCCTATGTACAAAGTACGTGGCTTAGAGCTTTCAAATTTGTTCACTGCAGAGTGACTTAATCCTTCTTCTGAGCACAGTAAAAGAATGACTTTAGATAAAAAGTTTATGATTTTGAGGAACATAAATAATTCAGCTGTCCACAACTTAGCTATGTGCTACAACCTAAGAGATGTGTCTGCTGTGTGCAATGGGGAATCAAGGAATGGCTTGCTTGGCTTGGAAGGAAAATTAATGATCATCTCATTCCAACTCTCTGTCATGGGCAGGGACACCTGTCACCAGACCAGGTTGCTCAGAGCCCAAATCAACCTGGCCTTGCACATTCCAGGAATGCGCCATCCATAACTTATCTGGACAGCATGTGCCAGAGCCTCACCACACAATAAAGGACTTTTTCCTAATATCTAACCTAAACCTACACTTTTTCAGTCTGAAGCTGTTCCCTTTGTCCTGTCATTACATGCCCTTGTAAATAGTCTCACTCATCTTTCTCACAGGTTCTCTTTGGGTACTGGAAGACCACAATTAGGTTACCCCAAAGCCAGGCTGAACAAACCCAACTCTCAGCCTTTCCTCACAGGAGAGGTGCTTCATCTCTAATCAACTTGGTGGGCCTCCTCTGAATGCACCCCAACAGCTCCACATCCTTCCTGTGCTGGGACCCCAGAGCTGATGCAGCACTCCAGGTGGGGTCTCACCAGAGCAGAGCAGAGGGGCAGAATCCCCTCCTTGTCCTGCTGCCCACGGGGCTCTGGATGCAGCCCAGGATTTGGGCTGGCTGTGAGCACATTGGTGTGTTTGCATTGCAGAATGGTTGTTTCTGAAAACAGACATTAGAAAATAGGCAGAGGAACATCCCGCTCTCCATGTCAGAGCTAGGAAGCCCTTCCTTTCCTCAGGTCTCACTGCCCTCAGTGCCTCACCATACAGACGTGGCCGTGCTGCTTCTGGAACCAATTCTGTCACATTTAACTTTCCTATCTCTATACCATGAGGAATTGTGTAACGCAGATACGCCTCAGAGAATGTGAAGTATGCATCATGAGTCAGTCATGCATATGCACGTGGAACAAGGATGCAAAGTTAACACAGTTGCTGGATTGACGCAAAAATATCAGAATTTCTCTTCAGAAAGTGTCCCTATATTACTTGGTCTTTAAGAATACAGACAAATCTTTGCAGAATCCTTCACATCTTGTTTATTGTTTAACACAAATGCTATCTGAAGCATCAAAATAAACTATGAATCAGGCCAGGGCATCTGCTGAAGGTGTTTTTGTAGGTGCAGAAGGAGCTGTCTTTCTGAACTCCCCCCAGATTTTTTTGTATATTTCTTTCCAGATGCATTCTGAATAAATCCAGGACAGAGAATAACCAAGGGTAAGGACATCTCAGAAACAACTGGCACCTCCTAACAGAATGAATTCCTGAGTTAGTGTTATTTTTAGGGATGCTCACGTTAGCAAGTCTAAACTCCACTCCTGCTAATATGTCAGGCAGCTGAAAAGCAACACAATCCTAAAAATAACTGGCTTAGCAGCTGAGGCAGGAGGCTGGCAGATGGAACACAGAACTCACTGAACACACATGGCTGGCTGGGTCAGACACACATCACTTACTGCAGGATTTAAGGAAAAAGGAGGCACCAAACACAGTTCTTTGACAGAGGAATTAATTCCAAAGTGACAAGAAGAATCAAGAGGGAATGCACTGACAGACTGAAAATGCTAGCTAGATGCCATTGAATATTGCTTTCTGTATCAACACCAGAAAATATACAGCCATAATGCTTTAAAGATCCTCTAGATCAAATAAAAGAATATAGGAATAAGAAAAGCAGAAATTAAAAGAGAACATGATTTTCCTGCAAATTGAACACAGATATAACTACTAACTATAGAACATTGTTGGCACTTAATGAACTAAACAGTAATAACAGTAATTAATAGAAAACACTAAGCTGCTCTACCAATCTTGGGTAAGCTATGTTCAGTCCAAAAGAAACAAACTCTTAAATTGGGTCTTTGATCTATTTATAACCTATTTAAATAGTTTAAGTTACCTTTGTGCATTACTTCTATTATGAAATTACAATTATAGGTTAGGAGGAATAAATAAACACAATTGCTTCAAGGACAGGAATAAATAAACACTGCTGTTTCAAGGACAGAAGGGTAACAGTAATAATTAACTGACAAAATATGTAGCCACCATCTAGATGAGAATCTAGTGGAAAAGTTGACCATGTTTGAGTCAACTGAGAAAAGACAAGAATAGCCCTAGTGCAGGGAAAGCAGCTGGTAAGCTCAACAGTGGTTTTATTGGTACCTCTGAGGTATCACTATGACTGCCAGTTTTCTAACACACACAGAACCCAGGCACATTGTCAGGTATTCCTGGGCTGCTCTCCTGGGAGCTTATGTGGATGGAAAAACAAACCAAAACAGACAAGGAAACACTTTCTCTCCAGCTTGTGTATTTCCAAAATCAGTGTCAACACCCACATTTTCAGCTAGCAACCTGAAAAACGATGTGGGGGGATTCTGCAGCCTCTGAAGTCCCCAGCGTGCACAGCTTATCTGACCAGGACATCGACACGCATCAGTCTGTACCAAGTTGGTACATATTAGTTCTGTCATGGAAACTATCCAAGCCCATCGTCTGCCACACCACATGCTGTGGTAATTGTGGGCCAATTGAGCCTCTTAAATCACATTTGCCCTCAAGTTCTTTTTTCAGGCTGCACGTAAGTGTCTGGACAGCAACCACAGGGCAGATGACCCACAGGAGCTTGTTACAGTGACTCCTCTACATACAAAATGCTTAAAATTCTTCAGTGTTTGACATCCCCCCTTGCCCATGTTTGAGGACTCTGGAATTTTTCAGGCAGAACAGTTTAAGACATAACATCACCTCACTTTAGAATATCTATGTTTCTTAAAAAAAACTATACCTGAAGGCTCGGATGGTGGTAAGACCTTCAACAGTCTCTGAAAAATGGGAGAGTAATGGTAGCTGAGTGCTGTCATCCAGCTGCTGCAGGTCCCTGGAGAGGGTTATGAAAATAATTTTGTAAAAAAACAGTTTTTTTGTGCAGTTATTCTCTTGAATCAGGCCCAGGGAGTGGAAAGAATAGCATCACAATAGTCATATACATAAGGTTCAGAGAGATTTCAAAGCAGTGCTGCAGGGGAATGAATTCCTCAGGAGGACTTTTAACATTTAAGTAGCTGTAGTTCTGAATGGATCATTTCCCTTCACTGCCTTCCCTCCTTTCTCCTATATTCCTTTTTCTTGTACTCAATTTTTTATTGATTTAAACACCGTTGTGTCTCCGTATTGAATATCAGTTTAATGGAATGTTGCAAATAGGAGCTCAAGTTAAGCAGAAGAAAAAGCGCACCCCCAGATAACAGCACAGCTTCTCACTGAGCCAACAGTATCTCATACACTCAGTAAATGAGAGTCTGCACTCATTATTAGGATGAGTTTCTCAGTGTCATATTTAGTCCTCTTATCAGTAAAAGCACATGTAGGGTGAAATCTATTTAGTCTCAATTTCTTCCAGCAGGAAGTAAATTGGTTGCAGACTCCCTCTCAATCTGTGCATATATGAGGTGATATGCATATTTTTGCATTGCTGCAAGCATTTCACAAGAGGGAAACTATCATCTTTGAAGGAGTAAGGTCTCAGATACAATTAAAATTTTCATACTTTTGAAAACTAGAAGGCACCCAGAACAGGAGAGGATCCTCAATGGATAGCAGGACCACCATGGTTAATACTGCATTCTGCACTCTCCTTAACTTAACATATTTCCACTTTCACATGGACAGGCAGACTTCAGTTTCCCTGTCCTGTCACCACATTTTCTCAGACATACCCAATGCACAGCCCTTGGGGGAGGACAGAATCCAGTTGGGTTTTTAGAATCCTGTGAACTCCAAAAACCTTTGATCATGCACAAAGACCCTGCTCATTCCTCCTGGAAGCTCTGCTTGAAGAGTTGCTGACAAAAGCACTTGTAAAATGACACATTTTCACTGCAGTGGATTTGTCCCACTTGCAGACAGTGCCATGGCCTTGACAGGACCAAATTTAAACATGAAGCTCCCCTGCACAGTAATTCTGCAATGCACTCCTGTACTGCAGGAAATATTTCCATTGCCAGAATGGTGATGTGTGGGTGTCAGCCAGATTTCATCTTGAAAGAACCAGGCATTAGCGTGAAGCCCTGGGAAACATTAACTTAGGGCCAGCCTGAGAGCTCCTAGTGTTGTTATGTTAAGCAGCCCAAGTTCTACTTCCTTACTGGTTACCTGTTCTCCCTATATGGTTATGTTTCCAGAAGGTTCTACCCCAAGTGTATATATTGTCACTCCCCCTTGTTCCTGTCTTCGGAGTTTTTCCCATACTGTGTTCAGTTTCTGGCCATCTTCCCTATTTTGTTTCCATTAAAGTTCTTCTGTTCTTGGGCAACTCCATTGTTCCCGCTCCTTTTATTTTGCCACCTAAATCCTGAAGACAGGGAACCCGAAAGGTTTGCCACAGCCACCCTCCCCATGCCTGTGACGGTCTGTGCTCTTACCGGGACGCGACTCGGAAGTACTTCTGGATGAAGTAGCACATGATTGCCAGGGGAACCAGGGCGATCAGGAACATCGGCGTGACGTACGAGATCACAGCAAGGGCAGACACACACAGCAAGGTGGAACGGCTCAAGCACTCCAGGGTGGCTGGAATGTGCTTCACAGAGAAGAAAAAAACCACTCAGAATCTTCTATAATGTGCCAAGTTTAAAACACTACCTCATTTTCCTTTCTCCCGCTTCCGCTAAGATTTTATTCCTGGTGTATTCTAAGTATTTTAGGCATACAGGTCTGCTCTTGAATTTAATACTGGGTTTTGGGGACATCTGAAGGGATTTCTGTGGGGCTGCTTCCCACCTGCACTGTGGAAAACAATCCTCGTGTCAGAGGATCACAGACGGGATGCAATAGATGATTTTAGCATCTGCATAAATCCTATGACCTGGCAGCGCAGTCTGGGCTAAGTAATGGTAGTTTGAATTTCAGTCATTTCTATTCTGGACAACAGCATTTACTTTTTTCTCATTTCATTTCCTCAAATGAATGTGTTTAACCACTTAAAAAAAAAGTAGATACTTTTTAATTTGGGGATATCACTACTGATCTTATTTTCCCTTTCCTATAGAGGACATCTTAGCAAAATTAATGTTTTTTCAATGTGCATGTAAGATGAGGAACTCATTCAGAACTGAGAAAATCATGATGCAAACTGATATAGTCAAAATTATAGTGCATCTTGTAAGCTTAATCTAGATAAGTCTGTAATAAATGAAATCCCAGATTCAGATTTCAGATTAAGACAGGATAACTTGAGAGCTCGAAAATACTGAATCAGTACCTGGTCGATGGTATTGCAGTCAGCTGAAAATCTGTTCAATATACTTCCCAGAGGTGTTGTTTCAAAAAACCTAAAATGGTACAAGGAATGGCAAAGTTTACAATACTGATATTAGAACTGATCCATGCTACTATTTTGTCTTACCTAAGCTAGGTACTATAGCACAGAAACGAGCAAATAAATTGGCATCCGTAGTAAAATTTCTCATTTTTCCCACCACCTATGGCTTTCCAATTAAATGGAAATGTCTTGAATTTACAATCACAAGTATGAACCTACAACCACTTAGAACCCTACAGCTGCAAGCATGTCCTCAGCTCCCTCTACTGCCTAAGCCATGGACATCACATGATTACACTTGAAAAAATCCTTTCAGATTTTAATTTGATGCCACTTTAACTAATGAAAAATCCAAAAGAATTTTTGAATTAAATTGTAAAATCTTGCACCTTTCTGGGAACAGAAAATTGTAACAAGAACAACTACTGTTGGAATAATATATTAAAAGATATTTGGATATACGAAACAGACACTACATTATTGTTCTGCAACTATTAGCTGCTCTGTAACTCATGTGAAACCTGAAGCCTGATTTTATCCTGGAAAAAAAAAATCTAAAAAATAGTCTGAGGTTTTCATGTATGTGATTTTTTTCTATGATTTCTGGTTAAAAACAAGAAGTTTTTTTCCCTAGAGCTGAAGGTTTGAATCAAGCTACCCCTTTCCTTTCATGCAGAGGGAAAAAAAAAAAACCAAACTTATGGAGGACAACCAAGGCTTTTGCTGGAACGAAGTACATCCCAGTGCACTCTAATGATGCCCATAATGACACTTGTCTAAGCTCATTACCTTTCCTAGACTTGCACAATCACTGCCTGACAGTAAATATTTCCAGTGATTAAGATGATGAAGTCTGCTATGAATTATCCGTACCACATATTGATCAATAGGTGTTTTTTCTCCCTAATTAAAAACTGCAAAGAGAAATTAAACATGCAAGGAAGTAAATCTCTGAAGTCACAGGCAGGAAAGGCATTTGACTTGTGTCTCGGAACTCAAGTAGCTTGGGTACCATTTTCAAAAACTACTCAGAAACCTGACACCTGGTGATTTTTCACTGATATCTTAAAAAAAATGCGATGCACAGCCATTTCTTAGTAAAAACTGCACTTAGGAGACTGTATTGAAGTAAAGAAGACAAAATGACTATAATAAAATTTTTATTACAATCAAAGAAATACCTCATTGGAGCCAAAATAATTTTATTTAGTAGAGAAGAGTGTAGCTTTTTGGTGACTTTCAAGCCAGTCCACTCCACTGCTATTGATGTGACAAGACATAATACGATGCCAAGGCAGCAAAGAATGCTGAAAACTTTTGAATATTGAGAATGATCAAATTCCTAAGAAACAAAGAGCAACACAATTACTTACTTTAAATTACATTTAAAAATTATTGTAAACACACAAGAGCAACAGTGAAAAAATGTGAGAGCATATCCCTTTTTCCTCCCTAAATTAAACTGTCCATGATTTTCACCCATTTTAAATCATAACTTAATTTCCTTTGGAGAGGGAAGTGTTCACAAGTGATAAATCAGAAATTTAAAATCACAGAGTACCATAAAAAGCCCAGATTGCTGCGAGAATACAACAGTGCAAGGAAAACAAAAAAGAATTGTGATATCAAAATTTCTTTAGAAACCCACATGTCATGGGGTAACAATTTGTTCTCTCAAATTTGCCCTAAACCAGACACCAGGTTTAGGTGTAACCAGCTTGGTGACTGAAATGCAATAAATTTAGCAAAAGGAGAACACACACCAAACTTAACTTCATTTTACTGCACAAAATGTATGCAAAATGCATTGAGCTTCAAAATACTCTGGAGTGGCTCTCTTATAGATAAAATAGCGCACTGCATACAAATCTTGGAGCAGAGGTTGACAGTGGGAGAACACCTCCAGTTAAATTGTAAGAGGAAGGTGAACAAGGCAGTGCCTACCATGCACTGGGAGCAGTTTTTTATCTCGGGCTCTGTCTTGATTGAGATAGCATGCTCTGTCCAGAGTGCCAGGCAGTAGTCGATGGCCACCATCACCGTGTGCTTCAGCAGCTGGGACAGGAGCAGCAGTGGCAGCAGGAGGATCCCTGCTGCACTCAGGTACTTGCCACAGGCTCTCCAGGGCATCTTGGCTCTCTGATGCAGCACTGAAGACAGGTTGTCTTCGTCATCACTCTCTGTTACCTCTTCTGCAAGGTGAAAAAGGACAGCCATGCTGACAAAGAGACTGGCAAGTGGTAGCTACAAACCAGGTCTTGCCATCCAGGATAAAGGGTGGCTTTACGGTCAAAGTACCTGCTCAGGCCTGCGTATATTAACCTGCTAAACTTAATAGTAATGCACACTAAAGATGCAAAACCCCTCAGCACTTGCTAATCAATTTCTTCAACCATGTTTTTGCAGTGTGAAAGCACTGGCTGGATAAAAATCAATTGTAATTTTTTTCCTATGTAAAACCTTAAGCAAATATGCTTAGCTGTTGACAGGTAAAGTTCACCTAACATATTGTTTAATATTTTTCTTCATTCACTATTAAATCATATTTGCATATAGGAAAAAACCTCAGAAGTTTGGAGGGAGTGATGACTTGTGAATGCTTGCAATCACTCTAGTCCAGAGGTCAAAGCAATGGAAACAGCACTCTTATAAATCATGGCCCACATGAAAAATGTTTTGTTCTCTTCCCAGTTTGAATGGTGTTAATTCATTCTAATATAATTTAACTGTGAAACAATAATGTACTGGCAGTGGGCTCAAAGGGTGCTCTTTACCTTCATCCTCCTCATCATCTTTCAGCAACGCTTCCCGGGAATACATTGTCCTCCGGAGATTTGTTCTTTCCAAAACAGGATTTTCCTCAATAGTTGTTTCCTGAAAAAGGGACAGTTCATGTGTTTTCAAGCAGAGGATCAATACAAAAAAATTGCTACTTGTGATAAAATTGTTTCCTCTCAGTAAAAAATAGAAGTGAGAATCTCACAACAAGCAGCCGTAAGTGATTGATTTGCTACATCTGTGTAAAATCAAAGGACATAAATTAGATATCTAACATTAATCTCAGATTGCCAATTCGAACCCTCCTGAAATCTTAACTTGCACAGTTATCCCAGAGTTAATAAGAGCTAAGATTAATATCTCATTCTTTTTGTGTTTTAAGTATGAAAGACAAAAAACATCATAATTTAAAGAACTTGATATAGTCATATCTGAAAAGCTTCCACCCAAGGCAATGAGTAAATTCAGGCATATCTATAAACCCAGTTGTCAATATTAGTAAAGCTTTTCCTAAAATGGCTGCATTTAAACTCCTTAGGTGACAATATTTTGATAGGGCTTCTGATCAAGAATGGATTAGAAAAGTGTCAAGGCAATATGAGATGTTCAGAGGAAGGAATCTATCTTAATAGATGAAAAATAATGGTAACAGTAATACTACATTCATATTAAGTTAGACATCACACACAGTATGTAAATTCTTGTTAAACCTTTCAAACTAAGGCAAAAAAAAAAAAAAAAAGACATTTTCTTGCATGCATTGATTGCCCTGCCCATCAAAAACCTTCTCCAGCTCTTGGTCTTGTCGATTCATTAGTGTCTTCCAGTGTTCAAAGAGCTCAGTCTCTGATTTCTGAATGTCCTTGAGTGTTCCTTCTCTCTGGATGTTACCATCTTTCATTGCAATTATCTAAAAAGACAGAAACACAAGTGGTGGGACAAATAGCTGGGTATGTCTATTTATTTTAAAGCTATGTTGCTGTGCTTTGACAGGATTTTCTCTTTTCTTAAATAAATAATATTTTCACAAACAAATCTATCTTCTAAAAAGACACTGACATTATCTCTTGGCTCCATCCCCTTCATTCAAGATGCTGAAAACCCAGAAACTTCCTGCACTCCATGTTTTCAGAAAGGGCTGCTTTTAAGAAAGAAATATGGGATCCCTGTAGGCAGACAGCGGGGCACACTACTCTTCCTAAATACAAGACATTAGCAAGATAAGATTTCAGAGTTCTCTTACTTCCTTAAAGGAAAAAGCTTTTATCAAGACATTGAGTGCAGGAGGTTTTGCCCTCATTAAGGCAGCTAGATATGAGCATGCTGGCTCCTTCTCTGATACCATGGACTGATAAGGAAGAGCCAGAGAATTTGAATCCCTAAAGCTTTTAAAAGCATAAATAGTGGAGACAGTTTGGGAAAGAAAAATATATATGCAAGACAAAGTCTGCAGGGAGAAGTTTGTGTCAGTGTGTTATACACATAATGTAACTACTGCCACCCCCAACAAGGACAACTGGAAAATGAGGCATGCAGATTGCAGATTGCAAGCCCCCATCATTACAAAAGAGTTAATGCACCATTTATTTTTCTCTTGCCCTGGAAACTCAGAAATTTCCATGGGCAGGGAGTGGGGAAATAAACAATTTAGTTAATTGCTAAGAATTTACACAAAAGAGAAGATAAAAATAAAGAAAATAAGGACCTTTTTGTGATCAATTTATTCAGGAAACCTGCAATTGGGTTGGACCTTGAATTCTTCTGGGGGTTTTGTTGAAAAGGTTTAGGGGGACCATAACATATACTTCAAACTACATTTTTATTTAAAAATTCTTAATAAAATAAATATTCCCTCTTCACTCCATTGTGAAAGAATTGCTGAGGATTAATGAAACCTACACTTAGGGAAAAGAACATGAACCATTTTGTAATAAGTACTTTTTATTATCAAGTTCATAAAAAGCCTTCCTGTGCTACTGTTTGAAACAGTATATTTCATAAAAAATTACACATCTAGAAGATACTAAAAATAAAGCAATTTTTGTACAGTGTCTCCTAAAACACCATCATCTAGAAATGGGTCATACACTCACAAAGAAAATTAAAACAATTACACTGATGAAAGGCCATAGCGGTATATACTTACATCTGCATAGAGATATATATATATATATATATATAAAATAAAAAAGAAGTAGTTAAGATGGAACTCATAGGGAGGGGAAGAAGGCAGAAAATTCCTGAGACACTCATTTGAAAGCCAGGACTGTGTTGAGAGCAATGGTAACTCTAAAGGCAAACAACTGAGGGACAAGGTCACTCACAGCACAGAACATAAATAACAAATGCTGGCCACCAAAATCCCGATCAGAATAAGATAAATGTCTATCTGCAACTTTATACCAAGCCAATATGAAGCTCAGGAAGCAGCTGCAATATGATTATTTCTTGAGACCAGGAAACTGCTGCTATAGCCTGTGCAAGATGTGAAAGAGAGAAGTCCTGCTAGGAGGTATAACCGCAGTCATCAATCACCATAGCCAAGGAGACCAGGGAGGCTGGAAAACTGCAGGAATAAGTGTAAGGCCAAAGGGGACCAATGAATTAAAAAAAAAAAAAAAAGAAAAAAGAAAAAAGAATACAACCCCCCAAAAATTCCCTCTTCATCTTTGACATTTCCAATTACAAACAGGTATAGAAACCATACCTCCATTTTTTTTCCCTTTAAAGTAGAAGATATAAAAAAGAAACCTAACAAAACAATCAAATACGAGACATTTCTTAAAATCTTGCCCACACACAAAAGGCAAAGATGTTCTTAATTCATTATATGCTAGTGCTAACCACAAGGAAATACTGGGATTTTCCTTATATTTCATTACCTCTCAATATTCACCTCAACATGCATATTTCCTGTGATAGCACAAATTCCTAGTAACACCCCAGCAGAGGCAAAGGTGTTACTCAAACATTTCACTGTTTTGAGATTTAAAAATCAGCCAAAATTCTCCAATATAACTAATATTTTGGGATACTCAATATATTTAAAATGTAACCTGCTTTCATAAGAGTATTAAGTCACAGCTCTAAAAAAATCCAACTGATTTAGGTGTTCCAAGATGGGAATCTCAAAATGATGGGTCCCCTAAGTGGCTGATCTTCAAAAGATCTTTAGTATATATCTTCTCACTGAACTATTACTTGGTGGAGAAATGAAGTGAAAGCCCTGTTTGCAGCAAGACATGTTCCTGCCATGTTGTTGCTTCCTTAGAAAAAAGAAGAGGATCCTTACCCAGTCAGCATGGGGCAAGTACTGCAGCTTGTGGGTCACCAGCACAATGGTCCTCTTGTCCTCCCGCAGCATTTTCAGGATCCCTTCTTGCATGAGATGGTCACTCAGGTGGATATCCAGGGCAGAAAAAGGATCATCCTGTCATGAGGATAATGGGTCAGATTTTGCAGCCAGAATTTATGGGATCCAAGGAAACTGAAGGGTTTTAATACCCGTAAAACCAAATAGATCAACAGACACACAAAAGAGACCATCAGATCAAAACTGTGCTGAGGTATGGTTTCCTTAATTTACAGAGCACCAAACCTTGAACTATATTTTTGCAGAGAGCACTGAGTAATGCCAGCTGTGTCAGTTCTGTGGGGTTCTCTGGGACCTGCTCCTCTCCCCAGATGTGCTCATGGCCCACACAGCTTGAGAACATGGCTTCTGTAAGACTCCAGACAATGTCCCAGTGAGGGTCTGTGGCAGATACCACATTACTGCTCCAGGGACAACAAGCATATTTCTGTTTCTCTAGAACATCACTGCCTTCAGTTGTTTTTCGTGTGTTTTTTTTTTTTGTTGTTCACAAATCAATAATATTCTATTCAATCAAAAAATACTCTATTAACAAAGAATCACAAAAAAAATCCAACAAAAGAAGCAATATTCATCATTTTGCTGAGGCAGCTTAGATGTTTGATTTGAGACCTACATCATCTTATTAAATCAATCAATTATATGAAATTCATTTAGGCATAAACTAATCTGTACCACCTTTTGAGAAACATATTTACCTAATCCTATTTATATGGAATCACAAACCTTTTGATTTGATATTTCTGTTTGAAATACTGGCTATAGGATTTACTTAGTGTTACTATTTCATACTATAATATTACAACCAATCCCATACTTCATTAAAAATCAAAAATATCTGAAATTAGCAGTAAGATAAACGTGACCACTTATATTCCAATAAACCAGAGCATCACAACATAAAGCACCTAGAAAGTGCTCTGAATCACAGTAATGTCATGATCCAAAATTTTCTCTCAAAAGCATGTGTGCAACTGTGTGTGCACTGTGCTCACTAAGCAAGGATGTCTGCTCTGCTGCTGCAGTCTTTGGACCTGCCACAGACCCAAACATCAGCCATATGACACTTATACTTGTGAGAGTGAAGTTTCATAAGTATTTACAAAACCAGCCCTAAAAGAACCAAGTGTTTGCTAGTACTAACATATAGGATTCCTGGGGTTTTTTTTCTAAATATTAATACTGGAAATAAAGTTTATTTCTAGGTATTTTTACACTGTAAAACCATAAGAGAACCTGCTGCTATTAGGAGGTTATTGAGTGTCCTTCACAGAAGGACAAAAAGGCCAAAACCAAGTTACAGATCAATATTGGATCTGCTGCTTTGCAGCACCTGACCCAACTGCTCCCTACTCTCCTGCACTCTGATCTTTGCCTGGTAATGGTCTACACATGAAGCAAGCACAGACTGATCAGCCCAGTTACAGGGAAAGGTCTAAATAGCCTCCCTTTCTTTTAGGGATGAGATCTAATGTGCACAGCTTTTCTAATCCTACACCATTTACGCTTCACTGTCATTACAGCTGGATTCAATCCTTCTAGAAAACTAAGCTAAAGAAGGAAGTCCTAAATTGGAAAGCAAGCAAGCTCACTACAAGTGAGTGTGTAGGATGCATCTGTTTTCCCACCTGTGAAGCTGTTAGAACCTGCTGTCACTCTTTTTCCATAGCTGAAGCTGGGACAGGATATACAACAGGCATTTCAAGGTGCAAAAGCTGCTTAATTCGTTGCAGAAAGGAAACATCCCAGACATGAGACAACACTAATTTTAGGTCTGAAACATCTTCAGAATTTCATGAATACAGTTGAAACTATTACATTTCTAAGACCCAAAGATAAAAGCAAGGGTCAAACTCAATTTTTAAAGTTCCGAGAGGATAAGCATCAGCATTTCTTTGTGCAATACCTATCTGTCTGCCTGCAGCATTTACAAAATGCTTCCTACCTGCAGGCTAGCTGACAAGAGATACAAAATACACAGTGCACATTTGGCTTGGCTCAGCAAAACACAATGTTCAGTGTGTGACCCATGAAATACTCTAAATGAAGAAGCAGCTCGTGCTTCTGCATGGAGCATAAACAGAAGGGCACCTACTCACCAGGAACACAACGTTTGTTTGCTGGTAAAGTGCTCGTGCCACGCTGATACGCTGGCGCTGCCCTCCAGACAGATTAATACCCTGGAGATAAAGCAAGAGAGAAACAATCAGACAGTTAAAGAAAACATCAACTGAGTATTCATATTCCTTATTCTGACTGGATTATCCATAGAAGACTTTTCTGGGTAAAGAAACATGAGAAACACTTTTTCTGAAGTGTGGCCTTGTAATGTATGCTAGTGGTGTTTTAGGGAGCATTTTTGGGGCTCTTTTGTTTGTGCCAGAATATGTTAGAGTAAATAATTTACAAATCTGCGACTTCTGTTTCCTTTCTCGTCACTCCCTATCTTCCCTGATGTGATAAAGCCATTGATTAAACACCCGTCCTTCTGTAAATGAGAGGGCTCTGAAAAAAAACCCCAAACTATGTATTATTATTTATTCTTCTGTTACTTCTAAAGAAACCAAGAAATATCCTGTTATGTCAGGATATCTGCAATAACAGCTGCAGAA
Source organism: Cyanistes caeruleus (assembly GCF_971803275.1). NCBI lineage: Eukaryota > Metazoa > Chordata > Aves > Passeriformes > Paridae > Cyanistes > Cyanistes caeruleus. The sequence continues at coordinate 19,860,729 of NC_141706.1, forward strand.
TAGTCAAACATTCTGATAGCAACACATTTAAATCATTGCACCTCACATAAATGACAGTGTTTCCATGTTCACTGAGCAATGAGCTTTCAGACTAATGACCCTAACACACACTTAACTAAAAGATTATCTTTGTTGCCAAATAACCTGTAAGATTTTAAGAACCAACAAAATAATAAACCTCCCTCTATATAGTTAAACCAAAAATAGAAGCCTGTGGCTGTTTACTGACCCTCTCTCCAATCTGGGTTTGGTCTCCGTGAGGCAGAATGTCAATATCAGGCTGGAGCGAACAAGCATCAATTACTGCTTTGTACCTGAGGAAACAAAAAAGGCAACAAAATCCACACAGATCCTGCTGGAGAAGCACATTTTCTACCTACAGAGGAACAAAAATTAACCAGCTGGAAAAAATCACACAGTGGAAAACATATTTGTCAGCCACTAATTGTTCTAATGGGATCTCTTTCAATCACAGGCAAGTAAGTAATATTTCAGTTAAGAAAAAGGATCTTAGGTCAGCTTGCCAAATAAAAATGTTAAATAGTCAAACCTAGGAAAATCAAACATAACTTCTTCCAAGGTATACTGTTATTTTTTAGCAGTTGTTTTTCATACCCAGGGCCTTTGTTTCTTGTTTCAATATTCAAGGATGACAGAAAGAAAAAAATAGTGCAGGATGCAAATACATAACCACTTCTTTTAAGGGTGGGAGAATGGAATACCAGCAATTGATTTCTAAATATTTTACAATGTCTGGTGGGTATTTATACTGAATAAAAAGGCAGCCCACTAATTCTTTGCAAACAATATTCCCACTCCCAAACAGGTGATGTCCTTCCAGGGGAGGCAAACAAGTCAATCAGGTGAGAGAACACTGCATGCTAAACAAACATGGTCCTTGGAAATGGAAACATTTGTACACTTGAGTTCCAGAAAGACAAGCCCTGTCCCTCGCGTCACATGGTTGAAGGGGGACATTGTCACGTTCAGGCAGGTGCTGTAGGTTTGTTACTACAGGGAGATGGGCACCCATGTGTGACCCACACGACCCAAATATTTACAGAAAAAGGGAGTAAAACACAGCTGTGCTGGAACCTGTTACCTCTGTTTGTTAAAAGAGCTTTCAAACGTGATATTCTCTTCCACTGTGGCATTGAGCAGCCAAGGCTTCTGGGATGCATAAGCTACAGCCCCTCTTTTCCTGGGAAAGAAACGAACACAAGAGTTCCCAGCTTACCAGTGCGACTGGTGCTTTTGGAAACCGTTTTCTTGTAAATGAAGAAACCTGTAATTAGTCTTCAAAAATACTTTCCTTTCTTTCTTTCGGACAATCAATAGCTTTTCCATCAAGGAAATAAGTAAGATGATAGATTTCTGTCAGAATACTGAAATTGTTTACCCAACTGAATTTCACTTTTTCCCTCTTCTCCAACTGTGAAGTGGGGTTTGTAGAGTCTAGCTCAATAAATCTGCCTCTTGAGCAGAGTGAATGGCAGGAAGAAAATTACCAAAGACTGAATCCCAGCTCTGTTTGGATAGATTAATACAAAAATTAAATGTGTAGCAGAACACTAGTTAGGCAGTGTTCACATTTCAGGAGGGACATTCTAGAAAGATAAAGTGTTTGAGAAAGATCCAAACAATTCCACATATGCACAAAGGCAACTCCCTCTGCTATTTTTTCCCCCATTCTAAGAAGAGGGCTAGAGTTAGAAAGTAAATGCATGTCATTTCTATGCCTATAAGGGCAAGAAAAGAGAACACAGAAAAAAATACTTGCTAAATTTCCCCCAGTGAAATGTATTGGGAAATGTGAAATGACCCTCATCATGTATTCACCAGTACAGTCAACAGGATCTTACTCACCATACACATACTATTTCATATAAATTACTATTTTTACTACTATTTAAAAAGTAAAGTATCTGCCTGCTAGAGAATTTGTGCTTTTATTGTCTGTGGTGCACTAAAGATCCCACTAAGGCAGAGCTGGGAGAAAGGCAACATCTTTTATCAGAGCAACTGATACTGCTGGAAAACTCATTGGCATATCAACCTTTCTACAGAACAAGGCCAAAAATGGGATCATATGCCTACAAGCATTTGTTTTCTTGACAGCTCTATCAGCTAATCCAATAAAAAGATAGGACCTCTCACCCAAATGTGGCCCTTGTCTACTAGACAGCCATTGTGCCAGCCTATTTCTAGTTGGACCTGAAAACAATTCAAACCATGACTTGACAAAATACATTTTATTTCTCTTTATAAGTTAAGGTCACTCGCCCTGCTCATTTTTTTCAGGCTTTTACCAAGCTTGTTTAGAAACCAAGATAGGATTCAATTTTTATTGATGACCTGAAAGAACATGCAATTCCACTATTCTGCTAACATGCTTCCAAGTTGAAATTTATGATGGTTCATTAGAACTTAATTATGTTTTATGTATTCTCTTTGCTGGAAAATGAAACAGAAATAGCTAAACAAAAGGAAAAAAAAAAAGACAGAAAATATCTCCCTAGGCAGCCCAGCCTGCAGCCCCAAAATCTAATTCAAAGACCATTCAAGTCTGCCTCCAGAGAGAAGCATTTTTTCAATTAGTATGAATTTTTCATCCCAATAATTTAGAAAAAACTGTTCTGAGCATTCCAAGATGAAGATGTATTCCCTTCCCCTTTTCATTGCTTGAGACTGTGACTTTGGAACTCTTAATTCTCAATGTGATCAAAAAGTTACTGCTAATTTAGTTTTTGGAAAATAGCCAAATTTTGAGGCAAAAGCTTTTGCAGAAAGTGTTCTTTGGTTGAGTGAAGATATGTGATGCACTCCATGCTGAGATCCAGCACAATATCTGGGAATATTACTCACATTTGGATGACTTTCTGCTTTTAGGACAACAGTGAGAATTCATTACTACAAGAAACTTGGCAACAGGCAATGAGTTTGCCAAAACTGATTATGGACAGAGGATTTAGTAAGTTCCTCTAAATTAATCCTAACTGCAAACTGACACTAGGATGGCATATCAGGACTTATCATATTTTGACATAAACAAAAAGCCTGCAAATGCTTGCAAGCTTTTACACATATGTGAAATCTATTGCATATCCACAGTGCTGCATATACAGTAAAGAGACAAACAATTGTTACTGAAACTGTGAGAAACATGTGGCTGAAGATCTGGAAAACAAAAGATTCTGCAATGGAGTGTGCAAGACTTGCTCTGAAAGTCTGCCTTGAACATACATAAGGTTTCACAGTTTTAGGACTGAATGCAAACCAATGGTTTAGGAGACAAAGGCTTTCGAGGGATTATTCTGCAGGTGAAAGTGATTGCTTCCTGTCCCTACACTGCATAAATAACCATGTATTTTCAGCAATGGAGTCTATTTTTTTTCCCCTCTGATAACACAACACGTTAGCCATAAGCTCTTAATTATCACAGAGATGCAGACAAAGAAATTCAGTCTTGCAATAAATAGGGAAAACCTTCCCTGGGCTCCCTGGAGACTATGAGCTTTGTCTCATATAGAATCAAGCCTGTTTACTAATTATGAATCAGATTAATTCATCAGAAACAACACTGTCAAAAGGAACAACATTCACTTCTTCACTGTGTGGGTGACTGAGCACTGGAACAGATTGCCCAGAGAGGTTATGCAGTCTCCCTCAGTGGAGATACTCAAGAACCATCTGGACACAATCCTGGGCAATGAAAGCTCTGGGATGACCCTGCTTGAGCAGGGAGGTTGGACCAGATGACCCCCTGTCCCAGAGGTACAGTAGATCTTTAAGATCAAACACAACTAGTTAAGGGATGTTCATATATGAATCTCAGTGCCTTAATAAACCTCCAAAATCTGAGATGTTGGCAATTTTTAGAAGAAAATAGATGCACTTAAAATGCAATGGAGTTAGAATTATGATGATAGAGGAAATAACATATTGCAAAGCCTTTCCTGTGTGTTTTGGGATTGCTGACTACAGTTTTATCCTGATTATTTTGCACAATTCATTAACTTCTACTATCAGTCAATTCAAATTCAAATGTTCTCCAGATAGGAGAGAAATGTGTACTGTTCTGTATTACCACTGCATATGCAAAAAATATGCTTCTTGTATTTTCAGCCTGATGGAAAGTATTGGAGCATTCTGGTATTGCCAGTCCTGAGCATTCCAGAAGAAATCTTTCTGCCATTATTAAACTTCAAGGATCACCTGCTTGTTTTTATTTAAAATCTTGGAATAGCTGCATATAGAGATATCCTGTTTGTCTTCTAAGGGGGAACATTAACCTCATTAAGTGCAGAGACTGCTGAAAAATGTTCACAGAGTTACAGAATGGCTGAGGGTGGAAGGGACCTCTGGAGCTTCCCATCAGTTTTTAAAATGTTGTACCTGACTTCCATGTCAATAGGAGGTTCTTTCTCTGGGCTGTAGAAAACAAACACAAGGGTTTAAAAAAAAATAAATTATTTCAGACAGTGTAAATAATACCACAAAGTAATATCACTATGCTATAATCAAAAATACAGCAAAATGACTGCATAACAGAAATTAGGCTCTTTTTATGCTAAAATTCTCTGCTATGTGATATTGACCTAAAAAGGGTATAGTTAAAGCTTCAGTCTGAAGAAGAGCTAAACAACCTTGTAGAAAGCCTTTAACACCTATGAGTAAATGCTCAAGTTATCAAAAGACTTTGACCCAAAATATTCTTCTGAGAACACCAAAAACGTTCTACAGGATGTTAATGCAACAAAACCACCAGAGGTATTCTTACAGCATTTAACCAACTAGGATTCCCAGAACAAGTAGGTACTTGCTCCATCCATTCTAATATTATTTTCCATCTTTTAATACTCTTGCCATACTGTTGTGCATGCCATCTCACCCTTCATCACCCGTTTCCATAACAGTTTCAAACAAGAGACTAATTCTGATCATACTTCTCTTGTATCTTAAATGGTTCAAATGGTTTCCTTTCAACTTGGCCCAGAAATTTCAGTCTCTCTGAACACAGAAAGGACTGTAAGATTTCCAAGTATCCTCTACCATGAGGTTTAGACATGGAAGTTCCTCTTATACTACACACACATGGGAGCAGCAGCTTTGCAGGACTCAGTCTGACAACTAGGAAACAAGTCTGAGAAATAAAATAAATGGGAGAGAGGAAGCAGGCAAATCTAAAGAAAAGGCAGGGGAATAGTTGGAGAATCACAGAATCAAGAAAATATTCTGGTCAGTAAAAGCCACACAATTTAGCCTAAGTCAAAAAGGGAGGGCATATGACACTGCTGATTTCAATAACAAAGTTCTCACTGAGTCCAGCAGGAACAGGACCATCACTTTTAGAAGGTTTACTATTCAAGAGGTTTCTGCCCCAAGGTCAGAAAGCTTTGTTCTTAGTTGATTTGGTAGATATTCCCAAAATCCAAGCTGAGCTATGTTAATCAGATAAAAATAATTTCTGTGCCAACAGATGGACTAATCTCCTACTCTCCACACTTCTCTGTGTGTGCCTGAAGAATGGTAGGTGAGAAAACAAACTTAGGATGTAAAAAAATGAAGAGAAGGGTAATGGGGAGAATTTGCTTCAATAAATGAGACCTTTCAATATTCTATACCATTTTTCAAAGTACAGCATAATCTGGTTCAAATCTTTAGAGAAAGATTTTCAAAGACATATTAGGATACAATTTTCAAAATCTCCAAATGGCAATGCTTTCATAACAGAAATCCAACTCTTCTTTTCATAACTTGCGTAACTGGTTTCAAAAGACAATGCAATCAAAATTTCACTGATTTTCAGAATTCTGACTGTATTTTAAGGACAGATTTCAGAAACCTTTGGTTTTTTTCTACTGCAATTGATTTAGCAGGAAAACCAATAATTGCATAGAATACCATACCTGAAATCTTCCCCCGTCTCACTGTCAGAAGTGCAGCTGCATCGCAAATAGAAAGCAGAGACTGTTTACTTAAGTGAGCGCAAGCAATCTGCCCCAGAAAGAAAAACTATTAAATTCCACTTAGTGCACAGGCTGCAAACATTACTTATCACAGGGCTGCAGTGCAGCATCTGTTCCTTCTACATAAACTGACTTGGTTTCATCAGGCAAAAAGATTTGGTGACCCTTTTTTACCTTATAAACATTAATTTGACTCATCAAATAAAATCACCTCCACCCTGTCCTAGAGGTGCTAGCAGAACTAAGAAGTCCTGCTGTGACAAGAATGCAGTTCCATTATAAAAAGTTCTTTTCCTGGGAAAACAAAATGATAATCCGTGATACTGGGTTTTTTTTCCCCCATGACAGTAACTGCAGGTTACAGCAGTTATTGGGTTAGTGTGAACCCCAAATCACACCTTCAGTTGCCATATACTGAGTTCTGTGTCAGCCCTGTCCTTGGGATGATGTGCTTCTATAAATGTAGGCAGGTCCAAAGGACAGACAGGTTTTGGTTTTGCTCTTTTTGAACGTGCACAAAGATGTTCAGAGTTGTTTTGACAGGATGACTGGGCATACTTATTACTGATGCTAAATTCAGTTCCATTCAAAAGTGTGAAAAATCTGTGTGTCAAATGATATAAAGAAAATCAAGGAGGACCAAAGCCTTTCACACTTTAAAGAGGACAGTCTCTCTAACTTTGTACCAACACAATTTGCTTTTCAATATCCAGGAGAGAAAATTATACCTGCAGATTAAAAGGTTGGTTTGAGACACTTCTGTAAAATTTATGCATAATAAGCAATAATCTAAATCAAATTTACTGCACAATATGAGAGCACCAGCCAGCCACCAGTACTTTTACACCAAAAGTCTATGTACAAAGCTTTTCCACAGTAAACTCACACTCCACTGGTCTTAGCTGACCATGTGAACTCAGTGGCCTGTTATCCAAAAACCCACAAGCCTATTGCATATCATTAACTAGAAACACATTCTTTACCAGGAACCAGTGATAGGCTGAAATTGAAAACACCTTTTCCAGCGCTTCCATGCACAACACAAAGACCCTGAACCAATTGTATATCAATTCCCTGATCTGTTTCTCCTCTGTAGCAGGAAAACAATTATTCTCCATTTGGAGTTTTAGCTCAGACTTCTCAACCCACTTTTCCCCACTTGTTCTATACTTTCTTTCCCCCTTTTCCTGCATACTCTATCTCCTACTGAGATCAAGAGATTGCTGAAATGACAAAGCAACATACCTTTGATAATTAGATCTAGATCTAATTTGTCAAGGTATTTTAGATGTCTAACAATACAAAGATGTGCCTACTGAGATTTTCAAGCTTTCAGATTTTGATTTCCCATGTAAATAAAATAAAGTACTTGGATGATTCAGGAAACTCCAGTAAACATGCTTACTTGGTAGGCACAAAATCAACTTTTTTTTTTTTTTTAATTTGATGAAAGCAGCCATCTCCACATTAAGATGGAAACTGGTTGTTAACAACCTTAAATCTATCTTCCTTCATATTATAAGGACATAAGAGTCACATGCAAGAATGTATGTCCCATTTAAAACAAATGACAATTATATTTGAGCAAACTATTTCCCAACTAGGTCAGTTTTCTGGTGTTATTTACTCCAATAAGACTTCAGTTGGGAATATGAAAAGTCATATACTACCCAAAAGAAATTAGCATAGCATATACTACAATTATTTACGCAATAACAGGTCAAATCATTACCATTTACCACCTGCACAGAATGTAGATAATGATTCTTCTATTTTTGTCAAATCCTTAACCATATTATAAAATATTTATACTGAGATGCTCTCAGGTTGCTTTGAACAAGAGGCATTAATCTGAGCTGGATCTTCTGAACACACACAGTAACATAAACAACAAAAATACCACAAATAAGCCATGGCTCACTTCTGATTATCTCCCTCCTAGCCCAGGAATAAATTACATTACTTTTTAAGGATTTGAAACAAATAATTTTGATAAGAAACAAGCAAAAATAATCCTCTTTTATTCATAAAGCATGGGGGCAAAGAGTAGGGAAATGACTTGCTATCCATTAGACCAAGGGAAGGGCCAGAAATAGCACACAGATTTCCTGAGCACTGAGCGACATATCAGCAGGATACATCCTTCATCTTCATAGCTATGACCTTGGAGGAAGGGAAGGGGAAGGAAACTTGGATGAACTAATTCAGGTCTATTCTGTAACATGAATGACTGAAGCCAAGCCTTCCCAAAGAAAGAGCTGCAACAAGGGAGTTAAGTGATTTTGGTAACACTTTTCATTGCCTCAGCTAAGGCTGTGAGCCCTGGCGATTACTTGATAATACTACTTTCCTTGAACCTGGGATAAGGTTGCACGTTCCTGGTCAGGAATTAGTATTTGCTTATTAAATTAAGGGAGCTTTCATCTGACAGCTTTACAATACAGGTGTGCAGCCCACACTGGCTGCATCCATCACTCTGAATAGACCAATGCACGTGGCAGCAGCTCTGAAAGATGAGACAACACAATCTGTCCCAGTGCAGCCAGCACTTACAGTGCTCAGATTGTTTCAGCCAAAAGTCCCTTTCTACATATCTGACAGATAGGGCAGCAAATGTGATAACAACTGAATTTCACCTTGTGATACTTTGGCACATATAGAAGACATGAAAACCAGCTCTGACCTTTCCACTCTCGTGAAGAACGTACTTCTAAACAAGTGCTATTTAAAAACACAGCACAGTTTCTGATCAGAAACATAATGTCATCTGTTTTGGTTTAGCATCAGACATTCAAATTACACTTTTTAATCATGTTATGTCATCTGTAAAAAATTACAGCCTTGCTGAAATGAAATTAGTTCACCTAATAAGGTTGCAGGGATTCTCTGTTGTCCCTCACCACAGTCTGATTTTCTGCTTAGGGAAGTATATCCTCATGGAGAGATCATCACACTCTGGAAATTTGGCTTTTCTTGTTTCCCGCACTAGCTGAAAGGGTCATCTTCTTATGTTTCATTTTCCCCACCCATAAATTAGACAACCAACCTTCCTTGTACTATTGCTATTAAAGCACGTGCAAACTGAGTAGTGTGACCGGCTTATACATGGAGGCTGGATAGAAATCATATCTCTTGATAAACACTCAATGAATTTAGAGAACTGCTCCACAAAATTGCTGCAGAAACCACTGCATAACAATGACCACATCCATTAGAGTGTCCAGATTTGATTTATAGGTAACCTGATTTTCCTTCTATCAGCTCGAAATAAAATTGTTTCTCCAGGTTCCTGCAATTTGTTGAGCTTTACCTACAAACAATCAGAGTCCAAAAGGCAAAATGAAGTCTGTATGGGTAGGAAGTCTGGCAGTGTGAAATAAACAGGCTAAAAATGTTCACATGCATTGATCAGACTGTGTATTAGAGATGGCATGAATTTACTGGAAACCACATACAGCTGCAATATATTTTACCATCTGTCACCCTGCTGAGGGTCAAGAGAACAAGTCCCAGCAGAAGCTGTTTGAACTCAGTACCATTTTTTTCCCTCCCTTAAAGGTCAGCACAGAAGTTAGACACGAGTGGAATCTCTAAGTGCCCATCAGAATCCAGGTGCTGTGTCCCCTTGGGAAAGGAGGGAAGGACATGGCTGATTCATTCCTGCCAGATCAGGCAGGATACACTGGGAATGACTCCACTCAATGAGCCACTTGAAAGACACTCTTGAAATTCTCAGGCATTATCCTGGTGCTGGAATGGAGCACACATCTGAGCCAGGCATTGCTCCTAGTGAGCCAGCACCTCTTTAGAGCTCCATGCAAAGACACGAGCTCAGGCCTGAAAGTGCAAACACCATTCTGTAGCTGCACAATGCCTCAAGCTCATTAATTCTAATTCCAAATTAGTTCCAATTTCACTCAGGTTATGTCACTGGAGTACAGAATGCCCAAGAATGGTTGTTCATTCCTATTAATGGAATAGGCAGCTTGTTTCACACTGGCTGGGGTTTCTTTCTGATCTTACGGTAAGGTTTTATCTTGACCGTGTATCTAGAAAATTCCTGACTCCACAAGTTCCAAGGAGAGATTTTGGGCTTTTTCTGCATTACTGCTCTAGTCAAGCTGAATTTTTAAATTAAATGCCCCTACCTGCTCCAGGATATGTTCCCAGAGATCTTCTGCATCTCACCAAGTATGGCCAGCAAGAGAGATGACTTACCACAGCCCACCTGTCCTACAATCATTGTTAGCTGACCTGTGAGGGTGGAAGGCATATATAAGATTATGATTTACCAAATAACTACAGAAAAATATCTTACTCAGTTTATCTGATTTAATTTTGTACCTTGAGGGATTCGGATATCAATATTGGACAATGCTGGAGGACCTTCAGGTGTCCAAGTGAAAAATCCATTTGTGATCTATAACAAGATGGAGAGAAAAGATAAACAGAAACCCAGCTTTAGGGCTCACTTCCCCCCTGCAACATCAAAGAAATTTCTTGTTTTCATTACACAGAGCACAGGAACAGAGTTAGCCTTTGCCCAATGCAGGAAATGGATCTTCAGGTGACTGACTTTGTAAAGGACTTCAATGGGCAGAAACCTCTGAACTCAAGCCCTATTACACTATTAGAAAATTACTGAGAATTCATGAGGGGAAAAGAAGTTGCCATTTAGAGTTTCTCTTGTTCTGCTGTTTGTAAGGTGGGTACAATGAATAAAAAATATTAAATTTTTTAAAATTTATTTATTAAAATTATTGAAATTATTAAATTATAATATATCATTATATTGAAATTATTAAAACACAATTAAATTACATACATGCCCAGCGTGCTCTCTACAGAACCCTGAATGTCACTTGAGACACAATGCAGTTTATACAGCAATTATACCACCTAAATTCCAAGCAGACCTGCAGAACCTCCCATAAAATTAGATGTTGCTGCCCATCACACCATTTTCCTTTTTATTTCTGACATGATTCTCAAATAATCTAAGTTTTGCTAGATACAGAAATTGTTTCATTGAAAAAGACTAAAACAAGAAGAACAAAACCTGTTCAGACTTTAAATGGAGATATCCAAGGATACTATGAGAAACAAGGAATGGGAGGCAATTTTAAAAGGCCTACATTTATACAGCACTCTCTTTTCTCACTTTTTCAGAGCCACTAAAGCCTTCAAAGCCATTCAGCTATGCAAGGTACAAAAATTTTTCATCTAAGAAGACTGGATAGGACACTTTTATCACACCCTTGAGAAAAATTGATACTCATATATTGAGCAAAAATGAGCATGGTGTTCCTCCCTCTGGATTACTGAAGGCAGTCAGAGGATCCTCTTTTAACTCATGTCCCGTCCTGGGCAATGAGCTGCAGACAGACAGTACCTGCACAAATCCCCTGACCCAGGGGCCACCAGTGTCAGGAGATACACAAAGATTATCCCTGGCTTTCTGTTCAAGCCTTACAGAGGTTACTGCACCAGCCTCTCCTTTGTGACAAACTCCTCCGTTGTCACTCCAGGCAGTCTTTTGAACCAACACTGCCCCCAAAACCCTCTTTCAAATATTCCTCTTATTTTCCTGGAAGTCTGTTCAAGATGGATCCTGCACCAATTCAGCATGTCTAAAAAAAAACTGAAAGCATTACCAGTTGTCCTACTTAGTCCCATGAAACTGAATTATTCATCCTCTTTTGCTGGAAATGTAAATGTTAGCATACTTCCTAAATAAACAGCTTCATCACTATAACAACCATCAGGATTTCTATTACTTCTGACCATTTCCATAGCAAATCAAGAGCACCAGTCTTCAAGGTGGCATGGGTAATTGTACTTTTTTTCTTCAGACAAGTTAGGTCTTAAGGAGTTAGTTTTTAATTTCATCTAGGGAAAGGCTACTAAGAATTCCAAAATAGGAAGGGAAGATCCATTATGAGATTATTTTGGGAATATCTAGAACAAATTTTTTTAAATTTTCTTTATTCCATTATTCTGTACAGACCCCAAAACTGGAAGAAAGAGTCTGGTATACATAAAAGGTTGGGCCAGATGATCTTATGAGGTTCCTTCCAACCTAGGCTGTTCTGAGTTAAAAATTTTGGACCTGAGAAGAGGGATAAAGATTTAAACACTTGCAATAGCAAATGGCTGGGTGAAATCTAGAAGAATAATTGCAACTAACCACAACCTAGAGATTAGTAGTTAATTCTTAAAAAGGAAGACAGATACAAGAAAGGTGGAGGTTAATTTCTGACAAGCGCATAGTTCACAGCAAACACTGGTTCTTGAAACTTGAAACTGCCTTCAGAGTACAAAAGTGACTATTAGTGAGCTAATATAAGTGCCATTAGAGTGACCTTCATATCACCTTTACACAAAAATCATCTGCTTCTGTGATGTTAATGGGTCTTCTCATGTGAGAGCTGTAATTGTTCCAGTCCTCCCTGGCAGGCCTCTTGCGGTTCACAACCTTGAGTGGCTGTGCAAAATCAGAAAGACAGAAATAAGCACTAATTGGTGGCAGTATCAGCAAAATGCCCTAAACCCTAGCAACCATAGTGTGAATGGTACAGTTCAGGGTATTAAAATAGAGGTTTTGCAATTGCAAGAAATGATCAGTAGGAAATGAAGGAGAAGTGAAAAATTTATTCTGGGTACAAACGACTGCAACCACTTTACTGGCAATGAGACAGCTTTACTCACCACTGCTTGGTACTTGCTGTGATTATCTGCACTTCTTAGCTCTGAAGATTTATCATGCTCTTCTCCAATTTCTTCACTTGACAGGAATTCACTCAATTTCTGCACACTGAAAAGGAAAAATCCCTACCATCACACCTCAAGCTTGGGAGTAACAGTTTTGTTCACTGCAATGTTTATTACAGAGCATCCTTTTTGATACTTCAGCTGCTCTCTGCTGCACAGTTCTTCTGTTACAGGTGTATGAAAATGTGCAATGGGAAGTTATTGCAAGGAAGCTTTCAAAACCTATCCTGTTGTCCATTAACAGTGACATTTTAAGTTTGTGCAGATGTTCCTCAAGTCTTGTCTCTTCTGACACCACCAGAGAGATCTCACACAAAGGTTTTTTCAGGCATTTGGTGGGACATAGAAGGGCTACAACAGTGGCTTGTTTTGAAGTCACTCACCAAAGTAGAATTACTCCTCTTCATGCTGATCAAGTGTGGCCCAGTCAGTCCTACTGAACAGGCTTATGAAAGCTGTACACTGTGAGCCAAATTCAACCAGCTATGGTGTAATATGATGTGCATAAGGTAACTAGATGAAGGAATATACCTTAACAGAATAGTTTTCAACAGATGAGATATAAAAGGAAACCTGACAACCAGCAACAAAGAAGGCATAAAATTCTCACTAGCTGCTTCAAGATTTAATTAGCTATAAGATAATGTGCCTTTATGAAGACATTTAACAGATCAGAGCACCAATTTTATCTCTGTACCTGACTTTATAAAGTATGTCTAATCTACTCACAGTGACAGCAAATGAAATTTGTGAAAGAATGGGATTGAATCATGAACTCAACATCAAAGGAGCTCAATTAGCTGGAAATAAGTTAACTATCAGTCTTCAAAATGATAAAGTGCCAGAAGGCCTAAAAATAAATTTATGGACAAGAGCTGAAACAATTTATTTCAATGTTTAGCCTTAGGCCACTGGTGAGAAAGAGGAAAAACAGTGTCACTGAAGCATTGTGATATGTGGTGATCTGTTAGGATGCCAGTTTTATAAAATAAGAATAAACCTGGCAAGTTTTATTTTGCATTTCACTACCAGGGGTTTCTTCTTTAGAAGGAGACTTAGTTTCTTCTAAGAAGCTTGGGAGTTCCCCCACTGATGCCAAAACATTGTTGGATCCAGGCATTACTGCCTGAGGCAGACTCCCTGCACAGCACTTGTCCTGCAAGCAGAGATCAAAGTCATCCGGGCACTCCCTAAGACAGAACTGGTTCTAGAGTTTTTCTGTCAACCTGCCTGATAGCTAATGGCAGCTGAGGACTGAGATCAGTGGATCTCTTAGTGGATTCAGTGGAGGGAATTTAGCTAGAGCAGGTACTACAATCTAAATAACAAAAGTAGGAGAATAACAATTTGGGATGGGATAAGAGGTGTAATAATTAATTTGGGATCGATTTTTGATCAGAATTACTGAATGGGAAGGTTTTTATCTCAATGGAAGTGATCAGAAGCTCTATTGTTAGAGATATTAATATCTATTTGCACAAAGCTCTGGAAAACAGGGCTAGGAATCTTACCCTTTTTGTTCAGTGAACCAAACATTTAAAAGAACATTTCAAATGTCTTTAAATGGACCAAATAATGGTTTAGATGCTGCCTATATGGATTTGATATGCAGCTGCACCTATGTTCTCTGCATGAAAATGACACTGGTATTTGAGAAATTGCTCTGAAGACAGAAGGAGCAGATAGTGAAGTCCCCCATGTATCTGCTCCAGGGCCTAGAGGGGTAGGAACAGAAGACAGCAAACATCTTCAGACCATGCATATCCAAGCAAGACTATGTCTCTACTAAGCTGTCCAACAATTTGATTTTATTCTCTAGGTGTGTACCCAGGTGTCTCTGCTCTCTTCAAACCTCAGCCCAATGCTCTGCATAATTCTAGAGTCACTGCTCCTGAGGCATCTACTGAAGAAACACAGTAGAGCTGTAAGAAAAATCTTGCTAGAGGCAACAGCTCTTGTTTCAGGATGCCAGACTGTTCAAAATTCTTTAAGAGCAGAAAAAGGACGTTCTCTGCAGAGCTCTTGCTGACAGTGCAATTCCAGTATTCCAATATCTCCACAGGGGAACTTATTTTTAAGCCACAGAAAGGACATATTGATTAAAAGATGGTTATTTGCACAGCTGACTGGAAAGATGGTTTGCTATTAAACCCAGTAAGAGACATAATGCCACTCTTAACAGTTGCTGATTGAAAATTGTACACTTCACCCTTTGTCCCTGAAGATTCACACTGAAGAAATACATCATTTGGCCTCTCAGCTTTAATTTTCAGTGGCAGAAACACTGCATATATTAAAAAATACCCAGAACACTACTATACAAAGAGGTATCAGAATTGTCACCTTCCTAAAGACTTTGAACTGTTGCCCCTCTCAGAAGCAGACACCTAAGCCCATAACTTGGAAAATTTTCAGGGGTCCTATGTGGAACAGAAGCTTTAAATCTGTCAATCACACAGGGGTTCCGAGTGTGTCAATGACAATCCATGGGGGTGCTTTGCAATTGGGCATAAGTCTTATGATTACAGATACTGAAAAGGTCATTGATCAATATTCTTGTCCTTGATAGCATCAGGCATCGAAGACTGTAGCCAGTACTAACAGAGCAGGGTTTTTGAATTGCCTAAGCAGCAAAACCAGTAACACTCTCTTACTATCCTTTACATGCTGGTTTCACTGCTGGATCATCTTCTGCTCCACTTAATCTTTTTCTGTCACTCTAGAAGCTGTTTTGCACACTTGCTAAAACCAGCTAGATGATCTCAGCCTAAAAAGCTGAAATACAACTTTGCCAAGTTAGGTCACCTTTACCTGACCTTATTAGCAGGAAGGTGTAACCATAGGACACAGTTGCAGCAAGCAAACAATAGCCCTGCTCAATGGGTGCAAACTTGACTGTCTGGTTTTTGACATCTATTAAACTATTTAAGCAAGCACATCTTTGCATAGCTTGAAAATATCTGGGACATGCTTCCAAAATATTCCTCTGAAGGCTGAGGTACTCTAGAGAGAGCAGCACCACCAGCACTATGGAGCAATGCACTCTGGAACACTACCTGGGTGATACAGACAGCCAGGAAGGCAAGGATGATGTCAGCTTCGTTCCAGAGTTTGATTCTTGTCTGCACAACAAATGGCAGGGCAGCTGCCTGCCAACAAGAAGGTATCTCCAGAATAACCCATGAAGAACTCCCAGCTAGAAACAATTAATATTTCTGATACGAATTGCTCTCAAATTGTTCCTGTGGCATTAACAAGCACAATTCATTTGCAAAGAAATCCTTAGACAAGCCAAAATAAATGCCTGTTGGTAATAGGCAGTGTCTGTGGACTCCCAGACACTTTGCTGGCTGTAATCTTTGCATGACAATTCGCCATGGCTCTAGGGACTACCACAGTGGCTGCAAAACATTTCCTGCCAGCTGCTGATGCTCTCAGATTTCACACTCCTTAGGAGAGAGGACACAGCTGTGACTTTGCACTGTCAGGGAATTTTCAAACACTGAAGGCAATCTTAGCCTCCTGCTGCAGTCTCCCTTCCATCTCCAAAGCAACACAAAGGCAATTATGCAAGGGCTGGTATCCAGTCCCATAGTTTAAACAAGCTTGTCAGACAGCTTCGTTGGAGGTCATAAAGTTTTTCTATTAAAGAAGGAAGACCAAACTCTGCTCAGGTACAGTTACACTGCACATGAAAAAGCATTGAGAATCTGTTGATACTCAAAATCCCCAGTGAAACAGCAATTCCAGTGGTTGGTATTTGGTTAGCTTTTGAACACTCAAAACTAAGATGTTCATCAGAAAGTAAAAAAGTTAATCAGGGCTAGATTAGACATTTAGTCATTAACTTACTGTGACTCTTAGAAGTGATTTTTAATTTTTTTTTTTGTTTGCTTGTTTCAGTCTAACTCTGCCCCAACAGGCAGCTGAAAAACAAGAGATACATGCTGTAACACAAGCCCTTCTGTGATTACCTTTTACCCTTCTACATGCTTGATGGAGGGTAAAAAAAAAGTTGGGGAGCAGTTTACAAGAACAGATAAATAATCACCAGGCTATTTCTAAACTTGAAATTGTAAAATGAGCAATGGCCACATTCTCAGAAACTGGGTAGGTGGTAGATATTAATTTTACAGTTCTCACCTTACTAATGCTTTGACAGTGGATCTAACCACACTTGAGAGCAGGAATAATGGAGACACAAGGATATGAAACAGGGAGAGGGAGGCAAATGCCACTGATGGGGAGAAGTCAGCCTTTCTTGTCAGATGAGCATGGACAACAAATGTCTACAAAAGAGACAAACATCACCGTCAGCGCTTTGCCATAAAGAAGGAAACAGACTTCATATTTCATAAGCATTTAATTTACAGAATTTTAATTCATACTCTAGTAACAGGTTGAGGGATGCATGCTCTGGGCTGCTTGTGGTCCCAGAAGGCAAGCATGCATTTTCCATTCTCTCCCAGAGGAACTGCAAATATGTAGCAGGTTTGCATCCTGTTCTCCTCCTTCCCCAACTCCACAACCCTTATACTTGAAAATGCACTCATAATTAACACTATTTAGAAAAGTCCATACTTACTATGAGTACAGCTGCAATTGGTATTGCTGCATTCATAAAGACTGTGAAGGAAAACATGCAGGAATATTTAGAAACAATTTTCATTCTGACATTCTAAATGCCCAAATACTACTAGCACTGCTTTACAATGGGGTTTTCTACACTCTTACCCTGCATGTCTGTCCCCTCTATCACAACCTGAGGATTTAATATTTAATCATCACCTTTTCATTTTGACCTTCACTCAGCTTTATTTCATGTAAATAAACTACACAGATAAAGAATATACACTCTAGAGCTAAAATAGAACTCAGATATAAGCAACATTCAAACAGTAAAAGCTCTCCCCAGTTAATCTGTAGTGTCACTGTTTGACTCCTCTGGTTGACTGGCCATCCTTTTTTCAGCATAAAGCCCTGAAGAACTCTATAGTGTCAGATATTTATTTTGCCTATGTTTAGATGACCTTTAATGAATCTTCAAACATATTCATAAATTCTGTACTCATCCTTATATAAAGTAGTGGAGTTATTGCATGTAGCTCTAATTACTCGTCAGAGAGGAGAATTTGAAAATACAAGTATGTTAGTGTGTGTAATCTCAAAATAAAAGCTTAGGCTTTGAAAGACTTACATGTATGAAAGTCTAGAAGTGCATCTTTACACCTCACCCCCAGAAAATGTATTTTTCTGAGAAAAATGTTCTTTTTGTGTTGGAACACAAAGCAGCCTCTCATATCTCTTTAATGGTTCCATTTCCTGACCAGTCTTCACACTTTGTATCAACTCAAGGTAGTTACAAACTACCTTGTAGTAGTCTTGCTGTACCTACAGCACAGAAACTGTAAAGAAGTTGCTGTCTGCAACTCTTTCCTTCTGAATGCCATTAAATCCTTGCCTTTGCAATGTGCCTTTGAGACTGCTGCAGTACATGGGTTTGCTTTTAGGGATTAATCCAGTGAGAGAACCTAGCAAAGCCAATCAGCTTCTCAGAGATGGATCCTACTCTACTCCTGTCCACAGTACAAGATCATACCTGTCAAACAGGAAGCTGGATGGAGTAAATATCCTGTAGGGTTGGCAAAGCTTTCTGCAGTTAAGACATCTAAACTTCTTGGTGGCTTCCCAAGAAGCTGATCTCAATTTTGCTATTATGTGAGATCACAAGATCTCACAAGATACAAGGACTTCAAACTTCTTTCAACCAACCAAATAGAAGCCATTGGAATCTGAGGGTTGCTTTCCTTTTTTTTATTTTTTTTTTCCCAATTATGTGAGTGTCCAGAATAAAAAAAAGTTTTTTCTAAAATAACTCTATTTTGCAGCTAATGCTTTACGTTCAATTAATTTTAGTCAAAAGGACTTTGTTACTGGAAAAAGGTGGACTAAAAGCTGTGAAAAATGTTCAGTTGGTCTGGATATTTTAGTAACAGTAACCACTGTTATTTTCCTCTGAGAAAGCCTAGAGTTCTTTTGCTTCTGACACATTAGGTGAAAAATCATAGAAGTAGGAAAACCGCTCCTTTCTTTCTCTGTCTTTCCTGAGTTTTAATGTATACTAAATCCTGTAAAGATGTCACCCAACTTTCATTCTGGTGGGGACATTTAATTAAAGTACAGGAAGAGGTAGTTTTCATAATAGTTCTTTTAGTACACATGAATAATTCCGTATACATTTAGTCTGGATCCTGGCACAGGGGTGAGGCACATGAGATCCAATTTCCATGTGGTTTTGAAATGGAATTTTCTTGTAGTCTAGCCAACACTGCTCTGAAATTTGTAGGTATATTTTCTGCAATCCAATGCAAATCTATTTTTTATGAATAAAATAGCTCCAACCACATTCTTTATTTCTGTTAACAGGTATGTGTACATAGAAAAGAATTTCAGAGTCTATTCAACACTCTGTTAAAAGGACTATATATACATAAATCTCTTTTTTGCTTTCTTCGTGTTCTATAGCATGTGTCTGACTTTCTCTAGACCACAAACACATAAAATCATGGTCCTCTACTGCCTTTTAATTTTTTTTTCCCCTAAAGAAATTAAATCATGTGTTCCTACAATATTAGCTAATGTGTTTTAGACTGATTATGCCTCTCATAATTATACTTAAGGTAAGATAAAAGAAAAATTTCTCCTGTATTTATATTCCATTTTTAGTCTGACAAAGTGCAAGTTTGTAAAGGTAAGTGTAATTCTGCTAAAGTCTGAAGGTGTAAGGAACTCCTAGGCTGTAACAGTAAGAACCTTTATAAGCCAAAATTATAAGCACCATCAACATAAAGCTGCACTGCTTTACCCCAAGCTGAGAAGTTATGTCCTTTGTCCTGCACATACCTAAATATCACACAGAATACAAAATAAGAGTGCAACTGCAAATTTGGAATATTTCAAGGAGCATCAGTAAATATTTAAAGTTTTTCTAATAATACAGATTCTTATGTCATTGCTTCACAGGATAATCAGTACCGCTGGGATGAATACACCTTTCCCTAGCTGCTGCAAATGAATCTGTGAGGATTTAAAATCCCATAAGCCTTCACAGCCCTACAGCTGAACCCTTGGCCCTGACTATAAATAGATTTTAATGTCACATGAAGCACTGCAGACAAAGGGAACCCATGTATGTTGATCTGGGTGTAAGACAGAGTTTCTGGTCTTGCAGCCTGCAGCTAAATTCTGTTTTATGTCAAAGCAAAAACTCCTCTCCAAGACCACAGTACTTAGGATCACCAGGGAGAAATTCTGGTCTCAGAAGACAATGAATACTTCAATTTAACATCAGTTAAATTCAGTGGGATCACGATCTTTCTCTTAGAGTACATTACCTATGTACTACCTAGATGATAAGAACTAGGCTTCCTTCTTATCCCAGGAGATATTTGTACAGGTACCTAGTAGCGCTCGAAAACTTCTTGCTAAAATTTTCCATTTCATTAATATCTCACAGATTATATATTCTTCAGTTTGATTTTACTAATTATTTCTAAAATGTAGCAGTTACATAGCTATTGCACATAATCTCCTCAAATATAGAGTTCAATTTGCTGTAAGTCTTTTTAAAAGCACAATGAAGTCTAAAAGCAGTTTGAACAATAACAGGAGAGGAAAGAATCTGGATACAGAATGATCAAAATGGTATTTTTCTTTCCAGGATACAGAAATAGTCTTTAGAATCACTTATTTTAACAAGAAATCCAAATTTTGAGTAAGAACATGTAACTATTGTCTGTTGGAGCTTCAGTGAAAAGACAATGCCTGACACATATTATTTGTATACTCTGAATTGTGCAAAATGCAGAAAAACCTTCAACAAAAAAATTTCAACATCAGCTTCCTCTTGGATGCTGTGTTCTAGAAGATAATATTGCTGTCTAAATATAGTCTGTGAAACATTTGTCCCTTGAAAGCTTTTGTCCAGAAAAAGTCAATTCCTTGAAGCACTAATTTTGTCTTTTAGACGTATTTCCCATACAAGCAAAGTTCTACAGAATTAAATGGAGGATCTGACTAGATGGAAAGTGAGGAGTACAGATCAGAGCCTAAAGCAACTGAAATTATCTCGACCAAGAAATGGTAAACTCATTAGTAGCTGATAATTCAGTGGCACTTAGCTGAGCAGTGGATTACAATGAAGGAGCAGACTTACTGGATATGGAGGTATAAAGAGCAAAAGACTTGAGGCTAGTCATTTCTTTTTGTCTGGTTTCCTCCACGCTGCTGTGAAATATGTGCTCCCAAGCATAGAGTTTAAGGAGCTTAATGCCTCGAAGCATTTCATTTGTTTTCTTCAGTCTCTCGTTGGAGTACTCCTGCAACATTTACACACACATTTACCTGAAGAGTACAATAAAAACACTGGTTCCCTAAGCATAAGGATGACACAAAAATTATAAGCAGCCCCTTTGCACATTGCAGACATTATATCACAAACACCACTGCTCCCATCTGCAGGAATTTCTAGGTGACACTGACTCTATGATCACTGTATGATTGGATGCAAGAATGAATGCTGTCCACATTTCTGGAAGGATGCATACTGTTGATGGGAAGGAATTCCTCTATACACAGGAAGATGCACAAATAACTTTCATTACTACTACCCATGATCTGTGGTGGAAGAGATTTCAGCAAGCTCTGGCTCCATTACAAATTCCTGAGGCTTCCTTGGCAGTGCAACAGTTGCTGAAAAGGGGAATAAGGTTCAGAGCAGCTGGGCATGAGAATGCCAATGAAGCAAGATAATGTTTTCAGCAGTGATGCAGGTGATTCAAATTATAGACAAGCCAAGTGAGGGATCAAGGAACAGCTTGTGACTTAGCAGACCTCTAAGCTCCCCAGCTGAGGCACACACTGTGGGAGTTAGGACTGGCATAGAAATTGTTTAAATAAATCCACCTGATAGATTTCCACATCTGGGGTCTGGGTTTGGGTGCAGCATTCATACTTTCTTTCCCCTTGGACAGCTTGCCCTGCACAACTCACTTATTTGTGCACTGCCCAAAGGTACTTTAGTCAATGTCTACTGATCATCTAGATTTGTAAGTTGGAAGGTTTTTGAGGTTTTTTTGCTCTTAGGGAACCATACTTGCTGAAAAATATAAACCCCCCCAAAAATGTATTTACTGCTTACACTCAATCTCACATTCTTAAATGTGGCATGTTTGAACACTATGAAATGTTTGAGAAGCAATTCTGGGTCAACATCCATGGTTTGCTTTGTAATTCCAACCAATGCATAATTACCAGATATCATATTTATATCACAAATGAGTTTGAAGACACTTACCAACGTGCTTCGCTGGGCCTGTGAGAGTTTTGTTGCTACAAAGTACTGGACAGGTGCAAGGACTATGATTACTGCTGCTCCAATTAAGGCACTGATCCCAAGAAGATAGTAGAGCAGAAGAACTCCTACAATTATCTGTTGGGATAAAAAAGGGTGAGGGAAAGATCCTGGCTTCACTTGGGGTATTCACCACAAAGACCAATTTCAGGGTAAGGGACAATGTTCAACCAACATACAGCCACCCCAAATTCAAGCACTGCAAGTCCCAAGTTCAGCACTGCTGGCACAGCCAATGTGATCAGTCAGGGCTTCTCTCAGAGACCAGACACCCACCCAGTGCTCCTTCTCAGCCCGGGAACTCTATTTCTGTTTCTGTATTTCTCCCCATTATGCACAGTAAAAGGAAGTTTTACAGGTTTGTGTATCTTCTATAGTCAAAACTATTTAAAAGAACTTTATTTAAAAATAAAGTTTAGAAAAACAACTTTAAATAAAATTGAATTTAAAAATACTTCCAAATAACACATTATACTACTGAGAACACTCACCTCAGATAATCTCTGACATAAACTGGACCTGTTTTAAGGATCTACAGTGACAGACAGACAACTACTTTTGAAAAAGGGTTAGAGAAACAATGTAAAAAAAAAAAAAAAGAAGCTTTCTCTTTTGATAAGTAAGAATCTGGAGAGAAAGCCACAGTCTGGGTGGAGATGGTTTACTGTAAGCAGCTCAATAAACACAAACAATACATACAAGCTACAGAAGTTAATCATCAGTATCGTAATGACTGACTCCTGAACAATCTGCAACATTGACAATCTAAGTATTTAAAACTGTAAACTAATAAATCAGTCAGAAGACACAGGGATAGAAAGTTAATTTCATACATAATTTCCCTTAATTAAAAAATCTAAATAATTGAATATTTCCTTCAAGTGTTATCTACTAGTCTTGCTATGTTTGTACACTCTCATAACCGTCACAGAAAGTCTCACATCATTTCAAAGCTCAATAGTCATAGGCCTATTTCCACACATTTGTATGAATTGTCTGTTTACATGAAAAAAAAGAGTTTGTAGTTTCTACATTTCCACCAATTTAAAGCACAGAGAGAAAAAAGATTTTTTTTTCCTCAGGAACCCTCTGATGCCTCTCTACAGCTAAATTGTACTAAAACACGATGAGCCACAGTATTGTCTTAGAAAATATGCACTGACATGAAAGTAAAATCCCACTGTATATGCCCCACAAATCTAGTAAGAGGCAAGGTAAAATTGCAAATTTAACAAATGTATCAGTGATGAGTAGTTGAGTAATCTGCTTCCACCTGAAGTCAGGAAATTAATGACAGTCTGAAGCCAAACCAAACACACAAGGCCTCTGCCAGGTACCCCTGTCAGAGCTCTCCTCCTTAACATAAAATGGTCTTGGTCTTTACCAATCAAGATCTTCCCTCCCAGGTGCTTCATCCTGGGCAGATGCTGTGGGCACTCAAAACACAGGAAAGCTTTGAACAGTGAGAAGCCACTGCAGAATAATGACTGTCTGTTTTCTTGCTTTCCCTCACTACTGGGTTGATTGTCAAGGACATTGTGGGACCACATGGCTCTAAAAAGAGAGCATCAGCTTCTTCCATAGACAAGGAGAAAGCTATCCCAGCTGGATCCTGAGGGAGTTGCTAGCTCACAGCTGCTTTTCCAACCTTCATCCTAGCTACTGATAGGGTCAGTCTTTGCAATAAAAACCCCATGTTTCCAATAGGTTAAAAATTACCCCATTTTCATCTTTATAATGTGATAATACAGACAAACTTTTGAAATATGTTCAGCATGTATGAGAAAAAAAAAAGTGAAGAATTGTATCTGAAAAGAGCTGAAATGTTATTGAACATAATTCTATATCACATCACAAAGTACAGAATAAAGAATAAAGAATACACAGATAACATCTGAGCTCTGGGGGCCAGCATCTGGCAGATGGGATGGCTCTCATTACTCTTCCTGAGAAGGCAAAAAACATATCTAAAAAAACCAAGTCTGTGTAATGAAACACTGATTCTCTTTCATCAAAATCCCAAAGCTGTTCTCTGCTAGAGATATATATCAGGAGCAAAAAGCTCACCAATAGCTCTGGTTTTGTCTCTATTTATTGAGGATGGCAAATACTTTCAGCCAGAAACTGCTTTGTGGGCAGTTTTGAAAGAGACAAATGTCCTTTCATTATAAGTGTAAACTATCCCTACCAATGAGCCAGAGATATGAGAATACAGGATTTTTTAATAATCACAATGAAATCAAACAAGGGTGTTTACGAAATGGAAGCATGGGGGGAAGGCTTTTATAAAGCCTCATTTTACTCCCAGGGATTGAGCCAGACCTACTGAGGGCATCTTTCAACTGGTTGGCATCCCTGGGCCTCTTCTCATGGATTTCAATAACTTTCAAACAGTAACCAAAGGCAATGATAAAGCTCCCACTGACTCCAGCCAGAGCAAAGATGGGGCTCAAATTATCTCTACTGTATAGAAAACTAACTTGTCATGAATGGCTATTACAAAATCTACAGCAGATGCTGAAATGTTGATTGCTAGATTAAGAGCTACAAAACCATTAAAAATCTGTTTTAAATAATGGAGTTTGCATAACGTAGTATTAGCCATCTTTCAAGCAGCCAGTAATTGTTTTCACTGCCTCATAAAACAAGGTACTGAATGAACACTATGGAACAAGGTTTTGAAGAAGCCTTTGTGGCTAGTGTGACTCACTGATTTTGGCAAGGAGCGCACCACCCACAAAACAGGAGCACGCTCCAGCACTGATTGTCCTCATCTGGTAAGGACCATCACAGGGGGAATTTTAATGCAATTAATTGTATTTTCTGCAGGCTGTCAGGAAGTCTCTATGAATCTGTGACTTCTGGCACATTAGAGCAAAATGTTGTTACAGAATATGCAATGGAATTGGATTAATTCTCTGTTGCACTAAAGCACTCTCTATGCTGAGCTGCCAGAGAGGTCTTAGAAAATAAGTGTACATGAAATTGGTAGCTTGTACATAGTTTGTCTATAATAACTGATACTCTAGACACTATCATTAAGTGGGTGGACTCTTCTTAATGCTCCACAGCTTTTCAGCACTATCATTTTAGCAGTCTAGAATCACTGACTTCTAATTGTGCTTCCCATAAAAGGAATGAAAATACTCTGATATCCAAATTATTACCAACAAACTGCCAATATGTAACCATATATAATATATTTCATCTTAATTTATTTTCACTGTAATTATCTTCTCTTTTTCAATTAGACATCAATATTAGGACATATTCTTTGATAATTTCCACCCCTACTTTAAAATAATCTGGTTCTCATTTTTCCTTCCCCCCCCCCCCATAATTTTAGGGAAACCATGCCAAAAAAATAAGTCAAGTTGCTTTCTGAAAACATATAGATGATAATTGCTATATCCATCACGCTCCCTTAATTCGAGAAAGCAAAATGTTTTAAACTGCCATGCAAGTTCCTCTAGAGCAGATCAGAAAAACTAGTCCATACCTCTTCTGCAGGAGTAATACACTGGAAGAGAAATATGCATTTATACTGTGTGAAAGCAGCCACACTGTGACCTAAATATAGCCACAATCACCTTAAATCTTAATATTTTAACAGGTATGTTTTTATACATCTCACACATGTAGAAATCACAGTTAAAAGAAGCCACCAGTATGTAAACTGATCGTTTACACCTTAATGTGCTCACTACCCTGATCTGAGGCTTTGCACAAGTTTCATGGAGCTAACAAGAGTTTTATCAGAGATTCAGACAGATTACTTCCTCCTCCATGTCCTGCTGCAGTCTCAGAAGCAATCTACCCCCACTACCACAGCTACTAAAAAATCTGTGGTAACACAGCAGGTTTCAAACATGTGGCAAAAGTGTGAAGATTCAGGGTATTTCAGGAAGACACTTATTCAGAGAATGAATATTCCCCAAGACTGAGACTACACAAGAGGATACAAGATGAATTCAAAGACTCACTGTAACTGACAATAAAAAAGGACCTGCACTTCCCCCTCCCATCGCCCCCCCACAAGTATTTTCCTCACTGAGGGGAAAAAACCTCAGGGCAAATAGCTAAATCAGGCCTTTTTTGCACCCCCCCCAGTTGAGAAGTTAATTTGGTTTATCACATGACCAGATGATTTGAAGAGGAGCTGCTCATCTGCTCTGTAGCAGCTTGACAAAAACCGCTTGTACTGAACAGGAATAATTACAAAATCCACTAAATTTTAGTAAATATCTTTATTGTGAGAAAAAATCCTGATGGCCAGCAGTCTAGCACCTCACCCTTGGAAAGACATTCATACAGTTTACCCAGTTATCTGAATGGCTAACTTTTCTTCCCCATTCCCAACTTTTCAGTGTAATTTTCTTATAAGCTTAACATCTTACAGAAGAAAAACACTAGAATAAGATGCTGATAGACACATCAGCAATCCTAATCAACACCCCTAAAACCACATTATAAACTGCCTGGAAATACGATCTGCCAGTTGCACTCTATACACAGTCTCATGAATACCATTTAATTTTTGGACAAGGGCAAGCAACCCAAAATGCAAAGCTGTTGGATAGATTACTTGGTGTGTAAGTTCTGACTTACACATCAGTGAAATCAGCCTCTGTGTGGTGCTGGAACCAAACTACCCTTGTGACATGAACACAGTGAACTTTTCATCATGTTCTTGAAACTAAATTATACACCTAAAAACTATCAAATTCACCAGTAAGTGAATTTAAACTCTACTGCCTCTTCTCTTTATATTTAATGCTAGCACTGAAGCACACCCAACAAAAAATGCACCAAGTAGATGGAAGAAAGCAGAAAGACTTGCAGGGTACTGAGTATCAGATGAAACTTCATGCTTTACTGTCAGTGTTTTCAGAAAATTCTTAAATAAAAGTATAGGGTGATCCAAATGGGAAAGGAGACTGAAGGGATCAGATTGGTATTTAGATACAGGAGGCCAGAGATACCAGAGGATAAAGCAGCAAAACAATTTTGCATAGCAAATATGTTATAACAAAAACAAAAAAACCAACCAAACAAAAAACCTCACGAAACAAAAACAAGCAAACAAAGTCACAAAACGAAACCAAACCAAAAAACCCAAACCAAAACAACGACAAACTGTGGATTCGTGATCCAAAAACCAGCAGTAGTTTCAAGGGATGTCCAAAGGATCATCTCTACGTAATCATATTTATGTTACTTCTCTTGCTTCTGCTGGGATTCAGAAGACAAATGACTGCAATATCTTCCAGTTAACCTCCCTGATGTAATAAACAAATGCACTGCAATTCCTGCTGCACCCTATAAATTCTTGTTACAAATGCAAACAATTTTTGGCAGCAGTCAAGATACTAATACAATCATAAACACCTAAAGTCACAGATGTGGAATCCATTTCAGGCAATGTTTCTAAATGTTAATACCTTGAATTTTTATTTCAAGTTATTCTTTAACTTCTTTAATATCCCCGCTTTCATAAAACTCCCATGCATTGAACCACCACAGTCTGACAAAAGCACATTCAATCACCTTACCTGTACTGGCATAGCCCACAGGTTAGGGCAGAGGAAGAAGAACCACATCAGCTGATTTGTGTCTATGGCAACCAGGTTACAGATCTGGCCTGCTGTCATCTCCCCCATAGACATGTTAGAAGTTGAAAGCTGCATAATTTTATTGTATATTTTTGTCTGGAAGAGAGATCAAAAGGCACTAGCATACAGAAATAAAATGAGACTTCTAGCTCCATCTAAACTTCAGGCCCAACATGCTGAGGGAAAACAATATGTCCAGTAACTTCAGTGAAGAGAATAAGGTTTGGCCTTTTACATTACTTTGTAAAATTTAAAGCTACTATTATTCACTGATAAAAAACACAGGGCTGTTACCTGCATCGTGGTTGTCGAAGTATTCCATTTTTGCAGCCCTGTGCATCAATAAGAGAATGAAACCTTTATGCCCAAGAATGCCCAAGAAGCACATTAGCAGCTATGATTTATACCTCCAGCATCTTCACAGAGAACCCTTCCTGTAACTAACACTAAGATATTATTAGATACAATAAATAATCCTCAGTGTATTATAATCCTTGTTATTTTTCTCTGGCAACTGATTCAGGTCCCATCCACCTCAGAACAATGTTCCTGGCTGATAACATTGCTACATTTTGCTTAGAGAACCCAGTCCCATTACAAAGGTTAATTCACAGACAGCAAATGTCACAGGTACAATTCTGTACTGAACTAAGCAGCTGCCTCAGTGCAGAATCAGGCACCAGGCATAAAATAACTTAGTACAGAATAACAAAAAAATACTTTTACTGGATAGTTTGGTAAAAATCAGACAGGGCACACTGAACAGTGGCAGATTTACACAGGAAGAGAGAAAAGATTTAAAGAAAAAAATAATAGAAGAAAGTAAAAAAATACTGGCACAGAGACTGCCATTAACAGTGATCTGCTGCTTAGAGTGCTGACTTAGAATTTTCCAATTTGAATAGTCCAACTGGTGTTATCTGGACCTCTTATATCCAGAGCAGCAAATACAAAGCTTTTCTGAAACAAAATTTATTTAGCACTATTGTCCAACTATTCCTCTTTTGTACTTTGGTCCTTGTATTTTTCAGTCATTTGCAACTCTTCCACTCGATCCAAGTTATGATTGGGGGTTTTTTTCCCCATACTTTTGGGTCAAATTTTTCTTCCTGTAGAATTTTTCTACTTCATTCTAGTCAGGCAAAACCAATGGATGAAATCCAGAAGTCTGTCAGCTGACAAGTGCTTCCAAGTGTAAGATCAAAAGAGAATTAAACAATTAGGCTGCTATTGAAAGCATCCATCCATCACGGAGACTCCCCACAGCAGCCATGCAGCTCACGGGATAAATAGTGTAACTTATAGGTCACACTAAGCCTGGCTTTCATGCTGTCACAGGGTAGGTTTCAGTCAGTGCCTCTGGCAATCCCACACTGTAATCTTACACCAAATCCTCTCATTTCCAGGCACAGAGCTTTGTATGCTACATCAAACTTTGATCTGTAGTTGTCAGTTACACAATGATTACAGACCCCATTTTTGCAATCTGACTTATGCTCATTGCTTACAGATTCCACTGCGCCTGGCAGATTTTGTGGCATGACGCATGGACTCAAACACTACTCCATGCATTGGGAATACAACCTATCCTTCTGTCCAAAATATATTTACAATACATTTTAAAGATGTTTAATTTGCATGGGATGTGACATTACCAAAAAATGCCATTGAGATGGTACAGGTGCAGTTCACACCTAAACTACTTCCAAAAGTTACATTCAGTTGTACTGTCATCAAATTTTTACTTAAAGGTAAGAAGACATACAGCATTAGACATTAAAAATAAACTTTTATATAAAACCATCAAAATAAGATGCAAAGGAAACAGAACTCAGGGCTCACACAATTTCTAACAGCAATGGTACATTCAATACATTTCACTTCAAGAGAAGCATTTCAGAATGTAACAACTAAATAACTTATATTGACAATTAATGCTTATGAGGGCGTGAAAAGGTTAATTAGTAATATATTGGGTACCTGTATTGCGCCTCTCAAGTTGATTCCTGTTTCAATAGCAACATAGTATGATGCTTGCAGAAATGTCCTCTGCAGTAGAAGGGCAAAAAATAAGAGTACAGCCAAAACATAAGCATTGGACAGGAACTCTTGCGATGAAATGAAGAAAACACCAAGAATTTTAGTCTATAAAAAGAAAGAAAGTTAAAAATCAGTTGCAATGGTAATTTAATGCCCTGTTTTTCATAATTAATGAGCAGAGATAATCACAGTTTATTACTTTGAAAGTGCTCCCAACCTTGTCTGAAATTTTAGTTTCTCACTTCAAAGAAACAGTCTCCTAACATGCCAACTCAGTAAGCTTCACTTAAAAGCAAAATGACATTTATAGGATTTCTATTATCCTTCCAAAACTCTAGGACACTGAATAACTCCATATGGTCATTTATTAAAAGATGTGCACTGCCCATCATCAGAAGGGAAAAGTTAACATCCTTTGGGAAAAATTACTCACATTATTTTAACACCTCAGGTTACCAAACACTAAAAATGACCTTCAGAACTTTAAAAAAACCCCAAAACTCCCAGAACCATGCAAATTATTTTGGCCTGCAGCATCTTGTTCATTTTTACATATGGTCATTACCTTGTAGCAAGCTCAGGAGGTCACCAAAGTGCATTTTGAAGCATGTCTACAGTTTAATGGGAAAACAGTGCATTTATTTCATGTTATATTTAACAAGCTGACACCTCTGATGCCACAAGTTGAGAAGTTGTCTCACCATGGGAAACCTTAATTCTGTAATTAAAATGTCTCCATCTTTCTCCTCTTGGCTCCTTCAAAACTTTGATTGCTGGATTGTGCTTCCATTAAAGGCACAATTAGCAAGAGGACTCTTTCTGTTCCCTTTCAGAGAGATTCTTGCCATTTGCACTCCTGCTGTATCCCTTGTTCAGCACATTTTTTCTTGCCTACATAGTTTCTTTGCTGTTGAAGTTTTCACAACTGCTATAACACTTAATCAGCTATATTTCACAAACTCTCAGTGTCTGTACATTTTATTAGATCTGATCTGCACCTTGCAGTTAACGCTATTAAAAACCCCATATGGCAAGTTCATGAAGAGGCAAAATTTAGTTTTTAAAGCTGTTCTTTTGGCTGAGCTAGCTGGAAAAGGAACAAACTTCTCCCTACTCTTATTTATACCCAGGTTGCTCCAACCTGCACTCTTCTGTTGCTTAATGTGCACTAGCTGGGGAGCTAACCGGATTTCTTCCTGAGCCAATTCAAATCACTGAGATAAGAAAATCAGCCCAGGAAAAAAAAATAATAGGCCAAATGAACCAAAAAAACACCCAATCAGTGCCAGAGATAAAGCAAAGGAGAAAACAGGAGGAGAGGTAACAAGGAATGTAAAAGGAGGAAGATTTTAAAATCTCCATTAAATGCAGAACTCCAAACAATTACAGTACATGTCAGCAATTATAGTTCAGATAAAGAGACATTTAACTGCTATTTTACCTATTGTACCCAAAAGGGATTTTAAAGCCCTAGTTTATTACTTATCCCATAGCAATTCAAATAGGCTACAGCAGCATTTTATACTACAAATAGTCTATAGTACAATAAAAATGAGTTTCTCTCCCTGATTATTTACAGTCTTACAAGTTCAGGTTTTCAGTGCTGTCCTCCATGCACATCTGGCCAGTACTGATCATCTCTGCAGATAATACTTTTTACTGTATGTAAAAGAATACATTTGTTTTCCATGACTATGTTTGCCAAATCATGCTTGTCTAGCAGCAAGATTCTGGTGCAGCACTCATTCCCATCAAAACATTATATAATAGACAAGGAGGGAAAGTGAGATGAATATTCTCATCCTTTCTTTTAATACTCCCTTGAGGGAAAAAGAGGACAAACACAAACATAAAGAGCACACACTTGATGATAGCATCAAGATGTTTGCCAAGTTTCAGAGGCATTATGAGGCCATTATGGCTTACTAAGCATACCTGTGTTTAAGCTACTGTAGGTGTCTACACACACATCAGCCTGTAGGAAACACAGAAATACCTGAACACTTCCTGAACCTTTCACATATAAGGCAAATAACCTTGTTCAAGAAGTTGTTGGAAATAATTAGAGGTTTTATTTTCAGAAATAGCTTTGGGAATATCCAGTGTCCCACCTTCCTGACAACCTCAGAGTAACACCAATTCTCAAAAATTGCTCTAACAAGTAAAAGGTTGAGCAAAAAGTTGATATTTAAATGCACAGACTCTAGACTCACACAATCTTAATGTCAATACTGGGCCTTGTGACTTCTAGAGCTTCTTAAATAATGAATTTGCTGCATCTCTGCATGTGTTATGTCAGCAGCTACTCCTAATACTGGAACTGCTAATCCTAACGTTGCAATGTGGAAGATGCTACCAGCAAACTATAAAGGTTATCATTCTGTCAGTCTCTTCTTCAGCGTGAAATGATTAACACTTGGAGAAATCCGTGTCATAGGAACATTCTGGGATGGCCATAAATATTGATACTGGAGTTATAAATAAACATGAAGAGCACGACAGAATTTAAGATGCTGTCGTGCTCTAACTACAGCACTAACTAGAGCAGTTAATACTGCCTGTGACACCCATGTGATCTGAGTTACAGCTCCACGGTGGGTTATATCTCTCACAAAGGACCTGAGGAACAGAGCAATTATTCTCTTTGCCTTCAGTTTCACAAAGAGCATTTGTTTGAAAGATGCAGTTGACTCATTACAACATCTTAATCTAAACTATTTAAGATGCAAATGGGAACACTCCTAGCAGTAGAGCTGGTGTATTTCTTTCCAAAATAGACCAAGTTGGTTAGGTATGTGAACACACATGGGTATGCTCCTGAACATCCCAGACAGCCTCCAGATAATTTGAATAGAAACCCTTCATTAGAAAGATATTTCATCTAACCCAGCAAATGCAAATTTCAAACATAAACGTAGCTAGACCCTTACCAGAAAAAACAATGTCAAAACATAAGGAAAAGCCTTTTGGAGATATTTTAGCAAAGCTAAAATACACCCATAAGTGTCACTCATGGACTACCACCATCAGTGAATATTGCTGTTAGCTGATCCCAAATTGGTGTCAGTAACAACAGTTATTATATATACTGTATATTATATATACTGTATACTGTATATTATATATACAATATATACTGCTTAGCTAGTGAGCAAGAATACCAGGCTGGATGGAGCTCTGCTTAGACCCTAACCAGACACAAACTTTTCTTTTTTCTAGAGACACACTAACTGACACTTTTATAGGAAAATTTAAATAGGAAAATTAAATAGGACAATCTGTAAATTATATCAAATCACAATTTCAGCTGAAACAGTGTCCCAAACAAATTATTGAAAAGCAGAGCTCAAGACCTTCCACAGTACTTTCTTGCATTATAGTCCTATAGTCTCAATTTTCTCATTTCCTGCTTTAACTGGTTTCCATTGAATTACAATAAAACTTGCTATAATAAAGCTTCCAAATATTATGATAAGGGTTGCAAAACAGACAAACAGTTAATTGTAGCCTGAGGCCTTTGTTAAATTTTCTTCACTGCAGCTGATGGACTTCAATATTCAATATTTCAATATTCAATGACTGCAAAACAGACAAACAGTTAGTTTTAGCCTGAGGCCTTTGTTAAATTTTCTGCACTGCAGCTGATGGACTTCAATATTTACAGTGGACCTAATCCAAAGTGTACTTGAACTAATGGGTATATTTCCATTAGTGTCAACAGACTTTAGAAATAGTCTTATATCAGACACTGAGCTGCAGAAATAAACTGATCTATCTTGTAGAAATCCAGCCTGAGTGACCTCATCTTATAATGAAAAGATGCTTTCTGAGTTACATTTTCATTTTAAGTTAATCAAGAAATATATCTGCTTCCTCTTGGACAGCATTCATTTAAATAGCATCCTTTAAAAGTATGTTTCAGTTGATCTTTCAAAACTATCCTCCCCAAAGACACTAGAGGGAATTCTTGGTCACAGTTAAATTACTTGGCATTTCATGATGATGACAAAACTCTGCGTCAGTCCTCTTAAGACACCCCTCATTTTTAGAAATGAAAAGGCAAGCCTATTAAAAACACACTTTTCCTTTCTGATAAACACTCGATCACATACTTGATTCAATCTTTACTCAAGACTGAACCTAAATTCCTTATGGTATTGATGGGATTCTGGATATGCTTCACGGTTCTCTCAAATGAGGTTATTTTCCAGAATGCAAGGCTGGCTACATGCATGGCTCACATATTTTGCCCCCAAAAGAATCACAGAATGGATCAGGTTGGGAGGAACCACTGGAGGTCATCTAATCCAACCTCCCTGCTCAAGTAGGGTCATCCCAGAGCACATGGCACAGGATTGCATTCCAACTGGTCTTGAGTTAACTCCTGCAAGGGCGACTCCGCAAGCTCTCTGGGCAACCTGTTCCAGTGCTCAGTCGCCCACACTTTGAAGTTTTTCCCCATGTTCAGGTGGAACTTCCTGTGCCATCAGTTTCTGCCCATTGTCTCTTGTCCTATTGCTTGGCAGCACCAAGCAGATCCTGGCTCCATCCTCTTGAGACCCTCCCTTTGGATATTTGTATAATTTGATGAGGTCCCATCCCAGTCACTTCTCGAGGCTGAACAGGTTCAGCTCCCTCAGCCTGTCCTTGCAAGAGATGCTCCAGTCCCTTAATCACCTTTGTTGCCCTGCACTGGACATACTCCATCACAGTGTACAGGTGGGTTTCAGGCAGTACATTCACACTGGCACTTCCAGCATTCACAAATACAGTGCAAAGTCTCTTTCCTTGCTGAGGACAAACAAAACAGAGTCACAGCATCACTTCTTCCACTCCTCTCTTTTGATGACATTTTGACAGTACCTGTGGGCGGATGGTGTTATTTCCTTTTCCAACGTTGTGAACAATCCCAGAGATGCAGAGTGGCCCAGCGAATCCAAGCAAGTCAGCTAGAATACGGAATGTGCTGCTGAGAAGTAAGGGTCTTCCGAAAGCACAGCAGAGAGCACGCCAAATGGATCTGGATCCTTGGGGAGATGATGATCTTTTGTTCTGGTCAATATTAAATTAAAATTAGTAAGAATTATGTTATACATTAACCTCAGGTCTGATAAATAAGTGGTATTTTTATTATTGCTTTAATTAATTTATGATCATTTGTAATCTCTCAGGTAGAAAGCAGAGGAACTACAGCTACTGTTTCATTTTACAGAGTCAGAACAGAGCAATAATTTGCACTTCCCTCTACAAAAAGAATAATGATTTCTTTCCTACCATTATTAGGGATCGAGTAAGTGTGTTGTTTGTGGCCTACTGAGGAAGGAAGAAAAAAAAAAAGAGGGAGGGAAGTGACCGGTTTTTGTTCTCTGGTGAACACAGAGACTGGAAGCATACACTTCTTAGGCAGGATGCAAACAAGTTCTCTTAAAATCCTGTATATCCTCAGCTACCCCTGAGGAGTGAAAATTAATTTGAGCTGAGGTTGTTTCAGCCCTGAACTCTCCTACGGACAAA
Organism: Cyanistes caeruleus; assembly: GCF_971803275.1. Classification (NCBI taxonomy): domain Eukaryota; kingdom Metazoa; phylum Chordata; class Aves; order Passeriformes; family Paridae; genus Cyanistes; species Cyanistes caeruleus. The sequence goes on from NC_141706.1 coordinate 19,896,047, forward strand.
CTATAACTGAAATAACATGGAAAAAAAATAGCCCTGCAAGGCCTAATTAAAACTGACTGCATAACTGAATGTTTCTGGGGTCTTCTTAGGGGCAACAATGGTGTTCAGTGAACACAGTCCATGATTCCTTTCCCCATGAAAATGGAGGCCGTACCAATTTTACACACATTTAACCAGTAAGGGGTTTGACATGCATGTTTGATTAGAGAAAGTTCATTATTTGTACAAGGTAAAACTGAGAATGTGGTCTCTCGCTATATGGACTGCTATGCCAACTAATACTTCATTTGCATCTTATCTGTTTACATCACTTTGTGTCACGCTTATACGATAAAAAGTAATGAAAAACACAAACTCTGAGTAAGTAGGCAGACATAATTCCATGCTTTGCATACCTTCTGTGCCTCAAAGGCCTCATTAAGGAGAATGTAATTGGTCAAAGCTCTCATAGCAATGGGAAGCTTGCCTATGGTTTTCAAATCTATTGGTTTCTTATGGGCAGTCTTGATGAATGTATTCATCCACCAGTATGTTCCTTTGGATAACAGATTCACAAAGGGCTGCAAGAATCGGACACCAAGATCCTGGAGATCCTCAGGAGGTTTAACTTCTTTAGGAGTTTTGAAAAAAACATACCTCTGAAATACAGAAAAATGCCAGCAGAATCATGGTAAATGCGCAGAAAATACCAGTGCTCGAAGAATATATAAGGACATTGCAGATAATGAATGAATCAGTTTTGGTTTCTTAAAAGACATTTAAGTATAACCAATACAGCAATTGATTTCCCCAGGTACTGAGGATAATCAGAGGCATCCAGTCTAGAAATAAATAATTATCATTCACTATGACTTCTTACGGTGCAAAAATTTGTATACGTGTAGGAAAAAAACCCCACCTTACAGAATCAGAATCATCATGGTTGGAAGAGACCTTCAAGATCATCCAGTTCAACCACCAAACCAGAATCACCATAATCATCCCTACACCATATCTCCAGACACCTCTGGAACACTTTCAGAAGTGGCAACTCCACCACCTCCTTGGGCAACTTATTCCAGTTCCTGCCCCCTGTTTCAGTGAAAAACTAATCTGAATCTCCATGGTACAACTTAAGGCCATTTCCTCTTATCCTTTCAGTTGAGACATGTCAGAAGAGACTGACCCCCTCAATTATTTAAACACTACAGCCCCAGCATTGCTTTGAGTTCCAGGCAGCACAACATGAGACATGGGAGCTTAGGCACAGCCCTGAGGTTATCACTGGGTTCATCTCCCATACTACATTTCCTCACATTTTTTGGCTCAGAACATGGAGCTACTGGTGCTGCAGCAAGAAAATTTACATGGGAATATTTCTTTCCCTCCTAAATTTAATTTGTGCACAGTTGGTGAGTGGCAGCTGAAGGGAACTTTGGCATTTTTGTATCCAGCAGTCTCCAAAGTCTCAGTTTAGATTATGACTGCAGACACTGCAGAGGGAAAAAAAAAATATAGCTTGGAGGAACCCCAGTAGCCCAAATAAATTACTTATTGTAATTGTCTCCTGGAATTATCAATGTGTCTAAGATTCTACCAGTCTTCTCTTGCATCAGAAATACTTGGCTGTCATGACTGAAACAGAATAACTTAAAAATTTACAGCAAACTCAAACAGATGAAATTGATCTTAAATTAACAGCAACAGAATCTGGCATTTTTTTAAATTACAGATTCATCTGGCCTAGTAAAATAGTATTAATCTTTGATTCTCAAATAGATTTCTATTTCTAGCTGTATTTTTCTTTCTCCTTTAGTAATGCATTCTACAGCAAGTACCTAGAAAAGGGAATAAAAAAATACAAATAACCCAAAAAACAACCAATAAAAACCACAGAAGGAGACTTCTATCATAGTTACTTACCCTGACCCTAATGACATTGATTTCTACAGCTAGCAACATTCCATAAAGAACAACCAAGAGTCCTGTGAGGCAAAATCGAAGCTGAGAAAATCCAACCCCATTATCACAGAACTTCACAAATTTGATGGTTTTAGTTATGAAAGCTAAAGTCCAGTAGAACAGCAATGCTGTAGAGAAAAAACAAACAAATTAACCAGCTCCATAGTTGCAAAAATATATAATGGCATTATAAAATATAATTAAGGAAGAATCCAACAAAGTGCATAAAACCAGAGAGTGGCCTTTCTCATGTCAGACAGAAGCCTAATTTAATACAGAAAACATTAAAATATTAAGATAATGTTAGTTCTAAATGCCTTTTCTATTAGATTTAGTGATATTTCAAAAGTTTTACATAGTGAAGTCTGCAGAAGGAAGTTTCATCTGTTGTAAACGATCAGCTGAAGGGAAGGTGTTGCTCCAAAAGTGAAGGTGCCTGTGAATAATCATCTTCAGATTTGGTTAATGCCACAATACCTCTATGAATGTGGCTTGGAGGAAAATTCTGTGTGGATCTCTGGGATGTGTCAGGAACAGATATCAAAATACTTTGTCCAAACCTCTGCTGCACTATCGTTCAACACAAATTCCATATGTAATTCACAATGTAGCTCAAACAGTCACAACAGGGAAGGATATTCTGGAATTCATGGAATACAACTGTCACTTTTTAGTGTTCTACAAAACCTCTTGTCTCAAGGTGTTCATGCTACAACAAGCCACAGATAAATAATCCCTGTGATAAGCTCTGGTGACTTGGAAGCACTCTCCATACCACTCACCACACCGTAAGGCAGCTCCTGTTCCCTATTCTTAAGGAAATGCCTCCCAGGGTTATATTTTTTAAAATAAATCTTCCATTGCTGCTGTATCTGCCATGGTGCAACAGATGGAATGAGCTCTAACTGCCAAGAAAAGCTTGGATGTGTTTTCCACATGTCTTGCTGGAACACCAGAGAAAGACTTCAACCAAGGCATTAGCAACTGTAAGTCTAGCTTAAATATGGATAATCAGAAGGAAGCTGCATAAATTTCAAAGAATTGGTGGTGTTCCAGCTACCCTGAGGCACCAGAAAGCACCCTGGAGATGTACTCTGGGGCTACCCCTTTCCAAGAAAAGCTAAATTCAATGCAGAGAATCCGTGTGAGATTGGGGACTGCCAGAAATGAAGTTAAAACCTCTCCTTTAAATGAGGACAGGGAATGGAACAATAAGGAACACTGTGCATTAGGACATTTGCCAAGGGAGCCTCTCTTCCTCTAAAATTAAGAGGCCAGTTCATAAGAGGAAAACACTGAGTGGTCAGGCATTTGTGCACTGCACTTCAGTGGCCAATGCAGTTGTGGAGAGGATTTAAAAGATATACTTACCAAATTTCTCTGATACAACTTTAGCTTTTTTATGTGAGGCTTCCTACCATCTTCCCAACTTAGATTGCTTCTCATCCTGTATCAGACTGCTTCCTTCCTTTGAGGCACACTTCTTCCCTATTTACAGTGCTTCTGACTATAAAGTCTCACTTCATCCAAGAATTACATTTCATGCTGTTCTACTCTTAACCACCTTTATCTGTTAATTGTTGTTTTGTCTCATTCCTCTAACAGGCAGAGAACACATCCCTTTTAGAATGAAAGGGACTTAAACACTGAGCACTGAAAATATCCACCAGTAGAGGACTTCCAAAAAAAATTACCAAGCCAACAGGCATTTATGTATGTCTTGAAATTATAAATAAGAACTAGCAGAGCCATTCTCCTATTTGGGGTTTAAACAATGATCTATATGACTTTTTATTATTGTTATAACATTAATTTATCTTTTATCTTAGCAGTATTAAAAACTGCCAAACAACATGCTTAGGTGATAAACGGCCACTTGCTGTCACACTTCCTTAGAAGCATTTGAATTTACTTGGCTTGTCACTTTTGAATACAAGTGTGTCTAACCTGATCTGGAGAATGCTCACAGGCCACTCAAGGCTCCTTGGAAAATCCAATCGTGGGTCTATTCTTTAGAGATGATGCTTTCATCATCTGGCTGGTGAGTACATTTTGGCTGAAAGTTTTTAGAAATTATCTCTGAGAACATCCACTGGACTGAACTGCAAAGTGATCAGACCACAGAGGCATGCTTATATTGACTGCATTGCTTTAGATCTATTCTAGACGCCTAAATGACCTTCCTTTTTCTTGGGCCATGTAAGATACCTCAACCCACAACACTAGGGTGTGGATTCTTGCCTTTGCCACACCTCTGAAAAATAAGGCAAGGCGCAACTCCAACTCTTCTATACTTTTATTGAGTTAAGGCCAATCTAAAAAGCAACACATTTAACTGGATGGGATTTATTAATTAACCTGTGCCTGTTTGGAGAGAATAAGCAATATTTTTATGCAGGAACTTGCATTTTAGAGAATAAACTAATTCCAAGGGAAACAATTACAGTGCAAAGGGACAAAAATTTTTAATAAGAAAAATAGATCCCAGTCTAATAGTAATAAGACAGTCATATAATTAAGATTAGTTTAAAAAGACAATTTTTTAAAATAAAAAAAATTTTATGTTCCCACACTACCACCCATTTCAGATTAAAACCTCAAAGTCCTGTTTTTATTTCATAGTTTTCTCCTATTATTAATTTTTGAGGTTTATTTATCTTTAAAACAAAGAAACTAACTTAAAAAATGTGGAATCGGATGCTACCATTCAGTTGTGTATTTTAAACATCAAGAAAGCAGCAGATTTTCCAATCCAGTATGAAAACTATTCTAAAATGAGTCCTGCTTAACTGTACTGCAATGTAAATGTAATGCAACCATGGTGTGCAAAGAGCATCAAAATTAGCATTATTATGAGAGTGCCCTGGTAAACAGTACCACATGGGAACACCTACATTGTTGAAATATAATTACAGATCAAAATCATACCAGATCTTTAAGGGTCCACTGCTCTGCATCAGTGAGAGTTCCCCCTGCTGGGATTAATAGGTTTTGGATAAGGCTCTGTTAGTCTTTGCTTTAAACAGCTACCAACTCTCTCCAGCTGTGAGCATTCATCCTGCAGCTGAGGCAGATGATGCCTTGCAGTTTGCTGGAAATTCACTGATGCTCAGAAGCAGCAAGATGTCACATCAGCTCTTCTGCTTTGCTCTGTGTGCAACAGACCTTTTTTACACAAGCCCTGTTTGCCATACATCCAGCAAAAAGTTTATCACCAACTTTAGCTTTCCCTCCTGGTTCTCATTTACCTCATGAAATGAGGCTCTAAAGCAAAGCTGCTTCATGGCCACACTGCACTCTAGTGGGTTGACAGCTGAGTAAAGGTATAATTTAACTATCCATACTGGGCTCGTTTGCATGAAGTGCTCATTGCCTTGTCCCAGATGTCAATACAGAGTAGTTGCAAGTAAGATTAAAATATGAGAATCCTCACAGTTTGTGCAGTTAAGAACAAAGGATAGAAACTTCCAGAAATGTCTGTCTTAGGACAAAAAAAAAAAAATCAAAAAAAAAAATCAAAGACCATCTGCTTGTGAAGACTTTGGACTAAAATTCAATTCAGACAAACTAAGTGGGAAAGACTGTGATGGTCTAATTTTCTTTTTTGCCTAAGAGCTAATAAGACCAGGTTTTCTGAGGGAGTCTATTCCTTGGAAATACTTGCAAAATTAAAATTCATCCATAATAAGTAAGTGTTGGTATTCGTTGGTACTTTTTAGTATTCAAGTATTGTCCAAAGTTTATCCAGCATCAGCACTCTAAACACTGAAAAACATTATCATAAAAAAGAAATCTCTACTGAGCATGAATTATGCAAAAATGGGTAATCAACTACCAGCTGTAACTTTGTGCTACCCTTCTCAAAGACTTAACAGCAGGAATGTGGTAGTGACACCAAATTATTTAACACTGCATTATACATCTGAAATAACAACAAAAAGCTCAAACAACAAAACAACCAAAAAAACAAAACCACAAAAATCACTGTTTGCTTTACAGCCACTTTAACAGGCTAGCAATGCTTCCTGTGAGAAGGCATTAAAAAGACTGGGTTGACTTACTTAAAAAGCAATTAATGACCTCACCTGTTCATAAAGGATAAAAAAGATCCTACTTAAAAGAAAGGTACAAGAAGAAAAGCAGTCCCAAATGAGAAGACATAAAGGTTGCTAAGCCTGGATACAAATCTAAATCTTTGGAGAACAACTTTTTTTTCAGGAGTTACAGCCTGAACAGATATTCTGCAGAACAGGATTCTCACTTACCACAACATGTAGTTCAAAATAACATTCAATACTTAAAAACTTTCTCAAATATAGTTATTACTGACTTTTCCCCACCTGACAAAAACTAGAACAAAACTTTGATACACAGAGCTACAGTGGCATTAGCAGGATCTATTGATACAAAAATCCAGCTCAAACAAAATTTGATGAGCCAGGATCACCAAAGAAATAACAGGTAACAGAATGTGACTAAGCATGTAGACATTCCCAGCCTGCAGCCTACTTAAATACATGAGAACACATCAACAACTGCATGCAATGGATTTTCTATAGCTAGTTTATTCACAATCCTGCAAAATACAGAGTAGACTAGGTAGTTTTAATTCATGTCATTTTTCATTCAAAAGGCCTTAAAGCAGTTTTCAGAGGGAGTTTTAGAAACATGAAGCAAAAACAAGTAGACAAGTAACAAATCCATGACTAAAAGTCAGGGATGTCATTCCTTAACTCCGTGCATATTTCAACAGACCACTCACACAGAGATTTCTTCACGCTTACACACAACAGGCTGACATGCAAGGGGTTTGGATTTAGAGTTAACGATTTCCCACGCTACTTTTCCCACAATAGCAGTTTTTCCTAGAGAAGTCTTTGGCTCACTGAATCCCCGAGTACACTACGGAGACTATTATTAGAAGATAAAAGCATTAAAAATAATGAAATGTCTGAGCATACCTAGAGGGGTAGCTTTGATCACACAGGACTGCAGTGACCTGTCACGGAGGAAGCAGACACACAGCACCACAGCCACACTTCCAAGTGCACAGATTTTGAGACATACCTATTAACAGTTTGGGGAAATTGGATGTTTCAATATTGTGGTAATAGACAACTGATGTGATGGCTGCCAGGAATGCCATTCCAGCCGGCATGTACAGGTGTAAGTGGCGGGATTCAGAAACCCTTTAAAGCAAAAAAAAAATCTATTAAAGTCAAACCTCTCAGCTATTTAAATGCTTCCATCTTAATTCATGAACTGTACCCTGTACCCAGCTCTGATGTAAGATTTTCTAGAATGAGTTATGGATGCAAACCCCTCCAAGTTTTAATTGAACTTTTGCTCCTAAATCACACAGTTGGATTTCAAATTCCTCCCTTGTGCTGAAAATGAAAGGTGTGTACTCCTATTTCCTACCAAAACCAATTGGAACATTGTCTAAATTAGGACAAGCAGCTCATCTCCAAAATGAGAAAAGTTAATTTAAGCTAAACTAGTTTGGGAACTGTCCATCAAAATATGCATATAAGACCAACTGACAGCACAGTTCAATATTTTCTACAGAAGCATTTTCTGGAAGTGTTTCATTTTTTTCAGTTTAAAATAAGGAACAGCACCAAAGCACAGGAATTACTTACAGTGAATCTGTCTTCAGTGACTGGAAACAAAAAAACCCAGACCTTTAACAGAATCATACACCCTTCTGTTTTGTCCTATAAAGCAAAACCATGCTGATGCTTTGCTCTATGTAGCAGCAGAAGGGGTCCTGCCAAATACAGCCCTTTGGGAATATTGGAATTGTTGGGCAATGCTCTTGGTTTGTGAAGTGTTCAAGAGAAATATGTTATCCCCTCCTACTTATTTTCTCTTCCTTCCCTCTCCCCTTTTCTTTCTTTCACAAAAAGCATGTAGTGCTCTATGCTATCATAGGCTACACTTTCCTCTGTTTCCCAGCCAGCTTCACTAGAAGAGGCACCAGGATGACTTCAGGACACAAACATTCAGGGAAATTCACACCTTGTCCTCTGAATGGATTTCTTCTTGCTGCATCAAACACTACTTTTGTGGAGTTTGGAGAGACAAGAAGAGCTGTGCCGGGAAGGAGATGAAAGATCATCACATTTCTGAGAGCAGAACATTCCAAATGTCTAGCAGAACCACATGAGCTCACGACAACCTTTTCCTGCACCTCTGCTCTAGAAAGGAGATCCTTCCCTCAATGAAGATTGTGGTGAACTCCAGATCTGGCTGAAGCCATGCTCACATGTCATGAACACTTTCTCTTGCTGACAATAGGTGGATGTCAATACAGCAAAATGAGAAAGGATTCTCTGAAATTCCCAGTAATGCCAGGAGGTTTTGTACACCAGGGCTGAATTCTCAGCGAGGACAAAAAAAGCCAACAAGAACAGATTTCTTCAGACAGCTGAAGCTTCAGTAGGTAACACTGCAGCAGTGGGAGGTTTTTTAAAATCTGTTTATTTCACAGTTGCTGGAATTCCCCTATATAACTGCACCTCCAATAGGCCACTTCTATTGCTGAGATGCCAAAGCCTTTAGCACCCAGTTGCTGTCAAAAGAACTCACCACCATGATCCATTTTGGTTCTTAGAAAGCTGATCAGTTTCAAAACTCTCTTCTATTCACTGGAGCCCTTGCCAGCCTGCTGAGTGCTTGGGAAGCACGACTGTGGGTTGGCACTCCCCCAGCAGAGCTCCAAGCTTTGATTCTCATCAGGTGACACCTATTACTTAACAGCAGTGTTCTGAGTCAAGTTAAATAGCAAATAAACATAACGAGAGGCATTGCTAACCAGAAAAATAAAGGAGAAAACTCAAAGCAGGAGATTTTGCTCTGAGCATCCCACACCCTGATAACTCTGAATAAGCAAGAGAAAAAATCAGCACCAAGAAACATCCTATTTATATATGTTTAAGAGAAGTTAAAATAATAATGATGATATCATTTTCTACACCAGAAGTCTGCAGTGCATTTCACACTGGTTGGTGGATACTCGTTACATGGATGGCTAATCAGGGAGGATTTGTTCTATTTAATGAGGAGCTTCTATTTCATAATCCTTGGGCTCAAACTCATAATTGTTATGAAAAATCATGCCTCTCTTCATAGTAAGAGATCATATTCTTTGTTATATAATTAGTTTCTTTCATAATAAATCACTTTCCTGTATCACTTGTTTCACTCGGAATAATTTTTTCCCCACAGATTTCTGTTTAGTGACATCCTAAGCTGAATAACAGATGATGGCTCATGCTCACATAATATGAGCTGCTCTGCTCCAGGTAACATAGGAGACAGTGCACAATCATCAGAAGAGACTCTGCAAGGGCTGACATAAGGTCCAGCAGATTAATTTTTTTTCACCAGCAGATTAATTTCTTTCATTTAGATGAAAATAACTCAGTTTGGGGTGAATGGTGTGACCTACTGTGCACATGGGAGTTCCTCCTAATTAAGGGCTGTGGGACTGGGTCCTTGGACATAACACATATCATGAAAATGTCACCATTTGCTTGAATTGTTAGGATTTATCTATGATTACTCTTTGGAAAGATAGCGTCATTAAGCTGAACTAAAAATGATTAAGGTCAGTTGTGCGTGTGTACATCACTTGGCAAGGTCTGTGGAATTTCTGATACAAGGTTGGTAGGTTAAACAGTAAGAAAACAGATTATATGTTCATAACCACAAGGAATATGGTTTAGATAAGAACTCAGGGAGGAAATATCTACCCTGAAACCTTTAAATTGCTCAGTGCTACCAGGAGAAGGCAGACATACACTTACCCATCAGACACTATGCCCTCTGCAATTTCACACACCAGCACAAACAAGAGGATGAAAGTCAGTATCCAGCGTAAATTATGGCCAGGAAAATGAAGCCATGTGCTATGATGTATATGTACTTTGGAACTCTGACTTCCCCATCCTAAAAGAGAAAAGAGAATTATAGAGAGCTTTCTTAACAAGAGTGACACACAAAGCTCCTGCTTACAAGAAACCCAAACCCATGTATGTAACAACCTTGCAGACCAACACTGACACATCTGTGTTATTAAACACGCACGTATTTGAATATTATGTGCTCTCATTATCTCAATTCATACAGAATAAAATCAATAATTCAGACAAGACATAGCCTTAAATTCCTATACTTCTAGCAACTGGCTATCAAGTAATCACATGCACTAAACATTTTTCAAATATATTCACAGCTTAAATGACTAACAAATTAACGTTTTGACAAATACAAACACCATAATAAACACACTAGTTCTTTTCCCTTCAATTCTTTAAAAATGAGTTTTTTTAAAAAAAAAAAAGAAAAAAGGGTGTGAAGCTGTATCTCGTGAAAAATTAGCAATACCGACAGATTCCAGATAAATGCAGAGAAAACTAAGCAAGAAAAGAAAAAAAGGTCCAGCTTCAGCTGACCCCATTTTCACAGTCGTGCTGGCCATTTCCTCACCGGACCTTTCCCACTCGCCAGGAGCAAATGTTACTCCGACCCGTGCCGCGGCTCCCCGCGGGCCGCTCCAGGTTTGGAGGAGGGTACCCGGAGCAGTGACAGCCCCGTGCGCTGAACCACCGGGCCACCTACCGGCCCCGGAGGGCTCGTGACATCGAATCGCAGCCGCCTCGGGCACCGCAGGAGCCAGCGCCGCGGGGCAGGACGTCTAAAGGGGGGGGGCCGCCAGGTGCCTGCGACCCCGCAGTAATTGCTGGGAGTAACATTTCAGAACGCAACACTTACTTGTCAGGTTTCCCAGGCTTTAACAGCATATTTATTTCTACTTCCCGGGCTGCCCGTCAAAACGGGCAGGGTAAATCCTGCGATGTCCTCCGGCGCCAGCCGTTCCTACCCTGCCTGCGCAAGGGCTTTGACCTGCGGGGAGCCCCGACAGACGGGGCTGGGCCCCGCTGCCCGGGCGGACAGCGGGAGGGGCGGGGGCAGCCCGGGGAGAGGCGGCTGCCGGAGCATCCCGCAGCTCGCACCGCATCCCGACACCGCGGCAGCCTCCCCGCGCGGCACGGGGGCAGGGCCAGGCCGGGACACGGCAAGGAGAGGCCAGGCGGGCGGGGGGAAACGCGGCACACGCGCGGCAGCGCGGGGGAGGGAAACTCACGGCGAAACAAAGCCGGGAGCGGGGACGCGGCAAAGGAGCACCGGAGACACAGGGGCAGAAAGAAAAGGGGGACAAATGGGGGAGGCACAGGCGGACAGGAGAAGGGAGAGCCGCAGGCACCCACCGATGAAGAGGATGGGGAAGGTGATGAAGAGCAAGAAGACGTGCGGCACCACGTTGAGCGCATCCACGAAGCAGCCGTTGTTGAGCACGCCGTGGTCCACGTTGTAGGCGGTGGAGTTGCCCTCGTCGCCGCAGAACGCCAGGGCCATGGCGGGACCCTGCGCGCAGCCGGGCGCCGCCTCCGCCTCCGCGCACATCAGGCGGGGCCGGCGCGGCCGCGGCTCTGCCCGCACCTGCCGGGAGCGGCGGCGGCCCCGGCCCGGCCGCGGCCCCGGCCCCGCGCTCCGCCCGCCCCGGCGCTGCCCCGCCCCGGCACCGCCCCCGAACGGCCCCGAGCGGGGCGATGGAGGAGCGCGGCGGGGACGGGGGTGGGAGCGATGCGAGCGCCCCGTGACAGCCCTCGGTACCCCGGAGCGCCAGAGCCGCGTTCCAGAGCTCTGGGGGCTCGGTATTGAGTGCTTTGCGCACCGTTAATGTGACAGAACATTAAATATGCAACGCTAAATTAGTGATGACAGAGGAATTACAGATTACAGGAAGCGTGTTTTTCAACCTTATCAGCTTTTGCTTTTTTCTCCACTATGATAAAGATATTATTAGATTAAGTCACGTATTCATCCATACCCTCCTCCCAAAGGAGACTTCAACATTACATCCTGAACAGCTGTTGTGTTTGTGCCTTACTATTTTTTACCCCTGAGTTAAACCAAAACAGTTTCCCCCCCCCTACCAAAACTGCCTCAGTCTCTGAGAATCAGATCATTAATTTGAGTGGGCTCCAAAAAAAAGCATTTTTATGTACACCAAAATAATCTACAAATCAAACTTTCCAAACGCTTTTTTTTTTTTTTTTTTTTTTTTTTTTGAGTAGAAGTTAGCTAAACCAAAGCCAAATAAAAGCTCTGATCAAATACTTCTCTGCTGGGGGATAGCACTGGAAAGTGAAATGTGATGTGCATCAGAAATCTGCACCTGGCACACACTTCCCAGCACAGACTGAATCAATGTCCAAGATTCAAATGTCTCTGGGGTGTAGCCATGAAGTACTCAACAAAAAGATTCACCACCAAATCGTTTCTTTTGGAGCTCCTTTCATTGCTAGTCATGCCTTTCCCTTGCTTTGCTGAATATCTAACACAACTTGCTGCATCCTACAAAGAGAAATGCAAACAAATAATGCCCATTTATCCAGGCTGCAATCTTCAAAATGCAAAAGCTACAAGTTGGCTAAATGCCTCTGAGGGAAATGAGCCCATAAATGAAAAATTTCCTTCTCCCTTCAACATAACAGAGTACATTCAATTTCTAGGACAGACAGCTTCACTAATAGACCTGAAAATTACTTTTGTCATGCTGCTTTCATTGATCTTGGACAGGAGCAAAGAAGAAGCAATTCTCTGCATGGAACTTTATTTCCTATATATGGTCTTTTGGAGCTACAGCAGTGTGGTTAAGAATAAAAATTAAAAGACAAGCCCCAAGCCAAATTCTCTATGTATTCTCAAATGTGAAAGTTACACCCACATTGGAAAGAATCCAGCATTCATCTGAGCTTCTGGTCAACCTCAGCTCTGTTATCCAAATAGTTATTTAATAAACAGTATGAGCAGTTTACATGCAGATAATTTAAAAGTCATTTCTATTTTAGCATTTCCTGAGTCCCCAAGTGACACAAGATCTCTGTGTTACACATGAAGAAAGAGCAACAATAAACTCTTGCCAGTTTACACTCTGGGGGTTGAAATCATGGTTAAGATTTGAGGAAGAAGTAGCTGTGCCCAGAGAATTTGACACAGAAATTGAAGTTTGACATCATCTCTAAAGAAATCCAAAAAGTGAGCTCACATGTACAACCTCTGTATGTTTTCTGAACCTTTAGACCATCTTCCTTTACTACAAGGTGTCAATCACAACATCACAAAAAACGGTATCTCAAATAACAAAATATCAGGAAACTCCATGGTTTTGAACTTGAAATTTATCTTTTCAATGATTTTCAGACACAGCCTGGATTACATGGTTAATGTGGTGGCTTAAAATTTATGTTCTCAGTTGAGGTCCTACATGAGATCTGCACCTGCCACAGAGCTAAAGTTGAGTCAGAAATGTGTTGGCACCCTGAACAGAAAGATGGTGATTTAAATGGGGAATTAGTGACTTAATGAAATACAGAAAAAACCCCAGCCTGACAGAAATCAAAACAGTTGGTAAACTGAAATTGGTAAATTGAGCATTCACTGCAATAAACAGGGACACAAACTCTTTAAATAACTCACACTTCTAATAACAATGTTCCAATTTTGTCCCTACTGTTGCAATGAAATCAAGTGAGTAATATGGACAAATACTGGTCTTGCTTACTAAAGCATCAAATAATGATTTCTTTTTCACACACAAATGGTGAAACAGACATTTTGTGACTTTACAAAATAATGCTAAGACATAGTTTGATTCTTTTCTTAGGAAAGGCTTAGATGTCACTGTGGTGTCAAAGGACTGAACCCCATACTACCTCTGCTGGTCCTGTGGGCTTTGGGGCAGGTCACAGAGGAATAGAATTAGTTTCTTTCTCAAAACTGTGATTTCATGAAGCTTTGTGAAAGCAGAATTCCTTTTCAAAGTATAGAAAAGGTAAAGGAAATATGAAACCAACAGGCAGACAGCCATGTTTATCTGCATGTTGCAAATGCAACTTCATTTTCCACTGAAGTCCCTTTACATCTTATTTCTCTTTCTTCTGAATATTTTCATCTCACAAGAAGTCAGTTTCCTACTTCATTATTTCAGTGTATCTATTAGAAATTAGACATCAAGTTAAATGCTGGTAGCCACTAGCACATTCAGTAGGTGACTGGAAATATTTTGAAAGCATTTTGATTATGTAAAATTGATTTCCAGAGAGACAAGGACAATACTTTTAACTCAAGGAAAAATCACTTTTTATGCTTGCCTTGGAATTTGACTTTGTCTACAGGATACAGACAAGTCTTGGTTTTGTGGCAAAGCACTGACACTTTGGAGACACAGATATTCATTTATGTGGGAGGTTTAATTTTTCTTTCCTACTCTTGTAATTTGTTCCTCACTTATTCAGCTGCTTCACACTGACCTCTCTTTTTCATCAAGGAAATGCTCTCTTCCTAAAAATCATGGTTTGCTACTGTAGATCACTCTCCAGCTTTGTGCTTTTGTTTACATCTAGAAACACAGATAGAAAAGCCCCCAAAGTCTTGAAAATTCTGAACAGCCACAGCCCTTGTTCAAAGCTATGATAGTTAGGAATATAAATTTAGACATCTCTCAGGAAAAATTCACTTTCTTGTGTATTTTAAAGTCATTAATGGGACCAATTATAAATAGGAAATCTTAGGGAAGAAATACTAACAAAGCAAATTCTCACTGTGATTTGGAATTAGCTAAACTATATGCACTAAACTATGACTTCTGGTTCCTATTAAATTCTGCTCTTAAAAGAAGAGAGAAAAAGCAATATACATGTGTGGGAGGAAGCTACCAATCCCTTTCTGAAGCACATTGGGAAAGGCTGAGGGAAAAAATGGGAGAAAATCACCTCCAGAGAAAAGAGTTATTTTATTCTTGTGGAACAAAGAGTTCCATTCTATCATTTCATAGAAGAAGTCATTTAATAACAACAACAAAAAAATTTCTTTGAAAAATAATCTAAGGTGCTGCTATTAAAATTCATGCAATAATTATACACATACTCATAGAATAAGCATAAGCATACTCATAGAATCCTAGAATGTTGGGTATGGAAGAGAACTTAGAGATCATCCAGTTACAACTCCCCTGCTATGAGCAGGGACACCTTTCACCAGACCAGGTTGTCCAAAGGTCCATCCACAGCTGGTCTGGCCTTGAGCACTGCCAGGGATGGGGCATCCACAGATTCTCTGGGCAACCTGTGCCTCACCATCCTCACAGTGAAGAATTTCTTGACATCTAAACTAAACCTTCCTTCTTTTGGTTTAATAATTGTGCAGACATTCACAGAAATAGCTGTTTTTTTCTCTAAATAAACCTTATTAATATTTAATTACTGTGCCTCATTAAAAATGAAGAAAGAGCTTATGAGTAAGCAGATCTATCTTCGAGTGGAAACAAAATGCAAACTCTTTGTTGGGCGATCATCTTCAGGCAAACACTCACACAAGTGTTTTAGATTGGAACAGCTTAAGCTTTAAGTTGTTTAAGTTGTTTAAGTTGCTTAAGCAAGATGTTCAGACATCTTGTGGCTTCAGCCACATCAACGACCTCTATCATTAAGTCATTTTATGAAGCATATTCTCCAACATTCAATATAGCATTCAACCAATTAATCTTGCTTTGAACTAGCTCCTGAATTTAACAGTAGCTTCTTGGTTCAATAGTGCCAGAGCAGGGCTGACTTGGCACCTGAAACCTGGTGAAAAATCTCACTTTCTGTTCATTCACTCTCCTTTGCAGTGTTAAACAAACACAGACACATTTGGGGCTACCTGGCACAACTCAGGGTGAATCACCTGACGGGCTGCAGGCTAATTCCCTTACCAGCCTGACCTAAGGACATTCCTGATGCTCCCGTGCCGTCCTGAATCACTAGGATTGTCCACAACAGCAACAACGCTAAACCAACTGTCTTTTCACTCCCGACTATCCTTGTGCACAGATGAACTTTTACAATCTCTGCATGATTTCACTGATCACCTTACACCTTAGTTTCATCTCCAGTATCTAAATGTCTTGAGTACTCTCTGTGTAGTACTTGTACTACAAGTGTTGTGCTTTCCTCAGGGGAATAAGCTGAGTGCTGTGAACTAACCTGTGCCAATAAACAGCTCGTGTGCTGGCTCCAGTGTGGTATTCTTCAGCAAATATTATTTTAGTTACTGATTCAGTTCAGTGCTATTATGATGCTTGCCTTGTATATGGGCTCTTGTATGTAAAAGATTATTCTGCCTGTTTATACTAAAAGAATTACACACACTAACAAATAACCATAACAATTATCCAGCACTAATTTCCAAAAGATAACAGGGCTAAAAGGCACTGGCCTTTCTTGGAACCCTTTCAAAACTACAAATTAGACTGAAAACTAAGATATGAATTGTTTTTTGAAGATTATTAGAAACAAACCAAAGATATCATCCTTTCCTTTTCAGAATATAAAATGGTTTTCTGCTCAGGCATACAGAGTTTCAGTTAGTTGATTTATTTATTGACCAGCAGGAATTGCTCCAGGATACCCTCAATTTCTCCAGTGGGTAAAATCGACACAACAATTAGAGAGAAACAAACCAATCAATTCTGATTTGGATTTGGAATGTGTTTATCTTGTGCCACTATTTAACAAAATTATGCAGAAAGTTAACAAAATGGTTGCTGTAGCTTAATGAAGTTTTGCACTTCAAAATTTTCTTCTATTTATTTTTAGTAGGTTGCAATATGGCATTTATTCTATCTCCTAAAATAATGACAAAAAATCATATTATGGATGCATTAAAGAAACCAAAACATAAGTATGCCCAAAAGGTTTGTTCCTGTATAGCAAATACTGTTAATTCCCTGTTGTGATTTATCACATACCTAATTAATTTTAAAAGGTCTATTTCAGGAGACATTCCTCCTGAGTTCAGCCCACATGCAGACTACATTTGGGATTTTCAGAGTCTCAAGGGATTTAAAACAATCAACACCCATAAAAATATAAAGAAAATTAATTTAATAGTTTAGTAATTGAACTTACAGCCAGTAGTATTTTTTTCTATCTTTTTTCTATTTTCATGATGATTTGAACCTGAAACTCATTATCTCTGGAAGTAGTACAATGTTGTTTTTTGTACAGCAAAGAGTTGTACTTGGATTTGTAGGTGTGAAGCTCTGCAGGAAATTAAATTTTCTATAACAGTCTTACCTGGCAGCAGTAATTCCTGAATATCTTCACTTAGAGCAGATGCTCACAGCCTCAGCCCTCAAACCAGCCAGAGTTCCTCTGCTCTGGGTAACTATTCTTTATATTGTCGGTATTTAGGAGGAATCAAGTAGCTTTTGTAAAAAGTCAAAAAGTAAGAGATAGCTGTACAACTCCTTCCAGTATTGGAATTCAATGTTAGTTTTCACTCTCTATAGAAAGAGAAAAGTATTTTTTTAACATAGTCTATAAATTTGTATAGGAAAGTTAAATATTTGTAACAGCAGTAAGTAAGACTGAGTACCAAACCTTCAAAAATCCCCTTAAGCTGGGAAAAATAATGCAGAGTCAAGGGCTCTAAAACCAGTTTGGATCACATTTAGCCAAAGAAAAGAGGAAAAATTCTAAACTCCTACTCTGAAGCAGCAAATGCAAATAACAGAAAATAACACCATGGCAGTCACATTAGCACACAGGAAACAGGCTTTGCTGACACAGGCCAGGCTTCCAGCCTCTGGACAACAAATAGGTTGTCCTTAGGATTCAGGGTCGTGGAGTGTCTCAGCTGTTCATGCAAATGTCACAGGTCCTTCACACTGTGAATAGTACAGAGGAGTCACCTCACCGACTGATAGTGCCCTGGATTTTGAACATACTCCACTCTTACAATTAGGAATTCCTTAAGTGGCTGAAGTAATGGGTGAGTGGGAGTAGTGGATATTCAGAATAATTTTAATGTGTTACACTGTGCAATTACAAGTTGCCTTGTCAAAGAGCAAATAACAGAAACAAGAGCTTTGTACAGCCACAGCATCCCTTGAAACTGAGTGTAGTAGAGAACAGGTTGAAAATAATTGACAGATTACACTCCAGAAATATTTAAAATAAAATACTAGAGCGATCAGCAGTCCTGGCTTACCAGGACTCACCAGGGAGGTCCCAGTTGACTGGAGGTTAAAAATGTGGCACCCATCTACAAGAAGGTCAGGAAGGAGGATTCAGGGAACTACAGACCTGTCAGCCTGCTGTCAGTGCCCAGGAAGGTCATGGAGCAGATCATCTTGAGTGCCATTATATGGCACAAATGTGACAAACAGGGGATCAGACAGGGGTTCATGAAAGATGGGCCCTGCTTGATCAACCTCATCTCCTTTTATGACAAAAGGACCTGCTTAGTGGATGAGGGAAAGGCTGTTGATTTTCCTATCTGGACTTCTGTCGCTAAAGGACACAAAATGATTCACACGAACACTTTTCAGCATTAGAACAGGAAAGAACTTACCTTTATTCTCTGACTCCAGTATTTATAGATTCTTGACAATGACCAGGGATTGGATAATTAAATTACTACCTTCCCAATCACACTGGTCATGCGAAATGTCCATCAAAAGATGTTTCTTAGAAGGAACGTGATAAACAACTTCTGTTGATAGAACTTTCATGGGCAAGTAACTTAAACTATGAAAACATTATCTGAAGGTTTTAGTTTTCAGGGCAACAGACTTCAGGAAAATTTCGACACCATTTCCTACAGCATTTTCCTAGAGAAACTGGCTTCCCATGGAGTGGGCAGGGGTACTCTTCATTGGGTAAAAAAACTGTCTGGATGGCTGAGCCCACAGACTGGGGGTGAGTGGATTCCATCCAGTTGGCAGCCAGTACCAGTGGTGCTCCCCAGGGCTCAGTGCTGGGGCCCTCACTGCAAGGAGGACACTGAGGGGCTGGAGTGAGTCCAGAGAAGGGAAATGGGAGCTGGTGGAGGGTCTGGAGCACAAGTCCTGTGAGGAACAGCTGAGGGAGCTGGGGGTGTTTGGCCTGGAGAAAAGGAGGCTCAGGGGAGACCTCATTGCTCTCTACAACTGCCTGAAAGGAGGCTGTAGCCAGGTGGGGGTTGATCTTCACCCAGTAACACGTAATAGGATGAGAGAAAATGGCTGTTGTGCCAGGAAAAGTTTAGATGGGATATTAGGAAACATTTCTTCACCAAAAGGGTTTCCAGGCCCTGGAATAGGCTGTCCAAGGAAGTGGTTGAGTCTGCATCCCTGGGGTTATTTAAAAGCCATTTAGACATGGTGCTTCAGGACATGATTTAGCAGTGAACCTGGCAGTGCTAGATCAAAGGTTGGACTTGATAACTTGAGAGATCTTTTTCAAACTAAACTATTCTGTGATTATGCTTTTATTCCTATGTAGGAATAAACAAGAATATTTAGAGGTGAATATTTAAGACATACCAGGAATCTGATGCTGAGTTGCACTTACTATACTATTATGATACAAGTGGCAGCAAACAATTCTAGGTACCTATATCAGTGCAGGATGTAAAGCAGTTGCAGATTTCTCTATAAGAGCTGCTCTGAACAAAGTATGAGCTATTGGTAAGAATATGATGTGCCTATTATGAAAATTTGTATAATTAAAAAAAAAATCTACATTGTTGTGGTAAAGAAAAAAAAGTTGGAAATGTTCTTCGTGTTCCTTATAATGGTTTCAAAGAGAATAATTCCTGTTTCCTTCAGAAGTAGTTCTCTCAGCACATGTATTAGTTTTTTCTGACTGGCAAAACCACAAGGCTGAAGATAATGTTTTATATTGTAAATCTCTTCTTAAGAGATTTGTTGTAGGTTTCCTGAAAAAAAATAGGTATTTTCTCAAAGCTGAATGTTTTCCTCTCATAATAGCATATATTGCACTGTCTGAGTCTGTAGCATTAGATATGAAAACAATACTGACTGGTGAGTGCAGCAGTCAAGTTGTAGTGTGCAAAAACTGTAAACAGAAGTGTGATTGATAGAGCTGAAACCCTGCTGAGGATATAATGAGAACTGACCAGAAGTGTGAATGAATGCTGTGCCAGGTTCTATAGTTTTTTGAACAAATAGTCTATGAGACCAGGTTGTAAAACATAGGAGACAGAAATGCCTTTCTTTACAGGAATTAGTTTGCAGAGAGTTTGCAGAGTCTCTTTGGGTGGAGACTCATCCTAAAACAGTCTCAGGTACTTCTCAGCCCAAGTCACGACTCCCAGTAGGTACCAGGGCAGCCATGTGCTGGCACGAACACCCTTGGCTTCCCACCTGACACTACAAGGGGATGTGTCAGAACCATCTATGTAGGGCACAATTCCCACACTCTTGTCTTCCCTCCCACATGGAATTATTCCCGATTCTTTCTCTCACGGCTGTAGGTAGCCTTTCTCAGCATGCTTTCCCCAGGCTATATTTGTCTCCTGTGATAAGGCAGCAATACGAGCCAGTGGAAACGTTCTGCACGTCTGCATTTTGGCAGCCCAAATGTGAAGGGCGATGTCAAGTGCTCAGCCATGGAGGTTTTTCACGTGCAACTCTCAGCTGTCTGTTTTCATCTGCAGCTAACAGCAACACAGTGGGGACAAGAACAACCACATCCGCCTGGAGAGCACTGGCGAGGGATGATTCTCTCATGTATAGCCAGGACATAGTCAGGACATGCTCACAGTAACTGGGCAGAAAAAGTAAGATTGCTTGTTACATATTCCCAGTCCTGGAACTCGCCGTGGCTCCTTTAACTAACTGAAATTAAGTTCTGAATTGACCGTTCTTTTCACCACATTATAAAAAATCACTTGCCATTTCCCCATTTGCTCATAGTTTGGGCAATGAAGGCTCAAGATATTGTAAGATAAGGAAAGGATCACGCTACAACTAGGTAAAAACTCCTCTCTCTTCTACAACTGGGAACACAGCTGACTATAATGATCATTGCCCTGTGACTAAGAAACCACATCAATATCAAAGAAAGCACATTTGAGATTTCATACTCAGGTGTTATCTAATTCCTAGGAAAATGGTGATGTCCCTTGTATAAAAATCACTTGCATTGTCCTAGTGCAAAGAAGGGTAAGTATTTTGTCCCTTTGTGTCCTTTATAAATCTAGCCACTTTCCCCCATCTATTTACTACGGTATTTTAAACATCTGTTCATGTACATAGAGGTTTAAAGACATCATTAGAAAAGGCAATACAAGGTAATTTTATCCATGAGAAGTTATACTATTTCTGATGTACATCAATAGGATAATAGAAAAAAACATCTCTGCATTTGTTTTTCTGGCTAGAGGCAAAGAAATGTGAATATTGTCACAGTTGACTACAAACAAACACAACTTTCCTGCAGCAGTACAATATGGGACAAATCATTACAACTTAATGGCAATTTAATACACTTAGTTAACTTTTCCCTGTGAATGATACAACCACAAAATATGCCCACTACCTCTGTTTCAATCAGCCCTATGAGTGTTAACAGAAATTCATTGCAATCAAATTCTCCAAGAAGAAAAACTACATTATAAATTATGTTGCACCCACCTGTAAATTCTGAAATGACTGATGAGAAATTTTTAAGTTAGTTGGAGAAAAGACTTGTGTGTCCTCTCCAACTGGATTCTTGCTATATTGCACTCCTCTGCAATTAGATGGAGCTGCCTGATTTCCACTCAGGAAGAGTATGCAATTTCTTCTGTCCTAGCAGGTTAATAACTTTCAGAGATCTGTTTCACCACAATTCTTTGTGAATAATCAGAACAGGAACATGGATTTCTCCTCTCTTTCCCTCTGTTCTTACTTGTGGTTGGAATTGCTGCTAATTAAAATCTGTTAATGGGTGTCTCTGCTCTGTAAATTCCGTATTTTATACTGGGCGGGGGGGGGTGTGTGTGGAAGAATAACAAAAGTACTGATAGTTGCAAACTTATAATCTACTTAGTTTCAAAGGGTAACTCTGAAAAGTTATTTCACCCTGCCAGGGAAATACTTAATGGAAGATTTTAGTTAAAGCTTCATTTTCTCTGGAGTGCTTCTAGAAGTGTTTTATATCTAGTGTTCTTTGCATTCTGTTAAGTGGCATTAATCCTCAAGAGCCTCAAGCCGGTGCCAGCGTGAACATGGGGTCTCAGTACTTAAGCATCCAGAGCTGTTTAGGGGAAAGGCAAAGGCAAGAGAAAAAAAATCAGGAAAAGTAGTTTGGAACTCTCTCGGTTTTATCTGCGTATGTGTAGCTCTGCATAAAGAATAAACATTATCAACTTTCCCTCTCACTTTCTTACTGTTTAGAAAAGTCCTTGTCCTCAAAAAGGCTGTCTGATTTCTATCTTGCTCAATTTATGTTGGACGAATATCAGTCTCTTTCTCCCAAACTTTACTCTAAGCAGCATATAAACAAACTCTGTTATAGCTATTGAAGACTAATGAGTTTTACTGATGTTTGCAAGAGAAATGGTGAGAAAGATAAGATGAGGACAAACCAAGAAAATGAGCAGTGGGAGCTGGTGGGAGAAATAACCTTTAAAGATTATTTGAGAAAATGAGGAGGAACTAAAATTCAGTATGAATACTAGAACTTTAGCATTGACAAGTTTCCATACTAAGCATGTCCAGGACTAAGGTATCAATTGCCTTCAGATTTTGACTTCAGGCCTCCATCCAGCAAAATATTTAAGTCTGAGTAAGATTATTGAACTCAACCTATGTCAATGGGTTGAGTTTGCTCATATGCTTTAATTTAAACATGTGCTTAAGTGCTTTGCTTGTTCCAGTCCATGATTGCTTTCTAAGTGGCAAACGTGTATCAAGCACAATTCAGGTGTGCAAAGGATACCCATTGCTAATCATGTAGCAGGTTTTGTGAATCATGAAGCCACTCTCTGCAGGACAGCAGACTCCACGTTTTTTCCATGTAGACAAACATTCCAAGTTCAACATCAGCTATTCAGCTTTATATATCCAAGAGCTGCCAGTCTGCAACTTACTTAATTCCTTAAAACTTCTTTCTAGTGGCTTTTACACCATTATGGTATGCATCCATCATCACAGCTTGGAGAACACTTTTTTTTCTTAACTTAAGCCATGATCCTCTGAAGCTTCACATGTCAAAAACTTCCTTTCTAGAGAACAGAAAATTTACTGATTGCTTTTCCTATGCCTGTCTCCACTTCCTCTTTCATCCTAAATAATTTCAGTAGAGAGCAAAAATAACTCAAGTTATGTTGTTGCAAATATAAGTAGAGCCTGATTCTCTTCAAAGTGATGTGCTATTATCTGTATCCTTCAATGACACATCAAATGTGGATCTAGTGACAGAGGATGAAGTATTCCAGCAGAGGCCCCCAGTATTCCAGCAGAGGCAAACCTCTAGATGCCTCCCCCAGGAAGAAGGAAAGAAAGCATCCTAGTCAATCTCCTTAAAAAATTTGCATGACCTGTGAGCAGGAGACTCCACCTGGAGCCACATCAGATCTCAAGTCTGTAGAAAAGAAATTTTGAAATCAGTTCCAGAAATTTCAGTCAAAAACCCAGAAACCTCCTGACAACAAAGATAAGGGCAAAAGATAAAATTGGAAAACAACAGAAAAACACTGAAGGTCAAACTCAGAATGAGGACCAAACACTTATTATCTTATCATAAATTGATTGCAAGGGACTAATCTGATTTATAATCCTTAGGGTCAGGTTCTTAGATTTAAGACACTGGCTTTTCTACACTAGACCTGGTCCTTAGATAGTATAAAGATATCTGTTCATATCAACAGAGATCACAGGGGGATATTTCTATGGTAAAAGGTGGCAAAGAATTCCACGGCAGCTACCCAAGGTCTCACCACACTTTATCAGGGTCAACATACAGCTGAAGCAAACAGGAGGATCTCTATAAACTTCTGCATATCAAACTCCATACAACCAGATATGCATCCTTTGACACAAAGCTGTGATTTTCCACTCTTTTTTTTCTTATGGTGAGAGGGATTACAACAATTTACATATATTCAGAGATTATGTCTCATATTTGTGAAGTGCTGAGATTATTTGTACATGTGTGCTCCTCAAATTAAGTTGATTTTAAAAAACCTTACTGGTGTATGTACCCCTCCTTATGTTGTACATTTGTTTGTGAATAGAGCATTCTTTAAAAAAAACCATAGCTTCTCTGAAATGTATGCACAGTTTCTAAAAGATGCAATGGCCATGTGATAAATAGTTGCTAAATTATGAGTTAGCAGAATGGCAGTAATAAATAGATCAAAGACCTCCCTATGCTAATGTCCTTATGAGCAATAAACCATGGTATTTCATTTCCTGTAATGCATGCCATGGTTCTGATCCATAGGGTCTCACATTTTTTGCCTGCACACAGGCACGCACAGGCTCACAGAGCAGATGTGAAAGTCACAAGTCCCTAATGTAATTCATGCTCCAGTTCAGCAGCTGGGGCGGGGTTTGCTAAAGACAACGTGGCCAAGAAATTCCTGAGAGAATAAGAATGGTTGTTAACAGTTCTGAGAAAGTCTTCCTCTGGGTTATTATCCCATAGAGAGAGATAGCAGGGTTTGGCCATCTTAACCAAACAAACAGCTATGAGAAACTACACACATTCCCTCTGAGATTACTGCAAATGAAAAACAAAAAACCATCTTCTCTTAAAAGTGGTTTGAAGCAGTCATGATACTATCAGTGAAGTACTTGGACTTCTTCCTGCTTTGTGCATCAGGTCACAGTTTCCATACTCCCAAAGGAAACTGAGCATTGGCTGAACAAGAGAAAGTCCCATTTACTCTTACTGTTATCTTTTCAAAGCTGGCCTTGTTGAACAGGGGTAAGGCACAAGCATATGTAATGACTGACAGCCACCAAAGAACAATGCAGTAAAAACTCAAAATGGGCACCCCTGTTTAAATTATTTACACCTGGGACACCATTCACACACATCAAAGTAACTGAAAGTGAACTTCCTTAAAAAGTGTATTTTCTTGTAGCATTTTCCAGCCCCTTGAGCTAGCTGGAAAATGAAAGATGGGATGCAGTTCTAGGGCACTGAAAATCAGAAATACAGTTAAAAAACTACCTGGCTAATGGCTTAAGGTAATTTTAAAATTTCAGAAGTGTCAGGCTCCTTTCTCCTGACACCACCTCATTACATTACCTAGAGAAACACAGGTTAAACTCTCAAAGCAACATTTTCTTAATATACCTGTAGTACTGAGCAGGAACTATTTCCTCAACTGCCTCTCATGCATTTTAAGCTGTATCCAAGCAAATCAAGTTAACAGGGTAGATGGGGAGAAGACAATTCTGTGACTAAGAAGGCTACAACTCAACTGCTGGTACTCCCACAGATCTCCCAGCTCAATCTTCTGTGCTCCTTCTGTCTGAACAAATAACACCAGTAGAAATAGTTCTGTGTTATGTTTCTTAGTGTGCTGAGACAGTGTTTAGCACAATCAAGCACTGAAGTTCTTTACTGGTGCATTTTTGTGGCTCTCTATTTGCTGGTACAAAACATCTGAGCAGCCCTTGAGAGAACACTGGATAGCACCACCTATCTCTCTGATGCATTGTCATACGGTCCAGATGGTTGCAGTACGTAGGCAACTGGGAACCAAAGCAGCAGGAGAAGTACATCCTCCTGCAATTTCCTTCTGGTGCTGATCTTGATACATTCAGCATTTAGATTAGTTTGTGGTTAGGAAGTCTACTGGCCTGGGTAGATGCACGCTAAGACCTAGCAAAAAAATACACTGTAGCAACTGTGGTAGCTTGCCAACTATCAAATTATGAGATTTGCCCCAAAAAACTCTGTAAAAGATTACTGCAGCTCAGCCAAGGGAAAATTGCTTTCGGTGCAGAGTGAATTCTGAATTCCACAAGGGTGGCAATCTCTTGCAAGTAGGTCTGTTATTGAAGAAAAACGTAGAAATCTGTGTACTTTAGCAGATTAACTATTACTATAATGTACAAACCCAGAGACAAATAAGAAACTAGACTTCTTCCATTTGGCAAATGCAATTTTATTTCTGGATTAGTTGTAAGAGTTCAACATTTTAAATATTCTAACACATATACCCTGCCACACATGTTAATTGGCATACTGGAAGAATAGTGCAAATAATGAAAGCAAACCAACATAAGTAAACATCTGCATATAAGTACAGAGTTCTCAGGAATGTAATTATTATTTTTATGTGCTTAAGAAGAGGAGGGCTTCCAAACCTTGAAAAGGCAAGACTTCAGTGGGAATTTGGTATACCAATGAACTGTCTCTCAGTAGAATAGGTGAGAAAAATTGAAACACAACATAAAATACTGAACATAAACTGGCAGGTACAAGAAAGGAAGGCGACAATGACATTTCTAAGGAGGTATCTCAATAATATAATTACTAAGTCTATGACTGTAATAATACTTAAAGCCAAGCTTGTATCAATTTTATGGTCTTGAGGAATTTACTCAAACCTAAGGCACAGAATAACCAAGAGAAGAAAGTTACACTTAGTGGCTTCCTGCACACTTTAGTTACATATATAGGCTCACTGAGAACAAAGTACAAAACAGCAGACTGTGAATCACACCCAAATTTTCCACCCATGACTATATGAGGGAGGAATTTTTGCCACCAATACAAGTACTCAGGAGTATGAGTGTGACTATGCATAATGATTTTATCTGAGCTACTTGCTAGTTATTTACCCTGCTGGTACAGAAGATTCTCTGTACTGTGTGGACAACACAATCAAAATTATTCATTATAATGCTCACATTCTTGGTATCCCAGTTCTTCCACCAGTAAGGTCTTTATGCTCAAAAAACCCTCAAAACTGAGACAAAAATGGACATTAAGAGAGCTATAGGAATATGAGAACAGGAGTTACCTGTGTACTTTCCTATTTTCCCAGGAAAATCACTATCTAGGAAGTAAAAATATAATTTTTTTCACACCCAAACTGGCCTGTGAATGTGTATTCACAAGTGCTGCATGTGGGAACAGACATCTGTGTTCTATCTTCATTTGTCATTTTAGAGTCTATTTCCAGGAAAAATGAAAGATGATCTGCAAAATTTGGCCCCTCAAAATAGCAAAAAGAGATCGAGCGCTCACAGTCTGAACTATGCTGGTCAGCAGTTCTTTTTAATCATGCTGGAAAAAAAGTTTTGCTGTATGTCTATAAAATGATAATAAATTATTCAAATTATCAGAAGTTTCTAGTTCAATTTACAGGTCAGTCAATAAAGAAGCATTTCATGTGGTTATTGATTCTCTATTAATTTACTGAGCAGCAGGTTTCTGCTGAGGAAAGATTCCATTCCAGTAGTTGTAGTCTTCCTTAAAAAAATGTCCTGTGGTAAAAAAGAAACAA
The DNA here is from genome assembly GCF_971803275.1 of Cyanistes caeruleus. Classification (NCBI taxonomy): domain Eukaryota; kingdom Metazoa; phylum Chordata; class Aves; order Passeriformes; family Paridae; genus Cyanistes; species Cyanistes caeruleus. The sequence continues at coordinate 19,923,341 of NC_141706.1, forward strand.
ATAGGGAGAAATGTGCTGTTAGCTCTCATGCAACTTTTAATCTTTCTAGTAAGCACAGTTTTTAAACTGGATCTTAAGTAGTTTTGATTTGTATTGTAAGTAATAATTGGGAAGACCCACATGCAACAAGAAATCTTACCTTGGTAATTCTAGAGATCTATGACTGTACTTACAGTGATTACAGCCACAGAGAAACCATACACAGGAAACTGAATTTCTGAGACAAGGATAATTTCAGAACAAACCCACTGTATAGGTATATGACAAATTAATGAATTTCGGTAAAAACCAAACACTCATGAATACTTGTTTACAGGCACACTGTGAATAATCTAAATGGAAACTTGTTCTTTGGACAAGCCTTCACAAGAAAATAATTTGTAGTTGCTTATATACTTATGAACTCCCAAAGCCACAGCAATGGTCCACAGATAAGGAAAAAACCTTAGGTTAATCCTCCTTGTTTAGACAGGGCCTATTTATTTAATAATCTGGCAGGTGATAAAACCAATTCTGCAGAGGATCTCTGAGGGACTTTATGAAGTAGAAACTAAATACTTATATTTTAATAGCACAGGCATGGCAAAAGCCCAAAGAACACTCCAGCTCCAGCATGCCAAGAACAAAAGGAAGGATGGCAAGCAATGCACAGGCAGGCACATGCTGAAAAAATAACACAGCCTCACGGTGGCCAGTCATGTTAAGCCAGGCGTGCTATTCACCATGAGGGACACTGCAGTGGCTACAGCTGCAGGAGATACCCTTGTCTGTACACAGGTGCACTGCCTTCAAAAACCTTTCTGTGTGTGTTGGGACTGACTGCTGATGAGGGAATGGTAGGGCTAAATATACAAGATATGAAAACAAAAATAACAATGATAGAGTTATTTACTTGCCTGCTAGTTTATGCACAGGTATTAAACAAAATTTCATGTCAATCTACAGTTGGTATTAGCCAGTAAAACTGATTTACTGTAATTGTATTATATTAAGAATATCTAGCATTCTGCACAGAACAGGAACCCAGGTTAACAGTGACTAGAAAACCTTGCTCTGCCATATTACTTGGTAGTAAGGATATCTTCAAATCTTCTCCTTCAATCAAACTAGAAAATACGGGTCTTGCTTTTGAAACTGTTTGTCCAACATAAAGCAAGTTGCATAGATTTGATAACCCTATCACACTTGTAGCTGTAGATTCTTCTGTTTCACACCTATGCTGATGATCTTTAAAACAAGGATTCTATGAACACTGCCAAGACACCCAAATCACTTCATCTTCTGAAAATTTTACGTAAGTTTTCTTCGACAAGAACAGTAACTGCAATCTAATTAAGAAAAATCAAACCAAAACACAGAATTAAACGTCTGGTGGTGATACAGAATGCTTACGGGAATTTGTTTCCCTAAATTATGATCTAGAGTGAATGATTCAGACTGAAGTTAAGTGCAACTTCTAAAAAAAACCAAAGCCCAAATCCTCAAACTTTAAACTGAAAGAATGAGTGTGTAGTCATATACAACCAATTCTGAGAATCACAGTTTTGCAGTCTGGGAACCACTGCTGTAATGCATGGCAGCTACTTATCACTATCAAATTAGCAACAATGTAAAGCAGGAGGTTATACAGTCCATAAGAGGAAGAAGATACTTGAAAAATGTGTGACAAAAAAAAGCAAACTGGTTATTGTTACTTATCTTTTAATCCCCAGAGAAAAAAGCTGACGCACTTACATTTCATCATCATATTCTTTTGGAGGTGATGCTGCAATGACTAAATCAATCCAATCCTGAAAAAGAAAAGCACAGGCAAACATCTGCTGCTAAATACTGCTTTTAGAGGTGGCCAGTGCTCCACCATGGAATGTCAGATAGATAATCAGGGAGATAAACTGTTCCTAGAAATCCACAGGGAGCAGCAGCAAGGTCTCTATTAAATACTTCCATAGGAAGACCATTCCTGATTTACTTGTTTGGTTTGTATCTTGAATTTAAAGAAAAATCTACTGTTGCAAGAAGATTTTTACAAAAAAATTATTCTAAGAATCATCCTCTATTGGTCATTTGAGCAATGATTACAGCTCCTGCTGTGGAAACACTCACTGTAGCTGAAGGGCAATGTTGCTTGTACGTCAAGAAATTAAAGATAAGCTATTATCAGAAAATTCCAATCAGCTTGCAATCTTCAGTGTCAAAGAGTGATTCTACATATAAAAGTGCTATAAACACTCAGAATGTAATGTGTTTAAATACCAATCTTGACATGTGGCTAAATGCCATGAAATTTCCCAGTCAATTACATACATGGTTTTCAGGGATGCTACATACCAGCATCTTCTGCAGATTTTAGCTTATTTTGAGAGTACCTGACATACCCACTGCTTTTGGTGTTTTAATCTTGTTTGTGTTGACGTGACAATGTCATGACAGAAAAGTAGCTCTCATGTGATCTCTGTAGATAGAATGAAGTAGTATTCCAGGTTACTTACCCCACCCATGTTCCAAGATTTTGCTAGAGTTGCTTGTGCTTCTGCCAGCTTGCTGTCAATTAATATCTTGCCATTTACAGCCAGTATTTCATCCCCTTTCACTATGCCTCCTGGGGAAAAGAAAAATGTGTTATACATACATGTAAGCAAAACAAAATCCTAAGAGTGTTTTCTGTGCCATATTTGTGCAGTAAAGACTATAATGAAAAGTGTTCTCACTGGATGCGAAGGTCTACACTAAAAATCTTAGGAAGTTTGCTACAGACAAACACAAAAGGAATTTTTAAGCATGGAAAAGCCAAGCTAATCTCTTATTGATCATGACCAGTAAGAAACTAATTCAATATGATTTTCCACTGTTTGTCTGCTTGGGTAATCCAGCTATACAGCTTACAAACTGTGACTGACTGTAGGATGTTACTACTATGCTCCATCACTGTAAGTGTTCAAGGCCAGGTTTGAACAACATGGTGTAGGGCAAGGTGCCCCAGCCCATGGCAGGGGCTTGGAATTAGATGATATATAAGGTCTCTTGCAACACCAAAAATTTCATGATTCTATAAAAATAGCAAAATTCATTAAATTCATGAAGGAATAAAATGGCGTTTGTCAAGGGTTTGCATATGGTCATTGCTTTGCAAATGTATGCGTAGTGTTTGCTCCTTAGAGCTGATTTTGACTTCCAACCTGGAAAGAAGCATGACCAGTTAACTGGAACTGGATTTGAAGAGGATGGTAAGAGGACAGCCTTAGCTATGAGAGATCCTAAAAGGAGTGAAAAGAGCACTGAGGAGATCAAATGACTGAGATGTTTTCACAGCAAGAGTGACTTGAATTTAGGTGCAGGCTGGGACAAGGACAGCCAAGACAGTGTAAGGGAATATTGCCCTCGCTGTTGACCAGGTCATAAGAGTTCTCAAGAAATGGATGGCAGGTACTTCCCACCAGGTGCAAAGCCCAAATGTGTTGGTGAGCACGTTCTTGTGCCTTCAAGAGCAAAGCTTCAGAGGCTCTGGTCTTTAGTTGGGTTTTGGGAATACACCCAGCTGCTTAACTAGACAAATCACCATTCAAGGTAGCAAAAACAACAAAACTAAGCAGTGTAGTGTAGCTAATACACCAGAGAATCAGGTGTTGTTTTTTCTAAAATTTAAGCAGCTTATGTGGACTGCCCTAAAACTTGAGACCGAACTTAGGTCCTTGGGCAATTGAAGTTAGCCTTTCAGTACCAGGCTATGAAATCAGCCAACTATTGTCAGCCAGTGTAAGGAGACACTTTGCAGTAGTATTCAAATTCCCCATTGTTACTCACCATGTTTGTCTGCAGCACCGTCCTCATAGATGGCAGACACAACAATCTTTCCAATTGGAGAATCAATTCCTCCCTCAACTGCAAGGTCCAGTGACCCTTCCTATGAAAAAAACGGTTCTAGTTCTGAGAAGTCTATTGATTTTTGCCATTAACAGGAGCTTAATCTTTCCTACTTCTCATTAAATGATGCTGTACATCAAATGCTTATATGAACCTTTTAAATATCTATCAACCAACACAGTATTTACCTTTTTTATTCTTAATAGTCGTACATCTTTTCCCATAATTTGGTCTGGGGTAAACTGTGAAAAGACATAATGATTAATCATTTCCACTTTGTAAACACAAAAAAATTAGGCTGATCTATGTAATTTATGGGGAAAAGGGACCTTTCCCTCCTCTAAAATAGTGTAAGAGGAAGATCAGAATGCCACATCACCTTTTCCTGTAAGAACGCTCCTTTTCTACATGACTAGAAAAGACAAATACATAAGACCCAGAAAAGCAACAAGCAAGAATCTTACCTACTCCCAGCCCTCAAAATCAAAGATTTGGCTTTTTTTTTCCCAGAGTATTTCATATTAAACAGTGAGGCATGTTTAAATTCTCTCCTTACCATTGAATATGGATCAAAATCTTCCACATACTTCTGGAAGCCCTGAGAATAAAATGACATTTAATTGCAAAAACAGCAACTCACACACTTAACACACAAATTCCATCTTATTTATTAGTGAGAGAACATGTAATTCTGTAAGCTATGAAAGAAGACAGTAACTGGAGAAAAGCCCAGAGAGACAGCAAAGAGTCCATCCCGACAGTCAGATGACATTTCAAAACCTCATGACAGATCAATAATTTGAGTTGGTCATATCATGGAGCATTTCTGAGGAAGCATTTACCACCTGTCAGCTCCACGGTTCCTCTCTACACCTGACAGAACAGAAACAAATCTTGAAAGCACCACAGGCAGGTGTGTTCTGCCACACTCTTTGTAGCAACATTTCTTGGGATTATCAACATGTTGGATGGTAACAGGTAGAAATGACAGGCTCCAGTTCACCTGTCAGCAACACTACTCCACACTGTCTGGGTTTTAGGATTCTTTTTCAGCTCCCTTCTCTCCTCCTTCATGTGGAGTTTCAGGGAGTTGGGTCCATAATACAAGGAAGTGCATGACAACAATTTGTTGGACAATTTGCAGGACAACAATATGATCTTTGTTTTCATGTGGTTCTGTGGAGGACTCAAAAGTTTTGTCAGGGAATGTTTGAAATGCAGATGATACTGCAGTTAGGCACAGCAAGATTTAAGCTTTGAGAGGATCCACAGAATGTGGGGCTTAACCCTTGTCAGACCAAGACTGCAGGGAAAAGCAGGAGTTACCTTTTCTGCAAGTATCGGAGCTCCTGCATCAGCAATCAGGAGTCAATGGTGTTTGAGCTGCAGTTTCTTGAGGATTAATAGCTACAAGGTGAAACTGTATGGGCAATGCTGGGGATTTATGAATGCTCTGCACTTACCCTGCATGCTAAAGTAAGGACTTCAGAGCTTAAGAAAATCTTTACTGAGGCACCTAGTTCCCACTCTTGTGGCCTGAAGGTGCAATAACTGGGTGATACGGGAACAGAGAACCACACAACATTTTGCAGACACAGCAGGCAAACCAATACCTTACACAGACCAGTGGTTCAGTGCGTGATCAAGCTTGATATATTCTTTATTGCCATCTTTTCTACTGGATCCATTTGACAACAAAGACTATTCCACTGTCAGACTCAGCTAAGCCTTTTTCCACTTGTAAACCAAACACCCAGCTTGAGATTCCTGTGGTATATTTAAGGGCTGGTTGTTAAATGGCAAAGTTGCAGCAGAAAATACTAATGCCTCCTCTGCTATACTCTTTATCACCTCTTTTGGTTGCCTCTGGGTTCTGATCTCACCCATAACAGCACTGCCTTATTTGGGTTTGTTACACTGCATTACATTTGTTAACCAGATAAATGAGAATTTTATCATAGACATCAGCAAGGGTAAAATTTAATCCTGGGGGAAAAACTTCAATCAACCATTCATTCATTTACGAAATGTATTAATATTATGAACCATTTAACTAAAGCTGTAAGAGAAACATTTTATAATGAAAGTTACCTAAACAATTAATACTTTGAATAACTGAATTAGTACTGCTTTTGGAATCATGGCTAAAGTAGATATCTATGGGTTTGGAGCAAGTAATTTAGAGAAAAGAGCTCCAACCTCAGCCAAGTCACTAAGTCATTATGTAATCTAAAGGAAGTCAGTGAACTCTTTGTCCCAGGTTGTCCTCATGAAAAACAGATGTTGTCCTTGAAAGAAGTTTTCCTGGGAAAATAATCTTTAAATAGGAAAAAACCCAAAAAACTTCACAAAAACAAACACACAAAATAAAATTTAAAAAAAAAACACCAAAAAAACCAATCTGCAAGCAAAATTCATAGAAACATAGAATAACCTGAGTTGGAAGGAATCCACAAGGATCACCAAGTCCAAATCCTGGCCCTGCACAGTGACACCATGCATCCAAGGGCACTGTACAAATATGTCTTGAGCTCTGTCAGGCTGATGCCTCTGGGAGCCTCTTCCAGTGCCCAACCACCTTGTGGGTGAAAAACCAATTCCTAATATTCAGCCTAAACTGTTATCCCCTTGGGTTCATATCACTGTGTATCACAGATACATAAGACAGAAAGAAGACATGCACTGAACTGTAATAAATCTCCCCTGAAATGGACACCACAAATTCAGAATCAGAGAGTGCACTCCATATCCAAGCAGGGACTAATGAGCCAAGGAAGACGAAGTGGAAAGCCCAGTCCTAATCCTACCCTCCCACCACTCAGGACATTTCAGGTAAAAGAGTTAACAACATTCAAATCCCCCCCTGACTTACAAAAACATTCAGAGGACTGAACTTAAGTTGAAAACGGAACACTAAAATATTTGATTGCACTGAAACAACTCTGTCTGGACTTCCAGGTGAAAGCTGAAGTTACTACTTAAAGAAGAAACAACCTCTGAAACATAAGCACTTATACTAATGATACTGCTTCCCTGGTTTCTTATAGTCAAGAGCAATTGAGACCTGAAATAACAACAACAAACCACAAAAAAACAAATAAAACCCAAGCAGCAACAACAACAAAAAATAACTGAAGGAGCAAGTCATGACCAGAAATAACAATCTTTTCAAAAAACCACCCCTTTTGAGAACACAATTGTTATATATTCAGAACATGCTGGCATTTACTGGCAAATAAATAATCTCAAAGCTGTATCTTTTTCAGTCAGTTTTCCCTTCTAGATATAGATTGAAGCTGATTAAAGGAAGAAAAAAAGAATTATTAATGTTTTACTGCTCAAAAGCTCACACTGTGAGGTCACTATTGTCTGCCAACTTTTCATATAACAACAATGCATCTAACTTGGCTTAGCAATGACAAAGGGGTCTTGTACAGAAACTGGCACATTTGACAGCAGTGAAGAAGTTTAGCATAAAGTTCACTTCTTCAAGGAACCATCCATTGGACCACCAGCCAACCAAAGACGAAGAGACAAAAACTTCATCCTTATGACAGAGAAAAGCAACAGAAGTAAAAATGCAGTTGGAAAATCCTACACAATACAGGAAGGCTGAATTTCCACCACCAGTTCCTCTGATTTCCTGCCAGTAACTATGTTATGATGATAGCTCTGTTTTTAAAACTGATAAAGAATTTTATTACTGGAAGCATTGCAGCTGGACACTAAAAGAAACAGGGAAATCTTGGTAATACCAGTATCAGATCAACTTATCAGTGTTCAACTTTCTTAAAGGTTGCTCTTAGCCATATAAATTACAGATGGTTCAACCTGAAGGATTTATTCTCATTCTTCTTCTGCCTAGACTGGGAGGAGCCACAAGCACACACTTAAAGCTTACAAATACTAGCAGTTCTCATGCACTAGGGCTGTCTTGCATCCTCTGTTTTAGAAACTGAGCAACAGAATTGGAAAGGAAAGTTTTAAATCTATGATCAGTCAAACCAGAAGTAGCACACAAAACAAGGAAAATGTTATTTTACTTGTTTTTTGTTAGATCTAAATGATGAATTGTAAACCACCATCCTTTTAAACATCTCTTGTGGCTGCAAAAGAAAGAAAATTGCCAAACCAGGAATTAACTTTTTGCTGTAAATAAGTATCAGCTACTCATAAATTATTTTTCTGCTTATTTTGCTCTCCCAGGGACTTGATAACACTTGCACTTGTTAGTGCTTGTTCCCTATATCATTTCAAAATGAGAGAACACACACAATGAAATAGTACCAAATGCAAAGTGGATAGAATTCTATAGAAACTACATAAATAATGCACATTTCCATACCACAAGATTTCTTTAAAATATTCTCCATGCCTGCTTTTACAACTCATCTCTATAAAACAGTTCCTGGATGTCTCATCCTTGATATATGAGAAAAAAAAATAAATTAAAAACCCCAACCCTAAACATGGACAAAATGGTAGACAATAATTTCCAAAATACTGAGAAGTAATGATAAATATATATTTATGCATTTAAGATTTGCTTTCCTACCAGAGATATCCTATACTGAAGAGGTGAATTCTATTATTAAATGGATTTTATTGAATTGCTTTTGGCTTCATGGTCTCAAATTTCATATTTATTCTGTTTTTCTGTCACTTCCACTATTCTAACAGAACAGTATGCTGTAGTTTGGAATCACTTATAATGCAGAATATCTTATTAATTTACAAAAATTTTCAAAACTGAAATGGGTTAACCCCCATATTATTATAGAAAATACTACTGACATTTCCCCAGCCTCCACTCAAAACCTTACAGCAGATCAGGTAAGGTATTTGAGTCTTCTGAAACAAGAAAAAAATTTCTACAGATGCAACTCTGGCATTTACCTTTTCACAGTCAATTTGCTTTAAAACAAATTACTGTGTATCAGTTTCAGTAACATTTCTCTCAGGGTCCTACAGTCTTATCATTATTTGGAAAAATATATTCCAGAGTTAATGAAATATAGTTTGTGTTTTATTAAAATGAACTATGAGTTTTTGTCTTGGAGGACTTATGGGCAAGTTTAGAAAGATTTTCCACAAATCTCTTCAGAATCTCTCTCTCATAAAAAAACCCCCAAAAAATAACAACAACAAAAAAAAAACCCAAGGAAAAAAATTTCAATTCAGATTCCTTTGGTATGATTATAACCAATACTAAGTGAAATTTCCAGTCCTTCCCCATCTTTCCACACAGTATCTAAGTTTTACTTTAAGACTCTAAGTCTTGACTTTAGTCCTGCAGCATCAGGCTTCAAATCTTGCAAATTAGAGGAAAGCTTAAATATGATTTTTTTCCTCTTCAGAAATTCTTCAGCCAGCCACAAACGAATAAGGGAGGAAAAATATTTTATAGCATCAAGTGCAGCAGAGCCTTGTAAGTCACACAACAGGATGTTTTTGATCATCAGGGAGAGCAGAGACTAATGCTCCTGGTGGTTTTGCATCTGTGAAAATCTCAGCACTAAATCCTAGCAGTCCACTCCTGTTCCCTGAGCCAAAATTTAATTGGCTTTGCCATGAGTGTATTCCAGTTCACTCTAGTACAGATCAAACTGATTTTGACTCACAGCAGACCTCAGGGTTTAAGGCCACACTTAAGGTTTAAACATCGCCCATAAGTTCCCTATTTATAAGTGGAAACAATTTCATATTCATCAACTGTTAAAAGACCTGGTAATTCTTACCTGAATTTAGTTAATAAGCTAACTTGAGTCGTAATGGAGATTGTCTGGCCCAACTACCTTCCAGGTAACAGGAGAATTTTACCCATTCTTGCATGCCTATTTTATTCTTAAGTGCATGCTTTTTCACCTTCTTTACTAGTCAATTGCTTGAATACAGGTCACCAGGATTAGCTACTTCAATCAATTAAATCCATCAACCTCAGTTTCTTGAGCTTGATACTCAGGACAGTTAAATTCAGGTAAAAACAAGGTAGAAAAAGTGGTGTGCATTATGTCAAATTAAAAGCTAGAGTTCCATAAGGTGTGTGAAATCTAGGGAGATGAGAAACCAGACAGCAAAAGCTGTGTTGTCTGGTGATACTATCCTCCACTAAGAGAAGTGGAACTGGTCCTGTATCTGAACAATGAACTTACACACACACACACACAAAACCACACTCAGCAACCAACCAACCAAACCTCACTCCCCTTTTGCATGAAATCTTACTACAATTCTTAGACACTTCTGGAAACAGGCAGGTACCGTCTTGTTTGTTTTGTCATTTCTGTTTGGCCTTTTCTGTTTTTTAACTAATAGAAGTCATTTCCCTCTTCAGTAGCCTGCAGGCTTTACTTCGCATACCACTTGTGACTTCCTTGCAGGGAAGATGAGTAAATACCCTTTACTGCAGTAAGTCATCAGTAGAAGTAAGAGATATAAGGTCTAAAATTTCTACACCGATCTTTCTCTCAAACTCCTACCAGAATATTGCTCCCATAGAAATTTTAATCTTCCAACTTATATAAGGCAGTTTGGGAAGGAAGATGATTGAATCTGAAAGATTTTAGCAGACTTGTGATTTGGAAAATGTGCATGCATGCATAACAGATCATAAGACATTTCCCATGGAGGTGGATCTCATTACAGGCTTCTTAAATTAATTATATGTAATCAGTTAAAAAAAAACAACAAGTACCTTTTAAAATTTGTACCAAGGCTGTTTGATCACACATAAAGGTATCATCTATTTTGCAAACTAGTTCATATACACACTTTTTCAAGAGCTAGATGATATTAACTGCAGATTATGACTTTGTTCATTCCTCCTCTAAGGGACTTCATATTGCTTAGAGATGTTAAATTACTAAACACAATCAAAATGAGAGCTCCAACTGAAGAGATCTGAATTTATTTTTAACTCATGTGCCTGCCTTCTCTTAAGCAGTTTATTAAAACTGCTTCCAATTACTATTCAGTTCATTTATAATACAGAAGCTTCAAGATGACTCTGGCTGTGGGAAAAGCGGTTAATAAGTATCACTTAAATTTGTTCCAAGTCTAACGGGGAAAATAAAGGAACAAGAACATCTAAATTATTAAAGTGAAAAATGACAAATCCATCGTGTTTTAATGAAACACAGCTAGGAATATTGTGCACATAATTTTTTTTGCCAGAAATAGCTTCTAATTAAATAAATGCAACACAAATTGGATGTTTTTTCTGTCACTTACTGTCTTACAAATACATAAATACACGTGTCCACACATGTGCGTGCAACAAACACAGAACTCCAACACTAACAGCATAATTCATGATGACCCTCAAAAATAAATACTACTAATTAGTCCACCAGCTATTTTAGGTGAATTTCAAGGACTGTCAGCTGAGAGTTATCAACTGTCTGAGCAATATTTCTCCTTTTTTTTGCTCAGTAAGCCTTGGCTCACCTTCCCTTATACACTATAATTCCCAAAGATGCTTCATGGTTGGTCCTAAAATGCTTAGCCTCTAACTTTTCTCTTGCATCTGACACAGAAATGGAAAAGAAATAAGAAAAATAAGCTTATTGTGTGAATGAACTATGCAGTAACACTGCATGACCAGTATATTGGGGTCTGATATAACAACACACTTTTTTCCCATTGGAAATTAAGGTATACATTTAAATGATTTTTATATATATATATATAAAATGCATATATGATAAATTATATAATAAGGCATATATCTTCAAGTATGTTCATGACTGTTTACAAAGATAAAAGACAGCTGACTTAATTTTTATTATTTCATTTCTGATTAATTCAGTTGACTTAATATTTATTATTTGATATATGACAAATTCAGAAATTATAAAACTAAAACCTAGCATCTGAATAAATGAAAAATAAGATGTACAAATTCTAGGGTGTTAAGCTGCTCTGGAATTATGTATTCTGTACAAAAATTGTCACTGAAAGTGGCTTTTCCACCACAGAAAAAAATGGAAAAATACTACTTTGTACTTACCATTAATGACTGCTTGAAAATACAAAGGAATTTTAGTTAGCAGGAAATGGGACAAAGATTGATTTTTTGAGGCCATCTCAAAGAACAATGTCAAAACCAAACCCACACAGTATTCAGAAAAAGGATATTAAAAGGCTTACCAGGGCCTCTGATTTGATTGTTGGCCTGACCACGAAGTTTGGGTCAGGATGCAGCATAACTGGTTTAGAGACTATTGGTACCCCTGGATGACGCTGGGTAGGTGGACTTGGAGCAAGTTGCTATGGAGTTAATTTGAGAAAATTACAGTTCACAACCCAATTTGTACAAATCCATAATTTCACCAAGACTCCTCAATTCAAATGGTTTATCATAATAAATTTTAAGACACTAATACAAAAAAAGAGCTGACAGAATTATTTTAACTAAGGCTTACAAAGCCAACAAACCAAAACACTATTTCTCTTTTATTCAAACAGTAGCTTTTCACCTAAATTTTGGCTTTACTAGCAAGATTATGGAAAAACCTTATCTCTGCTCTTGGCATTTTTCCCATAAAGGAAACAAACTGAATAAGAAGTTAGAGGGAAAAAAAACCCAAACTGCAAAAGTTTAGTGTAAGAACAAGTGAACCCAAAATAAGATTGTAACTAATCCATGGCTAAATAAATCTTTTAATATGAAATTCAGCAGGACTGCAACAAACAGCTTTCCATAAAGAATTTCAAGTTAAATTATCTTGATTTAACAGCAAGGGTTTTTTTAGGTTAATTCCTTCCCCTTGACTCCATGAGGTTGAGATTCCCAGAGGCATCTGAGACCTAATCATTCAGCATGTCTTAGTCCAATCCTATATTTCTCACTCAGCCAAAACTCCCATTGACATCAAGCACAGTTTTATTCAAGACAAGAGTTCAAAACTGAAACCTGTGGGTTCAGTTTCTGACTTAACCCCAGCAACTCTTGGGACACTTTTCTCAATGTTTCTCATAGGAAACGTGATGTATTCCAGAGATCATTCCTATGGTAAGAAGGGTACAAGCTGTTACCTCTGAAATTATTTATCTGCTTCCAGCAAACAGGTTAAGACACTTGTTGGATTTGGTTTTTTGTTTGTTTCTTTTTTTGTTGTGTGTGTGTGTGTGTGTGTTTTTCCCCTATGGGTTTGTTTTGTTTTGTTTTCCCCCAACCTTTCTTAAATCATTTTAAAAAAAGCTTGAATCAGATATTTGAAAGTCCCTAGGGATATCACTCAACTGATGTTGTTCTACTTTGCAAAATACATTGTATCATTAAGCATTCTGAGCTTAGAAGAATCAGAATCAACAGATTCACAGATAGCAATTTATTAAACTGCACTGGAACTGGATTATTTCACCTGGAGTTACACAGTTTAGCAACAGATTCTTCTGCAGTGCAGAATGGACGTCTGATCATTTTGACTCAAAATCAGTATAAAGAGATACCAAACTAATGGTGGCTCTGAGATGAAACTTGCATCTTAGCAGTCATTATATTTAAAAGATGGTTTGAACCTAGAAACTTTTGCCTTGATGGAAGAACAAAGCACATGCGCTGGGACATACAGACATTTGCAACATGCAAATACGGACTGCATTTTGCTAAACTGTTGAAATACAAAATCCTTGAACCATTAGGAGTCACTCCCACCACGCGTGCTTTCAGCAGAGCAATGTATCCACACAGATCATTCCATGAGGCGAATTTTAAATACGTTAGCCCTGCAGAGTGAAACTCTTGACAATTCCTTGCCATTAGCACTACATGAGAAGTTCATGAAACTACAGCCATGACAAATAAACAGGATGTGACATACCAGTGGGTTGCTTGAGACAGGGGACGCTTTGCCAACGTGGGAGGTATTTCTTTCAACCTAAACAGCAACACACTTAGTACTGGGTTCATATAAAGTGTAAAGCTAATAATAATTTTTTTTCAGAAACAGACAATTTATACCAGATATTTTAATAGCTAGTTCTCACGAATGTCTCTGACAGGATTTTTATTCCTTTTGTCAGGTTTTGTTCGAGCTGAATTGGAAATTAAATGATCTGGGTTGAAACCAAAAATGGAGCAATGTAGAGAAGATTTACCAGCTTGAATAATATTAGAAAAATTAACTTATGGGACAACTACTGTTGTCTTATATTTTGGCTTTAGCTGGCATATACATGAGATCTTCAGTCACACAAATGCACTGCTTTTGCATATCTGTGGAGTTTAAAGATGACTTTGTAAAAGGTAGCAAGAATAAATTGTCAAGCTTTGATTTTGTTTCCATTTCTGAAATTACATCAGAGATACTGAATTATCTGTTAATAAACAAAGCAGCTTTGGCTCAATTAATTTTACTAAGAGCCTAGTTACTTCCTCATATACATGAATTATATTCAGTGAAAACTGACATTAATTTTAAAGGCTAGGTTATTTGTGGTTACCTAACATATTTTTCTTAATTATTAATGTATTTTCTCTAACACAGCTAGCAGTAACAAACTGCCAGAAACAAATAATATATTGATTTGGGGTCAGATCAGTATGGCAGTTCCTATATTAATCCTCCTATCTGAATATTCTCTGTTCTCTTTAGAAGAAGGTATTTCTTCTGCTCAGCACAAGTATTTTGTACACTTGTTCAATGATGTTTCATGTCATTTTTATTTTGGAAATAACTTGGGAAACCTGCTATCTATATCAACCTATGATAGCTCCATTTCAGTAGATCTAGCACACTCTTGGCACTTCAAATGTATGAACCACATAGATCAAGCATTACCAGAGGTCCACATAAGTTTACAAGAGATTCACGGGTCACATCAGAGCAATTGCTCACAGAGAGAGAATCTATTAGTTTCCACCAAAAAGTAAAAAATTTGCATATCGTTCCCTACCCAAGGAGAATCATGCAGAAACAAGGACTATTTAGTAAACATGCAAAACCCCCAAAACTTAACAGTGCAGTCACTCAACCCATGCAGAAAATTGTGTAGGAAAGAAGTGACCATGTGGGATCCTCTTCTGCTGCTTGAAAAAAGTAAGCATCTTTTGCCAAAACAACAAGTACGTGATTCTCACTACAGTGCTAAACAAAGGGAATTACCATGAATCAGCTGCCATTTCTTTCCTAAAGAAAGATTTGGCATAAGATTTCTTTTATTTGATCCTCTTTTGGACTCAGATTGCAATAAGGAGAAAGTTGATGTTTTCTCAGAGTGCAAAAAGTCAAACCAGGTTACCAGCTCTTGCTTTTTTATTTTATACAGTTTTGGCCTTTTAAAATTTTGACCTTCTGAGTTTAAGCCAATTTTCTTTGTCCACTCTTCTCACCTAACAAAGCAATTTGATGAGACATTTAAAGCCCTTTTACAAGTCGTTTTCACTACAGGGATACTCAAATTAAATCTTCTGTCTGCAGTTGCTTTTTTTCCTATTTTTTTTTTTTTGTCTTTAATCACTCAAGTCCAAATGATGGTTTTTTTAGCTGATACATTCTATCTAGGACATCTGCAGGTAGTAGGGTTATGAGGTATGTAAGCAGGAGAGCAAACCCGTTCTGACTTGCATTTAAAAAATGTTAACATGAAACTACCTCTGGACTGCAATCACTACTGAAAAAATGAAGAAATCACCTCATTCCCTCCTTTAACATTGCAAGGGGCAGAAGGGCAGATCCAGGGGACAAAGAGGGTGATGGATCAGGCCAGGGAGGCACGAAGGGGAGCGATAAAGGCGCATGCATCCAAACAGATCCCGAAGTCACCTGAGAAGCTGGTGTTACCAACAGGGTGGGACCTCGTGGAGGATTTGAGGGGGGAAGTGGGTGAGCTGGTGGAGCTGGGGTAACAGTGGGGGGCGGCGGCGGTGGCGGAGGTGGCGGCGCGCGCTGTTTGGGTTTGTCAACTTCATCTAAGTTTATGTCATCAAGATCTGTGGTGTGCAGCTGCAGGCCCCCGGCAAAGCGTCGCATCGAGGTGGCTGAGGGAGAGGAGGCAGGAGGACGTCCACTCGCCAGCTACGTGTGACAGAACAGAAATCTGCCTCAACACTTCTGCCTACAACAGCTCTGAAGGGTGGCCAGCCCTAGAACACCGTTCTGCTCCTCCACAGGAAAATCTTTGCTTCTCCCACACAGAATATACACAAACGTCTCCTCTGAAGGCTTTTCCAGAAGCACTCCTTGATATTCCAGTTTAAAAAGAAGAAAAATGGGAGTGGTGTGACATCAGCTGTTGGGGTAAGGGGGTCGACAAAAGAAACCCCACAAAACCCCAACAGCATGAAGTTTTCAATAAGGCAAAACCACAGCACAAACCAAGATAACATAACTTTTGCCTCTTTGGCTCTCATGAGGAGAAAGCAAGAATTATTCCTTGCAAAGGTGCTTATTTGAATGAAAATAATCTAAGACAGGCCCTGAGATTCTATGTCATTAAAAAAGGGAAAGGGGTTAAAATTGTGTAAACATAATCACACATTAGTACAAGAAAGGAAACAAAGCTTAAGCAGCTATCAAAACAAAAAGTTCACTGTGCTATGAAATTCAGAACCTCAAGGGGTTTGAGATTTTATAATTTATGTTAATCCACACCAGATCTACTGGGTACTAAACAACTTCAGAGTTAGAACACAATGAGCATCTCATAAAAAAAAAATAAGGATGTGTATGAGGAAGGAGTCTACATATGGTGTTAGAGTTGCTAACATTTCTTTTATCGGTGATCAAACTGCAGTATTTGCGAAAATTCAGTCATTTTGCTATTTTGTAGCAAGGAAACCTTACATAGATAAGCTGATAGACACAGTCATCTTACTCTAATATGGCAATGCTTCCCTCACGTGGGTAACACTTCTCACATTCTTCTTATCTAACATGCTCACCGCTTTGTGCTGAAAAATAGCTATTTCTTTGTCAGAGCTTGAGATCTTGAATGCTCTTTTTCCCAAGAAACAGCTCAAACCTGTAGCACCTGAATATTTTTCAGCTGAATTTACCCCTAAGGAACACTCAAGTTTTGTGTTTTACATGTTCTAACTGCTTAGGTGGGTTTGTACAAAAATTGTAGTAGAGCAATTATATATAATTTAACAGAAAAACTAATGGAGCAAACACAACAGAGTGCTTGTCTTAAATCCAGGTAGAGCTCTGAAAATACAACAGTGTTTGTAATCTGTAATGCTCCTACTTACTTTATAAAGTAAGGGGGACAAAGTTCTAGCAGAATACAAGCTGCCAAGTTTGGATAGTGAGAGTAAAATTCTGCATAAACATCCCACTAAAGACCTGTACTGACAAACCACATGGATCTGAGCCTAGGGCCACAAGGAACAAAAGATCATCTGCTTTATTCAGAGCTGCTCCACACTGACCTGAAGGAAAATCATGCAAGAGTGTTCCCCAAGGTCCCTTTTGTGGTTGCAGTTTCTTGGGCATCCCACGGGAGCTCACTAGATTGCAGTGTTCCTCTTGGAAGTGGCTTTCCTTGGAGGACAGCCAGAGCAACAGGATGGTGGGAAAGCCTCACTCCACATGTAGAACCATCAGGCTCTAAGGAATAATCGCTATCTGCAGTTCCCCTGATTAAAGGGGACTACTTAAAGTACAAGCTCAAACCCTATTCCTTGTGAGTTTTGTATATTTTTCTAATTTTCTTATCCTGTTCCTTTATTTCACGCAATAGAAGAAAGCTTTCAAGAGCTCATCATCAATATTATATTCACATGATACTAATAAATATAGCTGGATCTAGCATTTGTTACTGGTAGCATGTCCCACCTAGTCCAAATATTTCATGAGACAATAAAACTGTTAATTTAGTGGTGATATATAGTTAAAACAATAGTATTATTATGACAACAATAACAATATAATAATATTATAGTATTACATATAATATTACATACAATATTGCATATAATATTGCATATAACATAACATAATATAACATAATCAACGTAATGTTATATTAATATAGTTAAAAAGGACAAAATAAAATCAGTTCGTTAAAATAATGATTAAATCTTCATAAAATATAGGAAAAGCAAATTCTGTAGATTGTAAGTCATCAATTATTGACTTTTTCGCCCACCTCTTAGAAAGAAGACTGAGGGGGAAAGACAAAGACAGATTTTTTTACTGGTAAAACCTGTTGCTTTTAGGAGGCAACTTTCAGTTATTTAGAGATCATGCAATATATGGAAAAGCTAGAATTTTACCTCAGGAGACTCATTCTCCACAGAGGAAATCTGTTCTAATCGTGTTTGACAAAGTCTTTCCACCCAGTGCTGCACCTTTTCTGATTCTTCCAGGTCTTCTCGTTCTGTCTCAGATACCTTGACCATAACGTTGATGCATTAGAAAAGGTTATAGGTATAGTCATAATACAAGTATGAAATGCCACCTAAAATAGTTTTTAAAATAATAACAATAATAATTTTAAGAAGGATTTCCTATTCATTAAATTCATCACTACACATGGACACAACTGCAGAGATATCCTCATTTGGGCAAAAGCTGACTTTTTAAGCAAATGTGGTGGCAGAATTTTGCAGTAAAACAGCTTTTAAAATTTCATTATCTCTGACAGAATTAAACAAGTGTCCTGCTAAAAATAATTCCACTAAAAACCCATCTAATTTTCTTTCAATATACCTTTGCACTTGATGGATCACAACATACCTCTTGCACAAGACGATTTATTTTCAGTTGTTTTTCTTTCTCCAGCATACCTTCTTTCTCTTTGGCAAGTTTTTGCTCAAACTCCATTTCCTTTTTATTCTTCCTCTGTTCACAAAAACTATCACTTTTTGACTTCTTTCGTTCTTTCCCTTTCTGGGAAGGTTTTTTAACAAGAATTTTTACATCAGCTAAAAACACCACAAGCTTCAATCTTGGTACATGAGTATCTGCCTTGAAAAATTAATTACACTCTATGCAAGTATGGGATTTTTTTTTTTTTAAAGGAAAATCCAAAGTCCATTAACCCAGCAATTTGCAGGAAATTCAAACTTTTTGGAGGGCTTGTGCCTCCAAACATAAGCTGGATGAGATCAGAGCAACCTTTTTGTTCCTCTGCAGATTTACAACTTCAGGGCACACAAGTTCACTACGGAACTTGGAATGTTCAAACAGTTTTGGTTTGGTCTTGATTAGTCATCTCTCTTTTTTGGCATTTATATATATCTGACTGATTATTTTCAGGTGACAGATGCTCATGTACAGGTAGATGTGAATAGTCCATGCATCCAACAGTTTCATGCATATGCCCTAAAATCAGCATTGCATCCTCTAATAAAACTGAAATAAGGAACTAATTATAAAGGAAAGGTTTAGATCAGTGCAGAAACTGAGTTTCTTCCAAGAAGGAACACTGCATCATCATAAATACCATGTAGCTCCTACAAGCACAAAGTGACTCTAAAATTTTAGATGTGGGATACAAACAGAGGGAAAAGCTATAGGCTTCTTTTGGAAGCCTCTGCTGCTGTTGTCTTCAAAACAGACACTGCTCCTTGTTTCTACTTCAGTGATGTCACATTTCTGCTACCCTTTCACATTTGTACAGGTAGGACTCAGCTCATACTGGAAATGCCATGTTCTCCTTTCATTTATGAAAAGTAAAACAGAGGAGCAGGTGGCCACTTACTGACAATTACTGCCACTGCCAGAAAGGCTGTGCTTCAGGTTTAATTTTGTTCTTATCATCATCATCAGCTATTGACTTTCCATGCTTTGAATTCCCAAAACCACCATTAACTGCTTCACATTAAATAACATTATTTGTCTTCCTTTCACCTTTTGCCCATTGATATTGAGAACAAAGCCTTGGAAAACAGGCATTTTCCCTGGCTGCTACAAGCCAATTCCCCCAGTCAAGCAGTTAACTGGAACTTTGTACTGCTGAGTTCAGTAGGATGTGGTCTATTGCTTCATGCTTACGTTGTGGTGGTGCTGTAGGGAGGAGAGCAGAGGGAAAAGGAACCCCAAAAATATTGGAGATAAAGCTTAGCTAAAAAAATTCTAGCTTTTCACACTAATGTTTTAACATAAACCTAATTCTGTGGTGTATTTTATTCAGGGATAATTAGTTTTTATCTTAACAACAATTGCCAATATCATCCTCTAAAAAATTCAAGATACGTTTAGTACTGTCTGCTAAATGTAACATCAGGCAGGTCAACTTGCTAGGTGTCAACATTTGAAGAATTACTGAATTCAAAGGCACACTAAGCACTACACAAGCCAAAGACTTCTAGAACATGAACATGTATCTGAGTGTCTTATCTGCATTCACAGCATTCAGACACAACAGGATGATTCATCCTTTCCTACAATTTTCCCCATGGATTCAGTTTACTTCCTATTATAGACGTTTTTAGTACAGAGTGAAATTTTGTTTTTAAAACAAACAAAAAAATCATTAGCAATAGGGAGTAGGATGAAAATGCATCACTGCCAAAAGCCAATGATTAAAAATAAATCTTTTCAAGCTTCTAGTGCACACTGTTTGGTAAAGTTCAGTAGGAATTGTGTAAGATCATTAATATGAGAAGATGTATTTGGGCATTCTCTAAATTATAGCTGTCTGCAGCAACACAAAATATTACCCTCTTTGTGTGAAGGATTTCCATAACATGCCTTTATAATTTTCTGATAAAAATCCTAACTTCCCTGGCTTTCACACTGGTTACAGATCCACGATGATTTACGGTCACTAGCAGTACAAAAAGGTATTGGAATGAACCATCTTCTCCTAATCTCTTTTATGGAAAACAGGTATATCCTGGACCCACAGAAAGTCAAAGCAATACTCCCAAACAGCAATACAAATACTTCATCTGTCAGAAACAATCCTGAAACCTTGAGTTCTTGACAGATACATGCACAAAATTTTCATGGCAATTTTACTACAGTTAATTACCAAAAAAACCACCACCAAAGCACACAACACTATAGCAATCCCCCTATAATAAGGCTAATATACATTGCAAGAAATAAAGAGAAGGAAGCAACAGCAAGTATAGAACATTATTTGAAACTCTCATAAATTGAAATTGCATTACTTCAGCAGCATCTCTACAGATAAAGAAATATTCTATCAGCTTAAAGATGGCTAATTTTTCTTTTTTTCGCTCATCTGTGCATGCCTAAAAGCCTTTTTCCTTCACTCGTCCTACAGGGAGATTTGCTAAGGTATAACTGTGTAATTTTTTGGCTCTGTACTGTTTTTATATACACATGATTCTGAGGACTTTCAGAGAACATGAAGACATGCACTGCCCACCTGTAATGAACACCTTCTGCAAAGTAATGTTATACAACTCCCTCTGCACATGGTGGAACTCAGAGCCTGAAGGACTCAAAAGGACAAAGTCCTAGACACAAAATGCCTAGACAAAGGTATTTTAATTTGTGCACACGTTAAAAGAAGGAATGGTTGACTGTAAAAAATGTTTACTAACAACAGAGAAGAAGAAAAACGAGGAATTCCATTTCAAACTCACACACAGCAAACTGACATTTCAAACTTTGTACCTTACGGATTGTGGGAAATTTTCCATCATACCGATAAAACCATCCAAAGGCTACAAAAGGTAAAGGAAAAGTTGTTTTTGGAAGAAAAGCCGAGGACATGCTTGTACTCAGACCAATCCATGCTGACGTGTGTAACTGATTAAAATTTATTTGAAGGTGCAACACCAGAGGTTTGATATTACATGACAAGTTCCTAGCTAAATTCTTGATAAATGGTTCTAGTACACTTAGTCATACGTTTCCCTTGTTTTAATGATACACATTTTATGCCAAACAAAGAAAATGCAGCAAATAATACAGAACCACACAGGCATGTGCATTGCTAAGATTTCTATGGTCACACTCCTACTTTACAGTAGTTTTTGCAAGTCTTATGAAAATTAAACAGGTATTCAAACTCATTCAAGCTTGTGGCAGAACATGGCTTTTGAGGAGACATAAAAAGCTCCATTTCCCAGGACAAAATATTTCAAGCCAAGTGCATAGATATTATAAAATACATTTTGAAGTAAAAACATACAAAAGAATATATTACCATAACTTTATATAAGAAACACTGCTAACACAGAGCACTCAATATAGTCCACGTTTCTGTAGGGTTAGATTTCATATCAACGTATTTTTAGATGCGATGACAGCAGCAGTGTCAAAATCTTCCATCATTTACTAAAGGACCACACATATTGCCCTAGGAAAACCAAATGGTCAGTTCAATGTCAAGACTGACTGTCAGGAGGAGGTGAGACACAGGAAGAATATGAATAAAGATAGGAAGTGAGGGCTGAGTGGCAAACCTGTTGGTCCTGCTTCATGTTCATGTCATCCACGTCATCAGTTTCAAGTTGGTCATGTGCAAATTCCTTTAAATCTACTAGAGAAACAAAGGAGGAAAGGGGTGAGGGGACAGAAGCGACAGTAACTAGAGGTTCCCATGAAATGAAAAACAGATCAGTAATGTGTGACTAGAAGTTTCCATGAAATAAAAAAAAAAAAGTAGTTAGTGATGGGATGTGTTTTTACAGAATGGTTAAAAAAAGAAGGCCCTACTTAAATCAATCTCCAAACTCCTCCAGTCCTGAAGAGCTGTAAGAATCTACATGTGGACAATTAGTCTGCTATGTGATGAAGGGAAGCCTAAAGAGTTTGGTGGTTTTTCCTGTAATGGAACCATCAGCAGACTTTCCCAAAGTCACACACAAAATAATATAATAAAATAACATTAGGTGAGGAATCAGCCCAGGTCTCCTGTAAATTATGTAACAAGCACTTTCCACATTTTTCTTCGTAGAATACAATTTTAGTACACTCTCCACATACAATTTGCAGCTTCCAATTTAGATTCTTAACTGCCAGCTAAGCTCCAACTGTCTTAATTTCCTCTGGACAAGTCAGTCAGAAAGTCAGCAGCATCCTGGGCTGCGCCAAGAGCAGCATGGGCAGCAGGGCAAGGGAGGGAATTCTGCCCCTCTATTCTGCTTCCATGAGACCCTTCTGGAGTGCTGCATCCACCTCTGGGGCTCCCAACATAAGATGGATGTGGAGCTGTTGGAATGGGTCCAACAGATGGCCCTGAAGATGATCAGGCTGGAGCACCTCTGCTGTGAGGAAAGGCTGAGGAAGTGAGGGCTGTTTAGCCTGGAGAAGAGAAGAGAAGGCTGTTGGGAGACCTTAGGTCAGCCTTTGGGTACCTAAAAGGGGCTATCAGAAAACTGAAAATGAAGTCCTTAAAGGGCATGTAGTGACAGGACAAGGGAGAATGGCTTTAAATTAAAGAGGATAGATTTAGATCAGATACTAGGAAGATATTCTTTACTTTGAGGCACTGGCACAGGTTTTCCAGGGTAGGTGGTGGATGTGCCACCCCTGGCAGAGTTCAAGGGCAGTTTTGGATGGGGCTCTGAGAAACCTGGTGTAGTGGAAGGTGTCCCCACCCATGGCAGGGGTTGGAACAAGGTGATCTGTAAGATCCCTTGCAATCCAAACCGTGAAAAGGTTGACAGGTAAACACTGAACAGAAATAACATTCAAAACAGTGCACCAAACCCCCAGGCTATAGAGGCTGATGCTTCAGACCATTTCTTAATAAGCCTTATTCTTTATATTTTTCCTGCTGATGATTGTTAAAAACCATGACTACTTGAATGGATGTAGACTTTGCAAGATAGGTACCTGTTAAATAAGAGTTATTTAATTGATTTATCATATGCTTCCAGCCTTCTGAAAACAACCAATTCATAGGTAGCTTAACTTGGAGACAAACTGGTGGTATATTCCACACAGCTCAGTGATGTGTCTGAGACAAACAGAAGGAGGCAAGTTGACATCAATTACTTACTTTTGTGTTTGGAACGAGGGGCAGAGTGCACTTCTGCAGTTACAGTTTTTAGAGACTTGGGTGGTTCTTTAGGACCCCAGTCTTCTTCCCACTCCTTTTTAAATTTCTCTTCCTCTGCTGTTATCCTAGAGCAAACAAATGCAGTTAGACATTCTGAGTAAAAAACCAACAACATCAGTATAATTCAGTATAATTCAGTATAATTCATCAGTATAAATAATATATTCACTAACAGTATAATTTTTCAGCATATTTGTTTTTTTCTCTTGAATATAAAGCACAATAAACTGCTTCATCCTCATAATTGAATTCCTTTCATCAATCTGTTTCATTTACTAAGCTACTGAGATAATTTGCAAAATACAGTGTAAGATATTCTTATTTAATATTTAGGCTTCTAAGGCCTGTTATATAAACACCTGCACAGATACTAAGCCATGAGTGACACACTGCAGTACTGACTGTCATCTTAAATGAAATAAAAAATACATCCCTTGCTTAGCAATTTTTCATTTTTAGGATTTAAATTACTTACTAGTAAAACTGCAAATTTTAACTGAAACACTGAGTGACAGAACATCTACCATATACCTAAATCAGATATCACAATGGCAAATTATACCTAAAAAATATGTGCCCCCTCTCTATACCTTTAAATCTATTTTGATGATTGCTTCCTAAACACATAGTTCTAGGTTGCCATAAAAAGTGACTCTTCCCAAAAAGAAATAAATATTGTAGGAACAGAAACCATATCAAATACTGTATTCTAGGAAAAAAAAAACAGAGAAAAATTAAAAAAAAAAAGAAGAGAGGGGAACAGATGTGTACAGAGAAAGGATGGGGATGGTGCAGAGAGTGCCACACTTCAGGAAAAGAGAATGGAGAACGAGTAAATCACCTAGTATGTCACCACGATCCCAGAAAAAAGATGTTTCAAACAAAAATTCAGCAAATACTAAGTATGTCACAGCAGAAGTGCTGAATAATCTAACAACATGTAGCTTCATATACATTGCCTTAAATGATCCAATATCTAATGATCCAATTCTTGACTATAGCTTGCCTTGAACTGATAATGTGGTGTCAAAATTTATCAGGTCTTAGATATATATATGATACTATTTATATTTGGATTATCTTTTGCATCTCTAAATTTGCTAAAGTAAATTGAAAAAATATTCACATGGAGTCAAAACACTCTTAAATCTTTAGCTTAACTCACTACTTAAATTTAAAGGCATTGTCAGGGAACAATGGACAGAATGTTTTTCATTTAATTTTTGTTTAAAAATTGGTGCCACAATGTAACTTGTAGTACATAGAATTAAGGACCTCTGCCATTTAGGCACATTTGAAATTTTTTTCAAATGTAAGATACCAAAAAAGGGCACAGCAAATTATACAAGGAATTTCTGCAGAAAGGATTCTTAAAAGAAGGCAAGGCATGATCCTCACAAACAATTAATACAGAAAAGTACTGTATTGCCTGCCACAACTGCTCTTTAAATCTCAGCTTTAGATTTCATCTAGGTTCCTCTATTACCATTCTCCCTCTTCCTCACCCAGGAGATTGACATCAACTTAACTATTTGGATTGTGATATGGAAAAGCTTAAAAGTGCCTGAGCAACACTTAGAAATTATACAAGGAAGTAGAAAGATGTGTTAGACCTTGCACTG
The DNA here is from genome assembly GCF_971803275.1 of Cyanistes caeruleus. Taxonomy (NCBI): domain Eukaryota; kingdom Metazoa; phylum Chordata; class Aves; order Passeriformes; family Paridae; genus Cyanistes; species Cyanistes caeruleus. The sequence continues at coordinate 19,948,759 of NC_141706.1, forward strand.
AGCAGCCCTCAGGGCATGGAAGCCCTCCCTGAGTGAATAAAGATGCTCTTAGTGCAGAGCAACACGGCATCCAACATCCATTATAACAGACAAGCAATCTAGATTTGGAGGACAGAATCATCCTTTACCTGTAACGCTCTGCTTTTATAGCAGTGTTTGGCTACTGCAGGAATTTCTATAGTAGGCCACAATAAAGAACAGGATGTTATAAATTCCCCAGGATCAGAAAAGCTGAAGAATTCATTGAGGTGCTGCTGTGGAGCCCACAGCAGGACAGACAGAAGACTTTTCTCTTGTGACATCTGGGGAATACATTTCTTTTTGCACCTTACAAATTCAGAAATCCCTGTTCTTTTTCTATCAGAAAATTTTAGTTAATGCAGATACATGAAAAGGGACTTAAATGAATTAAAACCCCCTGAATATGCCAAAGGGGCAAAGCTAAAGACTTGAGGGTCAATCTTAGCCCTAAAAGGCAGAATCAAAACAGGTATTATTCTGCAACTTGCATTTTCATGGAATTTCCCAGTATCATTTAGAAGGAAAGTTAATTACTGTGATAACAACCAGTTAACATCAAGCTTCCAAATGTAAAAGAATGCTTAATTTAAAAATATAATACTGATCTGTTTCTTAGCAGTACTGCTTTTTTTCTCTTTGAATTAAAGGTAGCGTTTCAGTGACAATAGAGTAAACAAGTTCTGGAATACAGAACTTCCTTAATCTTCTCTGTATATTAATAACACTTTTAAAATAAGTGCTCAACTTCCACTTCAATAAATTCCATTGAATTTATTATTGCCATAAACCTCATGTTTACAGGTGCTGATTTTCAGATCAGGTTCCTGTTCTTTAACTGTGGTATACTTACTGATACATACTGGAACCTACATTTAGCTAAAAGGAAAGGCTACACAATTTTATTTGAAAGCAACGTGCAGAATGCTTTCAGCCAGATCTAATGCACAAGGAACCATTTTCCAGGTGTCACATTGCCTGTGTAAGGTTTTTACTCACTGCTCTATTTCCCTGCGATATCTCTCTTCTTCCTCTGCAGCCTTCTGGGAAATCTCCAGTTTTCTTCTATAATAAGAGAAATTAGGACAACATGATAAAAATAGTATTTTCTGAGTAAGAACCTGAACAAGTGTGTCAGCATACAGTTAGTAAAAGATACAGGCAGTAAATACATTTGTACTGGGGGAAAATGCTCTGTTTTAAAAGTCATCTGTAAGATACCAAAGTTTCAGTATGGTTTCCTGAGGACATTTCTGACCATCTAGATAATGACTTAGCATCTACTTAATTCTTTAAGTCATTACCTCCTCCTTAGGCAAGAATATAGCGTGCTTTTGTATGAGTATAAAATTTCTCATGGCCTTGCTAAAAATAAAGCATGAACAAATAGCATCAGGAAAATAACAAATATCACACTGAATCATTTGGGTATGACTGGGCTATGACTGGGGTATGAGTGACCCTTCTACTCAAGATGGCTTTGAATGACACCAGCTTTTAAAGCCCAGAACCATCAAGAGCATCACAGGACAAATATTTTATGAACAGAGACTCTGCAAAAGCAACACAAAGTTAATCTAAGTTGAGAATCTCACTTCTGTGAGAAGCATCACAGAAATAATTAAGTGCTCCTGTCTTCCACACCCTCTCCAAATCCAAGCTAAATTTTTCAGACTGTCCTATAGATAGTTCTCACAATCTCTCTTTCTCTTGCTGCTCTTTGATGATTTTGTTTGTCTCCAGTGCAAGCCGCTTCTGATGCATTAACTCCTGGCGCTCCTGCTCACGGAGACGTGCTTCTCTTTGCCTTTCTTCTTCAGTCATGAACAGCTCCTTTCCCTGCAATCAAAACCACCACCCCAGTCAGTTGTGAAAATATTTCATGAATGCAGTTCTTCTAGGAAATTATTGAAACGCAAATACATTGTAGCACATCTGCCATTTCCTCACATTGAGCTTCCTGAGGAACACAACCTGAAAGAACCTCAGAAATCTGACTGCTTACTCCAAGGAGCAATTCCAGTTTCAGCCTCTAAGTTACCTGTGCAAACACCTCAGAAGAGGTTTGCCACTACTGAAGTCAGCAAAAATGTAGGGGTCATGCCAAACACATGCTCAGTGTGTCACCCAGAAAAAACTTCACATTATACTTTCTTGAAATCTCACTGAGCAATGAAATGCCAGACAACAGAACACTTGAATGATTCCCAAAGTGAAGACAACTACACAGTTACTGTGTTTTAATGCTCTTAATGCCTGGCTGCTGCAGAGATGTGTCATCATTCAGGAACCCAAATACAGAGAATGTATATCCCCAAAACACCATAAAGTTTATGTATTTCAGTTGGTTTTGTTCCTGTATCATTTGCTTTACAATTAAGAGACCAGCACTATTTTCTATCCAAGAAAGATATTTCCATACTCCTATAGGTAGAACACTTTGACAACATTAATCTAATTTTCATTTCTGGAATGAAAATCCCATGTTAATTAGGAAGGTAGGATTATTCCTATCTTTAAAGCGCAAAGTAGACGTCTTGAACAAAACCAGGCATTGAGGAATGTCTTTGCACCATAGTAGGGAAACTTCTTCCTTATGCTATCTCTTCTCCAGACAAAGCTGTCTATTGAGAAGAGACATGCAAGGTGAAGGAGTGAGGAACAGAAGAGTTCTATAGCAAGAATTTGCCATTTTAAGGATACCACCCTAGTGATGCATGCTGAGGTAGAGTTCACATTTTTAACATATGTTGTTAACATAACTGGGAGTTGAAACTAAGTCCTTGGGATGTCAAATTCCTGGAGCTTAACCAACTAGCCCAGAGTAATTTCTACAGTGCCTTTGGACATCTTCATCTTTTGTTACTGTAAGAGAAGATCAAATAAACCATTCCTTTATGTAGTTACATAGTATACATGAGCCCTTAGGAAGCAGCTGAAGTGACTTATTAAATCTTTTCATTCAGTTGCAAGGAAATTAGAAAACACTCTCTTTGATTAGTCTATGAACTTGATTATCCTCTTGTATACAACTACTTACTTTATATAAGAAGGATTAAAGCTGTAAAAATATTAAAACATTTATTGAAAGTCACACTGAAGTCAGAGGGAAAATTTAATTAATTTCAGCTGGCTTTAGATTAGACCCCAAAGGCTTATAGTTCTGCTGCACAGAACAGTGGAAATGAAAAATTGAGTAATTTTCAGTGTGTCAAAACACTAATGAGATCAGATAAACAGTTACAAAAGGAACTCATTTGGAGTAAGACTAAGGCATCATCTATTCAGGATTAAAAATTATTTGTCTCCAATCTAATTCACCTTTCATGTTTCAGCAGGAGCAGGTATCTATTAGAACAGAAGCTCTCAAACATGAGAGACCATTACAATAAAGTTAATTTCCATTCCTTGTCAAGGGAATGGTTTTGCGTTGGTCCACCGTCATGTTTTATTTGAGAATACTTTGTGTGGCATCAAAGAGTCACATGCCACTCAAAACTGTCCTGGTTTGACAGAGGTATAGATCTTATAAAGAAACACAGCTTTTGCTTTTATTCATTTATTTTTACCATTTCTTTTACCCACATAGCAATTTTCTGCTTACAAATGTTCTGCTTTTACAAATATGCTACTTACAGCGCCTGCTACCACAGAGATAGTCAAAGTACGGCTACTCTTGAGCACTCTGACAGCCTGCAAATCAAAACAAAACAAAAATCAACGTGAATGAAGGGATAAAGGCCAGAATAATGCTGGTTGCCATGGCTGGAATTTCCAGAGCTAAACAGAGTGGTAGGTATGCAAATCTCAATACACAACCCCTTGAGTCAGTAGCCCAGTATCAAAACATAATTTCTGTGGACAGGAAAACAGGAGAGGTGTTCGATAAGTTGATAACTACAAATCCAGGGAATTAAGAAGACTTTATTTTACCTCTTTATGATCCACATTAGAAAAGTCCACTCCATTCACCTCAACAATCTGATCACCAACCTAAACAAATTAATGCATATTTTAATACAGATGCTAAGTTAGTACACACATTAAATGAAAACACAAAGAGATGTGCTCTCTAACACACTTCACACAACAATCATAGGTACTGGCAGAGTGCATGGGGAACAGACAGGAAGCTGGCCAGGCTTGCACTCCTACACTGGGATCCTCTGTTGCCACTGCTCGGGATCAGATCCCGAGCCTGAAGGAATATTGATCTGACCCACGTCACTCATGTTCTTAAAATTTTAGAAAACTAGCTTTATTTGAAATGCAACCACCAGATATTTCTTTCTCATGGGGAAAAAAACTCCATGAATCCTTGAAGCTGTGAATACAAAAAAAGAATTCCTTGTGGTAACTACCTTGGAAGGTGTCAAACTTACCTCTAATCCCACCTCTGCTGAAAGAGAGCCTGGCTTAACATTGCTGATAAAAATTCCTGGTTTTTGTGTTGGACCACTGGAAATACTGGAAATGTAAAAAAACCCAAACATTAGTTGGATAATATTTATAGAATAATATTTATGATGAATACAGTGTAATACAGTGAATGGTTTTGATTGTTTCCTCATAATTTGTTTTTGCTTAAAGAATATTTATGGTATTAACCAATACTGAAACAAACACCAAAATGTACCAGCACACAATCAATGTGTTATAGATTTGTCATCCTACTGTTTTATTCTTTATACCACAAAACTGGTTTTAAAGAAAAACCTAAAAGAAAAATATTCAAGCTTCTATATTTTGTCTTTCATGCTGAAATTTATATATATGCTGACCAACACTGTCTAGAGGATTGGGACACTAAGGACACTAATGATATTTGAAAGCAAGCAACACAATGAAGAATTACTAATTATTCACTGAACTGCAACATACACTATATATATATATATATATACATATATATATAATGTTATTTTTTTGTTTGGACTATTTATTAGGAGAAAGAAGGATATTTCAACCGGAGGCCAACATCTAGCTCAGGAACATTAAGCTGCCACCTAATCTGGGCCCAAACACAGAAACTACATTGCAACAAATGATGACAAGCCACCCCTCCAGGTTTATAAATAATTTTTAAAAAACTTTACATCCTCTAAATTACCTGATAATTTCAACCATATACTTCTAAATATATAAGAAATTCTACAATATCCATTCTATTCCAAAACCAACTTAAGTATTGCAAGGATAGGAGTCCAAGAATCTCAGAATCATATATCTAAAAAGCCTTGCAAATTTAACATTAATTTTAGGAGCTGGATATATCTTTGTGAAGGTGTTTTAGTTCTGAAAAGGGTCAGGGAAAGAGTACAAAGTGCAAGGAGTGAACTTGAGAGTGGATAGTGCTGGAATTTGCTACATCACTGAGCAGCATTTTTAAGTACTTAAAAACATAGAAGCATTTAATGGACACACTTCCATTACAACTTGTACTAAGGCTATTATTTTTAAATTTTAAAGTTTTTTTTTTTATAATAGGTCTTTTGACACAGGTACTTATGCTTTGCCTAAAAATATGTCATAAGTGCCACAGATATCCTGCTGTTGCAGCTTGCCTTCCTGATCCAGCAGGCATCTTTATTTTCCCGACTTCCTATCCAAGAAGGATAGAAATAAATGCCTTGAGTGTCTTGAGTGACATTAAATAAAAAATGCGTACCTGCATCCCATGCCTTTTGTACCAATCAAGCTAATGAAGACTTTCTTCTCTTTATTGTCTCTCCCTCCAGAAGAAGCAAGTCCAGCAACACTGCCCTTTCCTTCCTGTAGAGGGATTAAACAATGCTGCAGATGTTAATTCTGTTTTAAATTCATATCAAGATTACTATAAAATTTCATGTACCCAGATGAATCCCAGCCAGCATCAAGATAAGATTCAAAGCTCCAAGGTACTATCCTGGTGGAAATGAATGTGAAGCAGAGTCATTTCAGTGGATCTGCATGGCTGAGGTGAAAAACTGAACTTATCTATTTGGAGAAGACTACTTAAATAATCAAACTTTGTCTTCAGAAAAGGGTGAAGGAAAATTAGAGGAAAGTGATATGGAAAAATAGTCATTTAGATGTTCCCTGACAAAAGGGCTGGAGAAATACATGATAAGGCTCTCTATTTAACTAAGTCTTTCTTCCTGAAAGCAAAAGAACAGTAACTGCGGTGTTTCTTTTCACTTCTGCAACCCTTAGAAGTCACTTGCATTCAAAGTTGTAATTCCTCCACTAATACATCTAAAATAGGCCAAATAATCTAATAAGGATTTATGCAGTAGAACTCCAGCCTGGGAAATTAATAAGCTCAAGCAAAATGAAGAAGCAATTAATGAGTACAAGCAATTTCATTTGTGTCCTGCCCTTTCCTTATGTAATAGCTCTAGAATCATTTCATATTACGAAAGATATTCCTCACAGAACACTTTCAACAAGATATTGCATTATAGTAATGCATACAATAGCTTCTCTGATAAGGTCAGAGAAGAAAGTGTTTCAGAACCATTACAGATTCCCCAGAAGACATTTAACAAAATATGGATCTCTTACCCCACACTCTGACACAAACTGATCCACATATTGCCATTTAAGGGGTTCATCTGGTGAACTGAAAGGAAAAAATAAATTTAAATAATGGGACAAAATAAACGTGAATGTATTCCAGAACCTGTTTTGGAATGGAGCCTTCTGTTTTCCACAACTTTCTTTGGATACCATTCATATCTGGTTTATTTTCTCGCAATTTAAACAGAACATCAAAGAAGCATAAAATTATTTGGGCTAGTAAAGGTTGAATATAAAACTGATAAAGCCCCCTCAGGTGAAACAGTTTTAGGAAGCTCAAAGGAACACTCTAAAATGAACTGTAACCATGCAAACATTTTATGCAAACTTCTATGCAGAGCAACACCTCCTGTTACTAACATTTCTCAAATATCCCCCTTAAAGATCCAGCTTTCCAACAAAAATTGGAAGACCAAAACAATTTTAAATATTTCTAAACTCTGAAGCCATCATCAAATGCTACATACATAAATAAGCAATGGAGCTCTCTGTTAAGCTAGGTGCATTAATAATTATTTTTCCAGATGTCCGTGACAAATGAGGAGACATAAATTGGTTCATTTAAGTAGGAAACTGGTATAAAATCAGATTCATCAAACAAGACATCTGCTTGTTCATTAAAAAGGATGTGACATTTTAATCATCATTCACACATTTTCGTAATTAAACACAGATTCTTTGGGTAGAAGAGACTGTGCGAAAATGAATAATCTGTTTTCAAATGAAAAGCCATTACCTTTTGACAGGTATCATGCCAACATCTGAAAAGGAAAAACATTTTGTTCAGTTTCTACAGACCATGAGCAATCCATTAATAGCAATCTTTGGTGACAGACGGGATTTTGTGTGTGTGTGTGTGTGTTACTTACGTCTAACTTTTATGGACACGATTTTCTTTGTACGAATGAGGTTTATGACTTCTTCGTGTGTGCATGATGAAATGGAATATCCATTTATGCGCACTATCTCATCTCCAACCTCAAAAAACAAAGTGAGAAGAGAAAGCAATTGGTAGTTAATAATTTTTAAAGTTTTTAAGATTGAATACAATCTGGCAATCATTTTGATGCAAAGGTTAGATAATGTTGATTCAGGAATACTTTCTGAATTTCAGGTAATGTCCAGATCAGATTTATCTATATTTGTTTTGAATTAATACCAAATACCGAAAGAGCAAATTAATGGCCAAATAACAATTTTATAAATACTGTCTACTATACATCAGATTTGTGCTCCACAGATTACCTTAAAAATAAGAGTCTGTGTTTTAATTCAAATTAATTTTGGAGTTATTTTCTTCTTTTATACTTCAGAAGTTAAAGTTTGCTTTTACCATATGCTTTCTGAGATACTTTCCCTAATATATTTGATCAATAGGAAACTAAACTTGGTCTTATTATCTTTCCTGATTCTGGCAATGAGAAAATGCATTATTTTAAGGGATTTTGCCTCTTTGTCTTTCTTTGGGGAATCCCACTAACATGTATTGGCAATCCAACAGCAGCACCCCAAGGACATTCCTGGCAGTGTTCAAATTAACAGTGTAGAACAGACAGGGTGCTTTCAGCCACTTCCATAAAATTTCAAATCTTATTTATCAAAGTACAGTCAAAACATTTTTCTTCCTCTAATATAAATCCAAATTTGATATGCTGTGATGACCAGAGAGAACTTTCCAAGGTTTTATGAACTCTGCCCAATGATCCTCTTATCCAGGCAGGCTGAGAAGGAATTCTTGATGAACACATTGCCTACCTCATTTAAGGTAGTGCTTTATTACCTGCTCAAGATTACACTGAAAAATGCCAGTCCCTGGCTAGACCACCCTAAACAAAGACTTTTACTTGGTGTGAACCATGTGATATGGCTGTATGAAAATTTAGTGCATGATTTCTTCCATTATCAATGCAGACCAATCCACTGCACAGTAAAATATACAAATGATTACCAGGAAATTACCTTAACAAACCATCAGCAGTATCATCTTATACCTCTGATCTGCACACGGAAAAAAAAAGCCAAATACTTTGGGTTTACTCCTCTCCAGTAGCATTTTCTCTGAACTCTTGTGAATATTTGTTATGTAAAATGTATTTGATGAGACTTTTTTCATTACTATCAACAGCACGGGTTTTTGTTCTTAGTCAATGAAACTTTGGGTGCCTTCTCACAAATGTGTCTGGTTCCATGGCAGCATTATCCCTAGTTAATGCTTGTCTAAAATGTTCCATTTAAAGACTCAAGTGTCAAGCTCCCGAATTTCACTTTAGGCTTAAGTTTTCCATGCTGGTATCTGCATTAGGGTGATTTCAAGTTTCAGCAAAGTTAAAGCAACTGTATTTTTATTTCACAAAATATGGGTGGAATGCATTATCAAGATCGTTAATAAAAATAAATTTACAATTTGTTGAGAAGCTCTGTGCTTTCATTTTAAATGAGAGGAGTGAGTGGAACTGGAAGTAGAAACTCCTCAATATAGCCTGTGTTCTGGAGACTGTAACACACACAGAAGCACTACATTGGGTGACAGGCCATTAGGCATGCTGACACCTTCTGCCTTTTTTATATTGTAATAATGACTATTGAATCTTGCTGTGATCTGTCCAATTGAAAAAAACAAAATCACCACAAACCAAAAACCAAAAATACAACCAATAACCAATAACTTCTTTATTTCTTTCACAAGCTTTTCTAATGCTTCTGGGAAGTGTCTCATGCTCTGCAATACTATGCAAAACATTAACAACATGCCCACTCTACCATCATTCCTCATGTGTCACACTTTCCACTTTCCACACTTTCCACTTTTCCAAGCTGATTTTTGTCTGACACAGCACAGCATCAGAAGGCTACTAAAGCAAAGAAAACTGTCCTGCAGAACTTGCAGAGGCAAGAGGACCACACTAGAACTGTGGTCCCTAGTCCCTCACCAGTGGGACATCCCCTCCCTCTACTGGGCATCCAAAAGAATCTCATCCAGGGCAATAACCTGCTCTCCTAAGAGCTTGACAGTCAGATTTTTAAAATGATCTTCAGTAAGAGCAGAAATAGGTCAGTAATGAAGGCTTTTGAACATACAACCTGTGGTAAAAATACAGAATCAGACCAGAAGAGCACATGAGGTCTGCTGTTTATAGTTACACCCCTGATAGCTCTTGCTGTCACTCAACTGACTTGTTCCAAAGATTCAAAACCACATCCATCCATGCTACCCATTTTCTGTTGATTTTACATATGTGGTGAAGGGTGGCGGGGCTGGGTTTTTTATTTGGTTTTTAGTTCAAGATTCCCATTTTACTCACATCTTCCACATCATGCAGACTGTAACAGACCATGGAGCCTGGGTTTGCACTCTTTAAAAAGCTAATCTGTCAGACAGTTATTGCCTGAAATGCCTTACCACACAGAAGGACACAATTTTAGGGCTGCAAATGACAATTACATCATGGGGCTTCTGTATCAGCAGAATTTGTGTTCTCAGGATGTCAGCATTCACCGAGTCAAATCTGTTCTCATCTCCCCAAGAGGCACTTGCAAAATTATAAATGCATACAAGAGCATATTTGATTTTTCCCTCCAGTATAGGAATGAGCTTTTCCCATACAGATATTTTTAATACTCTCCTTCAATAGAGTGTCATCTTATTTCTGAAACTCAACACTCTTCACTCAATCTAATGACATCTGTATTGCTGACAGACAATGACTAAGGCTGCCTTAAAAATAACCCAAACTAGGTTGAACTACAGATGTATAGGCATACAGCAAACTGCTTCTCTTTAGGATACTTGAACAGCTTTTCCTGAACAACCACATCCAATATTGGGGTAATTAATAGCTGTTTTCATGTATTTTGTTACTTTTGTACAGGTATCACTGTATACCAAGCTAATGAATCAGAGCTGTAGAGATAAAAGTCCGTGGGACAGAGCAGAGCAGAACAGTAACAATTATTTTGGTATTATGTCACAGTTTCCCCTTTCCCTATCAATCAGAGAGATGACAGATTTTTTAGAAAAAAGATGTAAACCTAACTTTTCTCAAGTAAAATGACTATTATTTCTAACTTTTAACATGAGAAATATAATATTTAGTGCTTCTAGGAAATTGAAGGGCTTCATATAATAACATCAACTGTTTCAAATTTCCCATTTTGTATACTGCTTCCACTTTCATCATTCACACCAAACTCTTTGTATTCAGCAGAATCCTCATACACAAGTATCAAAAAGCAGTGGGGGTGTGAGATGAAGTCCATTTCTTAATGGAAGGAGAAAACACTTGTGCCTTTTAGAGAAACTGTAGTCAAAAAAGGGTCAAAACTACAAGTGCCACAGAGAACCTTCATTATTATTTGGTCATTTTAACTTGGAAAGTACTTCAAGGAGAAATCATGCCATTTGAACTGGAAATTTTAAAAGTAGCAGGATGTAAAACTGATGGTATAATAGAAAATCATTATACCTTTCTCAGTCTGCATTTTTGGGATTGAAAATGTGTAGAGATTTTGTTAAATAAAGCAGGTGGGTGAAATTTCAGAAGCAGTTGGCTTTACTGTGAGACAGCAATTTAGAACAATGGGCTGCCTGTCAGGTCTTGTTATTCAGTGAGGTTCAGAAAGTGCCTAGTGCCACCTATTATTCAGGCACTTTAGGCTGAGCTTTAACACCACATATCGAAAAGCAGAAGCCAGGCCGTTGCAGGAGCTTCAAAGCACCATCTACCCATATTAATTCATATCATCTAACCCTAATAAGTTCAGAGTCAAGCCTCAATTCTTGCCCCTTATTGTCCCTACTTTGTCTGCTAAAGCCCAACTATGTTCTGAGTTGCAATAGAGTCTGTACACTCCAGCCCAAAGATCCTTTACAATCCCCCTCACTGACACCAACATGTCCTACGATGACCTATGTCACAGAAGGCCATGGGGCCTTTTGCATACAGAGAAAGCAGGAAAACTGACATCCTAATAGCGGCACAACAGCTGAGCATCACTATTATCCAGTGATTGTTTCAAAACATTCGTCTGAAATGAGCAGAGAAGCAGAGCTGCAACACAGCATTAACACAAACGTATAAAAATGGCAATTAACTTAAGGCAGTGGCTTACTTTAAGGCCTTGTCTACGCTTCCCATTCTTGCTGTGTAGCGTAGAGAATGAGGTACATCAACTTTTGTAGTGTGAACTCAGAGAAGGTGCATCAATGTCCTTTTCTGCAGTTGCCCATTGGCAAATCCCATGCTTAAACTGGGCTGACAACACACAGAGCATAAGGTTTGTGCTGAGCTATTAAACCCTCTCAGCTCTAGCTACATACTGAACTTGTGCTTTTGTTCCAAGGAGTTTCTAAAGCATCCCCCTGGATGCACCTGTCATGCAGGCCAGTCATGCCCCTCTGCAGAGCAGGCTCACAGAAGATGGAACTAATTCAAAGGTGATTCTGAGTGGGATATATAGGTATGAATGCACAAACAGAAGGGCAGGCACATGCATGCAAACAGAAAGAGGAACAGTTTAAATTTTAGCTTTCAGTCCGAGTGACACAAACATGGAAACCTAACTTCAACTACCTTGTTGACAGATATGTATTTTTACTTTTTAATCTAAGATATTTGTGAGGTAATACTGAAGCGTATCTACAAAACATGCTAGCTTAATTAAACTCTGTAAGGAATCATGCTAGTCTAATATATTTTGGACTAGTGTTAAACATAATCCTTAGCCATCAATACTTTCAGCAAATATTCAGACTTGACAGATTAAAAGTAGCCAGGCATATTAGCCTTTCCAGTCAGAAACTCAGATCTTTAACACACCTTATCAGATTCAAAGTCTGACTGCAAGATGCAGACATTCGGCACAGAAATTCCTTGCTTCTCTTTTCACTAAGTAATGCCACATTCAAAAAGAAACCAGACACCCAAAACTTCATTCATGCAAATTGCATAAGTATTGCAGTGTTTCTACACATAATTATTTTTGCTGACCCTATTGGCAAGTTTATGTATCCAAAATTCAATCACAGAAAGTGCAATTCCATGCAGTAGAGGATACTGGGAATAGTCAAAAATATGTTATTTTGTTGCATAAACCAAAACCCTCACAACTTATACATTAAGTTCAAGTAAACATTTCATTACACGAATTATATCTGTGCAAGATGGAATGAACACTTTTAGAAATGCACTGTTCTACATTTTATCAGAACTTGGCAACTTAAAGCACTCTTTCACAGTCTAGAGATCTTTCTTTCCATCTGCTTACATATAATTGTTGCTCTTCATGAAGTGTAAACATTCCAGAAAACCCTACAACATTCCACAGTTAACATATCCCAAACAAAATTTTTTTTAAAAAAAGCTTTACATATCATTAAAAACAGCAAAATGAACATTTTTAATAACTTGATTCACCACTAGCATAATGGTATTTACCATGGCCTTGCCTTACATATCTTAGGAATTCTACTAGAAGAGACACAGAGCATCTTAGCAAAAGCAGTTTCTAAATGTGAAAGAACAGCCCTTAGCACCTAACATGAACAGACTTTTCTTACCTGAAGTCCAGCATTGTCTGCCTGTCCTCCTTTAACTAACTGGGAGATGAAGAGGCCACAGCTGAATTCCACTCCACCTCTTACACTTAATCCAAGCCCTTCAGGATTCAAACGATCCAATCTCACCTCTTTCAGCTTTCTGCAAAAATGGAAAACACTTAAGTGTCTCAATAATGATTCATATGAAATTTAGACATTGTTTTTCTCTTATATAGTTTAGGCATTAAAAAAGCAAGTTCACTGAAGTTTGGATGGATGTGTGTTAACTAAAACCATCAAGTTTATTCATATAAAAGGTTATTTGCAATGATTGAAAGCTGCTTTTAGAGAGTTAGAGCTATGCGGGTGTTTTATTATTAAATGCAGAAAAAATGAGAAAAGATTGTTTTTTACTCCTTTACCCTGCTTTTACTAGACCACTTGGCAAACAATTTAAGTATAGTACAGGTAGCTGTACTTCTAGCAAAAATAGCAAAATTAAAGTAAGTATGCTCAACTCTACACAGATGAACAATATTTGATGCTGAATTTACCCCGAAACTCAGTATTTCCTACTTGCATTTAAGTTAGCTGCTTTTGTTTATTTGTTTGCTTGGTTTTTGGGGTTTTTTGTGGGTTTTGTTTTTTTTTTTTTTTTGGTTGTTTTTGTTTTTGTTCTGCATTCTCTTACCTTGATCGTTTGGGTGTAAGCTGATCGTATTCCACCTGGTGTTTTAATGGGATGAGTGGGCGGATAGCATCAAACAGAGGCAACCTGCTTGGTTCATTAATCACGAGTTTTAGGTCCCCCACAAGCACTGGGAGATTCATAGACCTGCAAAAACACAGTGACAAAACCAACACAGGTAAACAACACACCAACAAAAAGCTGTGCTTTATGAGCTGCTGTGCACATAGCTTCAGTATTTGAATGTCCGTTCAGGCTACTAAAAAAAGATATTTATGCAGATACCGGTTTGACGAAAGCAGAATAGCCCCTGGGAAAGCAAACCTTCTGTAAATAAAGAGTACTTGCTTCAAAACATCTGAAGTCTTCTATACATTCACTTGACCTTTTAAGGTCATGCACATCACATTTATAGATGACATCTCCAATTTCATTCTCAGAGTACCCACAAGATTTATGGAACTGTTTGAAAATAACTTTTCAAATTAGACATACGTACCTAATGGATTTTTGTTTCCTTAATAGTTAGTGATATTTCTAAGTAAACCTAGGCTACAAGCTCCTTTCTTTCCTGAGCTTAGAGGACTGACAAATTGTTTCAATCTAAGAAAAAAAAAATCATAATACTCAGCAACTAGAGCAAAGACCTTATTTTTGCTCAAAATCAAATTTGAAGGGTGATTAACAAATTAACAAAACCTACAGAAGTTCAATTGCTGTGAGCATCTCTTTTATGAGAGCTAAGCAAAGTGGTCTTGAAATTGTCAGCACTGTGATAGATACAGGTCTATAATATATACTTTGTTTTACAGCTGCAGGAGTGGAGCTAAGGCTCAGTGGAGCTATTCCTATAAAACAGTCAGCTAAACTTTTTCTATATTTTTTGATGTTCCCTTTCTTTTAATTTATGTTTCTTGGCTGCAATATTTCTGAGGCATGGGCATTGAAAATACGGATCAGGAATACCTACACAGGATTAGAGGTCAAATACTTCTGGAAATGTTATTCACAGTGAAGCAGATATTAAGTCCTAACTCCATCAGCAATTGCACGGTTTTTTGCCATACATATTTCATAATGTATTCCCAGGAAGTGATACATCATCATTATATGTTCACAGAGATACTGAAAATGTTGCCCAAGTCATTGCAATTGTGGAAATTGAAGAAAAGTTGCCATATGCATTGTTAATTTTGTAACTGCAAGAAGATTTTAAATAATTCAGATCTGCTGAACCAACTGGCTTTCCAAACAACAGTCTTTATGAATGGAAAAGCAATTAGACAGACCTGAGTGAAACTGAATCAGATATGCAGCTGAATACCCCCATAACTACAGCTCGGTGCAAACATCAGATGGAAACGTCTACATTTCACTCAGCTTTTAATTACAATACCAATGGAAACAATGTCCATCAGAGCCACTTGGCTATGATTAGTGGAAAATATATTCTCATCTTCTTTGAAAAGCAATAGATCATAGGTTGTCATTTGCAGCAAAACAAGTCTGAGGCAACTGTGGTTTAAATCAGTTCAGCGATAGGATTAGTAATATCGCCTTCCCCATTTTTTACTGTTGTGTTGTAATAAGCCAGAGTCACTAAACATGCCAAACAGATTCCAAGACTAAATTTTTCCAGCTTTCTGAAGGATAGTTGCAAAATTTTTCTTTGACAAGTTAGCAAAAAATCTTTGAAAAGCAGTGTCAGTGAAAACTTCGTATCAAATAAACAAGCTTTATTTGGAAATTTTATGAATGAATTTATTAATGTTCTCTTCCTGTTTCCTAAGAACAGTTTTATCATGCAGGAGTCTTCCCCCCCTACACTCCAAGTATGAATCCACCAAAATCTTTTAAAAAACTGCCAAGTCAAAAAACCAAAGGAACTTAAGAAGTAATTACAGACATGCTCCTTCTTTGCCTGCAGGTTATGCTGTGAAACCAACAGACTTCATTAAATGGGATAAAAACCTCTTATTTCAACTACTTTTCTAGTAGCATATAGAAAGAGTATTTAAAATAGTGGATATTAATTCTTCAAATTTAAAAATATTAGTAAAATTCTACACAAACATGTATAAAGCTAGATCTTACTGGTGGTACATCCGCAGCACATCATAAAGGTAATCCTTCTCTGCTTCATTGTCAATTAATAGATTGACCTGAAAACCCAAAGACATTATCGTTAAACCCTGACTTAATAGCCACAAATGCTTAACATGAGAGACTTTCACAGATTCTTAAGCCATAGAGCAAAGATTTCATCAAGGAAAAAGAATTTTTTAAAGATAAACATATTTTTTCAATAGAGCACTACCTCACAATGTCACACTTAAAACGAGACTTTCTAAAGTTAATATGACAACAATTAGACAAGGTGGTGAATCCTGATGTATTCTGTCTGCTAGATTTCCCTCAGCAGTGGCAGTGGTGTTATTACAGTAGTATCATATTTGTCTTACCTGGTAATCACTGTACTGTTGAATAAATGTCTTCAGAAACCTTTTTGGCCACTCGTTAATGTAGCACATGCTGTCACAGATAAAACCACCACACCGAGATATAATCTCTGTCCTGTCGTCCAAACCACTGATTTCAGGAGCTCACTTATAGCATTATGCAAACTGCTACATCTCTGTTCCTCCTTGCTCCAGCTCTTAACTGATGTTAAGAGCTAGTTATTCTTTCCTCCCCCACTAATTGTACCTTTACTTAAACCAGTGTCATATTACTATGCCCGCTCTTGGATAATTACAGTAAATTAAAACAAAAGAAAACCAAACCTGAATTCTTACATGAGGAGTTAAATTTATATTCAGTGATAGTGAGACCCCTACTAATCTTACTTGTTAAGAGACATCACATCACACTGGTTTTACATCTGGACAAGCCTGATGTTTAGGAAAACAATTTACATCTGACCTAAAGGGTAATATTACTGTGACGTGAAGACTGAGAAGCAATTTGCATACTTAAAGAAAGGCCCTTTCTTTCTAGGTTTGCAATGGTTTGTATTATGTTCTAAACTAAATACATGCTTCATATTCCTTTTGTCCCACTTGGCTCCCTAAAGCCAGTAAGACTTCACATACCAGTGGTTTTCTATTACTTGTACCTTCTGGCTCTCTAAAGCCGGCAAGACTCTGCATACAGGTGGTTTTCTGTTACTTGTCTCCTCTGGAAAAAGACACTTTCGAAACACCTAAAGGCCAGAAAGCTACAAGCAGGTCAAGATTGCTTTACAGTTACACCAGTGAGTAAGCCCATTTATTCACGGTGAATTTCAACATACACAGGATAAAGTCTGTCTTAAAAGGAAATAAAATGTTTGCCATCAAAACTTCAGCAATACTGGGCACTCCAGCAATACTTGACTCGACACAATTGTAAAGGCAAACTCAAAACTGTAAAGGCAAAACTCAAGGTAAACTAATTCCAGCATCCATTTTTCACTTCCCTGACAGGTAAAATACAGAGCTCAATCCCTGGTGTTAGCAAAGATATTGTATGAGCAGTGTCCCACAAAGAACATTCTATGTTTAAGTGCATCAACCCTACACAGCAAATGGCAAAACCATCATCATCTCTTTTTCCTAGCAGGGAAAGCAAAGATTGATAACATGCTATTTCTCTCCTGATATGCTTGCTGGTGGATACATCACCATTTCCTCTAAGAAAATGGAGGGCCACATTTAAATTCTGCTATTTCTTCTGTCAAAATGTTCAGTCTTTCTGACTCCTGCACTTCTCATCCTCCACCAGCAACTTCCTCTTCCTCTGACAAAACCCAGCATCCACATGATTTCTAATATATTCGGAATGCTACAACTGGGTTCATCATCCTGGGCCACCCCTACTAATGGGTTATTCTCCTCCTGCTGCCTTCTGTTCCATCACTTATCACTGCCTCATAGCCACCTGCATCTCTTGCCATTTTCCTAATTCTTTAACTCCTTGGGGTAAAGTATTACTGTAGACATATGCTTTACCTGGACTTACCAGCTTCTAAAAGCTGACTCTAATTTCATAAATCCTAAAATGTCATGCTCCCACTATCTTGAAAAAAAATAAAAAAATCAGTGGTGACATGGCATAACTTGGATCACAGAAGAAAATTTTCTCAAGAAAATGACTGTAGAGTAATGGGATAGGTGATTTCACACCTTTTAAACCACGGGTATTTAAGAAAAAACATCTGGGTACAGCCCTGGACAGTCAGCTCTTGGTGGCCCTGAGCACTGGGGGTAGGGACAGACATCCTCCAGGTGTCTCTTCCATCCTCAACCCTTCTGTGATTATTTAAAGAAGCTTCATAGTAGTTGTATCATTGATAATCCTAGAATATAGAGTTGCTTATGCTCTATTTCTCACTACATACATTGTGCTGTTTTTCATAGAAATTAATAATAAAAAAAAATCATCACACAACCTGCACCTTCATACATAAAAAAAAACCCAAAAAACCAACCAACCAACCAACCAAAAAAATAAAGTCTGTCAAGAAGTCTACCTAAGTTTATTCAGTAGAATAGAAGCTGTGGGGAGGAAAAAAGCACTTTTTGGTGTGGAAAAAATTCAGATGACAATAATGCACTATCTTAGCACTATACCAATCTGCCAGATTTCAAAGAAGAAATATGAAGTGCTGTTTAAGCTACACAGATTTTGGAAAACTATTGAAGGAAAGGGAAAAACTGGTCAATATGGTTTGTATGTATTACATATTTTACATTGCTGCTTGGTTGATAGGGAAACTGATTAAAATTGCTAAGAAAAAAAGAAACTAAGAAAAAAAGAAAAGAAATAAAATGGCCACTAACTGAGGAAATTTAGATCTTGTAGTGAGCATCTTCACTGGTATGTCACAGAAAAAGTAAGTATCCAAGACAGCGGATGTCGCAGAGGTCACTAGAAGCAGGATGATACAAAATAAAAAAAAAGAAAATACTTGTTTCAATGTCTTCTAACTCAGATAAGGCCGTCACTGATATCTGCATCCCAGCTCTTTGCAGCAACACTGAAAATACATCTTACGTTATCAGGGGTGGGGCTTGAATGATTTATGAATTATAGAAGCAATGAAAGGGAGAAGGTTTAAAGTTCAAGACAGTAACCACCCACCTAGAAACCAGTCTTTACAGAAATGTTGCACAACCCACTGCTGAGTTATACAGTAATAGGAAGCAAGGCAGAAACAATGTGCTAGATGGTTACCGTCATCATTATGGAATATCCAGTTTCTGAACACCAGTTTGATGTAAGTTTTTTTGCTGTCCTTCTAATTCATCCTAACAATTCTTTAGTTAATGCGTTTATTTTCAAGTGACAGATACTTCCATAAAACATGACATTACTTTGCAGAAACTGTGTGTCCTAGCTGACAAAAAAAAACCAACCCAAAAACTAAATAAAATCAACCACAACTTCCTTCATAAAACAAAAGAAACCCCCACAAAACACTACAGAAAACTTTACTCCGAGAGTCCTAAATGGCTTGGCAAAACCATCTTTTACACACGGAAACTATTTTCCTCCTCCTTTCTTTAATTAGAGTCTTTTGAGCGTTCTTCCCTCATACAATTTTGCGCTCTGCCGAGCACTTATTTAACCGGGAAAATGACAAAAGGACGGTGCCAGGCAGCCCGAGCCGCTCCTCGTATCAAGTGCATTTGCACAGGGGTGCGAACATTAAGGAGGAAGCTCGGCGGGCCGAGCGGGCACTGCCAGCGCCTGCACTGCAGCACCCGCCCCGAGCGGCGCCAGCTCCCACAGGGCATTAAACAAAACACGAACTGATCCTGGAAAACTGGGCCCTGGGAAAGCTCTCCCACTGAGGAACCTTCCTCTTCTCTCCCTCGCTTTCTAAGGGTTTTAGCACCCATCCCCTCCCAGGAGGCTGCCACCCGCGCCATTGGCAGGGCAGTGCAAAGTCCCCGAGCTTCTCGCTTCCTCTCCCCGGCTCACCGGGGCAGAGCCGTGCCCGGCCAGGGGGGCCGTGACGGCCGCAGCCCCCGCTCCAGTCGGGGAGGCGGCCCCGGCTGTCCCCGCAGCCTCACCTTGTGCCGGAACTCGCGGGCGACGCGGCGCTCCATGGTGCGGGCTGCGGGAGCGGGCCGGGAGCTGCGCGGGTGCGGGCCGGGAGGGGAGCGGGGCGGGCTGATGGAGGCGGCGGCGGGTGCGGGCCCTGCGCGGGTGCGGGCCCTGCGCGGGTGCGGGTGCGGGAGCGGGGCGGGCCCTGCGCGGGTGCGGGTGCGGGAGCGGGGCGGGCCCTGCGCGGGTGCGGACGCTGCGCGGGTGCGGGAGCGGGGCGGGCCCTGCGCGGGTGCGGACGCTGCGCGGGTGCGGGAGCTGCGCGGGTGCGGGAGCTGCGCGGGTGCGGGAGCGGGGCGGGCCCTGCGCGGGTGCGGACGCTGCGCGGGTGCGGACGCTGCGCGGGTGCGGACGCTGCGCGGGGCGGCTGCGCGGGCGAGGCCGCGCCCCGGGGCGGTGGGAGGCGCGCCCGCAGCCGCCTCCAGCATCCCCGACACGACAGGGGACGAGCGGCCGGGCACCGCGACCCGCCCTCGGGCTTGCGGCCGAAACGGCGGAGAAAGTCAAAGTAAAAGTAAAATAAACATCCGTCCATACACGACCCCCCGCCCCGCGGTGTGCTACCTGGGCTTTGCCTTGGTCTGATTTTTACAACTGTCACTCCTCAAACGGCACCCAGCTCCCATATCAATTTCTCTCCTGTATTTGTAGGTAACATGCGTGTCAGTAACACTAATGATGTTACAAAGATGTGAACTTTTACGCCTGGGTTAAAAACAAAACACCAAACAAAAAAACCCCCGAAGTCCAAACAAACAGAAAAAAAATTGCTTTGATAAACTGTTGTACGGCAAATAATCACAGCTTCTTTATTTTTAGGAAAGCAGAGTGCAGCTGATGCATCACTGTCTAAATCAACTTTCCCTGCCTTTCGCACCAGCACAATGCTGTTTCTTACAAACAGAGCCTCTGACGTGGCTGCTGTGTGTAACTGCAGAAGAATCAAGGTCGGAAAAGGAACCGATTTCGGGCTAATCTCTTTCATACGATTTTGTTTTGAGCTGGTTCTTCTCCCACTTTCTCTACTGCAGTCCAAGATGATAGATTTCCTCAGTCAGGATGGTAGCGAGTGGAGGACACCTGTTCACCCAAGTCTCTGTCTCCACGCAGAATCACCTGTAACTGCGTAACTCCAGAGAGAGCAAGGTTTACTTAAGGACAGGTAACCTACCTTTCCTCCTTCCAACAAAGTGGAAACTTGTATGAATACATATAAAAGCTTGAATAAAAAAGAAATAAAAAGAAATCCATACTGCCATAAAACCTCCTGCATTCTATTTTATTATTTCTATAGGATAACTCCTTAGAAACTGTTAGCCCTTTCAGATGATTTTGCATTATTGGAACATTTCAACTGAATGTACACTACCCATTTCTCTTATCAGGTGTCAGGAATATGAGAGGAATGCATATGAAGCCTGTATACAAATAAATACAGTTGTTTTCAGAAAACAATTTTCTCTTAAAATGGCAACTATTAATACCTAAATCACAATTATCTATGTGCCAGTATCACATAATACCAAAAAGCTTTTCTCTCCACACAGATACAGAATTTTTTCCATGTAATGCAAAAACAACTATCTTGTATTTGAAAAGAGAAAGAAGGAGACAAAAAATTCAAGGCACGCATTAGAACCCATGCATGTCGCCTTTAAATTGACATATAGTCTAGAATATCATTTGATATCTAACAATCGTTTCTATAAGGCTTTACAGGAATAGATCTTACACAAGCTCAAAGTTATGTACATTTGAAAGAAAGTAACTAGTTTTAACAACACAGATAAATTTCCCAGGATTCATAAATTCCTCCATGTAATAAATGGAATCAACTTGGTGATGTGAAAACTGCTCCGAATCATGATGTAAAGGACACAGTGCAGAAAGGATGAAAAATTTGGTGGGCTGTTAGTCTGCTGTTACATGAATTCCTGTGCTCTACTGTGTGTAAATACAAAGCAAAGAAGTACACAAAGCTAACTCATTCTCCAAAACTGGAAGGTGGATAATCAGTAAATTTATGAGATGGTTCTGAAGTTTTCATTGATTCAAATGCACCATAAATTAAAAGATGGTACAATTATGACTGCTTAGTATTTTTAGATAATGAAATCTTTCCTAGGAAGAAATCAGATTTCATCTTAATTGTCTCTAAATTAGCTTCAATTCTTGTTTGCTACTTGTGGTATAATGGGAAAATGAACAAAGTGAGCAGGTCATTTAGTAGGCAAAGAAATACATTAAAGTGTGTGTTGTGTAACCTGACCCCGGTTGCTTTTATCTGCTTTCTCTACTTCGATTAATGTAACTTGGATCAGTGAAAGTGCACCAAAGCCAAGCACATGCTGCACTCAGAGCAGATATAGGCTAGCACATATATAGCACAGATATGAGGCTAGCACATAATTCTAAAAATCTTCTTGGGGTTATTTGGAAAAGGCTGTGTCAGAGTGAAAGGATGTCTTTTATTCCTCACATTCTTTTCTCTCAAGCACATTCTCCCTCCAACACTTACGAGGGAACAGAATTCTCAGTGAAAACATCACTAGTTCTCCATCATTTCATTAGAAATGAAACACAAGAAACACAATCCACAGGGACAAATTACAAAGGCAGAAAAGAGATCTTTTTAATGACTTACTGTTAACAGACTTCTCAAAGCAGTCAGAAAGGCCCCTTTTTATCTGAGACAGTTTCTCACCTGGTATGGGCAGCTTCTAAAGCTCTGTCATAAGATATGCAAACCTGAAGAATGATGGGGGGAGAGACAGCAGCAGATGGGAAAGGGAAAATAACAGAGTGAAGGTAACAGTGAGAGGAAGAGAGAAAAGGGGATAAACATAATGGAAGGAAGCAAATTTAATTGCTAAGGGGTGAAAAAAAAAAGAAAGAAAAACAAAGAGGCATAAACATGCAAAAGGCTCCACAGAGAACTCCAGTGTGCGAATTTATAGTAAAAAAGAAAAGTTACCAGAAGCTATGGAATCCATCCACACACGTTAGCTGCACACTGCATTCGGTGTATGTCTCACTTATGGCTGCCTATTGTCTATCTATGCCTGTACTACTCAATGTCCTGTATTAGTGGAGTGCTGACACGTGTTTCAGTGGGGCCACTGTGCTGAGCACGGACAAGACTTGCCGCTTCCAGCAGGAGCGGGCGGCTCCGGCCCATCCGCAGGAGCTGTGGGAGCAGCCCCGGCTCCGCTCGCCCCGGAGCGGCTGCTTAGAGCGGCGGTCCCGGCTGCTGCTGCCGAGACACCGGCACACGAGCCGTCTCCCAAAACTCCTGAGGGCAGGCGGAAAAGTGGAAATGAACGTGCGGAAAAGTGGAAATGAACGTGCGGAAAAGTGGAAATGAACGTGCGGTCAGCGCCCGGCACGGCCGGGGCGGGAGCGGCGCTGCGGGGGGAGCGGGCGGCCGGGCCGGACCCCGCTGTCCGGCGAGGGGCGGTGTCCGGGCTGGGTGCCGGGGCAGGGCCGGGCCGGACCCCGCTGTCCGGCGAGGGGAGGTGTCCGGGCTGGGTGCCGGGGCAGGGCCGGGCTGGGTGCCGGGGCAGGGCCGGGCCGGACCCCGCTGTCCGGCGAGGGGCGGTGTCCGGGCTGGGTGCCGGGGCAGGGCCGGGCCGGGGGGCGGGCGGCGGATAAACCCCCCGGCCGCCCCGCCCGGGAGGGCGGGATGAGCTCGGGGTGCAGGTGGCGGCCGGAGCTCCGCGGGAAGCCGCTGCCGCCCGCATGGGGACCCGGCTCCTGCTCGGGGTGCTGCTGTGCGCCTGGCTGCCCTCGGGTGAGCATCCCGCCGCCCGGGAAACCGTGGCGTGCCGAGCCATGGGAGGGCACGGCACGGCATGGCATGGCATGGCGTGGGAGGGCGGGAAGGGCAGGGCAGGGCAGTCCTGGCCATCGCTAACCTGCCGTCGTTGCCTTCCAGCCCTGTCTCCGTGGGGTAGCCGGGCGCAGCCCCCCGCCGCCGGGGACCTGTCGCTCCCCAGGTAAGAGCCGGCCGGGGTACATCGGGGCTCTTGCTGGGCTGGCTGGCTGGGTCCGCTGCCCGGGCCGAGCCAACCCTGCCTTTTTCTCCCTTCTCAGCCGAGGCAGCACCGCGGGATCCCGGAGCAGGGGCGGCCTCGCCGCGGCGATGCAGGTGAGGAGCGGCGGGCGGGCACCGCGGGGCCGGGCACCTCACTGGGGAGACCGCTGGGCCATTGGGATGTGCAGCTTCCCGCCGGGCAGACCCCGGAAAGAGAGCATCCACAGCATTGCCTCCAGGGCTCGTGAGGCTGCTGAGCTCAGGAGGTGCCAGGCTTCCCAGCGCCGCTCCCGGGGAGACCCCTCGGAGCGGGGCTGGCCGTGCGGGACAGAGGGATGGGTGTTCTGCTTGCCATCAGGATAATGCGCTTCTCGTATCTTGCCTCACTCGTATATCTATATACTTCTATGATACCATCTCTATCCTGGGTGGCTGTTCTACCTCTGGTGATTCGACAGGACTTGCCCTCGAATGTCTATTTTATCCCAGCCACGAGGACTGCCAACCCTGAACGAAAGTCAGTGATAAAGTAGCGAGAGAACACTGTGTGGCTGTATCTAGAGCTTCAGCTTGTTCGAGAAGTTATGTGGTGTACCAAGCATCCTGGCTCGAGGAAAAGCTGAGGTCTGGTCTGGCTCATCAGCAACAATTGCTTTGTGGGGGCCTTTTTGCTCCTCGGTAGAGGTAAACGAGCTGGCAGTATCGGGTCACTACAGCTCAGCACTCCGGTTTTTGGATGTGGTTTATCTTGGCAACTCGACTGTGTCACTCATGGCACGCTGCTGAAATGTAATTAGGGTGTGTGGTTCCCACTCCCTTGTTCGAGGGTGGGAAAAGGAAGGATTGCTTTGTAGTCCTTGTTCGTGGCTCCTCAGAGAGAGTCACCTTTCTCTCTGCTTTCTCCCTGCTCATTCTGGGAAAAACTCAGCAAAGAAAAAACGTCACATAACTGCAAGCAGGTAACCAAATAAATCAGTGATTATTGTGAATACTCCTGGATTTAGGTTCTCCCACCAAGAATTATAGTGATAACTTTTTTGTTTCTTTCTGGGCTGGCCTACTGAGCAGAAATCTTCAGTAAGAAGTATGTTTAGGAGGAAGGAAGAATAAAAGATATTGGAGTCTTGAGTATACCTTTTACTTTACAATGGAGTTTTTTGAGAACTTTATAGTAAGCCAATACAAAGCAAAGATATTATTGAAAATGGTAAAATTACTGACAGACTGAAGAGACTTTTAGGTGTCTTGTTTATAGCTGCTGATTTCTTGTTCTTTCTGAAAGGAGCCTGGAATGGCAGTTTATAACACTTCACCTACAGCATCCTTGTCTCGGAACAGGAGAATACACAGTATGAAATGTGGACCATCCAGTAAGTTATTTATGTTTCTATATGAAGCAACTTATCCCTTATTTTCTGCATTGTTTAATCATTCTTTGGAAGAAGAAAAATCCTAAAATAGATATTACAGGCCTTAATGTTAATGAAGCCCTTTCTTGTTTGGTCTCAAAGGTACTCAGGAGTATGGAAATTTTTCATGGAGTTTAACCTAGCTCCAAGTTTACACCTGCTTCTGGCATGATAATTTGAAAGACTAACTGCAAGTTTTGTAATAAATGTTTCAGGAAGAAAACATTATCTTACAGTGGTATACCTGAAAATGTGGATTGATGTTTAGGCACCATAAAATTGCATGCCCCGTACCTTTTTTGTGCTTGGAGATTGTTTGTTTTTGCTGAGGTAATCTGAAGATGCTTTTTGTGTGTGTAATCTGTGGGTTAGGAGGATAAGGTCCTTTTGGCCACCAGCTTGTAGAGGTGGACGTTTGCTTAAGGAATGCGCGTCTTTGGTTTTTTAGTTCATCTTATTTTCAGAAGTGGAGTGGACAGTCTTAAAATATCTTTGCTAAAGTGTAAACATCTTCTATGTTAATGCTGAGAAGGGTCTGTGTCATGATAGCCTTGAACAAAGGAGAAGAACGAGGCAAAATCATTCATAGTAATTTTAGTTAGTGATGCAAACCCTCTGGTTTCTTTTCAGTCAGCCTGATGGCATTCGGTGTGGGACCTGCCTCATAGTGAATAGTCTGAATTTGCATCCCATAGCTTTACAGCCCAAAAGGCTGTAAAGCAGCAAGGCTGGTGTGTGGAATGGACTCATAAATTGTGACTAGGGTTGTGTCATCTCCAAGAGCTTTTGATGTCTTCAATACACACGGTTTTCAGAAGTTTTTGGGAAATGTGTACCTGAACATGGAGGAATGATACAAGACTTTAGAGAAGATAATATTGTTCAAATAAAAACTATTACTTATGAATCTCTCTCCAGTATATGAAAAAAAAAATCATAATATATTGTGTATGATTAAATTGCTTTAGAAATCTAGCAGTCTGTTCTAATAAAAATTCCTCTGTTTTTGAGGGTTGCACCATTTTATTTACCAAGAAGTGGTTATGCTTTTGTTTTTCAACTAAACAAAGCAACTTACAAAGAGAAGATATGTGGATTATGCTGAGAAATTTGTTGTCATAATAATTGTTTTCCTGGATTTAGTCTTTGCCTAGTGAAAATTTCTTTAATCAGGACTAGTAGGTTTCATTTTTTGCTTCAGATCTGGAAAAAAAACCTAAGATGTGCTACTGTTCAAATGTGAAATAAAAAACCCACACACATATACCCTTTGTAAGGATTCTATTAAAGAGCTTTTGTCAAGGGTTTATGTGCAAGCTTACTGCTTCTTAAATAGGTCTAATAGTTAAGAAATGGAAGAACACATGTGGAGCTAGGGAGAACAAAATATTTACAAATGTCTTATGCTAGCTCATCACATGGCTAAGCTTCTAAAGGGGGCTGTGGTTATGATGGCAAGAATTAGGTTTTATTGCCCTTTCCAGTTCCTTTCCAGTTCTTGTTTTCTTTCTCATTTGTATTTCTGTGAGGCAAAAATATTCCAGAAGGGTTTTCCATTTCTGATATACTTGTCTTGGAAAGGCAGTGATGTTGAATTAAAAATTATCAATAATTGCTCATATTGAAGGCAAATAAAATCAGCATTATTAAACTCTTTTAAACAGTGGAATACGTAGGCTTGGAAGTTTCCTTTTTAAATCACAGTAACGTGTGGCAAATGGAATCTATTGTTGTCTGTGTGTGAAAGACAAATTAAAAAATAAAACTAAAGAATAACCGGGTATGTTCTGTACAGTACTCCTAATACTTAAAAAATAGTTTTCCTTTTGGTCTCTCCAATTTAAAGAGAGATGCAAGCTGCTATAACTCTGCCTATGGAGTGGGATTTGCAAACATCTGGGGATATTAGAAATAACAGACCTTCTTTATTTAAAAACCTGAACTATGGAAACCCAAATCAATGACAAAACACCCCAAACCAAAGCAGAAATGTAGGCTGTTACATGCTTTCTTTACTTTAGAAATGTCTCTAAGAAAATTGTTCTTTGAAATACTTGTAGAACTGTGATTATAATGAAATTATATTACAGTCAATTCTTTGTGCAGTATCAGTTTTTCTTGCATTCTGTAACTCCTTAAAGATAAACCATGTTTTATATGGAATGACTGCATGACTTTTGCAAGAGATCTCTTTACCTTTGTGTTGTCTTAGTCAATTGAAAGCATTTCAGACAGTGATGTCATCTCTTATCTGTCAATGGAACAAAAAATTTGCTATAGCACAAGCAAACGCCAAGAGAAAAGTTCTGTGTTAGCTTCTTGTAGCCAGGGAACATAGGATTAGAAATGTGCATCAGAATAACTGAAGTTAAGGTGTAGTTTATGTAGCTGTTAAAAAACCGCAAGCCCCAAACAGGAAACTCCTGAGCTAAAGCATATTAAGAACCTGGGACAGGCAAACCAAATTATTTCTGAAGGTATTTAGGCTACCACTGAGAATCTCTAACATTCTAAAGACTACAAATTTCCTTGTGTTGAAATGCTGTAGCAGGCACGAGTCATAGAAGTCACAGAAGATACTTGTCCCTTACAACATGTGCTTGAGGACTGATTTTAGGACAAGTACCAGAACAGAAAATATGCAGCTAATTGGAAAGTTCTTGGAACTGAAGCATTAAAATTGCATTCACTTTGTTTGTGGATGCTAAATGCAAGCAGCAGGCAGGGAGCACAGTGTCTGTAGAAAAGCAGGTCACATAACTGTCTCAGACTAGCCTGAGAATGTGGCCTGGGGAATCATAAGACAGCCTTGCAGGTGCTGTTTGTCTGTTCCTTGTTTTCTTGCAAGAGAAGGTCGAGGGGTGGTGAACCCCACTGACCAGTGATGGTGATGTGTTAGTTTACTAACCAATAAGAGTTTTACCTTTCCAGACCTTCTCGTACTTGTCTACACAAGAAGATCTGGGATGATAAACCTTTCTATCCTGTACAACCCACAAGAGAGTCTGTGTTGTTACTTTGGCCATTCCTAATATAGTGTGACGTTCATTCACCTCAGAATCCCAGAGGGGAAAGTTTTTCACCCTAGAGCAAGGAGGTTGGCCCTGGGCTGTGTTGCAGCCTGCTGAAGCCTGTATGCCAGGGAAAACCTGTGCCACTGCAGGCAGGTGCTTTCAGACACTGTGAAGTTGAAGGGTAGAAAAGATTGTAGGGAATACTTGTATTAATTTTCCCATACCTCAAAGAACACCTGAAAGCTTGCACCTAGAGAAACGTGCACTGGAAGTTATGCAGAGTTATAAAATACAGAATTTCAAGGACGTTGACTGCAAAAATTGAAATACTACATTCTAAGCTTATAAAGCATACTCTTTTATGTGTGGCTCTAGATCTAATTTAGATTTCTTGCAAATTCTTATCCTGATCTGCTTTGCTTTTTTCACCTTTCCATTAAAGAATAAAATTTGTTGATTTTCAATAATTGGTCATTTTAGTACTGTGATTATCTTCAGAATCTTCAACTGAACTACTCTTCAACTCTTGCATAGCTACTTTAAAAATGTGTAATTTTTAAAGAATTCTGAAAAAATATAATTCCTTTCTCTTTCTGTAAATGACTCCAAATTTCTAGATCTGCTTAGGGCAAAGTTGATATCCAGGCAGAATCATAAGAACTGAAGGCATGGGCTGGATCTTGTATTTATCTAGCTTAAGCAAAACTTTATTGCCAAGTTATCTCTATATTAACTAAATGATCTCTAAATTAATCTTTCATACTCAAATTTTTCAGTCCAAGTGAATCTAGTAACAAATATCCTGAAAGGAAACCTGTGTCTATTATTTTGCATTAAGCAAGTTGGTTTTTTTCCCTGCTGTGTCTTAAATAGTAGCACTAGGAAGTGCATAATATTTTACAAAAAAATAGTCAGGTTGGTACACATTAGGCACAAATCTTCAAGAATTAGTAGAGTACTGGTGATAATGGTGCATTACCGTGAGGTCAGACCTGAGCTCAAGCATTTGTCTTCATGTGATAGTTGAAGCAAAAATCAAGTTTTTCAAAATGAATGCTTTCTTGAATGAAAGTGGAAAGACTTTAATTTAGATGTCTCTGATTTAGAGTCATATCTTTTGTGTGGAATACATACTGTAGATATCCTTGCAGTTGCCTCCTTTTGCTCCAAGAGGAGAGCATTTCTTTAGTGACTCCATCTCACTTCATGCTGAAGGGCTTCACACTATATAAATTACTTAATTTATTCCCAAAGAGCTTGTTGGATCAGGAAACCAAATCATGGATGAGCAAGTCAGGACCTAGAGTTCAGTTGGAACTAAAATAAATTAAAGAGATTTTAAGTATTCATTGGAGAAGCAGTAATGTAAGAAAGCAGATAATGCTAAGTGTGCACCATATCAGAGATGCAAAGCCACCAAATATATTTCATCAATAATAATATTTCAAAATAAATGTCGGTTTTGATGAAGATGCAAGATGCCTTTGAACAGCTGTCGTGATGCTTCTAAGGAATGTCCCTGTGTGAAGCTTGGACCCTGCTCTGCAAAAACCCTTGCAGTAATGTGGACTGGATTTCAGTCATACTTTTTCAAAGGCTGTAATAATGGGCTCAAGGTTCTGCTACTGCTCATAGAAGAATTTGAAAGGGGGGTGAACTGAAAAGGAGGTCCATGTGCTCAAGGGACTAAAATAACCCTACCCATGGGGCTGCAGCCTAATCAGTAATTACAAGGGGTTAGAGTATTTAAGCTGAGAACAGCAGAGAAGAATTCAGACCTTTCGTTACAAGATGATCCCAAGTCTTCACCTTATTTGATAAGGAAGGAATTTGAGGCTGGTTGCTTCATCACAGCAACAGTGATATTATCAGGGTGATCTGCAGGTTCCAGTGGCAACACTGGTTAGAAATGCCATTATTACTTATGTGAGTCAAAACTCATGCTACTTAGGCCTATTGTCTTCTGCTAGAAAAGTCTCACCAGTTTTCAGTTTCAGATTCCAGCCCAGTGCACTCAACTGGCATAATGTCAAAGGGGAAAGAGGAGCTGAGGAGGTTTTAATAGGTGTCTCAGGTTAATGGAGGACAAAATATTCTCCCATAAGTTTTCCTAATTTTAACTTTCAGTTAGTTAGTCCTGATGTCTTTTCCCTTTCTGCAAGTATTAAAATGTTTCTCACGTTTCTAGGGGAGAGATAACATTTTGGTGTGGTCATATGGGTCAGCTTATTTGGAGAGCTCGTTTTCCTTTAATGACAAAGATTAGAATGAACCCTTTGTTAAAGGATATTTATTCTGAATACTTTAGGAAGTATTTCTGTGTTAATGGAGTAGAATGGGATGTTTAAAGGAGGCCACATTTACAGTAGTAGGAGCACTAAATCTGATCTGAAACAATGCTGCTTTCCTCATTACCTGCTTAAGGATAACTAATGTTTGCACACACTGCTGTTCTATGCAGTGTAAGGAAAGACACTTAAAAATGATGCAAAAGGGGATAAAAACAAATACAACAGCTGAGATTATCATGTTTTCTTAGAATCATACACACACAGACAGACGGGATCTTCATACAGAAGAAAATGCTCGTGATTGAGTCATTTGATTTATTTGTTTCAGGTTTGACTAACGCCCTTTCTCTCTAAAAGAGAGCCAGGGAGACCCTTCACAGTGACAGCAAGGGTCCCCAGGTCAGCTGACTGTTTGCACAGTCTGAACAAACACAGCTTGGAGCAGGTTACCTGAGCCATGCTTAGAGTGGAATCATTCGACCTGAAACATCAAAAGGGGGCTAACTTCCTCTGCAGCTCAGAGGAACATGACTTGCAGCCTAATTGCACATTATTGTAACTGGACAGGCAACAGGGCATAATCCTAGAGAAGCAAAGAACAGAGACCAGAGCTCTGGTTACACAGGTCTCACAACACTCAAGATGAAAGAGATCAATGTCTGCCTCTCTTGACGAGAGGAACAGGCTTTTGCATTATTGACAAGATTGGTCACTGTGAGCATGTAAATGAGCTGGCTCAGTCAGAGTAAGTAGGGACCTTTCTGCATGGTGCTTGTATTATTTTTTAGTGACCAGAGCTGGTCAGGCAGGGACAGGAGCAGGAGAGTAGGGCTAGCAGGCAAAGAGACACTGCCTTTTATATTGTCAACCTGCCTTTTTTTTTTTTTTTAATTTTTTTTTTTTTTGTAGAGTGGGAGACTGCTTGTTGAAACCAAGAGAATCAAAAATTGTTTGGAGATTTTGAAAATCTTCAAATAATTAGTAATTATTATAAATTATAGTATTTATAATGTGATTGCAAATGGTAATGGCTTGAAGTTGAAAGGGAGTACACTTAGATAAGATATTAATAAGAAATTGTTTACTATAAGGGTGGTGAGACACTAGAATAGGTTGCTCATAGAAGTGTGGATTCCCCATCCTTGGAAGTGTTCAAGTGGAATGGGGCTTTGAGAGACTTGGTCCAGTGGGGTTGGAATGAGATGATCTTTAAGGTCCCTTCCAACAGAAACCATTCTAGGATTATTTTTCAAGAATGATGTATTTGTAAAGATAAAAGATGGCCGAGCCTTCAGTTTGTATCTTCCTTAAACAGTTTCTTCTGAGCAACTTACCAGCTTTCTGCAACAAAAGCAATCTCAGTTTTTATTCTAAAGTACAAAAAGTACTATGATTATGTAATAGTAAATTATTAAAATTTTAACTCCTTATTTAAACTTTATAGGAGTAAATAGTAGGAAAATAAGTAAATGGATCACAATTTTTAAAAAACATTTAATCACAAAGTTTAAATTTAGGAACAGGAAACTTTCTTTCTGCTTGTGTGCATTTTTCTTCAGGCTATGAACACATCTGTCATATTTTGATAGGGATCTTCTTAGGGAAAAGAGAAACTAAAAAAACCCCAACTGAACAAAACCCATCACCTTCCTCCCCAAAGCCCAAACCTGTCATTGCAAGTCAGGGATCTGTGTGTTTATGGAAAGTGCTTGTGGTTGGTGTACTTGGAAACTGTAAGATGAAATGCAGGCAGGTAAAGATACACAGCTGGGATCAGAAGATACTCATTTTAAGGTAGCCTGTTCTCATCCTGGCAGAGCTTACCCACAGGGTGTTGTTTCCTGTATGTGGGTGTAGGCACTGGGCTTCTTTGTGGTGCAGTACTTGTTCTCTTCCTCTCTTCATTGCTTTGGGGACTGAAAACATGTCAGACTAACAGATGTCACAGACATTTTGATTTGGCTTCTCTAAAGGTGCAATAGATTTATTAATCTGGCTGTATAACTTGAGTTGAAGCTTTCACACTATTTCATTTTTGTGGGGCTGGTTAGGTTCTCTAGGACACTTTAATGTTAAGTTAGCAACTCCTGTCATTCTCAGAGTTACATTCAGTGAAAGAACTGCGTCTTAAGAAAGAAAAATACCAGAATTTATTTTTTGACATGCCTTGTTTTGTTCCACTCAGATTCACTTACATGTTTTAATGGAGGTGAGTGTGTCTACGGAGAGCTGTGCAATTGCAGTCGATTTAATGCGACAGGACCAAGATGCCAGACAGGTCTGTAAAGAGAGAAATCTGACTGGGTTTCTGGGATTGCACTTGTTTCCCACAGCTACAGTGACTACTCTCTGTCTAAAGGTTCCCTTCATGCTGTAGCATTTTCTCCCTCCTTTCTTTTATGTCATTATATTTCTCAGCATGTCACGTGCACTGCCCCATCTCAACTCCTGTTTGTGTCAAAAAACCTGCACTGTGTCTCAAGTGACTCTCCTTTTGGTAGTGTATAACACAGGTGCTGAAAGAGATCATATATGCAGGACATGGGGCCAATATAATTTTGAAACTTTTGATGGACTCTATTATTACTTTTCTGGGAAATCCACATATGCCCTTGTGAGACACGCTGAATTAGATGAGCAGAGCTTTTCCATACAGGTAGGGAATGGTGCTTCTGCATTCTTTTGAACTGCTGTTGAACATGCTAATAATGTAGTAATTTTAAAAGATTAAAAATAACTTGAGATGATAATAGGGGTTTGTAAAATGTAATCTAGATGTGATTTTAACATGATGTGGGCTACCAGTTGCCATAGCATAGAATGTAAACAGCTGGAATAATACTGATGTGTGTCCTTCCAAAGCCTGCTTTGTTCACTCATAGCTGTGAAAAGACCACTCCATTACCATGGCTATGAGAACACTGCTCAGTTTTTTCCACAAGAGGGGGACCAAACTTCTTGTTCCCATTCTGAGTGTAGATTTGGGAGGATATTAGTTCTTTTACATGTTTGTTACAAAGAATTTGATTAATATGTTGACTTTCTGATTTTATTTGGCAGGTGAATAATGATCCTGAATGCCATTCTTCTCCTTATTCCTGCAAAAGGTCCATTAGTTTATTCTTTTCTGGAGATGAACAGATAAAGATGAGCAGTGAAGTCACCTATAAAGGATTTGGGTAATTGCAGACATGTTTCTAATGCTGGAGTTAACATCATGGCACCATTTTGATAGCAGAAATGTAAACTTTTTCCTTGGTAGGCTGAAAAAGCATCCAGACCACAGCTGCAATGATTACTCTCCATTTACAGAGTAGTGTCTGAGAAAGGTGAAACCTAAATTAGTGGTATATAGAATTAAATATAATCATTGGCGTTCATTATTTTTGCTGTTATTTGCAAATTCATTTGGTTTAGTGGAGTTACTCAATATTTACATGAGGGATTTTCAGTTGTATGAGGAAGGCATCAGCAAGTCATTATTTTTAATGGTTCCATTTTCTAACGTAATGTTATTTTTGGTTCTGTGTGTCATTCCAGAGTACAGTTACCTTATGTTATTGGCAACTTACACATCCAGAAACTAGCTGGATATTTCCTGGTCAGGCACCAGTATGCCTTTACCCTGGCTTGGGATGGTACATCTGCAGTGTACATCAAAATGGCACCAGAATACCTGGGCAAAACCCATGGACTGTGTGGCAACAATAATGCTATTCTGCAGGATGATCTGGAAACTAGTTATGGTGAGTATTTAAGATATATCCTGTTGTGTAATATGGTGGGCTTTGGTTTTTTTTCTGGTGAAATAGATGTTACTGTGCTTAGCTTTCAGTTGTAATGCCGATTGAATTTAAGATAGGAGACTTTTGAAATGGAAAGTATGATAAGGAAATACTAAAATTATTAATTTTTTATTAATTATTAAATGTGTAATGATATTTAGTGAAGAGGACCAATTTCAATGTAGGTGGGGCTCTAGGGATGAAGATCTTAAAGTTGTCTTACTGAATTACCTACAATGGTATTTGTATTTCAGTTTCCTGGGACCTGAAAGTAAAATCTGTTTTTAAATGTTCACTGCCCTTTTAGAAATTCTGTGGCCTGTGGAAGCATATCGCTATTGGAAATTAATCAATAATTAGTAAATCAAATTAATGAAAACTGTCAACTCCTGTTTGATCTGGCATTTCATATGTGTTAATGCTTTCAGAAGTAATCAGTGATCTGTCAACTTCAGACACTTCCAGAAAGCTTGGTTTTCAGTAAATAGTGAGTGAAGACATCTATAAAATGAGTAAAAAAAAAAAAGCAACAGGGGTAAAAGATCAGGTCCCCTGCCAAGAATCTCGAGTGAGGCCATAAAAACTTTGAGAAATCATTGTTTTGGGCTGTTTAACTGTTGGCTCCTCCTCTTCAACTTGAGGATATTTCTGTATAGCACTACTTCAAAGCTCAGAGTGGATGTGGTTTCCTCTGCTGTTCATGCATTCCACTCAGTTCCAGAAAGCACCAGCCCTGTTAACAGTCATTACCCTCACTGATACTTTGCTCACTAAATCAAGTTGTTTATACTAATACCAAGATCAGGGGGTCATCTCCCCAGAGACTTTTCTCTCTTCTCACCTTTCTCAGTGTCTCCATCCCTTAAAGCTGCATTTCTAGCACAAGTGAGTGAATTCACTGTGCATGAGCTTCATCCGCTTGGGGAAGAGTAGTAGTACAGATGTGGCAAGATATGCATTTGTGGGTCATACAAGCAGTAATCAATGTCACCAGCTGTCCAAGGTGGATAATAATAATGATGAATTAGTTGGTTTAAGCCTAGTATGGACCTTTCTACTTAAATAAGTCACATCCTTATTTAGCAAATTCAGACAATCATTTTGTACCCAGGAATGCCTCATTTTTCTTAGGTTTTAAACTCCCTATTGGGAGTTACATATAAAGTAGCAGGATAGATCTATGTATTATTTATTAATTTATTTAAGCTTTTATTAAAACCTGTTTTTTTCTTTATTCCATTGATGGACTAAGGCAGGCACAGTCTTTCTCCATTAAATCCCTTCCTTGCCCAATTGCCTCAGTAAGTTGCTTTCTGCCATCCAAAAGCCCATTTCTGTAGTTCCTTCTAAAAGTAATTTTTGCTTCTTGAAAGGACCAGATTGATTTCAGCTGATTCATCTAGTAGTAGGAAGGGTCAGGTGTTCTCTTCCTGATGTGCTCTGGTTGTTGAAACGTTTCCTTGGGAATTCCTATAGAAGCACTGTTGTTCTTCGAAGTCGCTGTGTGACTCTGTGTGTCTTGTCTAGGAAAACTGACAGATGATGTAACAGAATTTGTAGAGAGCTGGCAGGAAAATCCTCCACAAGGAACACCTGACTGGGATAAATCTCTTCTCAGTGAACCGCCGTGCCTGACGCAAAGCCATGAATCTCTGCAGGTTTGGATCAGCACAAAAGGATTATTGCCATAGCTGGTGACTCTAATTGGAGCAAGAATTTGACTTAATTTAAATTTTCAAAAATAATTTGACAACTTTTTAATGCTTTGAAGGAGACTTGAAATGTTTGCACCTTTTTTTGGGAGAGGTTAATTAAAATGTTTACCGTATCAGATCTTCGCTTGTCCTCTCATCACTTCCTCCCCCTGCCCTACCACCCCTCTTGTCTTCCAAATTTATTTCTGGATCTTTTCTAATATTATACTGTCTGCATAGCAGCCAATAGAAATGTTTGACTATGAAGCTGAATGAGTGACAAGTTGTAAAATAGCAGAGTGTTCAAGAACTAGTAGCCATTCCTTTCCTTAGGGAGGATAAAAAGAAGCAGGGAAGCAAGACCAGACAGTTCATTTGCCAGTGTTTAAAAAGAGAATTATTCTTGCTTCTTTCCATGACATTGAAGTAATTTTTCCTTTTAATTAGTATTTTTGGGGTATAACCCATAAATTAAAGTGCTTTGAAACTAAAGCTGGTGCCAGCTATGGTTTATTTCTTTTGCCTTTTACTGTGTAATTTAATTAAATTGAAGGCTTTTTTCAGGTCATCTTGGTTTAGTTGCAAAATTATCTGTGTTCTTTTTGGGGAAGGGATATGTTTTACTACCACTGGTATGACCTTGGATAAAGGATTCTATGTTACGCAAGCTCTGGCATGGAGAGCAATGTGTTGCTAAACACTGCTTCTATTTGGTGAGGGGAAAGTGATTCCTAGACACAGACAGATGTCTGTTCTGATTTTCCACAGCATTCTCTTTTATTCTGCTTATGTTTATTTTTGAAAACCTCATTACAACAGCTGTCTCTTTCATTTCAGAGGGCATATGCTCTGTGTAATATCCTGTTACATCCCCCATTTAAACAATGTCATGAGTATGTGAGTCCTCTTTCTTTTATGGCAAGCTGCACAAATGATCTCTGCATGTAAGTGAATGTTTTTGGCTAAATCCAAAGCTATTATAAAAAACCCATGGCCCTTCTGTCATAAGAATGAATTATAAATGTTAAATGAACTGATTTGTGACTTTCTCTGCATGTAAGATTTTATCTAACATTGTTACTGTTATCTTGCTTTTCTCACTCGTTCTAGTTTTACTGCTGTGGAATGCTCTGGAGTTGTTCTTGTTTGTTATAAGAATGACTGAAGTCAGGCCCAGATATTTTCCAGTTGTGTTAGTCTGTCTCCCTTGAATATGTCTTCTCTTTTGATTCTGAGCATGCAACATCCTTAGGTGCTTTCTGCCATTCTAAAGCCTTACTATAATGAAAAGTCATAATGGTCAGTTTGGCTTCTGCAATCTGTATGGTAATACTAGTAATACTGGAAAGAGGAATTTGATAACCAGTTGAACTTGTGCTAACATTTCAAACCTGCTATACTCCTGGTCTGAGCAGTTTTGACTAGCTAAATTAAAAAAAAAAAAATTAAGGCAGGTCAGAAGATAATTTCCATTTCTTGTACCCTGGTGGCTCACAGGCAGAAATTTTATACTTCCTTCTTGTGAGTTTTCTGTAGGATGTTATTCCCTCTGTAAAAATCAAGACCTTTATTGAAGTCTCCTTATATTGCTGCATTTCTGGCTTTTGTGGATTTATTCAGAAAAATAGTATCAGGTCTCAAATATATTGATACTTATATTGATGACCTCTTTGCACGGGTGGCAGAAAGTTTTTATCCTTTTAAGACTTTTAACCTAGTCCAACAGCACAGAACTCTAGAACATTGTTAAAGTAGATTCAAACAGCGTGGTTGAATTCAATACAGGAGCATTCATGGGGTTATGAGTGTGTGTTTGAATAGAGGTACAAAATAATATCTCACCTTTTATTTGTGTAAGGTCAGCAGCTGATGATGCAACTTGGTGTCGAGCGCTCACTGAGTACGCCAGAGCATGTGCCCAAGCAGGAAAGCCACTCCATGGATGGCGTGTGCACTTCCAGCAGTGTGGTAATGCCCATGCTCTTGTACTTGGAAATACTGCTTGGCCCTTGTATTTTGAAAAGGGTGCCCTTCATAGTTTTACTTCTTTGCTTTTCTCCAGTTTTGGACTCATATAATTCTTAATGAAGCTATTGAGTCAAGCTTACTTCATGGCTACGTAAATGCAGTAGATTTTCTCTTTAATATGTGCAATTTATACTGAATTTATTTAAAGCACTAAGCTTATTACAGTGTGTTTCTTTAAGGTGATTAACCATTTTTATTTTCACAGAGCTACTCTTTCAAATATTGCCAAAGTATTCATGGCTTTGTGATATGTAAAATGTGTGTCACAAGTGTTAAAAATAAACTTAAATTGCACTTTTGGACTTGCATAAGACTTCATCTTGCAAGTCACATAATGTAAGTTTGAAAGAGGTTATCTAATTTGTTCACCTGCCTGGAACACAGGACCAAAACTGCTTTGTCATCCATGACAGAGGCTTTCCACTGTGGTTACAAAAAATCTCTGTTAATGGGTATCCTGACTGCTTCTGATGATGATGTGAGAATCTAAATAGCTCTGTGAGAAAGTACAATTTAAGATTATTCCTTCTTAATGCACCTTTAATGGAGAGAATGAGAATATGTAAATAGGTATGAGTTCTGTGTGTGTTAGGGAAGCCATTGTTTTACACAACGTTTTTCTAGAGAACAGATAGAGAACTGACATGCCAGAAAATGCACACCTGAAAGAAGCAATGTGCAGTCCATGTAAGCCCTGTGACAGTAGCTCCACACCTTTTCATTTTTGTTTCTGTATTTCAGTCATTACCTGTGCTGACCCCTTGACCTACAGTGAATGCATCAACTGCTGCCCCGTTTCGTGTCACCAGCACTCACAGTGCATTGGCAGTGAGCTTCACTGCATTGATGGCTGCTACTGCCCAGAGGGTGAGTTTGGCTTCTCAGATACATACCTGATTCCACACAACATTCAGATTGTTTCTCCCCAAGTTTACATCCCTCTATGACCTGTCTAGATTAAAATCAGGAGCTCTTTATCAATTGATTGCCAGCAGCGTGGGTATCTAACCCTGTTTTCCTTACTGACAAGAGCCTTTTCCTTCCTATAAAAGGTAGGAATAGGTTTCAGCTCAGATCCACATTCTAGCTACACAATTTCAGTGAAAAACAGGGTTTGCTCTGTTGTTGCAGGGCAGGGATCCTCGTGATTGTGGTGGTTGCTGATTGGTTTTTGTTGGTGGAGAATTATTTTGGTAGTTTCGGGTTTTTTTGTCGTATGTTTTTTTCCTAGCTAGGGTGCTTAGAAAAGCTCAAAACCATGTAATAAATAAAACTCATTCCCATGGTCAGAAACAGGTTTTGGTAGTGAGATTTGTAGACTGTTGTATGAGTCTGGCAAGTGAGGTATTTAGCAGTGTGATCTGTAGCAAAACTTTGCCTTCATCACCAAAATAGATTTGATATCGAGCTTTCCCCTAGTTATTGGCTTCTGTTGAGTACAGAATTCTGTCTAAAAGAGGACAGAGAAAGTTATGCCATGGATCTTCAAGTCTTGCCTCTTATATATACTCTGATTATTTGTAAGTTTAATCATACTTGTCATAAGTTATGCTTTTTATGGTTTGGTAAGGCCTTTTTTAATTCTGGTCCTCTGGTCAGAAAAGTATAATAATAATTATAGTAATAAGGAAAAAAAAAAAGGCAAAAACCCCCTACAAACCAGTAAAATGAGGACCATAGAGGCAAAGATTTGTAAATGTGTTAAAAAATAAGCCAAAGGTACTCAAAGCAGCCTGGCTTCTATGTTTGGTTTTGTTATTTTGTGTGTGTGGTTTCCTCTCCCTCTTACCCAGTAATTAAATATTTGTTACTTGCACTATGCTTACTGCGTCTCAAGAAATTTAGTGAGTTGATCCCTATAATATAATTTATTTAATATAGTTAAAATGCACTTCTTTTGGTGAAAATGACTAGCAAATAGAGTAGAGATTTATTATCATACATAAATGACCATTTATGTATGATAATAAATCCAAGAACATTGGTGTTCTTGGATATAATTGTTAGTTCTCTCTCAGCCATTGTCATGAACATGCCACTTTTTTTCTTGTTTTTTTATTTCTTCTAGGCTTAATTTATGAAAATGAATTGTGTGTCAAGCCTATGGACTGTCCTTGTGACTACCATGGAAGTTTTTTTGAAATGGGTTCTGTGGTTTATGAAGAATGTAATAACTGGTGAGTAATTTTTCTTACTACACTGTGAACCAAATCCTTTATTGATCATAAGAAACAGTTTCTTCAAGGCCTATTTCAGATAGAAATTAGATAAACTTGATAAATACTCACTGTTCCTACATAAAAAGTTGTTACTCTGTATACATTTTGCAATTAAGGAATAGATAAATGATTAAGCTATTAATGTGGAAGAAGAGAAAATGACAAATACTGCAGAGAATGCTGTAATATTTAGTGCTTTTTTTCACTTTAAACTCTCCCTTAAAAATAAAAATCTAGAATTCAAAATCTTAACAGGAGAACTATGCTGACTTTATCTCCTGCTTTTACTGTTTCACTTGGACATAAAGAGCCTAATGTAATTGTGACATTAAGCTGCTGCTTTGGAATTTCTAAATTAATTTTATAAATTGGAAATAAAAATTTGTAGGAAGAGAGAGTGCCTTTTATTGGATCACCTTAGCTGAAGAAAATGGATGAGTTTGCAGATGTGCAACATTTTTCCCTTCCCACCAATTCTTGTCTTTAAAAGTAGTAAGATTCAAATTGCTTGTGTTTATTCTCCTCAGCGTTATTAATCCTTAGATTTTCTAATGGTTATTAAGGAGCTGAAAAGAAATGATAGTGACACTGGATGCATGGATGAAATGTCACACGATCATGTCCTCACGACAGGCTTCCAGCCATTCTAAAGACAGTGTTGTACAGACTCTGTTGTAACCTTTCGTAAGACTCAAGTCACTTGGTGCTCATTCCATAGAGAAAGAATCCAGGAAGAACAACTGAGGCGCAGCTGTGTATAATTCACAGAATAAAATATGAAATCTTTGTTCTGATTTCAGTACCTGCATTGGAGGGAAGTGGATCTGTACAAATTTTACATGTCCAGGTAGGTGAAAGTCTCAAATACTTAACTGTTTGATAATTCTTACTTCAGTAAATACTACTTTTAGATGTTAGTATGACATTTCATTGTGTGATTTGCATTTTTATTTCAATCTGCACACTCAGAAGATTAAATATTAAAGTGGCCTGGCTTATCAGGTAAATGTGTTAATGTTTCTGAAAATCAATTTTAAGAGCCACAAATCAAATACCCATAATACAAGGATGACAGATATTATTGCCTCCTCCTGGGGAGGAGCTGTTCAGGTATCCTGGCCTGGCATCAGCTAGGAGCTCCATGACAAAAGCAAGGAAAAGTATCAGTTCCTGTGTTCCTAATACCTGGTTGTGATATAAACGCAACTTTATAAGTTATAGAATGTATCAAAGTATATGAGCTCTACTGCAGTAATAGCTGTGGAGAGTAGGCTGTCTTTATGACATATTTACATTATTTCTTATGTTTTTCAGCTGAATGCTCAGTTTCAGGAGACACTCACTTCATGACCTTTGATGGGCGCAAATACACTTTCCAAGCCACCTGTCAGTATATTCTGGCAAAGAGCCGCACATCTGGAATGTTCACCATATCCTTGCAAAATGCTCCTTGTGGACAGGTAGGACTTGCAGCCTTCTTGTAACATTTATATCCTGAAGGGTTTGTTAATTGAGAGGGAAAAAAAGCATGTAAGAAGAAAAGCAAGCTCCAAGCCTGCGCATGTGTATAGCTGATAGTAAGGGTGCTATTAAAGGTGATTCTAAGGGTGATCCTATTTTATATTTCGAAGTTTGTCATGCTGTGCACAGGCATCACTAAATATTTTGTCTGCCTTATGTCCAAGACCCATTCTTTCCTTTATTTTGTATGTGCATTTCTGAGCGTGTATTATAAAACTATGTGTGAGGTATGGAACACTGGCAAGGTTTTTGACTACAGAGTTTCATTTTTTTTTCTCAGTCTTAATAGGGCTTATAATTTTCAGGAAGTTATGTCAAGATAGAATGAATCTTGAAAATACATACTTGGCATGGGACGTGCAGGTTACTGAGCTTAGCTGTCTTCTGGAATCAGGCTTTTCTCACTGATTTCTAAATGTGCATGCTAAGGGCAGGATTTGGCCCACATTTATATTAAAGTCATGATTACCAAGCTGCTGGACTTGCAGCAGGAGAAGGTGTTTGTATCTTGGCCAGACTTATGTTCTGTCTCCAATGGTCTTCTGTAATAATTTTTATTTAGAAGCAACTGTAAGGCATTTGAAGCATATATAGTCTTAAATATGACTTTGATGTAATTCTAGACCATCTATATATGTTAGGCCCACATTATTACATAATTCACATAAAATCTGATTTAGTGCCATTGCTTTGTACTTCTGTGGAGGTAGCTACATTAGTTTTCTTTTGTGTTCTAAATAAATGTATGATGCTAAAAGTCATTTTACATTAATGATTGAAATCACTCCTTGCAGCTTCTATTGTTCATGCACTTGAGATTTCCTAGGGGAAATGAATTAGTTATATGAGTTGTCATGCTACACTTTCTAAAGGTGTACTTCAGTAGTCATTTTCTATTTTTGCCACTTTTATGGATGACAGAAAAGACTTAAGTAGAAAGTTAGAATAGAGTTGCGGTGACAAGTTTATTGTAGTAGAAATTATTTATTTGCAATCCAGGTAAGAGATAGGAGACTGAGTCCCCTCATCTCAGTGGTAGAAGTTGGGAGGTAAGAAAGATAGCTTAACTGGATGGAGGCCAAAT
Source organism: Cyanistes caeruleus (assembly GCF_971803275.1). Classification (NCBI taxonomy): domain Eukaryota; kingdom Metazoa; phylum Chordata; class Aves; order Passeriformes; family Paridae; genus Cyanistes; species Cyanistes caeruleus. Next base: position 19,991,726 of record NC_141706.1, read on the forward strand.
ATATTTTAAAACTTGATGATCCACAAATAAATGCCTCTTCTATGGTTCCTAGGAGAATTGTATCAGAATACCAGGTGAGATATGTGATGGGGCTAGAAGTTCCCACTATTGAAAAAGTGAATTCCTGGGTAGCAAATAAAATTGTTGTATAACATTCTAACAGCCTTTTGCTCTTTGAGATAGAGGTGTTACAGTGAGGGCTGGGAAATGAAATGTTGGCAAGGACATGCATGTTTTAAAAACTTCTAGGCTTTAACCTCTATGTGCATTATTCTTGTGATCCTGCTAGTATTTCCAATTTGTAGGAAGGTTGAGGTTGTTTCAAGATGTAGTTAGCTTGGTTTAATTTCTGTACTAAACTTGGAATCCTGAGGAATTGATAAAATTAGTATCATCTCAATGAGAAAAAAAATAAAAAGAATAGCTGTGAGCAAAACGTAAGCATAGGCATGCATCTATTCAGTCAGTGTCAGCCTCAGAATTTTGCAAGGTTCAAGAAGCTTGAGAAAGGTGGTTGTGTATAGTATAGCTGGGCTATATCATGGAGGAAGAGCAAAAGAAATCCCCAAAGAAACTGTCTACACAGCTTTTTTTATCAAAGGGGAGTTGAGGCCACAATGACTTCCTGCAGAAGCTCACAGCAAGAGGTACCTTGCAGCCTGACCTGTTGAAAAGCCCATCAATAAATAGAGCAAATATCTGCTGTGGTAATGGGTAGAGTATGTGCGTGTGCCTTGTTCCCTTGTGTTAGGAGCACTTCTCTCTGTGTACAGAACAGATAGAATTGTGCTTTTTGGTTTAGCTGCTGTGGTTAATTTTTGTTGGGGAAAGTGAGAACCAAACTAGTTGGCTTTCTGCCTTGCTGGTGAGATTGCAAAGTGCCTTTCAGTTACTCTTGCATTCTTCATCAGCCTTAGTGACTTTGCTTAATGTGTCTGTGTCCAGGTGGTTTGTAGGTGAAAAAAACCCCAGATTCTCTTGGCTTTTACTGCATGTGGGGCTTTGTGCTTCACCTAGCTTTTAACAAAGGTCACCTGGGCAGTCCCTAACAAGTAGAGATTTTATGGAGGTCTGAGTAAAGTGTTCTGTATATTAACAATCAGGTGGGTAATCAGAAGATTATAGGATATGTCCTAGGGCTACGTGCTGCTAATTTAATTGTCAGTATACAGGTGGTAAGGGGGTAGTGAGAAGAGTTTTTGTACTATAATGCAAGAATGTGGGGCTTCAGTGCAGCTATTCAAGTGTCTAATTATCAACCAGCTGGTACCACTTGGCAAAAGAGCTGCTTTTCAGTTCCCCAGGCACCCTCCATTATCTTTTTTTCCTATTTATTAAAATTAATGGATTGAAATGGGAAGCTAAAAGATTTGTAATGTCGAGTCTCATATTTCTTGATGGTTTGAGATTTTATGTGCTTCTTTAAAACAGCCTTATCACTCCCATCTCATTCAGGCAGACTAGAAAATTTGGAAAGAAAATACCTGGGGAGATTTTAGCTTTTTGAATCACAAAGAATCCAGTCATCCTGAGCCTTAGAGTTGGTGACATAAACAGTCATCAGGCAACAAGTTATTTCAAAACGATGTGAAATTTTGTTTAAGCACTTTCTGGAAGGAGAACCAGTCAAATGATCAGCACAGCTTAACTTTATCTGAGTTTCAGGTGACAGGCTCACTGGCTGTGTAGTTTTTATGATGAGAAGGTCTTCTGAGTATAGATTTTTTTAAAGTGTCTAGTGAGAGAAATGGCCATTCCTGTGAAAACACCTGCCAAAAGCTGGCAGGGGCAGTGCTGTGAATGAAACAGTCTATTGGAACAGAGAACAATTGTCAGGCAGAATTTCTCCTTCAGTTTAAGCCTGAAGGAATAATAAAGCTTTTGTCAATACTGTGTACATATACTATGGAGGATTGATTTCTTGGTTCTCCTCTGCTCTTTATGCCACCTGCCATATTTTTATTTTCAGCTTTTTAAAAGACATACAGTATTGTCAATATGTAGCCATTATTGCTGAATGAAATGGACATAAACCTAATTTCTTAGTAAAGAGGCAAGACAGCAAAGTAAGCTACAAGGACATGGCTTCAGAAGGCAGACGTCTGTCTTCAGTGTCCAGGAGAGCTGGTTGAGCTGATGAAATATCTCCAGTTATTTTTATGATTTCCTATTTTCAAGTTTCATTTTATCATTTCATCTGCTGGTGTAAGATACCTGTTGCATTATTATCTAGAGACAGGGAAATTCTGCATGTAGTTCTTTATCTTCACACACCGCTCTGTGTACTTGTGTCCATGGTGTTAGAAGAGCTGACACATGACCTGCTCTGCAGCTAGTTCAGCATCTGTCAGAGCCTCATGGTACTGTCCAGAGATCCTTGCAGCTCTAAGAATGGTTTTCAACAAGCAGGACAGCACTTGCCCTGTATTAGCAGTGAAAAAGTCAGAAAGAGTTGAATAAAATGTAAATATTTGAGCTGAGCATTCTGGTCTCTTTTACACCATGAATGATGCTATTCATTACATAATTCTGATGTTTGTGCAACTGTCCAAAAGTTATCTTGACTATATTTTTTCAGTGCCTTTTTCAGCACTGAAGATGCTTAAAACTTTACTGTTTCATCATTATCCATGCCTTCACTGGAGGCAGTGAGGCTGAAGAATGCAGCCTCCAACAGCTCCGGTGGTTATTCCTCTGCTGCAGCACATGTCCAGATCCAATCAATGTGGGATTTTCTGCAAGGAAGCCTAGACTGCTTTTTGACCAAGTGATTTCAGACATGTCTGTGTATGTTCTGATATATAAGACTTTTTTGAATTTGTGCTCAAAATGGTGTTGATAAGGGAGATAGTTTTGTTGTGACATTGAGACATTAAAGATGCATAATCGAGATGAGAGTAAAATGAACAAATTACGTTGTTCTGGAAAAGCTGTTAAATGGTTACAAGGACTTGAAGTAAAGGAGGCTGAACAGAAGAAACAGGAGTTGAGTGCTTCTCCTTTTCATCTGTAGATGGCAGGGAATGGGCAGTCTCTTAATTTTATCCAGCCACACTTAGCCAGTGTAAAAAGTTGGTGTCTCAAGCTATGGTAAAGGGATTTGCACGTAGTAGGTGGTCAGAAACCTAATTTCCTTCTAGAGCAATGAGAGAGTAAAATGTAGACTGAGGTTTCTCATCTTTTAGCATGTAGCAAGGTCTGTGCTGACATGGGGAAGTTGAAGTCATCTGCTGATCTACCTTTGTGCCTGATTCTCTTTGGTGGAACATTCCTCTACTTAAAAAATTGAATAGTGATCAAATTCATCCTGTTAAGAAAAATCTGTTAATCTATTCTAATTAATAGACTTGCTTTAAAAAGAATTCTTTCCATAATAACATTGGAAGCTGAAGTACCTGAGTTACTCTGGAAAGTGGAAGTCCTGTCCTGAAAACTTGTTGTAACTGACTTGTTTCCATGTTACTTAATAGAGGTGCATTTCTTGTAGAATTGAGTTTCGCTGAAGACTGTGGGTGTAAGAAAAGTAAATAGGATCGGTCTAGGATTTTTTTATTTTTTTGTTAATAATGTTTCATCCAGACTGCAATGCAGTATTCCTACTCATGTGTTTTCCTATGTGACATTTTGTCTTGGAGAAGTGAAAAACAAATAAGAATAAGCAATAGTAGCAGCAACAAGCAAGCTGGGTCAAGTGGATGTTGTGATATATGCTGGCATGATGTTGCCTTTCTTATATCAGTATTCATCCACAGAGCTTATGAACATGCTCTACTCTACAACTCCCCTCAAAAATAATGAACTTAAGTGCTGTTTTAAATAATGATTCTTAAGACATTTCTGTCTTTCATTAATGTTTGCCTTTGAAAGAATCTTATATCTTAAAATATGCTTTAAAAGAACCTGTTACATCAGAACACATTGAAGTATAAATCTGGAGTTTGGTGCACTGCTCTGTAGATAGTGCAGCATTGTTAGTGAGCGTCAGTTCGGCCTCAGCGGGTCTTTAATCAGGGTGTCTCATGAATTGTGTGTCTTGGTACTAAGCTGTGTGAGAATTGTTCAAATTTCTCTTTCCAAATCCCACTTCTACCCTGCATTTGCATAGAAGGTTAAATGCTATTATTAAACACATGTGGAAAATCGTTCAAAATACTGATTTTTCTTAGCTGCAAAGCTGCATGTTTCATAGGTGCACTCTGCTAAGAAGCAGGGGGTATATCTTAAAATTTTCAATCCCCACTACGTATAACTTTTCTTGTTTGCTTTGCTCTCACTTGCAGAACCAGGATGGATCATGTATCCAATCTGTCAGCCTTATTCTTAAGCAGGACCCCAAGAGGCAAGTGACTCTGACTCATTCAGGAGATGTTTTGATCTATGACCAGTACAAAATTAACCTCCCTTATGCAGATGGTAAGGAGTAATACATAAGCATGTAACTCTTATCAAACACTAGAGTGATGTTTCAATGACATTTATGTGTGTTGTGACGCTGTCAACATTGCTAACATACTGAAGTTAAAAGACATAGTTTAGTGCCAACGTTGTTATTTCATATGAAATGCTTTACAAATTAACTCTTGATGTAGTTTTTACTCTAATGGTAGGAGTTGTGCAGTGGCTGCATCAGGCTAGTTTTCTTTAAGGTTTTGTTTATTATAACACGTCCAAACGCCATCCTTCACATTTCCAAGGCTTTTTATTTCTTGCCTGAGGGGAAATTCTTTCCTCTGATTCTTGAACAGAATAATTAATTCTTCCATTTTTGTGAGCAACTCACATAAATTTAAGCAGAAAGAACCCTACTGGCCCATAGAGATGAGCTACAGATTTTCAGACCAAAAATTTATTTTGTTTGTTTTTGCTTTGAGTTTTTTAAATCTCTCTGTCCTGAAGGTGTGAAGGTGTCTAGCATTCTGCATAGGAATATTTGAATGTGAGGTGTAGTGTTGCCTTTAATGAGAGTTTTATATGCAAATAATTAGTACATTTGATGTCTGCAAGGCCTTGGCTCTTTGGGAATTTCACAAAAGAGGTTTTAACGTAGGAATTATGTTCCTGGTTTTAGGATGAGTTTGTCTACAAAAAATGGTCTGCAACGTTTGTATTTTTACATTGATTTAATTTAGTTTACCTCTGTGGATATTTCAGTGAACTCTCAATGCATTTTAAAAAGTGTGGTGAGTCTCACAACTTTTTTGTTTTGTTCATAAAGATTGAATCCATATAACCTTTAATGAGAATCATGTTTAGAGGAAAATAGAGCCTTAATAGGAAAAAACCTTACAAAAAAGTGATATCAACCAACACCAGTGAAAATAGCAGGAAACAAAACATAAATTTCCAGCAGGTTTCCTTTGCCTTTCAACAAGCTCTGTTTTTACTCCCCAGAGTTATTTGAAATACGGAAACTTTCCTCTGTATTTCTGCAAGTAAAGACACAGATTGGATTACAGATCCTCTATGACAGACAAGGACTGAGGCTTTACCTTCAAGTGGATGAACGGTGGAAGGACGACACTGTGGGCCTGTGTGGAACCTTCAATGGAAACACAGAGGATGATTTTTTGTATGCAGAGCTGCAAGATTTCTATCTGCCAGTATATGAATATCCATAGCTAGAGTGGTAGATCAAGTGTGTACTGAAGCTGAAAGGATAGATACCAAGAATAATGTATTTTGAAGTTTTTCATTAGTGAGATAGATAGCAGGGCTCAGTTTGCTAACAGAAAATCCGTAGCTTCAGCTACAGGATATCAAGCCAGGTTTCACTCAAAATATTCAATATAAAAATCTGGTGAAATACATACAATTCACAAGGGCTATTTTACCAGAAAAATGCTGTCCAAAATGCCAAGTGGCCTATATAAAGAACTTTCTGCCTCTCTGCAGTACTCTCTCTCTTTCCAGCTCCTATTTTCTCCTGTAAGCCCTAATCTACTGTCTCTGACAGAGCCTTCATTGTTTGGTGGCTGCAGACCAGCAAAAGGAACTGGCTGCTGCCTGAGCTTCCCTTCATTGTGATGCAGGGAGAGGTGGTCAGAGCTCCATAGTCAAAGCTGCTGTTTTCCCAGCTTGCAACATATTTCTCACAGACACTAAAGAACAAATTAGCTTCCAGTGGATTAGAGTAGCCTAATGGTGCTGGGAGAACACAAGTTTAGGACACAACAGGATAAAAAAGGGAAATAATAGAAGAATTTTGTGTTCTCAGAACAGCTGGAATTTTTCTAACTCAAAACTAATTGAAAAAGCTTTTCATTATAGTTCCCATTTAAAAATATACCAGTGGAATTTTGAACAGTTTCTATGTTACAGATTAAAAAGTATTAGGAGAATATTATTTATGATGAGACTAGGAAACACATAGACAGCATCTTAATGAAGAGATACTATTTATGTAAAACTTCTTAAAATATTTCTCTGTTTCACAGGTAGTTTTGTAGTGTATTTTTGACAACAACCTTTGGATTCCTCTCACACAGATGAGAAGCTGTACAATAGTTGATATTTGTAAAAAAAAGCCTTTAAACCTGAGGTCTTAGAAATTGTTCTGAAACATGACACAGGTTTGGTATCAAGGCACCTTGATATGTATGCAAACAACCTGATCTACAGCATGTTTGGGAGACTTGCCATAGGCAGTGGTGTCTTCTGCAGTGCCTTCACTCCCTGCGGCTTTACCAGTGGCAGTACTCCTGCCTGTGTGCCTAATGCAGCCTTTTCCCTCAAGTATAACACTCCATATTTAAATGCACAGTTCTGATCATTCTCTCTGTACAGCATTACCGTGCCTTGGTTATTTTGATCAAAGTCTTTATTGTTCAGCTTCTATTACCTAGGCCTTGTAGGTACCTGTTCAATTGCTCTTGCAGTTATATTTCTGGAAGCTTGGGTTTCTTTTCTCTTTCCTGCAAGGAATAAAGAGCTTAGGAAGTCAGCAACAGACAGGAAAGTATATGTAGAGGAGAGATGAAAATCGGGTTGGATATCGCTAAGGAACCAGAAGGACAGATAATGGAGCTGAAACTATCAGGACAGTGATGCTCCCTTCTCTCTTATAAAAGTGGAATTTGGTCTATTTTGATGTTTTCTTCCTTAAAAAGTCCGTAGAGGGCATCTCTTTTGTTTCTGGGCCTCTACCTGTGAAAAAAAGGAGTCCTGAAACTTAAAATTGCAGTTTTATGGGCAGGTGAATGAGAATGTGGAATAGTGAAAGAAGAGCTTGAATCAGAGGGTGTAAGAACTGAGACCATTCTTCAAATTCACTGTACTTTTCCTGACTGACTTCTGTTTTGTAAAAGATCTCCAGTTGGAGTAACAGAAAGCACTCCAGAGCTGTTTGGAAACGCATGGAAAACTTCATCGGCGTGCGTTCTTGTGCATGACAGTTCACAGGTGGATCCGTGTGATGTTCATCTGCAGGCAGGTGGGCAGTGAGGGAAAATTCTTACTGACAAATGCATTTCTACTTATAACATCTGTGCCCATTTTCCTGGTTGGATCAGGTACAGTAATAACCAGTCCTACCCATTAAAGGAATTAGTACCTAGGGGTAGTGTAGAGGCACCTGAGTTCAATCCCTTAAAAAATCACATTGTGTATTGTCTGATGATTTTGTAATACTTGCAGAAGCATTTGAAATACATAATTTTTATTTCTGGTTTGCAGTTACACTGTGTTAAGTTAGACATGCATTAAATTTTGGTACAAGGTCTTATATTGGTGATGCTGCTAGTTAAGATGGTGACTCAAAACTATTGCAATATTCATTTCTGAGAATGCTGAAAAAAACTAAATACTTGATTTAGTTGTCTACTATGGAAGAGAGTGAGTAAGGAGAAAGATGCTTACGCGCTGCCAGCCTATAGATTTAGCTGGAAGGGTCCAGTTGAGATAATACACAGGTGGCTGATTCCATGAGGACCACTGATTAACCTCACTAAGTCATCCTTTAATAATGATGAACTTTGTAGATCAACAGTTACGTCTATTTCACAGTTCCTACCACTTCTTGTATTGGACACTAAACATTTGTAAAGATAGAGGTAGAATATGAAAGTTTCCCCAGTAATTTTATCAGTGCTAGGGAATTGTCATGTCTCCTGCTGCAACATTTCCTGTCTTTTGAGAATTTTTACAACGTTCAGTGCTAAAAAGCTGCATCCTAGGTAACAGATTGGGACATGAATGTTAGTTCTTCTGTACAGCTGTATAGACATCAAAGATAAAAAGATTTATGTGGTAACAGTATATAACCATGGTTGGCTGCATTGTATAGAAGACTTTTTGTTCCAAGTCTTTTTGAGCTCCGTCACTGAAATGGTTTTTAATCTGTTATTTGTGTAGCCTCTTATGCAGCGGAAGCTTGTAGCATCCTTACGAAAGATCTTTTTGCTCCATGCTACCCCTATTTGAGTCCTGTTCCCTATTTTGAGCAGTGCAGAAGAGACACTTGCAAATGTGGACAGACTTGTTTATGCTCTGCTCTGGCCCATTATGCTCATCATTGCCGAAAGTTTGGAGTTGTAGTAGATTTCAGAGGAGCTGTCCCGGACTGTGGTGAGTTTCCTTTCACTTCTAGACTTAAATAATTACTGCCTGAGGACTTTAGAGACGATCAGAAAATATAATTAAATCAATACAATCTTTTAAATGAGAAAAGGATTAGTTCTAGTGTGACCTGTTGCACACAGGACAAGGTTCTTTTTTTAAAGAATTTTCTGTCAAGACAGAATTTGTTCCAGTGTTTTTAGAGTATTCTTCCTTTATGGTTTACTTTCTGTAGCTCCTTGATTTATGAAGCATTGCAAATATTTTTTTAAGTAGTTGGAGGGCTTTGAATGTGTACAGAATTCAAAATATGTCTGTCCTTATTATATGGCATTGCATAACTCATACCATATAGATATTATTCATGAACTGCATAAATAGATTTCTTTTCCTTGTGGATGCTAGGTTTATCTAATTCTTTAAATCAATGAGATGAAAAATTATGGTATTTAGCAGTTTTAGTTGGATTACTGTCAGCTTCTGCTGTCTGACAATCTCTTGGTTTATTCTCTTACTGTCAGTGACACCGAAATACACAAAGTGCTCAGGGAAGTGTTGAAACTTGGTCTTGTTGTTACTTAGTTTAAAATGACTAGAAAAATATAGAATATATGTATATTCATGGATACAGGTGACATGTGTTATCCACTTCATAAAGCCTCACAAGCAAAGGATAAGAGTAAATTTTTGAGTTTATATTCATTTTTAGTGATGCGAAAGATATTGATAGGACATGTTTGGGTCTCACATACATTTTTTAAAAAGCATATAATTGTGAACACTGTAAAACAACCTGACACTGATACTTCTGATGTCTGGCTCTATTAACAAGTCTGAAAATCTTTTCTAAGGAACATTCAAGAGCTTAACATTTAACGGGTTTCATCACATCATGTAATTATCCATGTTGTAATGCATGATAAAGAGGATTAAGTTGGTCCAGCTTAAGCATCTCAAGCTGGAGTATCTGTATTTGTATCTGACAAGACTGCCTTGTTTGTATTTATTATTCCATAAATGGCTCTGTCCACTCATGATTGAACGAGTCATTCAAGCCATTTGATTTGATTTGATTTTCTGGAAACAAGTATAGTTTTCTTATAGTATATTTAAAAAGTCATGCTTGTAGCATTTAAAATAGGTGAATCTGTTGGCATTTCGAGAGCTTCAGTCTTTTTTAGTAGCGCTTTATAAGAGACAGACATATATATAAAAAAGAAAATTTAATACGGTGTTGTGCAACATCTGCAAAGTACATGTGGTTTTTTTAAAGATTTTAAGTGTTTGTTTTTTTTTTAAGGTGCTATGCATTTCCAAAAGCCCATGCACAAATGATAAGTATTTTCGGAGTTAGAGGCAGAAAGGCTTCAGCTGTTTGGTTTCCACAGTGTAAATCTGGATTAACTGCTGAGACTCATTGCACTTGTTATTACTGTGGATTTACATCTGTGTAGTTTACACAGCATAGTGCCAAGGTAGCAATTTTAGTGGAATTTAATGTGATTGGGAACGAAAGAATGGAGATGTTTATCAGAAAGCTGTTGGGAGGTACTTGAGTCTCTTGCACCGTAATTTGAGAGATTTGTTTCGTTTGGACAGCTCTTTCATGTGAAGACACAAAGGAGTACAGTACTTGTGTATCTACCTGTGGCAGAACTTGCCAAGCACTGTCTGTGCCAGAGAAATGCAGCAGTGATTGTGTTGAAGGCTGTGCTTGTCCCCCTGGAATGTATTTGGATACCAGGACTGAGCGATGCCTGCAGAGGTGGGTAAAGTTGCAGTTCTGATGGTCATGCTGTTTCTGACCACCACATTTGCAAGTCAGAGTGGAAAGCTAATTAACTTGTAACCCTTGTAGATGATACACATCTGTAAACTTGACAGGGTCTCTTAGAATTATACAGAACTGCTGTCTGTGTTGATCAAAAATGGCTTTTCTGTAACATGGCTGCTCATCCAACATCATCAGTGTTAATTGCTATGTTCTGTCTGGTTTTTGGCACGTAAGAGATACGAAACATAAGCTTCCATTTTCCTGCTGATTTGGTTGAAAATATGCTTGAGTTATACAGCATTATTGAGATTTCTTGCATTCGGAAAAAAAACCTCCAAACAACCACAAAATAACCGGCTAACCAAAAAAAATCTCACCAAAACCAACAAAGGAACTGAAATTTGAACAGCAGTAAAGTCAATGGGAATTTCATCTTCTTTTTTCAGTTTGGGCTAATCAGTTACGTGTTTTTCCTCTGTTCCAGAAATGAATGCCCGTGTTATTTTCAAGGAATTGACTATCCCCCTGGAGAAAATGTCATGACATCTTTAGGCAAATGGTAAGATACAAAATTGAATTTTCACATAACTGAGTTGTGTCACTTTTTTAAGAGCTCTGTTAAATAATTTTGGCTAGTTTCTTGGGTTTTCTTTTTGTTGTTTTAGTTATTTTTTAATGAAACCTACAGGATAAACCTGCATCATTTTTCTCTGTGTTTGACAAAGGTCCTTTAGAACTTAAGGCTTTTCAGGCTGCTGTGCTTTGTAATGCAATATACTGAAGTGCAAAACAGGAAGAATACCATAATATTTTCTCATATCCATACTAATGTGGAGAGCTTGAGAAAAGCACAGACATTTCCTGACTGTCCATAGATCTTCATTGCTATTCTCCTTCCCTTTATCAGATTCTAAGTCCATTTATGAAGAATTATTAAGAATATGTCTTCCGCTAGTATAGAATCATTGTAAAAGAGCAATGTGGCTTTTATCAACTAAGAAGTAACACAAAAAACTGTCAGCTGTAGACAGTGGTAAATAAGCATCTCTGTTATTGTTCCTTACATTTGGCATTTGTTCTTGTCCTCTTGCTCTTCCATTTGCATCATCGCAGCCATGCCATTAAGGAAGAAAGCTTGTTAGATGATCCTGGCTCCTGCCAGATGCATCCTTTTCAACAGTTATTTCTGTCTGGAGAAGGTTAAGTAATGTGGATGACAAGTTCTGTAAATAACAAGCCCTGAGAAATAATATCTGAGCTCTCACTGCCTGTATCAGTTGCTGCAGCACTTAATTAAAAGCGGAGCAGACCAAATCATTCATGTCTGTGGTACATCAGCGTGGTACTTTGGTTTGCTACAAAGGCCACATTATTGAGGTTGGTGTTGTCAGACTCCTGTTGCGATGGGGGCACTTAGCAAGCACACACAAACTCTTTCTTGCTCTTGTCAGCAGGCCATAAATACTGATTATTATAAATTGATATCTTACTCATTGAGTTGGCTTACATTTTTACCTTAGGGCAGATTTCCTGGAGTGTGCCAGGCAGCACATTATGCATATGGGGCCCTGCCAAGGCTGGGTGCACTGCTGCCTGCCCTCCCAAGGTGTTTTTGTTTACAAAATGTGCCAAACAGTCCTGGAAATCAAGACAAGGGTCTTCTCCTGGTAAATCCTTAATCCTTCTCCTCCAAGGTCTAGGTCAGCTAATTTTGCTGACCCATGTGATGGATATTTGGTTGAATGCAGATCATCCACAAATGTAGTTTTTTTTAATTGTTGTAGACAACAGGTCTTCTTTATGTTGTTTTCAGTGGAACTGTTTGGGATCTGGCAGCTTACGTTAATAAAATTAAAATCTACTGTTTTATAACTATCAGAATTTTACCTAGAATTAGAGATCTGTTTTTCCTATTAAGTCATGATTTTTACTTGAGGTGTTTTTAAAAAAAAGGCTATATACAGTACAGACTGTCAGCTCTTGTGAATTGCCTTGTGCTAAGCAATACATCAGGAACCATGCAGGACTACATGTGTGGATGAACTGGAAAAAAAATACTATGGGATCAAGTATTTTATCTGTCACTTTCTGTTACAAACAATTACAATCTTTATTCTATTCTCCCCATCCTTTATTCCTCTCAATTGCTTCATCTTTGGAACTTCCCACTTTCAAACTGGAATTTCTTCTCTATAGAATGGCTTTTCTACTCTGTTGCTTTCAACAAGTTCTTTAAAATATTTTTATTGATGTTGTATCAGCCTTTGAGTTGCCTCCCTCTGTTCCCTTTGGTGCTCCTTTTCCTTCTGCCTGAGTGATACTCTGCAGTCCTTGAGCACTTTTCCTGCAGTGCTTTGGGGTCTATACACAACTCCAAATGCTTTCACAGAGAGGCTGTAGCACGTATAGAATTTGATTCTGAATCTGCTGACCAGCCATAGGAGTCCTGGGAATTCTTTAGCCATTGCAAAAGAATAGGAAAATTGTGCTGGATTTCATGGCCTCAGGTTGTCTAGTGCAGACCAGGACCTGAAACTCAGCCAGCACTGCTACAGTTTTCCCTGACAATGAGTTGCAATAGGAGCTGCTACCATTTTAGAAAAGTACTGGACTATTTTGGCTCAAATTGGAAAGGAACAGACAGTATTAGGTTTCTCAGTGCTTCCCTGCATACAGGATCTTGTTAGGCTGAGTTTTATGCAGTTTTGAACTGTTTCTTGCAGGGGAGATGTGTTTTGGGGAGCAGCATGGGGCCATATTCCTGTATGTATTTTTTTGTCAGCCCTGCACCTTAACTCATAGGAACATTATGTACAAAGGAGAAGGTTGAAGTTTAACAAATGTTCATGTGTTAAGGCAATGCACACTTTATCCAGTTATAATGTTCTGTGCAAACATTTATAAAGTTATTTTCTATGACTTATTCTGCATTACTAAATATAATATATAAATATTTTAGATCTTCCTGTCTCTCAGTACATCTTTGTGTATTTCTATTGCAGCCTTTGCAGGGATGGCATAATGAACTGTGATAACAACGTAATAGGTGAGTGAAGAGAGAGGGAAAAGATACAGGGTCAGTGAATACATTTCCTCCAGTCTCTGTGGACTCTGAACTAGAAGATACTGCAGTGTGTGAAATTATCTTCTGGGAGGGGATCCATAAGTATATATTTGTGTATTTGAAAGTAATGCTCCTCCTTTGTACCAGCCTAACTGTTCAAAATACCGTTAAATCTGAACAACTTTTTCCCCCCACTACTTTAAAATAATAGTTTTTTTGATTGCTAACGCAGATAAGTTTAGCTATATGATAAACAACATACCTTCAGTAGGGCAAACAAAGGTTAGCCTTGCCCCAAATAATATGAGGAGAGGCAACTGAATGTTACTAGTATTGCTGGATGTTATAATTTCTGTGTTACAAATCCTTATTGCATGCATTTACAGAATACAAAATTTCAGGTATGAAGACTAAAGCATTTGTCAATTTCACCCCCCCAGCACACAGGTGCCCGGTTGGACAGATTTATATTAACTGCAGTAATCCACAAGTGGATCCTGAGCTCAGCAGAGAGAGGACTTGTGAGAATCAGCTGCTAAACCTCACTTTCTCTGCACACCCTCCTTGTGTGTCAGGTTGTGTCTGCCCACCAGGGTGAGTACAGACAGATTTGCATCTTTTGGTGAACAAACATGATTGAGTAATTAATTCTACTTGGACAATTTGAGATATCCAAGGCTGAGCATAAAACTTTTGAGGGCTTACCCCACACTACTGGCTGTTAAAGTCATAATAAATGCTAAACCAGGGGACAAGCGGAGTTAAATACTTCACAATAATATCAAAAAAACAAGAGGATGGAAATGGCATTGCAATAATTATATTCAATCTGTGTGTTACAGCAGAATCTTTTTTATCTAGATTTTTTTTTTCAAATATCTAACCACTTATTTCAATATTTGGCTGAAGGAGTCAAGTTTATTTATTCATAGGCATAGTTTTCAGTATTTTTTCCCTCAAAAGGATCTCTTAAGTCTTGGGGATTTATGCTGATAATGTAACAGTGAGCTGTTGTGGAATCAAATGCTGTATTGAGAGAATTTTGATTATAAAAATAACACTAAAGTGTTTAAGTTATGCTAGTCTTGATGGAATTTAATTTCTTAAGCACATAGGCTGAAGTTTTTTAGTGTTATAACTCTGAAATCATTTGAGCTGTTGAAATAGCTCAGTTGAGGTCTGTGCACTCATACTGAGTGATGTCTAGATACTTCTGTGTCATGATAAAATATTGCTACTCAGGATTTTTGGATTTTACTTTAATACTCAGAAACATGAAATGTGAAATGGTTAATCTGAAATGGAACTTGTAATTAGTGGAACTCACAGTATGGTACAATGCTGAAAGAGTGCAGTGCTAAAGTAGCCTTTGAATTTAACTGGAGGCAGACATTTTTGGAGTAGTGAAAATTCACCCTCTTGGACCAGGCTGACATTCTTCAAAGCTACCTTCAGCAGCACTATATGGCTGGCAACTCAGATCATACTAACTTTTTATTCTCTGCTATTTTGCTGTGCATGACCTCCAAGCTTGTGATCTCTACTGCTTCCTGTTGTAATTTAGGTCGGGAACATAAGCAATTAAAATTTATTTTTTTTAGCATTGGAAGACTCAGTGTCAAGTGCTGGTGATCCCAAAGCTCTTATAGTACAGTTTTATGGTTGTAAGAGACAAAGTGTTATGATTTCCTAGGGACAAAAATGCAAAACTAAGATTTTTCTTTATTATAACTATGGCAAACTCTTCTACAGTATATTGTCTGTAGAGATACAAGCACAGAATTATTTGGTTTTGTTTTGTTGGGTTTTTTTGTTTGTTGGGGGGTGCTTGGGGTTGGGTTTTTTTTTGAGGGTGTGCAGAGGGAAAGACTTCTTTGTGTTTCAGGATTTTACCCTCAGTGCTGCTTAAGGCACACCTAGGAAACTGTTACAAGCCTAGGGTTTGAATTAGTAGTGTCAGTCTGTATTGATGAATTAGAAAATAAAGTCACATACAAATTTGTCAAAAAAGATTCAGCTCTAGTGGTCCTATGTTGCTTATATATTTATGCTTTTATTTGAGGTTGCTTTAGGAAAAGCTAATCTGATCCTAAAGGTGTATGGTTTTTTTGGTGTGCTTTTGGTAAAACAAGAGGCTTATGCTATATATTAACTATGCAGGTTTTTTATTTAGGTAATAAATCTTAATTGTTTAGGAATTTTCATAAGAGAGGCTTTTGATAGAAGCTGGATAGAAGTTGGATATGAAGAGCCCTGATGTTTTAAGTCAGTAACTGAATTCACACTACAATGATTCATGCTGAAGATTGAACAACTTAGAGCCAGTACAGCACAGTAATGAAAAAAATTAAATTAAATTTTTGGAAGAGAAAAATGGGTAAAATACCATGACCTTTATACAGTACCCCATCCTGTGTTCGTGTCATTTCAAGTAGTGCAGGATTCAAATGCACTGTGAATTTATGGAACTTTGAAACTCCTTTTCTAGGCTATCAGTTCTTACTGGTGAAATAGAAAACTGAGGTGACATTGTCTGCTTTAAAAGGGTACAACAGCCATGGAATTTCTTTGCTCTTAACACTAGTCCTTCACCTGAAATAAATTTTGTTCCTTTATGCATGCTTTTGTTCCTGTTAGAGACCTTGCATCAGTTAATCTTGGTTCATCATATGTAAGCAAAGCTGATTTAAGTAGCAATGAAATCAGTTGAATGTGTTTGATTAGTTGATTTAGGTAAAATAATTTTAAAAATGAGTGAAGTAAAGTGAATATATCACAACTAAGAAGCCTGCTTAGGAAGCTACATTTTTTTTCAAGAGAGGAAGGACCTTTCTGATTTGTTTAGTGGTGTGATTATTCCTCAATGATACTTAAAGAAAGATACTTACAAAAAGAACCTGTTTTCACAGAAGGAAAGGAAAGAACCTCTTTTCACAGAAGTGGCGTGAAGATTACAAGGGGGCAATATTTTTGTTTTGCAGTCTTTTTTTCTAGTATCTGGAGTCTGAAATATTTTCAAATACTTCACTACTTCTAGCCTTCCTTTTTTTGTGCTTACAGTGCAGCTGTGCTTCATTCCTTTTCCTCTGCAGAGAATAAATCAGATGCAAGTAACCATGCTTAAGTAAATATCTAAATTTACAGGAGATCATTCTATGGATTACAGTTTTTGAGGTACAAAAATTGATGATATACTTTCCATCTATTTTAGAAGCTGTTGAAATCAAACACTAATTCTCCTGGGACTCACTTTCTAAGGTTGATTTGACCCTACTTTGCCTGACATACCAAGTAATTTTTAAGACTCTGTTTATATTTTTTCTTACTGGTTTTCATCTGTCACCATTTAAAGGGAAATGTTCTATATTTCTGTGTTGCATTTAAAAAAAAAAAGAAGTAATGCTCTCTCAGTGCATAATTTGTCAAGTACAATATTTGAATTACATTTTCTGGTTCTGGGTTTCTGTGAATCAAATTATTTTTCCCCCCTAACTATACCAAATGTGCGTGATTTGACATGGAGACAGAACCCTTAATCAGACTACAGAAGGAACAAGGAGAAACGATGGAGTACAGGAAAAGGAAGGGAATAAACAGTAGTTTCTCGATGCTTTGTGACATGTTTGCTCCAAATGGACAGGTTTGTGCCTGTCTTGTTTCACTGGTTTTCCACGGTCTCCAGTCAGACCAGTAATGATCTCCAAAGCAGCTTCTGTTCATTGTTGCTTACAGCCTGCTCTTAGTGTTGCTGTCAAGAAAATCAGTCACAGGAATTACTCGTGTTTTCTCACTTCCCCCATTGACAAGATTTTACCCTTTGACTGCAGCATGAGCTGTATTTAACTGATCTATACTTTAGAGAGTGTACTGCATTAAATTGGTGCTGTATTTGCAATATATGTAGTTTTGTGGGGGAATTATAATGGTTGGAGTTGATTAGCTGAGGGATATTTTCCAGCCTAAATGGTCCTATGATTCCAGCAAGAGCCCTATCGGATTTTTGAAGATGGGTGCTTTCATTTCGACTGACTCAGATTGTTTAGTAACACAGCAGTATTTATTTTAGATTGTGTTATCAATTCATATTTCTGTTAGCTGAAATATTTAGCAGTTTCTATGTCTATTGCATAATAATTCCATCTTGCTGGAGAAACGAAGGCCCACCAGCCTCTAAATATGAGTAATAAATACAAATTCTGAGGGTTATGTTAATAGCTTGAAATACATATTGTCCCAAATGCAAATAGTAGTATTTTTATTGCTTCTGTTACATCTGCTTATTGGATCTTCATAATTTTTTCGCTTTTACATTTTTTCCCTCTATAAAGCTATGTTAAACCAACCACTATACAATTAACTTAGATCAAAGTCTCTGCTAACTTAGCAGTATTTTCCAAAATTTCATGATAAACTTTTTTTTTTAACTTTAAATCATAGCCAAACTTCTCTCCCTAATCATGCTTGTAAAACTGACTGTTATTTTCTCCTTGTTTCAGTGGCTTTTAAATTTCCCTCAGTGTTAGTACTGCAAGGGAATAAAAATTAATTCTCAGTTGGCTGCTAGCAGATGTTATCTGTACATGCAAGTCACTTAATTTCTCACTGTTCAGCACCATCCTGACTTGATATTTTATTGAGTGTCAACAGACGGATCTTAAAAAGAAAGCAACATCATTCTAGAATAACGAAGAACATAGTACTCCATAATTCCAAGTATGCGTATTTATTTTCATGGCCTGTCAGTCTGTTTGAACCTCAAGAACACAAGGCAGTGGTATTGAAGTTTTTTTTTCCTTGAACTATATTTTTAATTGTTTACAACGTGAGCCACCTTTTTAAAGGACACATCTGACAATTTTTTTCTTACGTACATTTAGGAAAAGCGAAAACTGTCCTTCCTTCTCCCACCCCCACACCCTGGAGACAACTTACTATTTATGACACAGAAGAATATCTTTTGTGCTAAAACTTGTCTCTACTAAATTTGAGAAAATTTAACATAATTAGAATTTTTTATGGCTTTCTCTTTTTTTCATCACTTATTGCTCTCATAAAATAGATGAATGAAGAATTAGTGAATTCAAAGCTGTATTATCCTGTGATTGTAGTGAAGCTTTGTAACTAAGTAATATCATGCCAGATTTTCCTTCTAAAATTTTCTAAATTATCATTGTATTTCTGTGATATGTATCAAGTGACACATAACAAGCTTAAACACATTATTGGAAGGTTTTATTTAAAAAAAACGAAAACTTGCCACTTTCTAATTTTCAAAAACCAAACAATGAATGTTGTCATGTTATAAATGTGCCTATGGACAAACCTCTATTAATGAGGAATTAAGATGAGAAGAATACAGATGAGTTTCAAATGTTTTTAGAAAACTAATCTTTATTAATGTGATTACATTGACCATGTTATTTCTTAAAATTAGTCTCCTTAGATTAAATCAAGGTATTGTGCTTTTGGTGTGTGTTTAGTATCATTTTTCAGAAGACCTGCTGATTCTCAGTTTAAACTCAGAATTTACTGTTGTTATTATTAGCATGAAAATAAAAACTCTGTTCTGTCCAAACCTCACTCCTCTGGATGGCCCTGTTGCTGTTACCAGGCTAAGTATTTTTAATCTTTTACTTCTGGTTTAGGCAGAGCTTTAGAGAGATCTGTCAAGATTTATTGTTTTCCAGGCAAATAAGGGTTAACCCCCATGGGGATACATACCATCATGGCTATGCACTTCACTATTTCCTCAGGAAAACAAAATTCTCTTACAAAGACTGCATCAGTGTTCCTCTTTTTGGGTGTTTCAGGAACCAGTATTAATCCACAGCAGATTTTATGCTGGTTTCTATTTCTGATGGCAATAGGCACAATGTGCTGAAAGTGCAGGAGCTCATTTCCAAAGAAAACATCTGTTGCAGTTCCTTTGCAAGACAATCCAGTTCTTTTCCATCCTCTTCTGCTTTGCAGACTTGAAGCTTTCCCTGATCTATTTTAAGAGTTCCTTGTTTCCTCTTGCAATACTTACAAACCCTCTTGGTCTCCTACTTTCTCCCTTACACCAGCTGCAAATAAATATTTTTTTTTTCCCCTGTGCTTGTATAAATTGACAGTAAAACTGCACCAGGATAATTCAGATTCTTGATCACCTTTTCATATGACCTTCTGCTTTCTGACTTGTTTTTAAGAAGAGAAATATTAAACTCTGTGACTTAGTTCAAAGGAAGACTTCCATTATGCTCAGAGTTACTTTCTGAAATTCTGGAGCTGATTGCAGGAAGGTTTTCAGTCCAGGGTGGAGCTGCAAAAGGAGGTGACTATCTCAGTTAAAGCATCAAAATCATTTGTTAACACAGAAAGATGGAAGGGTGTAGTGAGAATGATGGAAACCTTCTAAACATTCTATGAAATTACTTAATATTTTGGTATAATAAACCAGGGGAAAGAGGAAGAAGAGATTAAAAGAAGCTCCCAAAACAAAAAGTCAGCCAGGATATATTAACTCAGCCTGTCTAGATAGTGAGTGAACTGTAATGAAGGCATTAGGTGCTACAGTAATGTTACTGTTTTCTCTCAGAATTTATCTTGTTTTCTGGTTAGACAAGCCAAATGCTCCCTGCTGCTTATTTTGATCATTTTTTGCTTCCCCTAAGCTCTATTACAATTAATTACTCAATTACTTTTTTTGGACAATCTGTGAAACGTTCAGAGAGCAAATTTAATGTTGTGGCAAAAGTACTTGTGGCTGCACATTGATGGTAGGCTGCTGCAGGAGAGAGGGGAAAGAGCTTGTGCAAGACACAAACTGCTGAAAGCTGCTCTGCTGGAATCTGGGAGAGCAATTTTTTTATTGTTTTGGTGCAGATTTGCGATCTTTGCAGAAGCAAAGGAGTGTTTTATGAGTCACAGGTGACATTACTTCTGATGGTGCCTTTACCAAGACTATTTACATATTTCTGTGTGTGAATGCAAAAAGCTATAGATAATGAAAGGGAATGTTCGGCAGGGTGAGGTGGGATAGTTGTCCCTGCATCTTTGCAGTTCATTGTAGGCTGGACAGTAAGCATAAGCATCAAGAAAAATGTCTGATACTTCAAAGAGGAGCTGCTCAAGGCCTCTCTGTAAGGTGTTTGTAGTGAATTCTTAGATCACTGAAATCTATCCATTTGCTTGGCTTTACAAGAGAGAAAGCTGTTATCACCTTTTTTTTTTTTTTAATCCAGTGGAATAATGTGAGGAAAAAACTGCATTTAGTGTTACCTTGTCAGTGTGATCTCTTTGTGTCTGAATGTGCCCTGTTCAGTTCTGAGCAGCTTTAAACCAGTGGGAATTTCAGTCTCACAGCTGATTGTCTTCGAGTGACACAATGCTTGAAATAAGTACGGATTACAAAGAACACTTCACATACCCTGGAGGAAAATTACAGTTTTTCAGTCTGTAATAACCCTATGGGGGAGGAGGGTTTATGGTGTTCTGCATATTCCCATTCATAAGCCTTACTGAGCTGTAAATTTCTGTGTGATACATAACACACTGAAGAAGAGTCTAAGTGAAATACAAATTACATATTTGTGCTGTGTAATTTGTCAAATACAAGTTACCAGCTCATTAATACAAGCAAATAAAATGTCTTGTGATAAATTCGATGATGAAATGTTTCCTTTTGGATAGCAGGGAAAAAAAATATTTTTGTTGCCCTGTTAGTCATGGATGTGCCTCACACTTATCACATCTTGTCCATGGTGCTGTATCTTGCCCAAATGACAGTGCTAACCATCAAGAACAATGAGTCTATTAGGTACACAGGAAAACCTGAACAAAATTTGTATTACTACAGAGAGGTATTGGGATTCCAAACCAACTTACCTTGAGAAAAAAAATATTATCTGCCAAAAGGTATCATTTGAAGAGGCTGTTTATGTCTCATTACAAGTACATTTCAAACATTAGAAACAGGGATAATCCTAGACTGTGAGGTGCCTGTAAGGAATCCTTTTTCTAGGAACTGGTGCGTTAGCTGCTCTAGATTCTTATGTTGCATGGAATGGGGCAGGATCAAAACAGCTTGGAGCTGTAGCAGTCAGAGTGAAAGACACTGCTGCAGCTTGTCTAGAGTTCAGGTTTCACAGTTTTTGTTTGAGATGGATTTGTCATCACAGCTGTTCTGTTACTGGATGCTCAGGTCCCATTTTTGGTGTCACTTTGCTTATCCAATAGCATTACAATATTTGTAAAAAAAATGAATTGGTTTTTGGAAGAAATGAAACTTTTCTGGGGTCAGTGAAATGATAGCTTTATTAAATAAAGTCACTCAATGCTTCTGGTATATTTCCTGGCATTTATTTGTAGGATCTGCTTGAGATCTCTTTCTATTTCTATCTCTTTATCTAATTTCAGATTTTATGAATATTATCAAGAAGCCACAAACATTTTACTTTAAAACTAGGACTAGTTGCTCTGTTTAGTCTTGCTGGGCAAGAATTCCTCTTTTCTTTCTCTATGAAAATGAATCTTTTTCAATTTTTTTTAATGGCTTCCCATTTTTACCTGATTGTCTAAGAGCTGTGTATAAACACCACTAGTCTTGGACTGTAAGTAGCTATGCATATGGTTAGTTGTGTTATAATGAAAATCTCCTTTGAAGACTATCACTATCTCCTTTGAGGATACCACTAAACTTGAGTATATTTGTAATTGCTTGTGTGAAAGTGCCTGCCATGCAGAAATAAATATTAATTAATTGATACAGTAATTCCATGCAGCTAGGATAGCTCTTTTGGTACTGATTAAATTATACATGGAGAAGGAGGCATAACTACATCTATAGAAAAACTGCAACAAAATAAAACTCATTAAATCAGGGAAAGAAAGAAGAGGGCAAGAAGAAATTTTCATTTAAAAATCATTTGGCTAAATATGCCACTAATTTTGGACAGTAAGAGTACATACCACTAGAACAAGGGGCTGTGATGGCTCCCACATCTCATGGATTATCTCTTGGCTTCAGTTAAATGCAATTTAATTGGCTGAGTTACAAGAAATTTGGTGAAATGTGGAGGACTCCTAGAAATTCTTAGTTTCCCTGACGTTTACATTTGTATATTAACGAGTCAGTCTTCAGAGGGTTAGTGATTGAAGGGTGAGTGCCCAAAGTGCTATATTCAGGTACTTGTGAAAGGAAGATACCAAATTGCTCATACACAATTATTAATAAAATTGTGTATTTCCAGTTTCAGAAGACTTTAAATATTATTTGGGTCTCAATAATAAAACTGGTAGTAACTTTAAAGATTAGGAAAATACTTTTGTATCTGGGTACCAGCTATACTGCTGCTGAATGCGTACTTTTGGTTCTTTTTTTGATAGTCTTGTGAAACATGGGGACATGTGCTTGGATGCAGATGAATGTCCATGCTCATGGAAAGGAAAGGAATATTTCCCAGGTGACAAAGTAACTTCTTCCTGTCATACATGGTAAGTGGAGATCTATTTAAGTGATGCATTTATTTGTGTATTTGTATGTTGATTGTTTTTCCTTTTTATGTGTTTTAAGCGTAAATTTCACAGCAGATTATCTAAATCATCTGCCTTGACTTTCATATTTACATTTCTTCAGAGAGATATTAAAACTGGACAGGTTCTGTTGTTTCAATGTTCTTTACATGACAAAAATAGCGATTTGGGTTCTTTTCTGTTTTTAAAAATCTTGATTTAGAAAGTGATATTTTTTTTTATTTTCAAGGTCATGGCTAATATTCCTAAAGTACAAGTAAAACCCCTTAAAAATTACACCTGAGTGACATTTTTTAAAAGATTTTACTTATTCATTTTCACATTTAGCACTGAATCTGAGCAGTCTAGAGACCAGAATATAACCTTGTGTCCTTAAATATGCATCCACTACTATGTTAAATTAAGGGAAGTAGTGAACAACATCATGTGCCGGGCAAGGAAACAGACAAGTTGGTCACTGATTTTGTGTATGTGGATAACTGATGAGTCGTTCAAGCGTTCAGAGGGAGAACTCCAATAGGCACGGGCTGATAGGGTCATTTAAACACACACAGACACCTACTCCTTTTACTATCCAGTGTTGTAACTGCAGCACGTACCCTGCCAGCTTTCCTAGCAGAAAGGTTTCCTTTCTCAGTAGGATGTGTTTCACAGGAGTGTGAAAATACACCCCACGGCCTGATCCTGAAACAAGCTCGTTTCTTGACAATCTCTGCCTGTTTTCCTCTCTGTGGCTGAATGTTGCAGGCTGGCACTAAGCAGTGCTATTTGTCTTACCAGAGCCTCAGGAAAATCAGCTGCACTGCCAAGTACCATGAGGCTGTGGTAGAGGTGTAGCCTCCAGATTCCCAGCAGAGCAGTTCCCCTTTTCTGTGCCTTTGTTGTAGCTCACCGGGAGGATTTAACTGGTGTCCCCTGGTGAGCTGCTGCTCCTGGCCTGCTCAGCATGGCCCAGCCCAGGGAAGGCTCGTCCCGTCAGCACCAGGCTCTGCCCTGTCTGGATGTCGTGCCCCCTCCAGCCTTGTGCTGACTGCCTTCCTCTGCCTCTCGTCAGGTCCTCAGTAGCTGCTCTAGAAGAGATTTGTAGCCCTTTGGTCGACTGGTGAAGCGACTTACAAGCCATCTCCACTGGGCAGGCAGGTAAAGCGACCCGGGTAATTCACCCCCTTGTTTCCAAAGGCCTCTCCATTTGGACCTGGTGTGGGATTGCTTGCATCAGAGAGAATTAATTTATCCCATTAATCTGTAGGAGACTTCACCAAAGGCAGCAGCAGTGCAGGCAGAAAGACACTGGATATTTAGCCTTCTCTTTTTTTTTTTTCTCTTTTTTTTTTTTACTTTTTTTTTCTTCTTCCCCTGACACCAGGCTTGTTAATTCATGCACAAATCCTTAATGCTGTCATGGCTTTTGTAGTCTTCCATGTCCAGAAGCAAAGACAGATTAAGTGATAATGGCTTTTTGACAATCAGTTGTTCACAAATAGAGGGGAGTCTGCAACAAGCCCTGCTTGATACCAAACATATAAAATCTGTGAGTCTGCTGAATGTGTATGCAGGGGTGTATCTGATATGCTCAGGGAAAGGTGCAATCATGAGAGTGATCTGTCCCAACAAACACACTTAGGCACTCATAGAAACTATCATACAGTGGGGTTGCTGCATTGAATTAGTGTGTGTTGATACTAAATACCATCTTTCTCATATTTAATGTAGTGTTGGCAACATAAATATTGATCTATCTATTGAACAGTAACATGACAAATACAATAATTTCAGAAATTGGCAAAACTACCTGTGAACTGACAGCAACTTTCAACCCAAGCTCTGGGGTCTGACTGACCTGTGGTTTTATGTTTCCCAAATTTTGTTTTCAGTGCAAGTACCTGAAATATTTAGCATGTAGTGGCAACATTAAACACAAAATGTTCTATTGCTGGGGCTATCAGAGCAACATTTTGATGGGGTTCTGGGACAGGTAAGATGGGTTTGTGCAATTAGGTGTGCTGTTCTGCTGTCATCATGAGATCCTTTGAGCTGAGACCATTGAGCAACTCCTGGTCACTCTCTGTGGGCTGCTGAATTGGGCCTCCTGTATTCTTTAATAAATAATTCTTAGAAATATGCTTTATAAAAACCAGTTTGAAGTTGAGAAGATTCTGATAGCTCAGCTTTTCCAGCTAGGGCTCTCTAGATTCTCATAACTAAATGTTAGTTCAATTAGTACGAAGCAAGCCTAGTGTAGAGGACTTTGAAGACCTTGTGTACCTCTTAAAATCCCTTCCTTCTGACTATAAATGTTTTCCTGAAATAAATAAAAGGATCTCCTTAGGTTAAGGGTTTTCTTTAAACATGTTAAGAAATGTTTCTGTACAAGCCCTTAAGAGATCAGCATACAGAGACTGGATTAGACACAGGATTTGAGTAGGCCAAGAGCAAAATTAAACCTGATGTCTCAGAAGAACATGAAAAGCGGAACTTAGTCTCCCAGTCCAAACATGATTTCTGTTTGCCCCTCTCTCCCCTCTGCTTGATGAGGTTCCTTCCTTTGATAGTGTTCTGAGGTGACTGCAGTTAGCAAGTCCTACTGCCATTTCCTTGTTCTTTTGGTAGAGCAAACACTTCTCATATATTGTATTTTTAACTTACTTTAGCCATATCTTAGTGTATTGATACATGTGGTGATGCAAAACGCAAGCAGTGGACCAAATCAGTGGTGGGATAAGCAGTGTCTTGGAAAATCTGGACAGTGGCTCCATGTAGGTGCAAGTTAATTGCTAAGTGAACTGGAGGAAATCTGATTCTACCAGTAGCTGGATTTTCTGCCTAGAAATATAGCCTATAGCCTAGATTTTCTGCCCTCACAAAAACAATGGTGTACTGGCACTGTTTCATATAGAAATACGAAGGAAAAATAATACTGACAAAAATTTATGCTGAGAAAAAACTTCATACTGCCTGCTGCTTCACTCTATGAGATGTCAAATGTCAGAGATTTATCCAGTATTTCCATAAGTCAGATTAAGGCTTTAATTGTGAAATGTTCAATGTTTATTTAACAAGGAAATTGAAAAAAAAAATTTTTTAAAAAGTAAACTTTGGCATGTACTAAAATTATATCACATGCTGTATTTAATTTAACCACATTTACAAAGATAGCTATACTAAAGCTACGCCAGGGCACCAGCTTTGCTGTCATTATCAAGGAAAATTTAAATGTTTGGATCATTTGGGAACATAAAAATGATCTTTTAATGATTGATTGTGGATGCAGGAAATGAAATTATATCCATTATTTATAAAACTTATGTCATTTTTGAAAATATTGTTTAGATTGAAGGGAGGGTGATTCAGAAAGAGGCATAATATCCAATGTTGCAAAGCCTCTTACTAGAATCCACTAATTCTCTTATGCTGCAAAAGGAAGTCAGCGAGGTCTGAACAGTCATTCAATAGATGTGTGGTAGAAACTCTTTGATGCTTCAGGCAGCCATAGACATAACGTGAACTGTTCTGGAAGCTCCTAAACTGTTAGACTGGGGTCTGGGGGTGATGACATCTAGACATCTGCAAAAAGAGTAAGTCCAACAGAATGGTTCTTTTAAGGAACCTAAGCACCAAAATAATACTACTGAAATGTTTCCTTGATAATTCTGTGAAATTCTCATTCAAGAAGAGAATGGATGAAGATTCTAGTAACAGGACATGCTACTTTTTGACTCTAAGATTCAGCTTGTACAGGAAAAAATGTTTGATGAGAAGCTGAAAAAGAAGGCTTTCTCCTTGTGGCATGTTATTGGTGTGCACTAGAGAATTAATTGTATTACTTTGCACCATGTTTTTTGTTTTGTTGGTTTTCTTGGTTGTATTTTTTTTGATTTTTGACACTTGTTGTGGTGTCTGTATATTCTGGAGCCTTTAAATTCTTGTGGAAGAAGAAAATTAGATGGTATGATGTACAATTCTTTTCCGAGGGAATATGTACTTTTTTCCCCCAGAGAATTAGTTCTACTTCTAGACAACATTTCAAAATGCTTCTGTACTCCTCACACTTGCACAGCTTCTGTTTCTTTGCTTCTCAGTGCAATAGCTGTAATCATTTGTCTGGGCTTGCAGCTGATATTCCCATTATTGGTTGTGCATTTTTCAGCATTTGCCAGCACGGGTCGTTTCAGTGCACCTTCCAGCCTTGCCCATCGATGTGCACGGCGTATGGCGACCGGCACTACAGGACCTTCGATGGACTCACCTTTGACTTTGTTGGAACTTGTAAAGTTTACCTAGTTAAGGTGAGACTTTTTTTGTAAAACCACTCTAAAACAGGATTTAAAACTACCTGTTAAAATCTACTGTTGTACTTACTTCCTGTCTGTGCATTTTGTTGAGTCCTACATCCTATTTTTTCATTTTTGCTACTGTTTAGACTTTGAATTGTACATAACATAAAACACTGAGGTTTCTGCTAACTGAGTTGTGTAACTGTGCGTATGTATATTAGTATATTTTTAAATGGACTTTTTTTTTTCCCCCTTCAGGGTACTTCTTCAACCAGTCTTTCTGTCATTGTCGAGAATATTGACTGCTTTAATACTGGAATCATTTGCAGAAAAAACATTTTCATTAATGTTGGAAAATCATTTTTAGTATTTGATGATGAAACTGGGAATCCAGTAAGTTTCAGTTCTTGCTGATGATCAAAAAGCAGCATATGTACTTCTCTGAGTGTTTCTTCCTTTCATAACCAAAAACTTATTGTGCCACTTCAGTAGGAGAAGTGTAAATATCTTTACAGTGAATGCTGATCACATCTGGATTGTTCAATGGAAACCTTAAACAAAATCTTGTCTGTATTTGACAAAAATGTTAAATGAGATAATTGTAACTCTTTTGTTTAGACTTAATTCCCGTTTAATATCTTAGAAGAAATGCAGGTGTTTTGAAGTCAGTGGGAGTTTTGCTATTAATTCCACTAGAACTGAGAGCGTAGTCAGGTCTGGAATGTATAGGAGGAATATTTCTGTACAGTTAAAAAAATCCCAACAAATTACAGCTCCTGGTATATCTTCCACAGCCTAAATTTCATTTTTGTTCTGGCCAAACTGCAAACTCTATTCTGTAGATGTTCAGTATTTTAGTATATAAATTATTATGGTATAAATAGTACTATTTATAGTTTGTAGACTGACTGTAGAGAGGAAGTTTGAGATACTGTGTAGCTAAACCAGGCATCTTAGTCCATGCTACAAATCAGGTGCAGTCTGATTGTTAGTGGATTGAGAGAAAAATGCTTTATGTAAATAAGACTGTAATCTAGGGACATATGTGGACAATTCCTTATTTCCAGAGGCTGCTTCATGCATCTTTTTTACCTATCCATATTCAAAAAGCATGTGACTGAGATAGAATTACTTAGGTAACTAAGTGAAAATTATAATTAGGAGCCTTAGGACTATTCATCTAACTCACAGATGAATCATTAACACCCTAATCTTCAGTCCATTGCCCATCCTGTAAATTTGATATAAAACCAACTTTTAAAGTTGTAAAATCACAAAAATACAATACAGTTCACATTAAAAATCCATGCCCCTATTGCTTAAGCATTTCTCCCTCTGTGGCCTTCTGTTTGTTTTTGGATGTGTCTGAGAACCATGTTGTTAATTTTATTTAGGTGTTTAATTTCCTGTCAAGTTAACATTTTATAAAGATATTATTTCCATTATAATCTCCCTTGTTTTATTTTGAACAGAGCTTATCTAGTTACATAGATGGCCTACAAAAAATGCAGTTATGGAAAGCTGGATTTTTCACCGTTGTTCATTTTCCTGATGAACATATCACCATTCTTTGGGATCAGAGAACAACAGTTCATGTGCAGATGGGTCATCAGTGGCAGGTAGGCGCAAATCAACACTCTTACTGACATTTCTTTGAGGTATTTATGTAAATCTTGCTAAATAAAATGTAGTTTTTCAGAGAATAGACCGTCAGAAATAACTGAAAGAAGCATTCAGCTACCTTGTCAATGAAAATATTCATTCTCATTTACCTTTATTTTTAGTTACTCTTTTCTGTATAACTTCAGTAGCACCAGAGACAGATATCTTAGGGGCAAAGCTCTCCTTCAGTACTCATTCCTTACGTGACTGAAGCAGATGTTACTTTGCTGAGGCTTAAAAAAACCCCACATAACTGGCTAACAGCTCCCTTCTCTGACCAAAAAGATCATCTCCTTCTTTAAAGGCTTGGGGATGCATAACTGAAAGGGTATAATAGCGACATTGCCAAAAGAGAATATCCTCCATAGCTTTGTTTGAATTCTTTTGACTGAAATTTAGCTGAGAAAGGATCAGAATGTGACAAATTTATAATTAAGCAGCTGAAGATGCAAGTTTTGAAAATGATCATGACTGATAATATTTAATCTTGTGAAAATACGTTTTTATATATGTGTATATATATGTGTGTGTATATAATTTTTTTCTCAGGGAAAATTGACTGGATTATGTGGAAATTTTGATTTGAAGACAGTAAATGAACTGAGGACACCAGATAATTTTGAATTAACAAACTCACAAGAGTTTGGAAACAGCTGGACAGCTGTAGAGGTACATGGCAAAAAGAGTATGTGCTTGCTAGTATATTTTGCTAGTAGATTTTTTGCAGTTATATCATAAAATTCATCTCAAATGAAACCAGAAATTCATTCCTGGAACCAGTCAGGCAGCAATACAAATGATAATGTCAGTGGTTGTTAAAGATGTCATAATCTGTTAAAATAATCACCTTTTTTCTTTTTTTTTTGGTTTTTTTCTGTAGTGTTATTTTGAATGTTTTTGATTACATTTGAACAGTAAAGTAGTATTTTTTTTGTATAATGGAAGAATTTTGAATTCACTTTAGAGTGTGCTGACAGTTTAACTGATTTTTCATAGCTGGGAAACATTTAACTGTGCAGCCATAGCAATGGAAAGAAAAAACATTTTGTGTGCTGTAAAGTTAGAAATATAACTTTTTCTAAGGTAATGTTTCTAGTGGTGTTCACAGAAATGTACCTTCCCGGTAGTTAGGGTAAAAATATGTGATTTCTGACACTCCTAACACACATTGTCTGAGTGATCTTTCTGTGAGACTGTTCCGGTGTAAGTACTGCAGGTTGGGCCTCTCTGGCACCTCTTCTTAGACCTGTAAGTATGTGTGTGTTTTTCTGCTGCTTTCAGGCCAGTGAAATGTTTCTTCAAATTGTGTAATTTCCCTTTTCTTCTTCATTAGATTAGCTTTTAATTCTATATCTTAGTCCTGCTTTAGTTTCATAAATGATGCATTTATTTCACCTTTTGCATTTCCCTAAAAAACTAACAAGCAAAAAAAACCCAAAAAACCAAACAAACTTCGCAAGTTCAAAGCACAAGGTGGTCATAAAAAAAAATTTCTCACCCTCATTTTGCTTCCCGGTTTAGTGTGTTGACAGCTCTGACATTCGAAATCCATGCAGCTTGAACCCCCTCAGAGAGCCATTTGCCAAGAAGGAATGTGGGATACTGCTAAGTGAAGCATTTGAAGCTTGCCACCCAGTGGTGAGTTGTAGCCCTCTATGTAAGCAAGTGAAAGTGAACACAGCACCAGAGAGAAACAATACTCTTCAACACGAAGCACTTTGTAATTAATGAAGACAAAAATAC
Source organism: Cyanistes caeruleus (assembly GCF_971803275.1). Taxonomy (NCBI): domain Eukaryota; kingdom Metazoa; phylum Chordata; class Aves; order Passeriformes; family Paridae; genus Cyanistes; species Cyanistes caeruleus. Next base: position 20,022,309 of record NC_141706.1, read on the forward strand.
ACCCAATTTCAGATATTTTCTTTTTAATTACAAGTGCTATTTGTGTAAGCATAACCAATTGCTTGCTTTTCATGAAATGTGTTACATGGCACACACATTTCTCTGGCATATATAAATAAATGTATTAAAGAGGCAGCGTCAGATGGGAAGAACTCATGCTTAGAAAATTCAAATGTAAATCTGTTTATAATGTGTAATATTTCAGTAAGCAAAGTGGCATTGACAGTTTTCTTTGAAATTTTATCACTTAAGACAAGACTTGAAGATACTGTAAGGAAAAATGACAAATTCTTGTGTGAAATTGTCTGATAATATGAAGAGAATGTGAACTACCCACATGTAAAGAAGAGCTTCCCATTTACTTTGATTTCTTACATTTTATGTGTTTGACTTCCTTAAAATTTCTGAGTTTTACTGATTTGTGATCAGTTTAGTCTTTTATTTAATGAGTTTTTCACATTTTATTAGGGCTTAAACTTTACAAAACAATACAAAACACAAGCCCATGTCAACATCTCAACATGCCTGTTCTTAATGGGCCATTTATTTGTGTTATGGTTTGTTCCAATGAACATTTTTTTTTCTCATGTTCCAGAGAAATTTCAGTCAATCAGGGCATTGAGAGTGAAACCTTTAATATCTCCAAATTTGATATTATTGCCTTTTGAAAGAGCCACAGATTTGTGTTTTTGGCAGGTTCTGTAGGAGCATTTTTGATCAGCGAATATTTTCATTTCCAGATTGACGTCACCTGGTTTTACTCCAACTGCTTGACAGATACTTGTGGCTGTAACCAGGGTGGTGACTGTGAGTGTTTCTGCACCAGTGTCTCAGCCTATGCCCATCAGTGCTGCCAGCACGGAGTTGCCGTGGACTGGAGGTCTCCCAGAGTGTGCCGTAAGTTTGTTTAGCCAGTATTGCCAGGGGCTGCCACTGCCCTGCATTCATGGGAGCCAGACCTCAAAAATCAGCCCCAGGTTACCTGGGGCCATGAACTGAATCTAAGCCTCGCTGGCAGGAAGATGAGTCGATGTCTCTCACTCCAATTTCATTCTGGTCTAGCTGGATGATGTGCTTTCTCTGTTTGTGAGTGATATTTTTCTGCTTCCTCGTTCTATGATGTGAAAGGAGAAGTTATGGGAAGTCTGTATTAGGGTAACAGCTCAATGATTTCCATCTTCAGGAGAACTTTACTTCTTAATAATATCTAGTAAACATACATGCCATTATTAGAGCCCCCAGAGCAAGTGTGAAATATAAAGACCTGTAGAAAAACAAGTAAGGTTTTAAGCAGGGTAGAGTCATTCCCTTACAATTCCTCTCCAGCAATCCTAAGAGTTTACAAAAAAAATCTGAGGCTTTTTTCTCTGACACCTTCTGGAAATGCCTAACAGGAGGCTGTCATTTGCCCAAAGATGTGATAAAAGAAGGGGAGATGCAAAGGATGGAAGGAAACAAGCATTTTTCTAACTTTGCAGTAGCACAGAGAGAGTATGCAGCTTGGTCAGGGTCACACAGGAAAATGGCCACTGAGTGAGGGGGTTACTCTTAATTTTGGATGGAAAGGCTGTGTTTTAGCATGAAGCTCAGTCGTAACCACTAGAGGTCACAAAAAGACAGCTTAGTGTGTAAGCTTAGTATTTCCAGCTGGGAAGCAATGCTTTCTTTGAATCTGTGTAGTTAAAATTAGTATTTTATCTAAAGTACAGTAAATATTTGGCAGTAACTTTTTAATAAATATTTGTGTATCATCTCTGATCTGATTTGGATGAGCATTTGGCTCACATCTTAATCGTAAAGGAGAATAAAAAAATCTATTTTCTATAGAATTCCTGTAACCGCATTTTTTCTTCTTTTTTTTAGCTTATGATTGTGAATATTTTAACAAAGGTAAGTTCTAAAGGAAGTTACAAAATATCAATAGACTCTTGGCGGTTTATTTTTTTATTATTATTTAAGTCTTAGAATCTTTGAGTAAAAACAATTGTGTTAATAAAAATATTTGTGAATGTTATGCTGTTCAACTAGCCAAAATTCTGTTTTGCTGCTTTATTTTGCTTTTTCAACTGCTTTTAATTTCATAATACTTTTTATTCTTGGACCTCTCCCAAGAACATGTGTCTAACTAATTTTCTTTGCAGTGATGGAGGCTGATTAAACAATTAAATCATTAAGTAATTAATAGAATATCAGCTGAAAAGCATGAGTGGCACTACTTGCATAAGGCACAGTGCAGTTCAAAGCTGAACAGACCCCAGGGGGGTGTTAATTCACTCACAGGCTCCTGTGCAGCCTCCAGAGGGAGGTAGCTGTTAAGCTATGACAACTTTTTGTGCCCAGATAAGGAGTAACACTCCTTTTAGGTCTGTCTGACCTAGCCTCAAATTCCTCAGCAGCCAACAGTGCTGCTGCAGTGGAGTGGCTGTCAGTGAGAGGTGCAAACCTTGGGGAAGGTGCTGCACCATACCTTGAACCTGCACTGGGTGCTGTAGTGCTGTGCTAGCCCTGGAATCCATATTCAGACGCTTTCCAAACTACCCTGCCCGTGTCTGTACAGTCAGATGTGACACACAAGCCAGCCTGGTGTGAGGAAGGGTCAGAGCTCCTGCTATTTATGCTGTGACTTTCTATCAAGCTCATGGAGAAGCCTGTCTGTCCACATGGCATGGAGTATTTTGGTCTTCTGATCGATATTGCAGTGGCTCACTCCTGGAAAGGTCTGGGAAAGGGATCAGGTTTAAATTAGGACAGATGTATGCACTGTGCCAGGCCCAAAAAATATGGCCAAGATATTTGCCTTTTCTCATACACTGTCTCCTGAAAAAATTTTGAGAGGGGTCAAATCACTAATGCATGGGAATTTTATCTAAATAATCATTTAAGAATCTAAATTAATTTAAATAAATGATAGTTGAATATAAGAAGTGATTGAAGGTTTTCAGTTTTCTGTTTATTTTGTTTGAACCATCTCCATGCTGAATATATTCTTGTCTACATAACTTAGAGTAGGATGACCCCAAATTATTTAGTTTTGGAGAAAGGAAGGTTAAGAAATTGTCTTTGACCGGAAAAAGGTTTTCTCTATGTAACTTTGTGATGAATCCAGAGTGAAATAGTTACAGTCCTACCAGAAACAGAAGCCTTTTGTCTTTGGCCAAGGGAAATCCTCAGCTGTTGGATGGGCTTGAGGTGGGACACTTAAACATATAAGGATATTTCCAGAGCACTGGATGTTTTAAGTAGGAATTTAAAACATGTTTTTCCAACTCCCTGCACTGAAGGTAAACAGGTATCTTTGTACATGTTCAGGTGGGCATGGACCTGTGTCCTAACTGGCTACCTTTTGCATGCTCCTAGAATCTAAAGCTCTGCCTCTAATGCAGCATCCTTAGGATTTCAAAACTTAATAAATTTTAAGGTTTTGGAGAACCAGAGAATGAACGAAGGCAGGCTGCAAATTGCAGTCTAAACTTTTAACCTGTTGGAACTTATTTTAAAAGTCAGTGCTATTGCCTCCCCAGCTGATAGCTGCAGTTATCTCAGCTATATGCTTGCCATGTCCTGGCTTGTGGCTAGAACATGTAATGAGGTGAACTGCTGAGGTGAAGCAGAAAATGCCTAATTTTAACAGAGAACTTAACAAAAATAGATTGAACATTTAAAAATAAACTCTAAACTATTTTTCTGCAGTAAAATTTGATCTAAATGAGAAGGTGTGGCATTTTAAGGTTTGTAAAATAACTGCATGTTTTTGGCTTTTTTTTTTACTTATAGATAAAATATGACCATTCTTTGCTTATGATGCTGATTTCTTCCTGTCTTACTTTAACCTGGTTATGTTTGTATCTTCACTGTTCAAGGAGTTTTTTGATGCTTGTTGACAACAAAATTTTATTCTCTGCAATGTGCCTCATGCTTTGGACATTAATAAAATAGGTTTTAAAGAGTAGTGAGTAGAGTATAATCAGTTCAACCATACAAATAAATAGTTTAGAAGGATCCTAAATCAAATAACTGAGGGGTCAGCTAACTTCAATAAAGTGATTATGAAACCAAAGCATATGAGAGGGACTAAAAGGAGAAGCTAATCATGAAAATTGAAAATTGAAAGGAGGTATTCTTGATCGTTTTCAGAACATGCATTTTCTAAAAAAAGTTTTTTGCTTTCATTCACGTTTACTGCATGGCACCTAGATTTATTTTCAGAGTGGTGAGATGTGTTTTTCTTCGCATGCTCTGCCCTAATGTTTAGAGTTAGAGCATTTGTGACACTTGACATGAAAAATAATTGTTTTTTTCTCCACAGCTCTGGGAAAAGGTCCATACAAACTTGTCAGCTATTTGGATGGAAAATTTGTAATAGCAGCAAAATTGGTGGATGGTGTTGTTTTCCCCGTGAAAGAAGATGATGTTGTCCCTGGGCATGTAGTGAGCTTTATGCTGACTTCAGGACTTTATAAACCCAGAGCACATGGTAAAGTCATAATAACATAGCATCTTAAATAAGACAGAGCAAGCTCTGCCCTTGTCTTTAAGAATAGACCTGGATTAAAAAAAAAAAATTAAAAAAATCTTTGCTGTATCAGTCAGTTGAACGTGCGCTTAAATGTCTGCCAAAATTTTCTTTGGTGGGTTATAGATTGTAGCTTTGTAAATGGTTGAAAAGCAGCTGCCTCCCCACACCCCAGCCTTCAGTAGCACCAAACTACTACTGCAGCCCAGTACTCCATGGGTGTTACTCTCTTTACCCTTTTGGTGGAAATGGGAAAGAATGGGAGAGAAAGGTTACAGGAAAAGTGCTCCCCCCTTCCCTCGCTCTGCCACCATCACTCATTGTCTGCCCACACACACAGAGATGCCCTTTGGCACTAACTGAGCTCTGTAAGGGTGAGTGCTGAAAATTTGTCACCTTTGGGTCCCAATTTAAGTTTCCCCTGAAGGAAACTTCCTTCTTCATCAGTTAAAAAGTGTGTTACACACCTTCAGACACGTGCAAAAAGCCTACCAGAGTATATCCAGCATTTGTGACATTAATTAAATGCTGAAGTTGTCTGCATGCATAGCTTTAGTGCCCACTGAGCCCTTGGGTATCCATGGCTTTACTGACCAGAGTCCTCTGATGAGCTCTTAGGACAGCCTGAAGGTTGCTGTCTTTGTGTAATCAAAGGAGGGATATGGGCCACTTAAAAAAGTGATAAGCATTTGATTACTAATACTGCTGTCTGTAGAACTGACACAGGAGCTCATGTAACAGAATAGCTGGGGACAGATTTATTTTATTAGTCATAGTTTTGAGGCACTTGTACATTGTGTTCAATTTATGTTTAGAAAGGGAAGGTCAATCCTACTGTTCTCTTCCCCTATAAAAATCTCTTGATCAGAATTTAACCTGGCAAATAGAATTTTGCCTTATGGTCTAGTTTGAGCAAACGGCATTTCATCATTTGGTCATGAGGAATTTGTACAATCAATATGATGTATCATTGTAGGACATTCTTGACTCTTTGGTACCTCAGCAAAATGCATATCTTACCAATTTCAGGCAATTCCTGGATAATGGAAGGTTTGGGGCATTAATGCACTGATTGTTTATATAGCAGGTGCTAAAAATCATGCTGACTGTCCTTTGTTACTTATCAAAGGGCTACTTGCTACAGACACTTCATAAAAAGGCATTCATTAGTACTGCTAGGTTTTTCAGATTATCTGAAGCTTTTATGCTCAGAAAACAAGGTGGTCTTCCAGAAGTGTTACAGCAGAATGTGATAATGTATCCTTTTAATAGAGAGCATTTGTTTTCTAAGCTTTTTTTTTTTTTTTTCTTTTTTTTTTTAAGAAATGCTACCCGGTTCTGGAGAGTTAGTTGATTTTACAGTAGATTAATGGCTGTTTTCAAGAGACTAGCAGAGTTTACAGCAAAATAGAATGAAGTAATTCTGTGAGCAACAGATGCCTGTAGTAGGCTCAAGATCTGATGCTCTGCAATTAGCTGTACAGAGGCTGCTTGATATCAGAAGTAATGCAGGGTAAGGTATCGTGAGGGAACATTTGCCAGAAAAAAAAAGACTTTCCTGTAATGCTCTTAGAGGGAGAGCTAGAGAGCTGAATGCAAACTACAGGTTTTTAATTTATTTTTAATGAAAGGCTGATCTTTTAAGCTATCAATTCCTGATGGCAAATGTTACTTTTAAAGCTAGTTAGATGGAGTTAAAGTTTTTATTAAATAAATGGCTTAGTAAAGACTGTAAATTAAGTTCTGTGTGACTGCAGGGCTATATTCCTTTATCCTCGTGTGGGCAAATGTCTCAATCTCTTTGTATTCCTGTTGAAATCTATAGAGGATTTAGAAAACTAAATAACCATCACAGTCAAGCACTCTGCAATTAATACATTTTCTTACAAGATTCAGGCTGTTTTCACTGCTAAGGCCAGAGTCAATTTCCATTCCTCATGCTACTAGTATCAGTAGTGATGAACATCCGAATGAACTTGGTTTATTATGCACATATCAGCAAATAAATAAGTTCTGTGTGCTTTCCTCTGTTTTGTTTTTTTTTTCAGATTCCAGCTTGATTTCATTTGAGACAGCTGAGAGACCAAATTATTTTCTTCAGCTGGTCTCCAATAATACCCTTGTTGTTTCTAAATGGAAAAAATCAGAAGATTTTCACAACAGATCTACATTTGTCATTCACAAAAATACGTGGCTTTCAGGGTACAGTTCCTTTGAGTCATTTGCAAAACCAGGATATTTCATCCACACTTCAGCCTCTTCAGTTGAGCTTTTGAAGTACCATCATTCAGAGGAGTTCAGACTGTCAACTCTTTTTAAACTTGTAGGTAGGTATTGGTACTTGAATATTACGAACAGCAGTTTTCTACCTGTGCAAATCCAGGCTAAATGGTGCTGTTATTTTCAGAGGTGATGGGACTCTTTACTTCTCCTCTACCTTACTGGGAGCTGTGGGAACTCCAGGTCATCCAGGCTCAAAATATCTTTCCCTGAGCATTGTAGTGAAGATGAGATCCTATTTTCTTGTGAAAGGCCATTTAATAACTTAACACACAGTTTTGTTTTATTTACCTAATGGGTTTGGAAATGTGTATCCTAGTGTATAGTTTCTGGACAATGCTTGCTGTAGGAGGTGGTAAGAAAATTCTTTAGGAGTAGAGCATTCATACTCATAAATAATGAATTCAGAAAGGGAAAAGAAAATATCTCTAAAAGTTAAGGTGTGTGGACAACATTTTTTCTCCTTTGCCTGCTGCCAAGAGAGAGATTTCTCTTCAGTGAATTCTCTGTAATCTTCTGTACTCCTCAGGAGTAATGCCATCCAATGCTAAGGACATGGCCTGTAACTTACAGCTTTCAAACCTCATTTTCTCCTGAAAAACACCTTGGCTTTTATCCACTACCTACTCAGAGATGCTGTGCCTGTTGGGATGTTAACTGCTAGTTTTGTTATCTATTTGTGGGGGGGAGGTATTCACCCCTTCTTGGGGATCCAGGTGTTCATTTCCCTAATGTTCCTTGAACAGACACAGCTTTTGAATAAAAACCAGATTGCTGTGAGGATGTTTCTGCCTACCTGTGAGATTGACATTCCCATAACAGTTCCATAATTCCACTGGGACATTAGGATCAGAAATGAAGAAGATATTCACTCTGAGGATCCCTTCATAGGAGCTGGCTGCAGATGTTGCTCCTCCAAGAGCTGATGACAAAAACACACATAAAAAAAAGTCAGTTAAGCTATTTCTGTTTTGTTGTTTTTGTGGCTTTTTTGTTTGTTTTTTTTAGATTAGTAAGGAAAAGAAATACTAAGAATTACAGTTTTCACATATTCTTAAATCAGAGGAACCATAGACTGAAATGAAGATGGTCTTGGAGGTCAGGAAAAACATGCGAGAAGTAATATTGGCATAGAAAATAAAGCAAAGCAGATTATTCATGTAACTTCTCTTTGCTTTAGCTTTTACTTGCCTTAACACATTAGATACAGCAAACATATTCATTTATGAAATTCAGTGACAGCAATTACTTGCTTAAACCAAGCGTAGTGTATATAAATCCAAAATAACTGCAAGTGATTATGTTCTAAAACTTTATGTACTGTAGTTTTAAATGCATTAGTTATTTATATATATTTATTTAGCAGATTTTAATAAGTGTTCCTGGCAATGTTTGAAAATCAGTTGTCTGTTCTCTGAAACTGAAATGTGTTTTACAAGCAAAGAAAGAAAATGAAATATTGTATCAAATCAAGCATGGCCTGCCCATGTTTTACAGTGACCGTGTTGAATTGTGACACAGACAAACCTGATGCAACCTCTGATTTCTGTGACAGAAGAGGCCAACTGTATGCCTTGTGGAGCTTCTTGTTATCAAAACACCGAATTAAAGTGTTAATGGTGTCATTGTGAATCTGCCGATGTTTTGCAGTACATTACGCTGACAGCCTAATGCAGCTGTTGACTGGCACACTCCAACTTCAGAAAAATGACAGATTTTGTCATTGCCAAATGCCTGTTGCCTCTTGACAAATGCTTGTAATCACAGAGCTGTTGAGGTTTTTGAACAGCAGAATTAGAGGGCTAATGTGACTATCAGGAGGTTCGTACAGCATTTCAAGCAAGGAACTTTTTTTGGGACATACCAAAAATTTCAGTCTTTTATCTTTGAGGAAGGAATGAAGAAGTTTAAAGCATGTTCCAATTCTCAGTGGTCGTCCATTAACACAGAATGGTATGTCTTTTCAAGTGCGAAGTCTTTACCCTCCAGTCATTATACCAGAAATCCTATTTATGCCAGTGGAAAACTAAAACAATTTACCTCAGCAAGCGAGATCGGATCAAATGATCAAGAGGTATTTCATTAATCACCACATCCGAGGGCTTGGGTTTCAGACTTTTATAAGCAGAGGAGCATCGGGCTCCAATCTTTCTCCAGTGTACTTTCACAAGGGCCAGCCTGCTGATGTAGGGTAATTACATGGTCTAAAAATACAGCAGCATTTGTTTAAGTTAATGGAAAAGTTACACCAGCTCCAGAGTGCGCAGGCAAAAGAGTATTGGGTTTCCTGCTGACTATTGTAAATGCTTTGCATATTAGATCAGAAACTCTTGAACCGGGAACAGCTATTCCTGCGGAATCAGAGGATAAATATCAGGAGCAGAATAATAGGCCCAGTAAATCCCCTTGGCCAGAAAGTTCCTCATGAGACTTCTTCATGCTCTGTGACGCACATTCAAAAGGAAGAATTTTATGCGACCTGATCACCACAGCAGTAGACACATATCTGTTTAAAAGTCAGCTGATGGGTCACTTTTTCCAGTTTCACCTCAATAAATATTGTCACATTGGGATACACCAAGGCTGTGAAGTATTTGCCATGAGAAGTCACTTCAGCTTTAAAATTGGGTTATTTTCATTATACTTTGCTTTTTCTGCTGTCCCGTTCCTAGAAACATTTGAGGAAATTGAGTAGAAGACTGAATTTTGAGATGTAGTGTGTACTTATTCACAAGAAAATATGTTTTTGTATTCCATTCAGGATTTTTTTTTACTGGCAAATGAATTGGTATGCATTCAGTCAAAAGAAAGACTCTTACTAGATGGATAAGCACAAAGGTGTCTGGTAAGAGCAATCAATTCCCTTTTGAGGTTGCTGGGAAATCAATGTTTGTTAGGGAATTGATGGATATAGCTGCTGTTTTCTTACCCTTTTTAAAACTAATTTGCTCAAACTAGTTACCTTTTATCATTCATATAATTGTCACCCATTTAGGACCACTGAGTTATTTTTATGTATGTTATGAAATGTGACTTGCCCTCTATAAATCCTACAACAAAGTATTTAATAATGCTAGTTATGTGTTGTAATAGCTAACTTGCTGTAAATACAAGACCTGTGTTAGAGAGAATTTTTAGCTAAAACTAAAATATCAAGATGCACTAAGTACAGGCACACTGCATAGAGGTATTTTTCAATTTCTAAGTGTGATACAGAGCACTTTCATTTCTTTTTAATCTTGGCATTTTAATTAACTGAATCACATTCAGAAACATGGTGCAAAACTGCAAATTAAATTCATTTTTATGAAAAAGTTTTTTACAAAACCATCTTTTTACCATAAGTCAGTTTTGCACATGATACTATAGACTATTTTAACATCAATTTACTCTAATCCATTTCCATCAGTAGAATTAATTTTCTGGAGTGTCCTGATTCACTCATAATGAGTTGCTGTTGAGTTGAATTTGAGCTCATGTGCTTTGCTGGCCTGAAAGATCATGACATGGGCCCTGGGGCTGGAAAATGCTGAGCAACTGCTGCTGTACCCTCAAATCCCATGTGTGCCACTGAATGCATCTGCTTGGTAGCTCCTACAATCAGACTGAGGTTACTGTACAATAACATCTTTCCTTTTTATGCTACAAACGCAAACGTTTCATCTACAATTTTTGGCTGAATAAATAGGAGGAGATTAAAGAGTTGTGTTAACATTGTAATAGTAAACTGAACCGTAAGTAGATGAGAGGTAGGTAATTACACTTTGCTTCCAGTGATGTTTTGGCTGGGCACAAAGTTTAATTTTTCCAGTGATATTTGCTTACATTACTCATGGCAGAAACTTAGAAGTCATGAGCAGGGTTTGTTACTAGTTTGTGTGTTAAGTGGGTAGATAGGATTTCATGTTTCTAAACTTGTAACTGAGGAGACAGGCGCAATCTAAGTTACCAAGCAGAGTTTTGCCTCCATTATAAATAGAACTAATTCTAAAGCAGTATTTGTGACTATTAGATTTTTATTTTAAAAAAAACCCCACAAAAAACCATCAGGTAAGAATGAAAATCCAAATACTTTTTAAAATTTTATTTTAGATCTTTATTTTAAATACAACCTTTTATTAACACTGGAACATTTCAAATTTTAGGGTTTGTTTTTAAGTAAACAGCCATTTTTTTTTTTTGAGCATAACTTGGAATGATTCATATTACAGAGATTCTAATAACAGCAAATGACATAAAAGTCAGCATAGAAAATTAAGGTCAGGTGAACTTGTGAACATTAGGAATTGTCAAAAAGAAGTGGACAAGTTACTAAGAAAGGTGGCTCAGCAAAACCTCGTGGTCTGTCAGTGATAAAATAGTAAAAATCTTCATTAAATGGTACCAACCACTGTTGTTATCCTAGTTTCATTTTTGAAAACCATGAAGAAAAAAATAAAAAATTGCAGGGAAGAAAATGCTTCTTTGATGTTCAAGGAAGTGTAACACATTGGAGGTGGGAAATATCTCTTAATATATTGTCTTTGGCAGTGTATTACCTGTGCTCCTACAAGGGGTTTCTGCTGAATTGTAGTGTGTTGATGTGCTCAGTCCCAGTTGGTGAGAGAACTGTGGGCTCAGCTGGCACATCAGCTGGAGCCACTGTCACCCAGGACATAAGTCACCATTTTGGAAAGGATTTGCTGTGTCACCAAACAGGAGACAAATGCTGGTAGACTTGACAAGGAGGCACATGGTCATTCCAAATGCCATGAGGAGTCCTTTTGAGGAACACATGCCTGGAACCAGAAGCTTGATTCATTGTCTGTAAACTGTGTATCATTGTTTTGTGGTGAGGGAACTCTGCTGTTGCACAGGCTACTGTAAGCTCATGTTACTGGTTGCTGGAGGGTGAATTTAAGTATTAAAAAAATGGGAAGCATGTGGTGGAGGTAGCTGAACAGACCAAGTGACCTCAGCCTCATGTGGCTTCCCCTCAAGGCCTTTCACCATCTTCATTGCTCCTTTGGGTGCTCTCTAACAGCTGAATGTCCTTTTTTATAATGTGGTGACCAGAACTGCACAAAGAACTTGAGGTGAGGCTGCACCAGTGCAGAGCAGGTGTTTTTGTGCTGTTTTTTGTCTTGTTTTACAGTGGATTGATCCTTGGGATGCTGAGGCATTCCAGAACTTAGGCTGACAATAGTGAAAACTTTAAATGTGATGAATTACTGAATTGATGTTTTTTTAATATTCTAAAGAATTTTCCCACAATTCATAACAAAGCACAGGTTTATATATACCTTATGGGTTTACAGAGGCATCCTGGAAACTTTCTGAGAAAAAGGAAACCAATTCATACAAATACTCAACTCTTGCTGTAGTGATTTGATGTGCTCTTTAGTGTAGTTTGCACACTAAAAGCACTGGTACAGCTTGGCCAGGCATACTCAATTCTCTAAAATCCCTTGACTGGAAAATTAAATATCCATTGGTTCTACACCTCATTGGAAGCAATTTTTTTATGACCAGGTTCACAAATTCTTCTGTTATCCGTAGTTCTTTTTGTAGCAGTAGAGACAAAATTTGCAAGCAAGCATGACTTCATTCTTGACTGAGAGCTGCATTTATGACACACACAACAAATGCTATGCATTTACATGGAGATTCACCCTAAATCCTGCCAAGGCATGCAACACCACCAAACTCCATGATCTTAGTCTGTAGGAAAGCTTGAGGAAAATGTGTCTGTCATTTCATGAAAGTCTAGGTTCATTAGGGGAATGGGAGATGGTACATTAATCCCAACACTTGGAAGTGTTAATTCATGACCACCATTCTGCTAAATTGAGAAACTATCATTCTTCATCAGGTTACAGACTGTCTTCTGCAAGCTTGTACTGTTATTGTGTTTGAAAATTACTCTATGATTAAAGGTGAGTTCTGTGGCTGGAGCTAAAAGCTATGGATTTGTCTTCATACTTAATCTAGGGTAGTCTAATGAATGAGATTTTCTAGATTCAGCTTGGATTTATTTACTGTTACTGCTGTTTTTGGTGATTGCCTGTGCCAACAGGTCTCTGATATGCTTTGTCTTGTTGCCATATGTCTTCTTTTTATCCTTAAACCTTGTATTTCTGCTATGTATTTTCTTTGGTCCTTAAACCTTACTGCTCAACCAATCCATGCATATAAAACCTCATACATCAGTCACCAAAATGTATGGAAAAAAATCCCTTCCTCCATTAGATTTATGTAGCTTATGGTGTCACTAGAAGGGGTCACAGAAAAATTCAGTTACCTGTACTTAATTTCTTATAAGAACATAATAAATGCATATTTTACTGTCATAAGAATTGCATTTTTTAAAGCAGTAACAGATTACATTCCTGGATAAAATGAAATGTGAAAGGGGTAACACTAGATGGCAACATACACACCCTTTTGTCTGAGTTTGATTTCTATGTTTAAGAGAATTATTTGTATTTTAAGTGAAGTCATTAATGTTTAATTATGACAGAGATAATTACTTGTAAGTACAGATGCCCTAAACGGCAGAAAAAAAATTCTCAGTACCTTCATGGAAAACTTGACTGTCTTCAGGAAGATGTAGAGGAGCTACTCCTCGTACCTCAGTCAAGCAAATATCAGGAAAACTTTAAAAAAACTTTAAAAAAATTAAAAATTGAAATTATTTTTAAGTAGTTAGCATTTTCCTTCTGGTGTTTAATGTAAACATCGTTTAAGAGCAGTTAATCTTTATAGGCTCTGCACAACATTGCTCTGAGCTCAGGTTGACCAGTTTAGAGAGGATTCAGATATGATGATGGGTGTCTTCAGCAAGCATAATTGAACAGGAAATGTCACTGCCCTCCTGCCTGCTTCTAGAAGAGCTGGGCTGGGCTGTCACAGTGCAGGACTGAAATCCAGACATATCATGTAGATCTTGCAGGTGTTGGAAGAACCACTGGGCTAATCCAGCATTGTGCAGGAAACTGCTCTGCGTGGAGACAGGGGAGGGCTGGAGTGCGTTTGAATTTGTGTTGCTATTCTGTGACTTGAAAGGCTTTCAATAAACACTGTGTGTTGATGCTACAGTGAATGTAAGGCATGCCTCTTAGTAGTATGTGTTGCATGGGTTTCAAGAAATGTAAGAAATAGCAGATCTTTGTTGTTTTTCAGATGTCAAATTTAAGCTTCTGTCCCGTTCTACGTGTGAGTGGCGTTACGATGCCTGCACAAGCCCTTGTTTCAAGACATGCAGGGACCCTTTGGGAAAAAACTGTCAGACAGTACCAAAGTAAGTGTCTGTATTTTTATGGAAAAGTGTGTAATTTAGGTGAGACACTTAAGCAGGATAGTAGGAATACAAGGGCCCAAATGTACACGTAATGTATCAGGACTGTGGTTTGGGTAAGGAGGTAAGTGAAAGAGGAAAGAAATGGAATAAAACCTGCTGCTGCAGCCACATTAACATGACATTTCAGCCTTTAGTGTACTGTCAGGTTCTGAAATAACTGCTATATTTATAACTTTAATTTTGGGAGTATTATAGAGTATTAATAAAGAGAGGTTATCACAACTTTGTTTCAAACAGTTGTGCCCTTGCTTTTCCATTATGTCATTGCAACAGCTATATCTGGCCTTGCTTTTTCCTGCAAAGTGGAATCTGTGCTAAATCTGGTAAAACTGACACTCAGATTTTGACATGTAAAAATGTTGGGTGTTTCTTACAGCAATAGTTTTCACTCTTGAACCTGTGACTTCATTTCAAAAGCTGAGTGTCACAAAGTCCATGCTTTCTCTTAGATCCGAGTGGGAATAGAAGTCATTCAATGGCATTTTGAAGGAGTACACTGAGGCGAACCAGAATGTCTGCTTAAACATACCTTATATATCGATTTTTCTTCCTGAAGCTGAATTCTCGATCCAGAAGATAATATTCAGCCAATTAATACTAACTGTTTTTATTTTAGAGTGGAAGGATGCATCCCTGCCTGTCCTCTCAACATGTTGCTGGATGAAATCACTCAAAGATGCGTGTATTTTGAAGACTGTATGTCTGAAAACTTTTATATATATATATATATCTCATATATTAGACTTAGCTTAATTAATTAGTTCTTTAGTCATAATTTCAGTATCAATGCCTACATTTGTGACCTTAGTAATGTGAACCTTGAGCTCACTAAACATACATTTTAGTTAAAACAATTTAATTCCTCAAATATGAGACAGATTTTAAACTAAGAAAGATGTTCTTTATGTCCTTTCTTTATAAAACATTTCAGCAACATTATACATCAAGCAAATGATTTAACAAATTTATTTTTTAATTTGTCTATGAGTTTTAGAAGTTCAAAGGCAATTGAAAAGATCAGTCTGCTGGCTCCATCACTATAACTATTCATGAATTTCAGGCTGTTTTCTTTTGTTTGATTTCAGGCATTGAACCTGCAGATGACAGTCCACCTTTGCTTCTTAGCATTCAGACCCCAGCAGTTCCACTTTTAACACCAAGTGCAAGTTTGGCAATTATCAGTGGACAGGTAACTTCATTTCCTGTACCTGAAGCAAAGGACACAGAAACAACACTTGCTACAAAATTGCAACTCACTTCAACTACAGGGAAACCAGAATTTTTGGCTGTTGCATCAAATGAAACAGTTCCAGCCATAACTTCATTGCCAAGTATTTCTTTGCAGTCAACAGAAGTGACATCTGGGAGAAGCACTACAGCAATGACTGGGACAACAGAATCTAATGTAAGCTTGTCTGCTTCTGTTGATGTTTCTCCTTTGTTTCCATCTACTGTCAGTTCAGAAACTTCCACAAGGGTACAGCTGATCAGTAGTGGCCCCACTAAGCTGCTGAGGGCTACAGAACCTCAGACAGCAACTGCTACACATGCACTGACTACAAGAACAGAATCAGAGAGCAAACCAATTGCTACTTCTGTTTTTACTGGGACACCACTTGTACTTAGAACAACAGAAATGCCAGTTAAAACTAAAGTAATGGAGTTGCTGGAAATGGCCACAAGAACACTTCCCACAAAAGAAGCACAAGTAAAACCAGAAGGACTTACAAGGTTTACTCCCAGTTCATCTGAGTCAGTAACAGAAAAAACTACTGTATATGTGCCAGAATTTTCTACATCACCTCTGGATGTGCCTTCATATACACCACCAGTAAACCTAACAGGAACTTCAGAAGGGACAAAAATAAGTGTAGAACAGTTTTTCACTGCAGTAGCTAATGTTACAGTGACATCATTTTCTCCTATACTCACTACTTCATCTTTGTTAAAGCCAGCATCTTCAGCAACAACAGAAGCAGCAGCTGTTTTAACCAAACAGACTGTGAAGACTACATTTTCACCAACATCCATGCCACCTATTTCATTAGGAAAGACAACTACAGAACCTCCTCTTGGAATGGTTCAACACCTGACTGGTGCTCCAGAGGTTCTTTTCACTACGACTCTAGGTCCAAAGATGGCAACTCTACAAACCCAAGAGAGATCGTCAGAAACAACTTTATCATTTACAACTCATAAAGAGGAAATCCCAAAAATAACACCTCATGTGGAGCATACGTCAAGTTCCTATTTCCCTCCCTATTCACCACATCCTAGTTCTAGTACTGAAAAATCCTTCATTCTTTCTACAAAGAGACCTGCAGTGTCTGCTCATACTCCTGCTTCTCCAGCTTCAGGTGAACTAAAAAAAACATTTAAAACTGTTTCAACTGCAGGATATCCCTTACACACAGTTCTAAACACAACCGACTTCCTGACTACATCATACACTAAATATCCTGTCATGGCTGAGACTATCAGTGTGACACCTTTGTCTGATAAGGTAACGTCCAAAATAACATCCCCTCTTGAATTAGAAACAAAATCAACTTTGTTTTCTGGAAAAATATCTACTGAATACAAGTCAGCTCTGGTTTCAAGTACAGTGAAGACAAGCACTCCAGCATATTCAGGTAGTGTTGCCACAACCACAATGAAAACCAAAGAAGGCACCACAGCTCCTTTTGTAGCTACAGAAAGAGAATCACCTCAAAGAACATCCATCACTGGATCTCCACATTCTCTCCTTAGTGTGACTGAAACCACATTGCTGTCAACACAGCCTGATAAATCACAAGTAGAAAGTATTACTACCATCTCTACTGGAAAGCAATCTGCTTTGACTTTTTCACCATCGAGTTCTCTAATCTCTTTAAACATTTCTCTTTCTTCCCTACCCACAGATGGAAAAGAAGCATCACTGACAACCCCCAGTCCCATGCATACAACCCCTGGAATGACCGCTTTATACCCAAGAACAACTGTATCAAAATCTATGTTAACAACAGAAAAGACCTCTCCAGTCCCAACTTTCTCTATTTTATCTAATATATTAGAACATTCAAGTTCAATAACAACAGTACAAGATGAAAAATCACTAGTGAATATCACTGATGCCACATTCTCCCCAGCCTCTGAATTCAGCAGTCAGTTCATAACAACCAAAAAAATAATGTCGGGCAAAGAAAAGTCCTCTCTGTCCCCTTCTGTTGCACTTCCAGTAACAAAGTCTTCTTATGCTTTCTCCACCTCTCTGTATCTAGGAGATAAATTAGTTTCTTCACCTTCTTTAACGCAACTGGTACCAGAGCTAACAACCGCACCAAAATATTCAGTAGAAACTAAAATGGTTTCTACAGCATTAAAACCTGCAGTGCAAAGCCTAACAGAAGCAGTGAAACTTCCAGCAGCTGGAGCTCAGCCATCCCTGCCTCTATCTTCAGCAGGCCCCTTCTCCTTGCAGACATCTTCAGGAGCTAAACTTTCAGTACAGGCCACAAGGACCACTGTTATACCATCTTCTTCTACTCAGAAGACTACAGAACTTGGTCGTCAGGCCTCTGAACCTTCATTGACAAGCCAAGTTCACCAGCATCCTGCAGAATCTCTAACCAAATCCCCTGGTCAGCCACAACCTGTCTTTAGCACAGCTGAATCTACAGTAGAATTGACTTCCTTTTACCCCTTAAAGACCTCACTACCTGAAGGCATTCATTCAAGTATGTTACCTACCTTGGTAGGTCCTACAAAAATTATGTTACCAACTCAAAAATACTTGCATTTAACTGATTCAGTCACACAGACACTTGTATCAAGAACTTCTGTTTTGCAGCCTACAGTCCCAGCTAGAACAACAGCTGACTTGATTTTTGGCAGCAAATTTCCCCCTTTCTCACCAGAACTGCTTGCCACTTCCTCTTTAACTACAATTACAAAAGAACCGTCTCCTTTGTTTTCCACGCAAAAGGCAGCTACAGATCTAAAATTCACACATCAGGGCTCATTTACTAAATCCCTTGATTCAAGACAAACACTTGAAGCATCACCTTCACCAGACTCCGAGTCAACCTCTCCAATGGTTTTGCTACCAGGAAGGACAGAAATTCCTGTTGCATTGGGATCCACACAAAGGAGAAGTGGTACAGAGAAAACTGTGGTGTCGCCTAAGCAGGTCATGCCTTCAGCCACCACCTACAGTTCCATGATCCTATCAAGGACAGCCTTGTCGACTGGGGACCATCCATCAGTTGCAGCTGCAGCCTCTCCAGCGATGAGCAGTGCTGGGAAAAACGTCAGTATTGCGTCAGCAGCTCCAGAGAAAGCAGCAGCAGTAGTCACAGAGCCCATCTCCAGCTCTCTTTCTGTTACTTCAGAAGCAAAAGGAGCCATGCCCCTGGACACAGTAAAGTCTGAAGAGTCAGAATTCGCAACAGGATTCCAATCTGTCCTTACTCAGGGTGTTACTGTTACACCTCAGACATTTTACCCTCCTTATTTCACAAACACAGCTTCACTTCTGCCCACTGTATATTCACCTGCTGAATCAAAACCACTTTCTTCTATACCTCCATCATCTGTCAGTACTAATCAAACTGCAAAATTTGAAATAACATCTGAGGTACAAACACCTTCTGTGAGTTCACTGCTAATGATATCTGATCGTCCAAATGACACTGTGGCTCCATCAGTTTCCTCATTTACTTCTTTATCTACCAAACCACTTCATGGCTTTACTGCTGCATTTTCTGATGGACTGGCAGTAGCTGAATCCATGGCAGGAGCTGCAGCATCACCTTTTATGTTGTCTCGAGAAACAGCAACTCTTCAAACTTGTACAGTGAGTAGATATAAATAATTACCTGCCTGCTTTGGATTATGCCTTAGTTACTTTTACGCACTGATTAAAAAATTAGATTGTGAGCCATGCCTTGATCTTTAGGATTTAAAGTATCTGTATCGAATAAGGGAGCCCGATTGTGTTATCCATCTGAAACCTTGGAGGACTTCAGTATGCATATAATCTTTTTTCCAAATGTTATGCTACACTGGATTTTAGGCCTCGGTTTTCTGAGTGTGACTGTTAAAAGAATGGGTTTCTTGGCAAAATATGGTGTTTCATATTGTCCAGTGTCAGTGTTTTGTCATGTTGTTCTCCTTAAAGCACATCTTTCCAGACACCCCTATTATTATTCTTGCTTGTTTCGTTCCAAATTTTCCCTTCCCAGCTTTTTTCATTGTATAGTTATAAATTCAGTGCTACTCTCATCTTTACTATAGGACAAGAGTGTTAATCTGTGGTCAGAATGGTCAGGTTTACAAAGGTGCTCTTTGCTTGTAGCTTCCATCGGTATCATGGGGATCAATAAGTATTCTGTGCCTGAAGGATGTAAACCCCTTTTTCAGCAAAAACTATGCAGTATTGTGATACCAACTTTGTATGAATGGTAACCACTGTCTTTTGTTGAATCTCCCTTAGCCAATCATAGAGAGTGAGTGCATAAAACACATTTGTTTGGATGGACAACTGATCCAGGTTAATAAGTCACAGAACTGCCCATATAATGCTACTCAGCCCAGCTGTGGAGTTTTAGGATTTGCTACTCAAACAAATGGCGACAAATGCTGCCCAAAGTGGGAATGTGCATGTAAGTTTTAGTTCTGCAGCAGTTTTGAAGTGCATTCAGGTAACAATTTAATGCATGTGTAGGAAGCATAAGAACTGATACTTCTATAACATAGCATAGAAGATGCACATTTTTTGGGTTACTCATTCTCTAAGGAAATTTATAATTGTGGTTTTATATATCCAGGGAAATAAAACAAAAATGCTCCTATAACATACTCAGCATTAGGTATCTGCAGTGCTTAGGTCTGACTTAGATGCATCTTGTCATCTCTCTAATCAGGGGATACCTAATCAATACAGATATTTTGGTTCCTTTTTTAACTACTTCAGGATGAAATGATTCCCTAGACTGTTAACTTCTTCTGTTAGCAGTTTGGGAACTCTGTATTATACTCACTCCCATCAATTACCTAGAATTGGGCAGAAAATGTCCAAGCCTTTAAGAAAATTCAATTTCACCATAGCAAATAAAGTATGCAGAGATAAGCAATTGGAACTTCTGCTTAGGCTTTAGAGTTTGAAATGACTTGGAGTAGAACTCCAAGCCCGCTGAAACACAAAAGCTTTAGCAATAAGACTGAGGTAAAAAGAAACTTTTCACCTGAGGAATAAGACTACAGGGGAACTGTGAATCTGGCATGATCTGCTGTCACTCATGGTTTTTCTTAGTTTGGGGTTTCTAAAAATTTCAAACCTTTGTTGGCAAGAGCTGTAAGGAAATAGCTGATTGCGAAGGTCTGTAGGTTGTCCCTCTGAAAATATGCAGGATTTTATTCTGCTGTCCATTTACAAAGATGCACCAGTATCAAATATGTGCTGCATATATGAACCTCTTGGTAAGCTAGTTCATCTTATAAAATTTATTGGTTTGTCTTCATATTTTGTAAGATTTACCGGAATTCTAGAGTTAGAAAATACATTTTCTTTTTTTTTCCTTAGGTCGTTGCACCATTTTCTCTGATCTGAGTATTGTAACCTATGATGGAAATCATTTGGCTTTATTCAAAGAAGCATCCTACATTGTTAGTCAAACTCCAGATGAAACTATAACCATCCATGTCCTTGACTGTAGAATGGTAACTAACATTTATCAGCTAACAAAAGGTGTTTGGTACTGCTAATAAGATGTATCTGAAAGGCAAGAGCATAATAATACTTTATGTTGTGGTTATTATTCACTTCTGTGCAATATCTATGAATTGTGCTTGCATTTCACAGTACTTATGAACTGTATTACAATCAAACACCTGTATAGACATAGCTGGAAGATGAGAGGTAGGTCCATGTTATCCTGTGGTATGTGTAATACAGACAAGGTGGTGAGAGATTAAGTGGATTTACATCATTATTCACTTCTGTGAGTGCTGTCTTAACAAATACCACCACAGTTGTACCAGTATACCACCAGTCTCTTTCAATGCAGGACTTTTATCTATGTTCATATGGGCAAACTTGGACTGGAAACACCCATCTTCAGAGCCATAAAAGACTGTAGGAATGCCAGACTGGATGGGACCACCCTGTGCATTCCAAGTTTCTGACACAGGAGTAAGAATGCCTAATGGGGATCCTGTCTAATGGGTAGTATGGGTTGGGTTTTGTCCTGAAAAGATCATTTCCTGTGAGCCTTTTCAAAATTCCTTTTAACTCCAGCCTCTCCTGTGAAAGCTAGGCAATTTGATGTCTTTATGTCCATTGCAAATAATGGTCCCAGGTTTCATGTAATGGAAGTTAATTTCAGAATCTCAGTATGACTGATATGAAGGCAATGTGTTTGTGACTTTCAGATTTTTTTTCTTCTTGTATTCAATATTTTCTGTTTTATTTACCCTTATGTAGCTCAGGAAGTACGCATTTATTCCTGATCCATTACTTCTGTGCTGTACACATCATACAGATTTGTCATTCCCAGTCTCACTCTTGCTGACCTTCAGATACGTAGTTCTTATTTTTTTGTCCAAACAGCTAGTCCACCATATTTTTTCTCCTGAAAACCTATATTACTCTTTTAATTCCAAGATTGTATGATATAGCATAGTTGTTGTAAACAATGAGGTCATAGTATTTTGTTTGTTTATCCAGATAAACTCTGTAGTCTTGACTTGAAACTGTAATCAGCAATGGTTTTCCTCTTTTAATAGTATAACACCAAAACATACTTAAAGTCCCAGTACCTAAAACCAGCCAATGTATTCAGATTTTGCACATCATGGCTGTAGGTGATGTATTTTTGCTTTCTCCACAGAGTAATTCAAGTTCAACTTCTTTGTGCCTGGCAATGTTGAACCTAACTTATGTATCAAATCAAATTATTATTAATCGTTTAAGCAGAAAAGTAAGTATTTTGAGGGGTTTTATTTTCCTTTAGGTGACACCTTATTTCTTCAGCCAGCTGCCTCCTTAGTTGGATACTGAGGAATAGAGTAGGACACCATAGGTTATGTGATTCATTGTTCCAATTTTGTAATTAAGTCAATTTCTCCTGGTAAATTCAAAGAGCCAAACTCCAATCCAAGGGAGATTAACAAGGTAAATCTCAGAGCAAGGCACATGAATTGTTAGTACCTTTGGTATCTGTATTATCTTTATGGAGGAAAGACTGACTGCTTCTGAAATGACTTATGATTTAGATTCCTAAGCTGCCAAAAAATCTGGCCTTAGTTTTTCTACCTGACAATTAACCTCTCTTCTGTGTGTCTTTTAGATAACAGTAAACTCAAGATCTGCTTGGCCTACTGTTAGAAAATATGGATACAAAGTTGAAGATTCAGGTTTCAAGTATGCGATTGAGACCCCAACAAAAATCAGAATTCAGTGGTTTCACAACACAGGTGTAATGATTATTGAGTTGAATAGTACCAGAGAACCAGGAGCTTTGGGACTATGTGGTAAGTATACAGTAGTGCAAGAAATAAAGGCTTTCAGATGCTAGGGAGACACATTTTCCTAATTATATAAATTGTTTATTGCAGGGTCTGTCCCAAAACATTATTGCAGATCACTTCAAATTTTAAAATGCTATTAAAATTAATCTATTACTGATTTTGCTTATTGTTGAAATTATATTTGGTATTTATTCATGTCATCACTCTTTTCTCAGTGTTGCTTCTATCTGTAAGCTGTTTGAACCACAGGCATGATTGCAGTTATCAAACCCAAATAAGTAAGACAGGTCTAAATCCATAATTTAAAATATGGTCATTTACAGATTTAGTGTTTGATATCCCTCTGAGAAGAAGTAGTACATGCTATTTTCAGTTTCTAAAGGTCAGAATTCCCAGGAAATGTAACTTTAGAGAACTAATCTTAGTTTAACTGTTTGAGAAAATATTTTGAGGGAATTTCTTAGTAATATTGCACTCTGTTAGGCCTGTTCAATAGTTTCCCCTGCTTTCTTTTTTTCTAAAAAGTACAGCCTTGAGTAAGCTGGTGGTGTTACAGCTTTTGTAAGCATGTACTTGCTGATGTAAATCCCCACTGTGGTAGCTGCGTCTGTAAATTTATGCTGTAAATTGGAGCTGGAAATCAGGATTAAGGAGATCATATAATTACAGTGGATAACTTTCCAGTTTCAGAAAGGGCAAATGCCTGTAGCTCAGTATCAAATACCAGGAATAGCTCAGTCCAGTTTCCAGTCCTGCTGACAGATCTGTGCTTCTCACAAAGAGAGTTTGAATTTACACCATTTTGAAATTTGATTGTTATCTCTTATTTGTCCTACTTTCTTAGTTTTCAGTATTGTTCTTACTCTGTTTGGCTAATTGTTATTGTAATTGAATCAAACAGAAACAAGACAATAAGGGCAGTGGATATTTATAATAAGACTGATTCAAGTTATGCAGTGAATCTCTTTTGCCTTTACCTGTTTGATTACTGTGGTAGGGAGGATTTGGAACATTACATTCCTGGTTTGCAAGGCATTTTGACTAAATGACAACACACTTCTGTGGATGGTGTTGTAAGTACAACTTCTTCAGGGTATGTGCTGTGTATTTCTGTGACTGGGAGGTTCTCTGCATAAGTGCCTGCACAGTGCTGCCTGTTGCCATGTAGAGCCTGCCTCAAATGAGCTCATTGTACTTTATCTTTTCAGGGTGAATTACTCCAGCCTAAACTCCTTTCTGTGCTTTCTGTGTTAGAGCAAATTCAATAGCTTTTAGCTGAACTGCAGCATGGGCAGGTCATGATTTCTCATGGAAAAGCATTTAGCATTTCTTCATGGAAATGCTAAAACTGAAAAGACCATTACAGATTTGTAGCACAAGCATCCTTTGGAAGGATTCAGAAACAACTGTGTCTTTTACAGTGCAAGGATTGGGCAAATGTGGCAGCTGGTGAAGAGCAGGGATGGGAGATGAGGGATGTGGGAGGGGAACATGGGCATCTCCATAGCAAAACTGGTGAAGAGGATTTAAAGCATGTCAGTTCTAGTTGCAACCGAATCTTGCCAAGAAAAACGTGAAGTTTTCTTTTTGCTGTTTTAAACCTCCTTGTCAAAGTGTAAGAGAACTGAGAAAAGATGTCCTTGACATGATAGCAATCCTTTGAAGTTTTTCAGAATCATCACATACTTCCTATCGGTGTTACAAATACAGACTCAAAAGGTTCAATCTGACACAGTGCAGAAAGCAGTTTTACTCTCTGAATGCCTATTGCTGTATCACTGATTGTCAACAGGAATTGCTAAAAACGGTAAAACAGACCAGTTCTTTAGAAAAGGGTGGAATCCACAAATACTTTTTTGTATTGAAACAGATAAAGAATTAGGGTTGTGCTTGTAGAGACAACAGAAGAAAACAATCGAGAATTCTGTTCTGATACAAAAGTCTCAGAAACTGATTAGGAAGAAAGAGTGGGGGACTGATCCATCATTCTGCTTTTTTCTACCTGCTGGATTTAAAGGATTGTCTGAGGAGACCTGCAATACTTGAATGTTCTTTGCTGACCACAGTCACTGTCCATGTTATATTGCTCCTTTTGCTTCAAAGTGTTTCAAAATTTCTGACTATCTTAGTTAAAACAGAAAAATGTGATGCTGCCTTCTGGTATCAAATAAGCATCCTGGCATTTTATGGTGGCTCCCTTTTCTGATAACATACACAGTTTTAATTTGTTGCTTTTCATGGAGGTGCTTTGCAACCTTTTTTAAAACACATTTTTGTTCAGTGTTTGTGCAGCTGAGGAGCAAACTTCCAGTTTCTTAGCAGGGCTCTCTGAGCAGCTCTTTGATATGCAGTAAATTTCCATTCAGAGATGCATCTTTACTTTTGCTTTCCTTAGTTTTTCTGAATTTTGTGTATTTTGAACCTAATGAAGACTTCTTACATCTGTTGTAGGTTGTGATACTGTCATGTCGTATAAAATTTTGAAAAGCTATTTACTTTCTTGAGTATGCTACTTCAAACATATATTAGATGTGTTAACCTGCCTTTTTTTTTTTTTTTTTTTTTTTTTTTTTCTCTTCCTTCTGCTAATTTCTAGGGTTTTGTGATAGAATCTTGGAAAATGACTTGATGCTACCAAACAGGACATTTTTAAGCCGAAGCAGTTCACCCTCAACTTTTATAGACAGCTGGCAAGTGCCAGACACGTTAAAGTATGTTGGAGAAGACAGGCATCAGGAAACTAATTGCTCAGTCATGGACTGCTCAGAGTGCTTAAGAATGGTGTTGAACCAGACCTTCAGCAGCTGTCACCCTTATGTATGTTAACTATTTCAAAGCTTACATTTTGAGAGAGCTGCAGCTCAGATAGAATTTTGTTCACTTGGTAATTTCACTAATGTGAGGCTACATGTAACCATATCTGTTGAATGAGATGTATATTTTTGTGTGTGCTTACATTTGCAAGGTAGAAGTAATTGAAGAGTATGGCAGCTTGATAGGAAAGTTGCAATAAGCAACTTTCACCTGTTTCAGCTGAATTTCACCTATTGGTTTTGAAATGCCACATAATTCATAAACCAGTCAAGATAATTAAACTGTATCAATAAGATGCCGAAAAAACATCAAAGAAAATAGTTTTAGTATTTAATTAATCCTTAAGCCTTCAGTAATTTAACAACTCCCAAATTGCAGTAGGTAATCTGAGAACCTGCATTCTCAAAGGCTCTGGAGACAGAGTTCCAGCTTGGAGATGTGAGAGGACAGAACAGACCTTTGAAAGCCTAAAGCAAAAAACAAACTCTTGGTGTGCAAATAAATTATTTGTGGTCATAGGAGTACATTTACCATTTGGCCTTTTGTACATAGCTGGTTTTGATGGTGAGGAGACCAAAAATAGGTAAAAATGTAGAGGTTAAAAAGGAACAAAGTAATAGTGCCTTCTACTAGAAAAACTGTATTACATCTTATCTTGGCACTTATTAAAGATGAAACTAAGGAGTATAATCTTGTCAGTGTTCAGGAAGTCTTACTTTTAAACACTAGTAGATTATATTTGTACACCAATGAAGGCTTGCCATGAACCAAGGACTCTTGGCTTATCAGTAGTGGATATTTTTAAAGGTCAGTCTTTCCTACCTAGCATAGCCTCTATGAAGGTGTGCCATCTCATTTTTTTTCCTTTGTTAGGTTCCACCTGAGCAATTCTGTGATATATGGGCTCGAGACACTGAGTACATTCTAAATCCATGTGTTTCCCTAGCTGCCTACGTGGCAATGTGCAACAAATTCAATATTTGCATAGAATGGAGGAGCTCTGGTTACTGCCGTAAGTATTCTGGATGTATGCTCACCTCTAGTGTTCACAGAGACAAAATTTGCCTAATTTAAGAGTTATTATAAGTTGAAAATAGCAGTGTTTCTTGAGTCTTCATCATGCTGCTGCAGAAAGCTGTGTCTTTGGAGAAGGGATTAGAGAAATGAAATACTTCTGAGATTAGATGGAGTGTAAGGAGTAAAACCTGAGATCTTAGTGTGTCCTGGCAGCAAGATTCTCCCATAGCAACTCTAAGGCCAAATGGGATTTGTAGCTGGATCATAGCATCTCCTTATGCTGTCCATGATCACCTAGGAAAAGCCCCCTTCAGTGATAACATAATCTACCTTCATCTGTGGTTTTGAGCCAATTTTTTTTTAATTCCTCAGTTTGTATGGATTTTATTAGCAAGTAACTGTTAAAAGGAGATCTTATAAAATGTGTAAATATTTTATATAGCTGTAAATACATATTCTATCCATTGTGAAGGGACGCATCACACTTCTTTTTATACCACAGTGATGCAATTTCTTTGGCCACTGCAAGTTATTCAGAACACTCTATGACTGATCTGTGTAGTATTTGAAAATGTTTTTGAAGTTTGAATTAATTTGTGTCAACACTGTTGCATGGTTTGATATCTCTGCTGCCAAAATGCAAACTGAAGCTTGATGAAAATGTTATTACAAGAAGTGAAGTGCTTGCAGATTGCTTATTGAATTTGTTACGTGAGTAACTGGTCTGTGTTGGTGTTTCAGGCTGGTAGATCCAACTCAATTGGCAAGCACAGGAAGTTGACAAGAAGACAATAATGTGTTCTCTTGGGTGTTGCTTCATGAGATTACAACTTGAACAATGTCTGATTTATTTATTTCCTTCCTAGCCTTCCCCTGCTCTGAAAACTTCTCCTACCAGCCTTGCATAGCTGCCTGTGAGGTTCCCGAGAGCTGTCAGAATAACAAGGTTGCTCCTCTGGACTCAGACTCCTGCTCAGTGCTAACAGAAGGCTGTGTCTGTGCTGGAGGGACCATCCTTCACCGGACTCATACTGCTGTCTGTATTCCTGAAGAAAAATGTGGTATATTTGGATGTGATTTTCTTCTTTATTATCTGCAAGCTGGTGGTCAGATACTTCATTACTCATAAGTTGAGTTCTGGTTTGGTGTTCTGTGAGTTCTGTCATTCATTTGAGGATTCTAGATACTCAGTAAACATTAACTGTGCAGGTGAGCAAGCAGGGGATGACCTTGAGATACACAATATTGCCCACTTTCTCTTGGCTGGAGGATGCTCTTCAAAGTCTTTGCTTAAGTTTATGTATTCAGTTATTTTAAGTGTGTTAATCTTGGCCTCCTTTTCACCCAATCCCTTTGCCAAGGGTCCAACCTTTTGATACCCAATGGCATTCAAATGACATGCAGCAGCAGTTCATTACATGTTTTCAATAATACATGCGTGTGTCCTGCCAGCATTCGTGTTTATTTTCATAGCAATTCTGCCTCACCACACCAAATAATGGTCTAATTCTTCTCTCTAACAACATGAACCTTAAAGATTCAGTTTATGATAAATCAGAGTACTAATGCACTGTAAATAATAGTTTTGAAATTTGTAAAATAGAAAAGTAGCTTCTTTTCAGGTCATTACTTTAAAAATGGAAGGATTGGATTTTAAGTGACAGTCTTTGCAGTGGAGACACGCAACAAATTTGAGGTCTGGATCTTCTGGAAGGTCTTCTTGAGTGTCTTACTTTCTTACACAAATTCAGTAACATACTCTTCTCATTAACTTTTTTGTGGAGTCATTAACATAATTAAGCCTTTGAAACTGGGATTTTTATGCTTCATAGATCCACATCCACTATGGAAAAAATGGTGATTTAAAAGGAATTACTTCTGTTTTCTATTGTCCTGATCTAGCTTGTACCGACAGCTCAGGAGCACCTCATGCCTTGGGTGAGATCTGGAGAACTTCTTTGAGTGGATGCTGCATGCAAAAATGTGTTGACAGTGAGACCATTATTCCAGTGGAGTACAGCTGTTCAGAGATCCCCAATTTGGAGTGTCAGCGATTTGCAGAAGTGGCTTTGCTTGTCCCTGATGATCAGACATGCTGCCCTCAGAAGATCTGTAGTAAGTGTTCCTTCATAATTGTGAATACTGGAATACGCAAATGTCCTTTCTCTGAGGTTTGCTTTCCTGTTTCACACTCTACTTTTGAGAAAATGGAAATTACTTTGGTTTGAATTTACAGATTACATAGAAAACTGTAGAAAATGTTAGGCTCAATATCCAATAGGTTTTGGGGTAGAGGTAATGGATGTGAGGAGGACTGAAATAGTGCTGTGTTTATTTGAATATGAGTTGTGTTTCCCTTAAGTTTATAGATTACTGTTCTATTTTTAATATCAAAATACAAACAAATGATCTGGATAATTCTGAGGAAAAAGCAATCAGATTACTGTTTATCTAATTTATAAAGTGAGCACTAAGAAATTACAGAAAAACTTTTTTTTTTTTTTTCACTTAATTCTTGCTTAGCTTATAAAATTTCAAAAAGAAACTGCAAGCAATTTTTAAATTTCACCACCTGGTATGGTGTTGCAGTGAGTTTTCCAGCGGAGCTTTGGTTTTTTTAACTCTCACAAGCACTCATCTTTAGTTTAACATTGCCTCCGTGGAGAGTGTTGCAAGTGATGAGCACTTCTGAATCCTGCCTCATGGGAGGTTTTGCTGCTCCATTGTGTTTTCCATACCACTGTAGTTTGGAGTTTTGAGATATCTAAGTGCAAATACTGCTTGCCACTGCTCCACTCAACTTATAAACACATAGTTTAGAAGGTGCTTTTTCTCTTTTTCTTCCCTTTATGTGACAGTCTGTAATCAGAGTCTCTGTGAACTCCTAATCCCCGAGTGTAGCAGCTTGGAAAAGTTGGTCACCTACTACAGTGAAGAATCCTGTTGTCCCAGCTATGTTTGTGGTAGGTTTCTTCTGAAAGGTAAAATGTGCACTATTTAAAAGACATTGAGTAAACTAAATAGATGAGCTCAGAAGGATAATGGTAGTGTAGGTACCATTGCTAGTATGGCTTTTTACAAAATTTTGCAAGGCTGTGTCTATAGCTTGGGGTTGGTCTGTGCCTCAGTTTGGGCAGATGTGATACAATCTTGTGTTAAATGATCAGGCAAGATCTTGGGATACAAGGTGAAAGCTTTTCTAAAGCAGCCTGTAGTACCTCTCTACTCCGCACTGCCTTTCCTTGGGATATAGCACAACAAAGGAGGAATGCTGAGCTTCATCTAAAGGAATATATCTATTGTCCCTTTTTCAGAATGTGATCCAGAAAAATGTGAACCATTGGAGCAGATGCCAAGCTGTCAAGATGATCAAACACTGATAGCTGCCCGGGTGGAGAATACCTGCTGCATTTCCTATATATGTGGTACAGTAGCCTCACTGGTTGAGATTGAGTGTGGTTTTGCATATGCAGTTGTGTCTGTTATTATCTTGCCATTTAAGACTCCTTGCATTTCCTTTAGGTCTCCCAACATAGTAAGGCTTAAAAGTGGTTAAAAAATTGGCATTATTCAGTTGTTTTAGGGTTTACTCTTTAATGACTTCATTCAATTATAAAATTGCATTTTTGCCATTAGAATATGAGCACCAATTTTGCCATGCAGTAAGTATTTGATAATAATCGGATAATGAGGTGTTATTGAGTTACTTTATTTTTGAACAGATATCTGGGAAGGAAACGCCCTTCCACATGCAAAAATTTGAGTGTTAATTGGAAATGTGAATTACAATTCTGTTATTTACAGTAATCAGATTGCTTTGATTGTGGTTAGCAATGGGCAGCATTTGACTCTTCTCACTGTCTGACTCTTTTTTGATAAAATGAGTCTTTACATATTAGTAATATAAGTCTGTAGATACTGAAAAGTTCCTGTTGTGATTGTCATATGGGTTCAAGTGGGAGGGTAACACTGGGATCACAGGGGATGTATCTTATTGAGGATCAAAGATTCCTGGAAAAAAACCAGCATGACGTACTAGGAAGAAGATCTAACAAAATCATAACAGGAGGAGGAGGGAAAATCATGTTTACTCTCAAAAAAATGTATTAATTCTTTATAGCAGGGGACAAAGGAAAAAAGTGACAAGTTGGACTGAAAATTAACCTTTTGTATGGGGTCTATAAGCAGAGAATGCAGAGTACCTTTGCTCTCCTATATGCGTCTGGGACAAACTCACAGCAGATTTTCTAGGCAGTAGTAAAATTTTTTCCAATGCTTTAGATTTAAATAATTGTTTTCTTCAGCATGTGGGGCTTGCTCAGATCAAATCCCCAGATGTCAAGAAGGAGAAGTTCTCATTGTGGATGGGAACACTACTGAGAGGTGTTGCCCTACATACCAGTGCAGTAAGTTTGACTTGATTTTAGTATTTTAAATAGCAGAGAACATAGGAAATTTTGTGGTTTGGGTGTTCAGTGTCAAAGTGGTGGATTAGAAATACAGCTCCACTTGCTGTATAAGCAATCTATCATCTGTAGTCCTGAACAAATAGTCTTTACTTTTAAAATTTCATGTGTGTAAAGCATTTTCTGATATCTGTGTCATGGAGAAGAGCGAGTAGTTTCAGACCTAAAATTCTGGATATTTAAAATTACTTAAATACTTTTCTAGAGTATTTTGTACTCCATACTGTTATTACCCAGTAGTCAGTTTTTTTACTATTAGTCTTGTAAACTGTTATCCTAAAGTATTTATTGTAGGTCATTTACTGTACCTTGGTTAATATTTCCACTCATCCAAAAGTGACAACATTGTGTTTATTGTACTTTCTTTCATTTAACTTTAGTCTGTGAAATACATCGTTGTCCTGAATTCAAATGCATGCTTGGCATGACTCTGGTGGAGGTTTGGAGCCCGGAGAAGTGCTGCCCCTTCCAGACTTGTGGTAAAATCACTGATTTCCACTATAGTTGCCTTAGACAATGAGAGGTGACAGCTTTGGCCCCTTGGTTTTAAGCCTGGTTTCAGACAACTACACCATTGTGATCTGCTCATGAGCAAATGATACAGAAAAGTAATTTCATGCTACAGAACTTCCTAATCCTCCTGTTCTGCTTTTCTTGCATCCTGTAGAATTTGTGTGTCCAAACTGGGTTGTATACCATCTTAAAAGTGTTGTTAGAGTTACTGTATTTGGTTTGATGACTTTCATATCTGGAATTTTAATTCTCTGTGTTGAATCTGTTGTAAGCAAATAGCATATAAATTGCTCAACTACTGTTTCTGGTGTTGTATTTTGTTTCAGAATGTGCATGTGAAACAATCCCCAAACCTCAGTGCAAACTGGTATGAAATTTATCTTGCCACTGTTTTTTCTTATTAATTTCTTAACAAAACGATATGTCAGTATTTGAATGATAGTTTTATCAGTGAAATATGAAATGGCACATCACCTCTTTTTAAAAAAATTACTTTAAAGTAAGATATACACAGTTTTAAGAAACCACTTAAGTCTAAATGCCTTGCAGAATAAAATAACTCTACAGCCCTGATATTTTCAGAGCTTTTTATTACCATATTCTGCCCCAATATATTGGTAGAGTAGGACTGCTTTCATGCACACAGGATAAGTCAGGATAACAGTTTGGGTTTAAAGTGTTGAAATAAATGCTTTCAAGCATCACTGTTAGTATTATTTGTTATGGTGAATATGTTAACATACATCATGCACTCTGACTAAGCAGAATCTTAAGAGATAGTGCAACCCAGATTCTGAAGGAAAGTTGTTTAAAAGAGAAGGATTGTATAAATAAGAAAACCCATTGTTGTTTCCTGTGTATTTTTTTTTCTGTTTTTATACCCATAGGGGCAGAAACTTGAGATAGATGAACTGTTCCAGAACAGTGCAGAAAATGTCTGTAACTGTGTGAAGTACAAATGTGGTAAGTCAGAAAACAATTTAATTCAAAGAAACAGCTTTCCAAGTGCTAAGGGAAATTAGGAATTAAAAATCAGGCGTTCACTTTGAATATGGCACTGAAGAGGGGACAGGATTAATTTACTAAATTCACAAATAATGCTAGTTCTCCTCTGTGTCCTCTGTAATTAGTGAGAAGAAATAGACATTTCTCAGGTACATTTCTTATCCTGAAGTAGTCTTTCAAAATAAAACAGTTGAAGAAGTCTGCACTGACACTTGGGTGCAGCTAATAAAATATTACATATTTATTTAGATTTCATACAAGGCTATATTAGAAAAAAATTGGTGAATGCAATGAAACACTAGATTATTATTAATGATTTGTTGGAAAATGTGGCCCATAATTCTAGAATAAGTGTAGTAGCTGTTTCTACTCCTGTTTCACTGTTTGAAACATTTTTAGTGGAGTTTTGATGCCAAGCTGATTGGCCTGAGAATGCTGTTTGTGTTTTCTTGCAGTGAGAGACAAAGTTTGCCTGAGTAATGAGAGAGGTGTGCTGCTTCCTGGGCAGAGAATTGTGGAACACAGTGCAGATGGAATTTGCCATATTTCCTATTGTACAAATGTGATTGATCCCTCCACTAAATACTACAGAATAAACACATCTTCGATAGACTGCGCTGTCAAGTGCAAAGCTGTAAGAAATCCAGAAATTTAAACCTCTGTGTTGTGTCTGGTGGTCTGAAATATTTTGTGATGGGTTTTGTTGAGGAGATGACAGTATAGCGCAAGTTGGAAAGAGTAATTAGGATATCTCCCTCTAATGATGTGCTACCACAATTCTGATGGAAGTTTATAAAAGTCTCCCTCTCTCCACTGTTTTCTCTGCTGTGTAAATCTTACACAAACTAAGGTATATAGTGAATGCCTCCTTGGATTAATAGCATGCTGCCTCCTTGCATCCCTGCAGAGCTTCAGCTGCATTATGTGCAAACTGGTACAAATTCCTGAGAGACATTAGCAGAATAAGAATCAGAAAGAATTATTATAAATAAAATAATAATTCTAAATGTGGTGAAAACAACTTTATAAAATAAGCAAATGTTACATTGTGTTTTTACAAGATATGATACATTACCAGGGGAATATTATACACATTTTTTAAATAATTTTATAATTACTTGATACCTAATGTGTAAAAAGTTAAAATTTCAGTGGTTCTTGAAGTAAGATGTCACATTTGAAAATGGTAGAAAGACCAGTTAATACAGATTTGGAGCTCCTCCCCTTTCACTTCAATTAAGATCAAAGGTATTTTATAAAAGCCTTGTGAGTGTGAAGTGTTTGTAAATGTAGGCTATGTGGTTTTGAAAGTTATTTTAAAAATATCCCTAAAATCAGATACCTGAAAAAAAATCTGCCGGTTAAAGTAGTAAAACATGGGACTGCAAGAGGGTCTCATACAAGGAATAAACTATTTCCTTTTGGCAGAACCAAGTCTATCAGCCTCCAAAAGACTTAACAACTTGCTGTGGTAGCTGCAAGAACTTGTCTTGTCTCCACACTTTCAGCAATGGCACAGTTACCAGTTTTAAAGTAAGTTTCCATATTTTGTTCCCTCAAAATATTTAGAAGTAAACAAAAAATTAGGAAATAATGTACCTATCTTGCCATATGAGATGTCCAGAAAAGAGCTTTATTTGGCCAAATACTAGGAATAGTTTTGCATGTAAACAACATTCATTTCTTGGAGAGTCAACCATATAACTGTCAACAAAAATGAAAGTATTCTGATCCTCTATGAGAGAATTACTGTCAACTCAACTATTTTAGAACCTGCTTAACATTATGTGTTTTTTATTGGACTTTCAAATGCAGTGCTTAAACAGGACTTGACTAAAATATATTTTGCTGTATTACTGTTGATTCAAGTGAGATCTCATTCAATGAAATTGTTTAAATAATACTTGAAATACTGTTTTTTGCTGAGTAAAGTTTCTGTTTAAAAATTTTTGACAGCCTGGTGCTGTTTGGATCTCAAACTGCATCAGATACGAATGCACCAGCACAGCAATAGGACCAGTTCTGGTTTCCTCTGCAGTTGGATGCCCACCCTTTAATGAAACTGAATGTGTGAAGGTCAGTGTACAATGCACTGTTTGCATTCCAGCTGTGATTTATGTTTGCATGAAAAGATTAAACTCTGACAAAAGATGCTTTTTCCTCAAGAAGGGGAAAATCATTAATTTTTGTAGTGACTGTATTTTTTCCCAGACATTTAAAGGTAAAAGGTATAACTGCACATCAGACTACTCTGCCACCAGGCTACTGAGTTAGACAGCTGGACACACCTCTTCTGATTCTTAGACTATATATATATTTATTTTTTTTTAAATGGGGTTTGTAACATCAAATAATCTTCATACAATTGTCTGAACTTGGATGCTTTTCTAACATTTTCTGTATATAGCAATGTGATTCAGCACAATGATCAAAAATACTGAAAAAAAGGCAAGACTTTCTTAAAATCAAGAGCATCTTTTCTACAGTGACATAAAGTTTTATAAGCTAGTTTTGGAGCAAGTACAAAAGTTCTATTTGAATTTGCAAAATGAGATTTTACTAAGTGCCAGGAAGTGGAGGCAAGGAGAATTCTCTTGCTGCTCTCTGTAATTCTACATTTACATGTGGATAGAAAGATACTTTCCTTGGTGGCTGATGTTACACAAGCAGGGAGCAGTCCTGAAAGAACTGAGGGGCTCTAATTCTTCCTCACAAATAGCAGTGGGCTGGTCCTTCAGACCTGTCCTGGTTTCATAGCCAAACCTTCATCCATTCACCAGAGTGTTGCATTTGCCTGAACAATGATGCAGAATTTTATCTGAAAGATTCCTAGTAGTGCAGATACATGGGAATGAATGCTTGAAAAAAATCAAGTTTTTCCTCTTTATTTTATCTCTTGGTCAGGTTGGAGGCTATGTTGTGCCATTTTTGGAAGGATGCTGCAAAACATGTAAGTGATTATTGACAATTCCTGCCTCAAAAGTCTCTCTGATCTGTTACCTTATAAATAAAGTGGATTATTTCCCATATGAAAGCTTGATTCACATCCCAAAGGCTGCACTTTTCACAAGTTTACACTGTAAATAACACTGAAAATAGTGGAGTTAAATCAAAAGAAAACACTTTGACATGGAGGCATTTACTCCACTGATAGTGATTGTAGCTGATCAGGTCACTGAAATTCCTGTCTCGAGTATTTTGTAGTTCTTGTGTAAAACTCCTCAAAATTTTAGGTACTGCATTTAGTAAAATAAAAGGTACTGTTTTTAGAGGGTACCTTAAAACAATGCTTTATTTACATTAATGTGTTCATATTTTGTAAAAATGAAGATTGACCTCTGGGGTTTGTAAGTTAATTTTGTAAATAATGAATATAGTAATTAATAGACACTTAAGAAACCTTCAGGCAGTATCTTTTAAAAGATTCTATAATTTTAAAATTCCCCCTTTCTTGATTATCTGTGAGAGCTAATAAAGATTCTCTGGCAGGAAAAAAACCAGAATAAAAATTCTCTACAGAATAGGTTTGAAAGATATTATGTCTTAATAGAAATTAAGAAAATAGAAATCATTTTTATTTCTTAATATATTGGTGCATTTTGGCTCATTTCATGAAGGCCTTAGGCTGAAGCTGATACTATTAGAAGCAACTGAAAAGGAGATTTTTCTACTGGACAGTATAATAATATTTAAAAATGCAAAAATCTGACTAAATTTGCATAAGAGGCTGAAACATAGACCTGAAAGTGTGGGAGGGAGCTGGAGAAAAGCACAGGTATTTCCAGCTGGGTGGGCTGGAGCTTGCACAGCTGTGACTACCTGACATGTGCACAGCTCCTGCACTGGGTTATGTGCTGCCAGCTGGGAGGTACCTTTTGGTGTTAATGACTTGCATTACATTTTCTAGTAAAAGGTTTATGAAAACTGTGCAAGATTTATCTGGTTTTTCATTTTTTTTGTCTGCTCCCACCATAAGGGAATGATAATATCCAAGTTTTTTCCCTCTGATGGACCTGTGTTTCAAGCACTTGTCCTACCTAGCTCTGTGGCAAGTTCTCCATAGGCACTCTGAGATCAGTTTTTGATTATCAATTTTTTGATAATTTTTTTTCAATGCCCTAGCAGCCAAATAAACCAGCTTCTGAACAAATCAGTAAGACAGTTAAATGTGCATTAAGCTACTTTTCAGTGTGGCAGAAGATCTTGCTGCTATGCTTAGAGAAAGATTATAACCACGCTCCTTAATAGTTAAAGACAAAAGTGAAATAACCAGGGGCATGCCTCACACAGTATAATTAAACCGCTGAAGACCTCAGTGACTTCTGAGATTCATTTACAAGTACATTCCTAGAGTTTTGATTTCACATCTGTTTGTGCACAGCTCAGAACCTGTGTGAATCACGTAGTTCATTCTGCCTTCAAGAAAACCTGCCCTGAGAGCTGTCAGTCAGCTGTAATTGTGGGAGACGTTTTATGTGAAGGATTATTTTATGAGAAGGATTTTGTTTTCTTTTGAAGTACTTTGCCATTAGAAACAATTGTGATTTTTTTATTTTTAGTTTTAATTGGTCATGAAAATTAAGAACCAGGAGCTCAATCAAAACCTAGAGAGGAAATGACACTATTTCTCTGTTGTGGCCGCAAAGGACATATTGAACTCAGGATACCAGATTGGCTTGGTTATAGCAACATAGACCAGATTCCTCCTGGCTTGCACATGAGATTTAGCATTCAAGTAATGCCTGGATGTGGTACTCAACTGCTGGAACCATGAGCCCTGCCTGAGCAGGGAAGCAGGACCAGATGACCTCCAGAGATTTCTTCCAGCCTCAGCCATTCTGTGATCCTGTAATATACAGATATTTTAAAGTTGAATTCTGTTTTCCAAAATCTAGCAACTCCCAAATGTTTTCATACTACCAGAAATCCTCTGTAACACGTGCTCTGTTCAATGTGCAATATTCTTACCAGGTTCTTCAGTGTCAGTGCTCCTCCCATTCCTTGTTAGCCCAGTCACTCCTACAGCCTATGTTGGCTGTCACACAGGTACCTTTTCCTGAAATCAGTAGGACCAACCCAAACAGCATCATTGTTGATTTCCAACAATGTACTCCCTGATAGGAGCGCCAGACCTCTTGTTACCCAATTATTGCCAAAGCTGCAGTGTAGCACAACTGCTCGTGGCTGGTCACAGTGGCTCCCATTTTGGTTTGTTTTTCACTTTGCACTGTGTGGGCGGTGCATTGTTGTCAGCCAACAATGTACTGTTGGTAGTAAGCACTTGCATAGTCTTTAGCTTGCTGCATGTGTAAAATTGCTGTGTTTAAAAGGGTAAACTAATTCCATCATGTTTACAGTGCACTAGAACATAGAGACTAATTGCTTTGCTTGTTAAAGCTTGTTATGTCAGCCACATTTTTGCAGATGATGTGTCATACAGTTTTGCTTCCAGTGCCATGTACAGTAGAAGCAAGTAATTGTTTTCCCATCCATAGCTAGGACAATATACTGAAAACAGCAACCCTGTGTTTAGTCTGTGAAAATTGGAGATTATCTTTGTTCTTTTTCATAAAGCATGTTAATTCTTTGAATTGTAACATGCTGGTTTTGGCATTTATTTTGTGAAAATTACGTTGACTGTGATTTTGTACACCACAGAGTGATACATCCTACATTATGTACATCCTACACACTTAAGACTCCAGGACTACTAAATCACAATCTGTATTTCTCTTTCATACTGCTGTCACTTTAGTTGACCACAATGTTATGAGTAAACCCAAAAACCAAGCAAGGATTTTCAACCATACAGATGGTGCAAAAGAATCTCGTTATATTATGACACATACAAAATGCTCCCATGTTTTATAAGGTTCTTCATGTAAACGTATATTTGTTGTAAAGCTCATTTTAAAAGCACTGGATACTAAAATACATGCATGGAAATACATTATATATTTATTTTGTATGGGATACGATGTACTTTCACCATAGCCTGGATGAAGTCATAGTCACAGCTGCACTGAATTCTCCACCCTACACACCATGTATAATGTAAAAGAAGAAAGAGCCATGAGAAGAACTGTGAAAAACATGAAATAACGGTGAGTTGGGTTTTTTTAAAAAAACTTCATTTTCTTCTTCATTTATCATTTTCATTTTTCCCTAAGCAAACATAATTCAGTGACAGTCAAGCAGTAGCCAGACATTTCTGTCTGCAGGTTTTTATTTGTTTCCAAGATTTATTGCTGTCCTTTCTGTCATGTAGAAAACTCTGCTATGTCTAGAAAGAGTACCAGGCTTATATAATAATAAAAAAAATGTAAAAAAAAAAAAGGCAAGAAAACCCCCAAGCAACAAAAAAATCTAAATAAAATCCCTCAAACAAACAACATTTAAAAACTGTCTCTCTAAGAAGCATTTTTACTAGTTTGATAGTGATTAGAGCAGGGAACTGGACATTGTGCATCAATATGTAATCAAATTGTGTAGCAAGTCAGTATTGTGTATTGTTCAAACCAATTAATCCTTTATTGCCCTTGCTTTTCTGGACCTAACAGTATTCCCCTTTTGTCAAAATCTTTGAATTTCTTGGCTCAAAGAAAAGGCAGCTCTGTAAGGGGAGAGTTGTTGGGGGCTGCATCATGGTGTGTGAAACAGTGGAAATTCTTCTGATGGAATGGGCTGTTCATTCTCTTACAGATCTGCAGTGTGGTGTGGTTTATCAGCACAGAGAGCATCATCCTCAGAAGATACTGTTCTCTTGCAACTGAATGTTATACTGAACATCTTTGTTTTTCTTCCAGTGTTTGTCATTTCCTTGTTAAATTAAATTTAATTCATTGTTTAATTTCATTATTTCTTGTGATTGCTTTTGTTTGATCCATGTGCCTTGTACATACTTCTGTGAGAAAAATTGTGGAAATAATGTTAATGGAAATAAAAAGTTTCATGTGTTCCCTGGTGTTCTTTGATTTAATAAAAATGTACACAAATGTAAAGCCCCATGAAGCCCTGTTCTTCATCAGGTTCTGTTATGTATTTATTTAAAATTTTGTTTATACCACTGGAACGTGAGTGCTGCTATTAAAGTTTGTTGCATTTATTTTGTGGAAAATGCACTTTTAATTTTATTAAAAATTTACCTTTTGATAATGATACCATTTGATGTCATTAACAAGTTGAACTAACTAACAAGTCTTCTCACATGGGAGTTTGATCAATTTTACAAAAGTTTTTGAAAATATTGGACTCATTCATAAAAGGCTTCTGAGTGAGCAATAAACCTTTTATATTTATTAAAGATAAAAAGAGACAGATACTTTGAATGAAATAATTTTAATAGTGATTTGATGTGCAGCTACTGTCACTTCAGCAAAGTTTTGTATGTGCAGTGATGTGCTGGGTATTTTCTTCTTTGCGTCTCTTGAACCCATTAAGTAGTTGGGAGTGTTCTTGTCTCTGAGATGTTAGAACTTTGAGCTGATATTTTTAAATATATATATTTTTAAATATTTGTCAGGTAAGGAAGATGGTAAATTCTGTAAGAAGGTGACTGTTAGGATGACCATCCGCAAGAATGACTGCAGGAGTAACACACCAGTAAGTAGATAGCCATGGCAATTTCTTTCATTAGAAGAGGAAAAAATACGAGATATTAAAAAGAAGCAAGAAAAGGAACTTGGATTCCACAAGGCCATTGTCTCCATCTCTGTCACAGAGACAGAGGTTTATGTGTTTCACAGAGCTGTTTTATCCCTACTTTCTCAGCAGTCATCTCAATAATAAAAAAAGGAGGCTGTTAATTCTTTTTTCTGTGCATTTAGGTGCATATTGATTTAGTCTTATTTCACCCTATACTGCAATTATTCTATGCATATATATAACATATATATGCATAGAATAATTATAATTATATAATTAATTGTTATAACTGAGCCTTGCCCTAATACTCTACATCTAAAATGGCTGCAGATGTGTGTAATTTTTCATCTGCCCTGGGACAGTGTTTAAATGCCAACTTCATGAAGAAAGGAATCCTGGGACCTGAAAGCTTTCTTTAGGCAGCAGCATGAGCATGCTGTAAAATGTGAAGGAAGAATGAGGCACTATCTGTGTGTCTATCAGAGGATTTAGTGTTGGAGGACACCAACCATGTCCTGCTGAGCAGTGAGGCTGAGAGCAGCAGCAAGGGTGCAGACAGATGTCTCGTGTGAGATGTGTAAAAGCGCCTGGAAAAGCTGTAATAAAAGAGAGTAGGGAAACAGCTGTAGCCTCTAAAATGACTCCAAGAGTACATTTAGCAGAGTAAGCTTTTGAGCAGCCAGGGAATTTATTCTCAGTGTTTGATTGAACAGAAACACAAATCCTGACTATTAAATTTGAAAAAAAAATTATCAGTTTCTTAAGCCTATTTGTCTTACAGTCTATATTATGCATTTGGTATCGTTAGTAGTAATACCCTTCGGCTTTCCAAAGGATTGCTTCTTTTATTCCTCCTTGCTGATACCCAGTATAGCAACACTGCATCAGTGTATCACTGAAATGAATACTGTCAGGAGTTGTGGAAAGAACATTTGGTGCTGTGTTCAAGCCAAGGTTGTTATGAATACTTTAAAACTCAAAACTGAAATTGCTTCTTTGTGTCTGTGAAAATAGTGCAAATCTGTTACTGAAATTGACAGAAATTTCATCATTAACATTAAAATTGAGACCTGTCTGGGCAGTGCACTTAAGGGGTTATTTCCAGATGTAGTGGGATTTCATAAGGGGGTAGAGGAAATATGTTTTTCACTGCTTTGCTATTGGATTGGGGTGCCTAATATCTTCAGAATTCCTTAAGAACCCCTAACTGTCCTACCTGCTCCCATTTGGTAATTATTGCCTGTGTGTGTTGCCAGGTGAACATCGTTTCTTGTGATGGGAAGTGCCCATCTGCCAGCATTTACAACTACAACATCAACACCTACGCCAGGTTCTGCAAGTGCTGCAGGGAGCTTGGGCTGCAGAGAAGGACTGTGCAGTTGTACTGCACCAGCAATTCAACCTGGGTCAGCTACTCCATCCAAGAGCCCACAGATTGCTCTTGCCAATGGTCTTAAAAAAAATAGAAATAAAACAGCAACAGATGTTCACAGCATAATTATGTGATAGTTTATCTATTAAAAATATAATAGCCAATCCTCTGAATTTCACTGGTTTACTGCAAAAGACCACAAATACATTTGGACTCTCCTCAGTTTCTGAAAAGTGGCTTTGCATTTGTATTGTAATTTGTCTTCATTTTCATTCACAGGGGTTGTTTTAGGGGTTCTTGTGGTATGTGCCAACATAAAAGGTGATTTACATTGATGACATCTAAAGAGAAGGGAGCACCATCTGTTTTGTTTTGGAAGGCTGATCAAGCTTTGTCAAGCCCCCATTCCAGTTTTACATCATTGTCCAACTTACCTGGGAACAGATCACTGTTTTGAAAATTGTAGTTGTGCAAGTATGTTTAATGTCTATTAAGAAAAATTCTTTGGACAACATGAGAATAATTTTCAGTTTAAATCATATTCCCGTTGCTAGGTAAAGCATGTATAAGAAATTAAATTTAGGATTTATTATTTTTTTAGTCAAGGAAATATTATTCATACTTATAACTGTATGTAATATTCCCTGGGAATCATTTCAGTTTTTCTAGTGTATTTTGTACTGTAGTGAAAAGCATTATGATAAGCATGTGTTTATGGAACAGATCTGCTGTCTCTAGGCCATCTAGATTAGCCATTAGGCACTTTTTCTTTCTGCTAAACAATATGACATAAATTGAAAATGCAGATTTAAAAAATGAAAACCATTTTATATTTCTTTGTATAGATATCACTTAAATGAAAACTTTCACCTTATGAAAAGAACTGTACTTAAATTATCTCTTTAGGAGAATGAACATTGTTTAACGCTAATTTTAAAGATGTGAAAGTTCATTAGGAAAAGAAAATGAGGATTATATATTTGCCTCAAAGGAAAAGAAAATTGAAAATCTTTGTCACCTGTATAGTAGATGCAACTTCTTATGCTAAGTTCTTGAAATTCAAAATGTACAATTGTAAGGTTTGAAATTTCAAAAGCAATTTTTTTATGAACTTGAAAAATTACATTTTCTTTTGTAATGAGCTGATTTTTTTGTTTTCTGAGCTAATGTTATATTCTGTTCTCCTTCAACAAATGCCACTGAGATTAAGCAAAAAATTCAGTACCTTTTGTTTTGTAGATTAAAATCATAGATAGCATGCAGTGATACGCTTGATATGTGCAATAATAAATAGATCACAGTATACCCTCTTTGGAAGCCGCTTCTGTACGTAAATCCAAAGAAAAATGCATTGTTAAAATCAATTGTGAACGTTTTTGATATGAATTTTGTATACTGTATATTTCATTCTTACAATATCTAATAAACAACAGGAAGTCTTATTTTGTTACAATTAATTTTGCTATCATTGCTAGAGCAGCTTACTGCCATGTGATGGAACACATTATATTTACTAATATTTTTCTTCAGTGGTGCACATAGGTAATTTTAGACTTTGCTGATATCACAAGTAGTACATCAAGGAGACTTGTTTATGGATTTTTAAAATCTGTGTTTTTCTGATTTCATCACAGTTCACCTTCAGCCTCAGAAATGCAAAATTTATCTATGTAATTTTATTCAAACAAAAGTTTGGAAAACACTTATTCATCAAACTGCAACAACACAACTCTGACACTGTCATACTCTGTCCTGGAAAAATAAGGGAAAAAGAAGGTGAATTTCTGCACATTCTTTTTTCATATTTTTCCCTAGATTAACCTTCAGTTTGACTGCACTGTGTAGACTATATTTTGAGTAATTGTTGTGTGGTGATGATTGTCCTTCAGAAACTAGGGCCAAATGTGTCTTTAAGCTCTACTTCTTGTTTGTGTGGTCCCTGCTCACTTTGCAGATCACATTCGTTTTTCAAATCTATCTTCTAATTAACAAGAAGGGACAATTTGGGAGAAGTCCATCCTTTGGAAATCCAGGGGAAAAAAGTGCTGTTTATAAGGCATTGAGTAGAGTTAAATCCTTGACACCATGTGTGTAAAATCCATGCTTTGGCATTTTCAAAGGAGAAGTTCAACCTTACTTAGTTTACCAGCTGGTAGATGCCATTCTAGAGGGATGGAATTAATAAGAAGAGATGTTTCTTTTGCTCTCAACCGAGATGATATTTGTTGTGAAGTTCCAAACACCACCATGAGGGACAGAACTAGAGCAGGAATTAGGCCAACTAACATTTTTCCCTCTGCTGAATGTGGTCCCTCTTCTTGCCACTTAAGCAGAAGTTTCAGCAGCTCAAGGCAGTAACTCTGAAAAACCTTTGAGATCCAAACTTTCAGCTGTTGGTTGAAGAGAAAAGTTAGTGCAGGCAGTGAGTGCAGAAAGCTGACATTATGTCTGGTAACCATAATCACATGCTGCTGCTGCTACTTCAGCAGTGAAATAATAAACATCATGCTAAGTCCCTACTTCTGCTCTTGCAAACATTAGGCTTATGCTGGGAGAAACAAGGGGAAAGATTCAGACTGCCTCTGACATGGCAGGGAAAGCTACTTTATTCCTGCCTCCATGTTAAATTCCTTCACACGTCCTCAGCCTATCTGTGTTTATTCAAAGCAACCCAGGTCCTTACCATGTATTTACCTTACAAAGCAGCTCAGCTGGAAAAAGATGTG
Source organism: Cyanistes caeruleus (assembly GCF_971803275.1). Lineage (NCBI taxonomy): Eukaryota > Metazoa > Chordata > Aves > Passeriformes > Paridae > Cyanistes > Cyanistes caeruleus. Next base: position 20,066,509 of record NC_141706.1, read on the forward strand.
CCCTGTTTGTACTTTCACATCTTTGGAAACCAAAGGGACCTCAGTGTGAGTTTCATCTGTCCCTTCCATGCTGGAAGTGCTTGGGCTGTAACAATAACCGAGACCTAAAACAATTTTATTTTCTTTTTATTAAGTCCTTTTCTTGAAACTGACCTGCTTGAAACTGAGGCTTCTTTGGAACATTTCTTTGGAAATCTCAGAACTTTATTCCACCCCAATAACTCTGTTCTCCTCACAGGTGTTTGCATGAGTGAAGTTTCTTCACAGGACTGATTCCTAGTGTTGGGAGGGAAACATCACAGGCTTGTGTTTCATTAAATCTAGGAATTAAAATCTTTCTAACGCTAGGTGCTTTTCCATCTTTGAATAAAATGTTTTGTATTTGCCCATTTCCATCTCATTTAAAAAAAATAATTATTTGCATTACTGCCAGTAAGTTTACCCAGCCTTGATTCACAGGAAAATATGAGATTAGGCAGCTGGACTCTTGAATATTGTGGATATTGACCCTCGAGGAAGGCCTTTAAGAAGAAATATAATGATATAAATTGGGTTTTCTAAATGCTCACTCTCTGGGGTTGTTAGTACATGACCTGGAGTTGGGATAATGGCCTCTTGAGTAATGCTTCCTCTAATTAGTGATAGGGCTGCCTGGTGGTTTGGTAAATTAATCTGAGATATTGGCATCTGCTGGGCTGCAGTTTAATGTGAATTATTAGTCACAAGTTAAGTAGCTTACACCCCCTCAGACAGCTCTCAAGTATGCAGCCCATGAAGTCAGACCAAAATCATTCAAAAAATTTTGCCCTCACTCTCATCTCTGCCCACACCACCATGTCTCTCCCCGGTACAAGTGGCTAGCTATGAGTAATTAAAATGAGGTAACAGCTGCTATGCAGATGGTGGTTTTCTGCAAAAGTCCCCTCCTAGTGTGATGGAGACATCTAACCTCTTTAGAAATAGTACCTGACAGACTGCCATCCCCTCAGATCTGCTTTCCGCCTAGACTTCTGACCAAGGCTTTGATCATGTTGCTTCACATCAGCTGTTTATAACATAGATATCTGAATTAACTCAGGTGTCCAGGCTTCATCTATCACCAAAAAGAGATCCATCCAGAGAGTGACTCAACCCGTCCTAAAATAAGTGTCTAAGATTGATATGGTGATTTATCATCCAGATGTACCATCTTTCCTTTTCACTGTAGAAAGAACCTGGAAGGTAAAATATGGCTAGGTAATGTGTTTTGAACTATTAAAATTAGTTGGAATTAATGGAATTATCTTTAATGGCTAAAGAGATTTCAACAAGCTCAAAAATCAGCTAAGCTGATAGTGATTACGGCATGTCTTATCTGACCACCTCCTATGACGTGATTAATGGTAATATTTTATTTGTATGAAGCTGAGTTGAGTGTCATTTGTCATTTGTCTTATTTAATGTTTACTGTATATCTGTTTGGTGTTTTCAAGTATACCTATTTTGTATAACACCCATGAAACTATCCCTGTATCTCTAGAGCTGAACACAGACATCATCATCAGCCAAACCGTCAAGATGGAAAAGCACAGCTGAATTTGGAAAGATATCATGTGTTTATTTCTATGACAGTGTCTTCTATTAGCTGGAAAAGATCTGTAAGGTGGGTGAATTTTAACATATTTCTGTTTTATAGACCTTTCGTTGTGTAGATGTTGGCTTGAGAGCTGAAGGTAAATTGTGATCTTCCTTTCTAAGCTTTTGGCTTCCATGATATTTAAGGTATGATTCTTCAGAAAATAGTGAAACTCCTCTAGGAGATATAAATAAATGCTTATTGTATCTACTTGGGACAACTTTGAATGGAAAAAAAACCCCAAAATAACCCATGTTTGATTAAAATCCCTAAAATGTTTAAAATGGTTGTCCGAAAACTTGGTTATTTTCAAATACTTAGTTGAAATATCTTAGATCCTGACTCTTATCCTTTTTCATTTCTGCTCTGGAAGAGGAATAGAAAGGAGATGAGGGATCATGTTTTTAATGAAAACATTTAGAAGTTTTTTCTCTTCAGATTGGACTGGCAAGCCCAATTGTCATGAGGTTATTACCCACGTGAAAGTTGGAGTCAGTACCTAAGGGAACCTCTTGGGATTTTCAGTGTTAGAGGGGGAAAAAAGTCCTTCCCTTGGTAATGAAGGAAAATGGACATGTTCTGTGGTTACTGAAGACAATGCGCTGGATTGCAGCCCTTGTGTAGGATTACTGCAGGTAGTGGAAGTTTCTCTCCTATCTATTCATGTGTCATAAGGCTAAAGGAGGAGTATCGGGCCTTCAGGTAGCTCTAATAACTAGTCTTGTAATTACCTATAATTGACATGAAATGAAAGAAAATATAACCTAGTGCCCTATAAATACTGTATTTAAGCTGATCTCTGGAAGGAAATTTACAGCATTTGCACATTTTTTTGTTGGCTCCAAGACTGGAACACAGGGGGAAGGGAAGGTATCATTTTTAGGCTTTAGGTTTGGTCATATTGTAGCACTTCCAAATCTTCTGTCAACACTGGCATGATGTTGCATTCATTAAAAAATGCACGACCTTTTAAAATATCCATCTGTTATATAAATAAAAATAATGCAGCCCTATATTTTTAAGGTATGCTAATCCTCCATGGCCATGGTCTAATTATCAAATGATTTCATGCTACCCTGGTGGCAGGCAACATCCAGACCACTGAACACTTGCTATGGATCTCTCATTAAATCCCTCTTGCACAGTTTCATTCATAAATTTACCATGGCTTTTAAAACAAAATAGTTTGATGCTTATACAGCAATATCAAGTAAGAGCAGTGTGTTTCCAGAATGCAGCAACATTTTTCAGATGCTCCACTTCATGCATGACTGAGTAATGGGTCGCAAACTCCGTTATTGCTGCCTCTTACCTTGAACGGAAGCCTTGCTGCTGGTGGGAGGGCATGGTGGTTGTGCCCAAAGATGAGACGCCCTGAGTGTCACCTTGTGGAGCTTGGATAGTCTGCTCTCTTCACCAAGCTTCATTTTGATAATAGGTACCCCAAATTGGGTATCAACATTCCTGATCCACACCCTGCTCCTTTCTGGCTACGTTGGAGCTAGCAGAGGTGCTGGGATGCTCATGGCTCTTGCCTTCTCTGGTGTTCCTCCAGAACTATCCTGTGCCTGCTCCCAAGTGAAATATGGTGCCTTAGAGGTTTGGAAACATGTTAAGTTTGGAGAGGCAAATTGCAAATAAAATTGTGGGTTGTTGGTTACATTGTAAATTTAACTTTGAAAAGGCTTGGAAATTGCCTGGTGGAAGTGGGTAGTGGAATTGTTTGCTTTTTTCCATATGGCAATTTTAAACTTTTGAATTCAGTGCAAATGGCTTATTCCCAAGCGACCTTATGATTAACTCTATTAACAGTGGAATTATTAGAGACAGAATGAAAGTATTTGTTCAGATTTACCTTAGACTGCTATTTACCCTAAACAATTTCATGCCATCTGTGCTAACTTTGTGCCATCTGCTCTTTTACAAGACAAGTTTAGCAGCTTAACAAGGAATCTTCCTTCTGTCTTGTGGCTCGGAGTACTGTGGTAGTATCACTTTCCCCAGGCTTGCACGACCCCTCATTGTGTATTTTTTAAAGCAGTATGAATCCCATAGCTCTATTCCCTTGATCTCTCAAAGCACTGCTGGGCTGGAAATTAAGAGAATTGTTTCTGCCTCTATGTGAGGAATGGTAGAGAGCCAGGTAGCTGGACATGCATCACGGTGGTGACAGAGAAGAGCCTGTGACCCACCGAGGATAAATCAAAGCACCCTCAGCATATCTGCAGGTGACATCAAGCTGAGTGTGTGGTCGACACACATGAAGGACGGGAGACCATCCAAAGGGACCTGGATGACCTCAAGAAGCTGGTCCATGGGAACCTCATGAGGTTTAATAAGACCAGGTGCTGGTGCTGGACCTGGGTCAGGACAATCCTTGGTATAAACAGAGGCTGGGGATGAAGGGATGGAGAGCAGCCCTGCCCAGAAGGGCTTGGAGGTGCTGTGGGTGAGAGGCTGGACATGACCCAGCTATGGACACTCCCAGCCCAGAGAGCCAAATGTGCCCTGGGCTGCACCCAGAGCCCCGTGGGCAGCAGGACAAGGAGGGGATTCTGCACCTCTGCTCTGCTCTGGTGAGACCCCACCTGGAGTGCTGCATCAGCTCTGGGGTCCCAGCACAGGAAGGATGTGGAACTGTTGGGGTGAGTCCAGAGGAGGCCACAAAGATGATCAGGGGGATGGGACACCTCTTCTACAAGGAAAGGTGGAGAGAACTTGGTGTGTTCAGCCTAGAAAAGAGACATACCTGAGGTGACCTAATTGTGATCTTTCAGTACCTGAAGGGAGCCTACAAAGCAGATGGAGAGGGACAAGAAAATAAAGTGACACAACAAGGGGTAATGGCTTCAAACTGAAAGAGAATAAGTTTAGCTCAGATATTAGAAAGAAATTGCTTAGTGTGAAGGTGATGACACACTGGCACAGGTTTCCCTGAGAAGCTGTGGATGCCCCATCCCTGGAAGTGTTAAAGGCCAGGTGGGATGGGGTTTTGAGCAGCCTGGTCTAGTGAAAGGTGTTCCATGGCAGGGAGGTTGGAATGAGGTGATCTCTTCCAACCCAAACCATTCTGTGATTCTATGATTCACTGATGGTAGCAACCAGTGCTCAGGTAGCAAGGGGCTGTCTGGGAATGGAAGCATAGGGAGAGATGCCTTGTGACTGTGAATTCAGATTAATTTCTTATCCGTGTTGCATTTTTTTCTTTCTTGATGAAAGTTTTGCCACTGCCAGTACTTTCATATTCTAGTTCAAATTTCCTTGTATAGCTCAAAATATTTTATTAGCCTTTTATGTTTGCCCCAAACTACTTTGAATAAGAATTATAAAGTACACCAGGAGTGATTGGCATCAGTGTGCTACCAGCATCCCAGTTTCCTGCTAAAGTTTAACAAATTATTTTTCCTCTTCTGTGGCACAGCTTATTCTGATTTAAGTATTTGTAATAAGTTAGAAATTTCAGTGAGTTGTGTCCTTACTCACCAAAGTATGTGACTTGCTCAGTGCTTACAGAACTTGTTTTTGTTACCAGGTCATTTGAAGTTCAGAGCAGTTGAAGATTCTTGTGGCAGTCTTTGAGATACTGCTGTTCTCTGTGCAAGAAAATCCTTAGCCAGAGCAACTGAAAAATGTTTTTTGAATGTGGAATCTTCTGTAGTACACACTGCAGACTTAGGGAAGACAATGTCAATTACAGAAAATTTTTGCCCAAATTATTTGCTTGTCTAAATTGTAAACTTTCAAAAAAATATTTTTTACAAGGCAGGCTTCTGGGTGAATTATGTGAGGGGTGGGCTGCTGCCACCAGCACTAGCAAATAATAATGCATGGAGGGCTAATGGATGTGCAGCTGAAATTTGTGCTACTTGCTCTCCTATAAATTAAGCACCTATGGATAAGTTAGTTTGGTACTTCCAATAAACAGGTAAAAGAAAAGACTCCTGAAAACAGGGAAACTGAAAAAATAAATTTAAATTTGATGTCCTGGTCGTACTATATACTGTGTGCATTCCGTGTGCATGTATATTATATATATTACACCATATTATATACATGCATTCAATGGTATTTGTGATACTGGTAGCCAACAAACAGCATTCAGTGTTCACAAATGTTTTCTCTTTATACCTGCTCAATATTCCATTTAAGCACCATTCATTTTATGTATGTATGTTTGTGCAAGTAGGTAAAATCAGATATTGACATCTAATATGTGTAGTAATAAGTTATTTATTCAAAGCACTGGTTACTAATTGGATTTTCAGTTCACTGACCTTGTCACATCTCTGCTGAGTTCAAGATGTTAAGAATATTTTCCAAATGGCCAAATCTCATATTTAAAATTCTAATGTATTTTACATAACATAAGAAGTTTTTAGTACCAGAAAAATTCCATTTTCCTCAGTCCAGTTTCAGGTTCCTAACCTGATTTTCTGGGCTTAATCCTCTTCCTGTTGAAATCAATAAGTACATTGTAATATAATGATTCACGTTCTGGGTTCAACCATAGAAAATTAAGGCTACATGCTGATTTTACTGCCATTGTAGAAAGATGATATCTTAAAATGTGTAAAAGCACAATAAACTCTTTAACTCTTTCAGCCCTATTATTTTTTCTCTTCAGAGAGTCTAAACACTTAAAAATGGATCTTTGTTTTAGACCTAGTGACGGCAAGAAGATGAAAGCTGAGAGATGATATTTTGATAGGAATTTCTTTTGTGGTTTCAGATGCTTTGTAGTGAGACAGTCCCTTCTTTCCTTAACTAATGCATGTTGTGCAAGACTAAAAGGAAGTAAAAACCAAGTGGAGCACAATTTATTGTTTTAGTAGAAAACAAGATAATTAACACTATGGAACTGTTGAGCTTTGAGTTGTTTAACTCTTCAAGAGTAGCGGAGAAGCAGCCCCAGTCAGTCTGTCTTGCTGAAATGTATTGGATGTGCTGTGAAGATTTAGATCTGCTGTTCAGATCAACGTTGTCATTGAACAGCCCGGTGGCATCTCATGTGCTCTGCACAGAGCTCCCCTGGTTACGAGGTTCCTGTCAGACACTGGTGAATCCAAAGGTGACTATTTCAAAATGGGCTCTAGGATGTGCTTCAGGCCATCCTCAAATGGTTCTTCTGGATGTTATAAGGGGCACCTTTTCCGCTTTGCTGCATCACGTGCGTGAGATAACCACAGGGATATCAGAAGGTGAATTCTGCCCTTGGCCACCCCAGGTGGAGTGTGGGAGCCCTGCTCCCTGCAGGTGTGCTTGTGAGGAGCCCAGATCCCACTGCTTTCCACCAGAACTGTCTGTGAAGGTCATCAATATCCTGATGCTTCTTCCTGGGAATAAAAGTCAGGATACATTCTATAGCATCTGCTGCTTAAGTATGAAACTGCCTATTAATGGAACAAATGCACCAAAAGCATGAACTTCAGTCTCTTTGTCATCTCAGTTTTCTTCTTAACTCTGAAGTCTCTAGTGGAGGAAAACACAAAGGAACAAAAAATCTCCATCTCCTCCTCACTCCAGAAGACCTTCTTAGGAAATGAAACCCTTTCCATTAGGTTTCCAGTCTCATTCAGATTTCCCCTCTACTGCTGAAATCTCACGTCCCTTTCTGCCTTGGGTGGAGGACATGATGTGCTCCTTGGTGAAATACAGCCTTTCCCTTTCCTGCAGGAGCTTGAGGACATTCTGTCCCTCCCCCTGCTTTTGGGACCTTGTGTGGAAATACAGTATCTAGAAATGGGAGTCTGCCAGCTGTTTGGGGGCCCTTTCTTGCACAGAGGGAAAGGGAAGCTGAGACTGACAGAATGAGAGATATAGGCTTTTTATAGCATGGAGGCTTGTGGTAAACTGTGGACTGATCAATGAATATTTTCAGCACAAGTGGAAATATGTATTTTCACAAGTGCAGTATGGATGCTAGCTGTGAAGCAGAGAGCATGGTGCCTATAAAATAGCAGGCCACATAGCTTTCTCAGTCTTGCCTGGGAAAGTGGCCTGGGAATTCATAAGGAGGAATTAAAACAATCCTCAGAGATAGAAAACAGCCTTGCAGGTGCTGTTTGTCTGTTTCTTGTTTTCTTGCAAGAGAAAGTCGAGGGGTGGTGAACCCCACTGACCAATGATGGTGATGTGTTAGTTTACTAACCAATAAGAGTTTTCTTTTCTGTACTTTTCATGAATTGGTCTATAAAAAAGACCTGAGGTAATAAACTGGGGAGAAATTCTCCAGTTCGACTCCACGGGAGAGTCTGTGTCGTTCTTCCCTCTGTGCCCAATAGAGCGACAGTGCAGTATCCAGAAAAACTTCATCTGAGAACATATGGTTAAAGTACATGAAGATTGAACAAAGATTGATTCCAATTCAAAATATATCCATTCTAGTATAAGATACTGCTTGTTTTCTGAATTATCTGATCCACCGTGAAAGGACTGCCAGATTGCAGATAGTTCATCCCCAGATGATGGTGTGTATTGAATCAGTAAAGATAAAATTGGGTTTTTTTTTGAAAAACACTGGCTGATCCCTGTTAGTCCAATGCAACTTAACTGACAAGAAAAAGGCTTTAAAGGGTAAAATTCAGAATAGATACAGATGGGTCTCCTTACAGATGTTCTGTTCTGGTGGTAGAAGAATGGAGTTGGAAGTTTTGCAAGGGCTGTAGGTACATCTGCTCCAGGTCAGAAGATATTCCCTGTTCCATACTTCCCAGTGAAAAGGAAACTGTTCCAGAGCAATGCTAACAGGTTGGTGCCTCTCAGTGTCTTGGATTTCTCTAAATGCTGTAGTGGAAAGCAGTGATGAGAAAAATGGAAGAATTTTCTCTAGCTCATAGGGTACAAAAGGATACTAGTACAGATGTGTTTTGTTGTGGTGCTGGCTGGTTTTGGTTTTTTGGTTTTTTTTGAGGTCTGTTTTGTTTTTGGTTTTGCTTGGGATTCTTTTAAGAGACCAAGAAATGGTCTGGTCTACTGGTTTCCAGATTGGTTTTTGTGATCTCGTAAGAGAGAAATTTGTATGTAGCCTACAGACAGCCTCAGACACTGACAGGCAGCCCTCTGTGGTGACATAAGAACTGACTGAGACTCTAACATCAGAGGCACAACTGGCACTTTATTTTCAAATATGTTTTCAAGTTCATAAGTTACTACTATGCCAGAGAGCAAGGATTTGTGCTCTCTTCTTTGGCAGGTAGTGATTCTGACTTGTTTGGTGTTATGGGAAGATGATTGTTTCAAGAAGCTGGTGTTGGTACTTTGCTTTCTGGACCAAAGCAAATTGACTTATTTTTAGACTGGTTTTGATGTGGCTGTGGGCTGCCAGTACACTTCAGGAATTTGTGTTGCATAGTTTTCCCAGCAATATCTAACCCTTGACTCCTAGGAGTGTAATACAATATACATTCTAGATAAAAACATCACAGCGATAATGCAACTTGGAATCAGAGTGAAAGTTATGGAAAAAATGGAAACACTTCCTAGAAAGATGCTATAGCTTGTACTTGCAAAAGCTTCGATGAATTAATGTGTAGTGATATCCTTACTTTTGTTAGGTAAGATCTTGGAACTATAAGATGCATGCAAATAGCTTAAAAAGTGAAGGCTAATGAATATTATGAATGGATGACTGGCCTAAAAATTAAATACAGGATTACCTGGGTGTAGGAAGTGTTCGGCTCCACACAGGACAGTCAATGTGTTTCCAAAGCACATTGTGGCCCTGAACATGTAAGGTCATAAGTACTTTTATCAGGGCAGCTTATGATTAAAAATGTTGAAAACCACTATAGAAGGCTTTTTCCATTGGTAAGAAGATGAGGATTGTCTTGGGGTTTGTTTTATGGATTGTTTTTTTTTTGTCTGTTTGCTTGTTTGTTTTTTTTAAAAAAGAAGCTGTCATCAGTTTTTGTCCTCACACCTGGAATCTAATTTCTAACTTTGAGGAGGGTAATGATAGTGTGCTTTCTGCATTTAAAAAGTGTCTTCCTAAATCTATCCTGTATTTTGCTGTCTGTTGATATCAACAGATGAGATTTTAGCTGTGTTTAAAAAAATTATGAGACTGATTAATAGGCTCACTAAGAGGGATGTTTATGAAGAGATATGAAGGTATGTTCAGTTTAGTACATTTTGTTTTTATTTGCACGGTATCTCTTATGGTTCAGGTTTTCAACTGACATGTGTTTTTTCCAGACCTTTGTATTGGCATCCAGTTACAAATGAAAGGCTGGAGAATGCATGAAATTTCCCCTCAAGTCCTATTTGAAGTTAGACTGAAGATACATATTTTAGTTGCACAAACAAATTGTTGATGTTAAAACCTCTGTTTTAACTCTCTGGCAGGGTCCCATTAAGGTCCCTTTCTATTATTTTAATTCCTGGTTTAGCTTCATTACTTGTAGATTCATGTTTTGTATAATGAGTATGTTTGTGCATGAGTTAGATATGTCAACTCTCATTTATTGTGATGCTTTAAATAGAGAGGAGAAGAACTTAGAGGGGAGTGAGCCAAGACCTCTGCTCTTGAAAATGGATAGGGCTGTTTGTAGTAGCAGAGGATTTGCTGCAGTGTCAAAGTGCAGGAACTGTGTTTAGAGCAGGAGTAAAAAGGTAGTGCATGGCTCTCAGACAGAGGCAGGCAAAGCAGTTTTACATGAGGTACGTTTAAAAAGCTTTTTCACATTGAAAATATCTGCATTAAAGGAAATCTTAAAAGGAGAAAAAGAGAAGACAAAATTAGTTTATTTCAAATAGCTGGAATGTAGGTCTTTGAAGGTCCATAGAGCTATCACTTCATTATAACTTAGATTTGTGAAAAGCTGGTAATCTCAGTGGACCTGTATCCACAGCTTTGTCTTTGCCTTTTCCTTGGTGAGTTTCTCACCTGGTGCTGAACAGTCAGCAGTCAGCTGATGACAGTGCTTGCTGCCTGCACTTAGATTCATTTTTGTAGCTGCAGTGTTGCTGGAGTGATGCTTACAAATTTAGAGGTGGAACTGTTTCTTTGGATTGTCTTTGGCTTTAATGATGCTCCTTCATCTCCTGTAAATGTCAAGATAAGTATGATGACAGCCAAGACATGCTTGGCATAATTACTGTAGTTAGCTCAATAAGGCTGCTGGAAGACTTCTGGAAGCTTACTGCAACAAGATCCAAGAAGGGAACATGGCAGAGAGGGGCTGGAACCATCAGTTCTGCATGCAGTCATCCCCATCAGGTGCATGTTGTCCCCTAAGGACAGGTAGCTAGTGGCAGATGTAATTAGTGGAGAAAAAGAAGTAGTCAAGAAAATCAGCCTGTTAGTGCAAATGGATGGACCTTCCAAGAAATTATTACCAAGAAGTCACTACTGATATCTAAACTGTCTCCATTACTGAGTTTATAAACACTTTTGGTAAATAAGAGGTTAATAACCATGTTTATAATAAGAAAAGACCCCTGCCCTAGGATACACACACTTCACTGTACCCAGATAATCCCTGGAGCAAGGAGGTTTAAGGTAATTTGTGGTGCAGCTGTCCTTTCCTGGAACATGAGCAAATTCTCCTGCACATGGTCAGCTGCAAGAACAAATGTCTATAGCAAATGAAAAAACAAGATGTTCAACCGCAGCCTTCTGCACTTCCAAGAGGGGCACGTGAGCTGGGCTGTTCCTCCTGCTAGAATCAAACTCCACAGCACGAAAGGGTTTAGTGTGCGGCTTATGGCCAAGTGGGAGCAACGTGTCAGTGGTGAGGGAGGAATGCTGGTGATGGAAACCCAACTGATTGACATACAGTGGCCATAAAGTCATAGTAAATCTATTGTTTTGCCAGAAGGAAGCAGGATTAGAAAATGTATAATCATTACAATCCCTGCACTATACAGCATCAAGTGACGGTTGCTCTCCCATTGCTGGTGTGGCTCATACTTGGCTTAATCCCACTGAAGTCTGTACTTGGGTGAAATCTTCTTATGCTCTGTGTGGTTCAAGCCATAGCCGTTCCTGTGTTTTAGCCAAGAAATGCCTCTATGGCACTGCAGAATTTAGCTCAGTATTTCCAAGGAGATGCTTTCTCTGTTGTGTTGCTGCAGACACCCCCACACTGCAAGTGGCAAGTTTAACTTGAACTGTTAAAAAATATCTGGCTAATCAAGAGAAGAAGAATGCAGTTCTATGGAAAAGTTATCTTTTATCTACAAAGAAGTGAAAGTTAAAACAGATATGAATGTCATTAATAGCTAGAGGCCAAACTTGCTCTTGATCAAACTGTGCCGAAGGAAAAGTTGCATTTTTCAGAAGCTTGAGTGGCCTGAAAAAGGTTGGGGGGTAAATGATATATGCAGCCACACCTTCAATCCCTTAATAACTGGCAGACAAAACAATGGAGATACCCAAGTCTGCTGCTTTTTTTGACACCTCTTAAGAGATGCAAAACTTCTGTATTTGGGTTATATGCTGCCGTAAATATAAGGGTTTAGATTTCTGCCATTTTACTTGCCTTGCAGGATGAACTGTGAGTCTGATTGACTCTCTTTGCCCAGGATGTGCACAGGATGCAGAGGTCTACACCAGCACAAATCACATTTCTTCCTCCCAAGCAGACACAATGGAGAGAAACCCTCAAAGAATTTCCTACTAAGTCTCTAAAATAGTTTCAGATGTTTTTTTATGAGATGAATAAAAATGTTTGATGAAATATTGGAGTAGATACATGATGGATATAACAAAAGTTGATGCTTCTTGCTGTAGTGTACACTGTGTTGTCATACAGCGTTTGACCTGATGATGACTTCTTGCTGCTGCATTTACTGATGTTGTTTTGATGATATCTTTATATTGTAACACAACATAAAGTCTTGTAATTGAACTGTGGCTGGTTTTCTTTCTGAATGCTGGTGATATTAAGAGGATAGAACAAGTCTCTGTATACACTACTGATAGGATACTACCTGATACCTGCTGCAGAACAGCAATGGAAAGTCCATACTGGTTGACATCTGGGTTTTTCTTACTCTTGATGCAGGTGTTTGTTTGTAGGGAGACACAGACTGCATGAGAGGATGTGAAGTGGTTCCTCTGTTAGTGTCCATAAAAGAGGGGAAAGGAAATTCCTAATTCCTTTCTGTTTTACACTTAGAGCTGAGATACCTGTGGAAAGGACATTTGCTACCTAAGGACTGCATCTACACTGAAGTACTACCTGATGTGGGATTGGGAATGTGCTATTGGAATACAGCCTGCACCTGCTCAGAGACTGACAATGGTGATTCAAGGTTTTTTGGGGTTTTTTTTGCTAAAAAAAGGCAGAGGAGTTTGATAAACCTCAGACTTTAGATTAAAATAGTGACATATTTTATATACCGTGAAATTACTTAATATCTACTTTTTCCTTTTTTATAAAACAAGATTATTTTTAACGAGATTACCAAATCCATAAGGCTGGTGTGTGTTTATGTCTACCCTGAGCTGTACATATAAGGCCTTTCTGTTGAATGTGGACAATACTTGTCTTTTACATAAGTAAGCTAGGGCTGTCATAGATCTTGTGAAGAGTGAAAATACTGGGGTTTTGCATAGGATTTTAAGAGTTTGGAAAGTCACTCTTTCAGTTCAGAGTGGAAAAACTTAATTAAGCTTTCTATTGAGAAAACCTTTAAGTTATTAAAGCATTTTGTTCTTGGAAAAAAACTTCAAAATATTTATCCTTGAGTTTCCCTTCTTCTATTCATACTGTCTGGATCAGGAACACTGAAAGGTCCAATATAATTTCAAATTAAAATTAGGTGTTCCTCCTTAGGAAGTTAAAATAAGATATTTTGATGTGAATCAAGTTTCAGCATCTTAACACAAATCTGTGTTGTCAGACTTAGTTTTTCCCAAAAACCTTGACTTTAAAATATCCCTGAGTTCAAATGGAGATAGACAAGATGAACTTATTTTGAATAAATTTTAGCAACAGTTGATTTTTTTCTTGGAGTGAGAAGCTGACAACATGAGAGGTGCATGACAAGTATCTCGTGGAGTGATGTATGTGTTGTTTTGGGTTTTATGGTGTGGGAATACAAGCTGAAGATAAAGCTATAATATCTCAGTCATTAGATTTAGGATGGAGCTTGCTTTTGCATTAATGGATTGTGCTTTGTGTATCTTATTTTGAAGTTTATTTTTCTGGGTTTTTTTTTCGATTTGGCACTTGTAGCTTGGAATAGGGAGCTTCTTTTAATATTTACTTTGAAGGCTGAATTTGATTGAAACACAGAGCAACTCCTTTGTTTAAACTAGGTTGTGCTGGATGAATACCAGCATTAATCTGGACCTGAGCTTTTGGAGAAGTCACTTGACTTCTCTCCTCTTCTTTGACCTCTCATTAAAATGGAGCCAGGGTACCTGCTCCACTATGTATTTCCATCATGACAGCGGCTATTGAGATCCTTGACTAGAAGGTGGAAGAGAACAATCAGGCTTCAAATTAATTATTCTGAAAGGCACAAAAGCTCTGAAATTAATGAAATGGAAAAAAAAAAATTAAAAAAAAAAAAGAAAAAAAAAAAAAAAAAAAAGCAGGGAAGGATAACTGGAAAGAGCCATAATGCAACCCTGGGTTTATGCAAGCAGCTCAAGCCACTGAGGTGATGCTGGGAAGGGTTAACTCGGCAGCAGCTGGCCACCAGCGCTTGGTCCTTATCTCACTCTTATCCTCTGCTATTAACTGGCCACAATTACGGACCGTATCGGTTACTGCCATCTGTTTTTTCGTGAGGCGTTGGTGGGACCGCAGCCAGCACGGGGGATTAGGGGCAGAAAGGCAGGGATGACAAAGCGCCCCTGCCGAGGGCTCGGCGTGCGGCTGGGGCCGCCACCAGCCCCGACAGCTGCGCAGAATTAAGCGGAAAGATAAACTGTGAAGGCAGTTTCAAAGCTGCTGCAGAGGAAGGAAATGCATTTCTGCCTGCAGTTGTAGTGCAGGGGTTGTGCAGAGCGAGCTGAAGTGTGAAGCCAAGGTGGGCAGTGGTGGGGTGTGTTTTGGGTGGCCTTCAGCTTCCACCGAGCCTTGTTGCGGTCCGAGTCCCCCGGGCAGGAGCAGACAGCGGCACAAACACGGATATCCCAACACGGCTATCCCAACACGGCTATCCCAACACGGATATCCCAACACGGCTATCCCAACACGGATATCCCAACACGGATATCCCAACACGGCTATCCCAACACGGATATCCCAACACGGCTATCCCAACACGGCTATCCCAACACGGATATCCCAACACGGCTATCCCAACACGGATATCCCAACATGGATAGTGGGCATGTTGGACAGGAGGGGGAAAGCGCCCCAGACTGATGACTGAAACACCCCTTCAGTGCTTACCTTTGCCATGGAAATCACCATCTGGGCTCACACTGAAATCAGACTGCTTCAATTGCCGCAGCATGTGAAGGCAGCACTGATTTCAGCCCTGATTATCAATACTTTTAGAAGAAATGGGACTTTTGAAAAATATCAATTGACTACAAAACTATCTTTCTTAACTTCCCAAATGTTAGACCATCCTGTGGTAATGTGAGAAAGGAAACATTTCCAGCATGATACCAGGGATTCAGGAATCATTACAGCCCAACAGCTGTACTTTGATTCCAAATTTTACTAAGACCAGATTAATTAAATTATCCCAAAATGCAATATACTGCCAAAATAAGGCTCTCTGGTATTTATTATTTTAGGTAAATTAAATTAAGAGTAATACAGAATTTAATGTTGGAAAATGAATACTTAACTAATATTTAATATACTTTCTTAATTTTTAATTAACACACAGTAGTCAATATTATAAGGATTAACATCAATAGAGAAGCAAATCTAATTATTTATAGCACACAAGTTAGAGAAATAACTAGAGGTGCTCTGTATTTAGAAAGTTATACTTTCCCTTTTTCTGCTCCTGATAAACTTGAGCAACAAATGGTGGACAGGGGAAATCACATTGTTATGCCTTTTGACTTTTTCATTATTTCAGGTCAGATGATGTTTCTTGGATCAGGAACAGATGGAGCACTGATGCCCTTAGCATGATCTGTGCTCTAGATTTGGAGGTAGGAGGGAACAAGTTTTGGTTGTTGGGGTTTATTTTTCCTCTGTAAACACCTACAGATTCACTTAGTATTGAGAATAAGATATACATTAGAAGCAAATCAGTGTTGTAAGTCAGTAGTATTTATTTGACATGTAACTACTTTCTTGTTCTGTATTTAAGTAATGATAGGTCATTATTGTTGTAATAGCAAATATTCAGACTTACCTGCCTGCAATATTTTAGACTGAAGGACGTAATAGGTTCCTAGGCCTTCACATCAACTTCCTTTCTTGCTTCTAGCCTACTATAGTTAATTGCTAAAATAATGTGTTTCTTTTTATGCTATAGGATTACATTATTATTATTATTATTATTATTATTATTATTATTATTACTATTATTATTCCCAAATGGGATGTAAAGTAGCTCAATATTTATGTATAAATTTTTCAGGTAGGTTGAGAGTAACCTTTACAGCTTTGTGCATGAATGAAAGCTGATGTTGAACTCTCTGGTCCCTTGAGACTCAAGGTTAATCTGCCAAGAGAAGTCATAATGTAGTGGTAATATTTTTCACCTGTTGAAATCAGTTTATTAATTTTAGAATTTTGTACTTTCTTTCCTTGATTATTTATGTAGAAATACTAGTGTGTCCTTCATTTAGTTAAAAGCATACTGAGGAATATTGGCACTATATCACTTTAGCTTCTGGAATATGCCTCTGTCAGAATTTCTTCCAGCATGATTAAAAGATGAGAAGAGTTGAGCACAGAAAGTTATGCTGTCTACACAAGGGCATGTCTCAGGCTCCTATTGGTCCCAAGGCTGAAATTTTAACTCTTCAAACATTTTTTTAAAATTCACCTATTTGATCATTGCTCTCTTTATATGTCTCCAGCTATGTGAGAGCTGCATTCCAGAGCTTTGTTGAACAATGGAAACATCAAACTCATGAATGCAAGAAAGAACGTGACTGTGTGATGGTTCTTGGTCTGCCTGACAGTAATATAATTAAAAGCTGTCCCCACCTTCAGTGTTTTACTGAAACTTCCACTTGAAAGAGGCATAAATTTTTAAAAACTAGTCTGTGGAAGAAGCCTTTACTTAGTTGACAGTACTGATGGGCATAGAAAGCAGCTGGAGGTCCCAGAGCAGGAGGGCCAGACTGAGCTGTTGGTGCTCTCTGGCTATGGGGAGAACTAATTAACCCCCACACTGCCAAAACTAATTAACATCCCACACTGCTTCCAGGGTGGCAGCATCTCACAGCCTGGAGCTCACAGTAGCGTGGAAGAGTGGAAATGATTTGTGAGTGACTTGAGAGTTCACTAGTAGAGTTCAGGGGTGGAAATAATTTGTGAGTGACTGGAGAGTTCAGGGGTGGAAATGATTTGTGAGAGACTGGAGAGTTTCCAGCTCTCAGCACTCTCCTTCACGAGATGTAACTTGGGGTTGTGTATATTCAGCCGTGGCTCCTGCAGTGACTTTGCCCTGAATGAGTGATGGCAGCAACCAGGGGAAATTGACAGTAGCATCACATGGTCTCATTCTTATATTATTTATCTGTTCTCTTCAATCTCCCTTGTCCTGTAGCAAGGGAGAAGTAAGTCTTCTTGCTGTGAAATCAAACCATGGAAGGTGCTGTGGTTCTGAATGCCATCCGTACTGCCAAAGCTCATACGAGTGGTGAGGAGGTGTATGTGGAGGGGGGAAAAAAGGCACCTGAAATAATATTCTTGAATTGCTTTTCCTGGGAAGGTGCATAGGGCAGCACTGGTTGCAGGGAAAACTTTGGTCCTTCCCCCACCTCGACACCACGCTTGTGAAGGAGCTGCAGCCTTGGAGCAGACAGAGAGGTGAACGCTTGCTGCGGGTCCACCCATGTGGGGCAGGGAGAAGACATTCGTATTTGATAAGGTGTTCAACACTGGCCAGCCTCCTTCAGCTGTAAGACCAGCATTTCCACAAGCCATGGACCATGAAACACAATCTCTCCTTGCCCTAGTGAAGGTATCTGGTTACATTTCCAGAGAGATGGACTGATGTTGCACTTTGCTAGCTAGATGGGGCTGAGCTGACACCCCCTGTCCCCCACAAATGCTTAATGACTCTTGACTAAGGGGAGTCACTTCTAAACTGCAGAAGATGTATGGCTGCAGGCTGAAACCAATAGATTTATTTCCAATTTATCCTGTGGGCATGGAGGCACTCCAGATTGTTTTCTGGTAGTAGGCAGAAGAAACCTAATTTTTTTTCTCATTCTATTTTTCAAAACATTTTTGCATGATCCTTTAGATATTTAAAGCATTTTAGATATTTGAGTTAAAAAAATACGTTCAATTTCTTTATAAATATTACTACATTGTTAAGGACATCAGAGAGCAACAGGCTTAAAATCTCAGCAGTGGAAAAGTTAATGTATATTTGTGAAAATTAATGGTAATAATAGTTTGTAATGGCATAAATTCACCTTAAGTTTGTCTTTTAAAGAGCTTCTCAAATTTTCATAAATTATGTTTAAAAAACAGACACATCATATTGAATTCAATATGAAAACTGAAACTGGGTTTCAAACTGAATCTCACTCAGATTTCTTTTTAATTTTCTCCCATAAGTGACTTTCCACTTGTGGAAGAAAGTGAATAAAGTTTCTTTATGTTTTTTAATTTTGGTTTGGTTTGGTTTTTTTAAAAAATACTAATACTAACTAAAATGACAAACCTATAAAGCTGATCTCAAGTCAAGACCCAGAAATTATGAGGCTTTGAGTAAATCACTGCTAAGTTTAGGTCACTTTTTTGGTTAGAAGTTTGTTTCTCTGTGTTCTGTGATGTGTTTTTGCTGTCATAGTGAGCAATGGTTGAGGTGAAATGCTAATTATCTTGCATTACAAGGCAGTTTCTTCAGCAAGGAATTCAGAGCCAAATGCAGGGACTTGTAGAGGGGAATTGATTGGAGGCAGTGTGGAGTCTTCCCTGGATGCCTTGTTTACATGAGTCTGGTGGGGTAGGTAAGGATGGAGCTGATGCATGCATCATTCAAGCATGTTATTCATACCATTTTATAGCTTTTTAGATAGTGAAGTTGCTGTATTAAAAAGAAAAGTAAATCCTTGCTGACATAAAAATATCTCTTAACAGTGAAGTCTGAAAAAGAAACTATTATCCTTTATTCTATGAGTGTTGACAATTTCAAGACTTTGAAATTCAAGTTCATCCTTGCCCACAGCAGAGAGGAGAGTATAAATTAGACTAATCAAACCTGTTGCTTCTTGTTCAGTTGAAAAATGAGCAGTTGAAGGCTTTTAATCCAAAAGAGTTTAGGTAAAATCAAATCTTAACTCAAAATAAATAAATATTTATGTAAAATTAAAAGGCTGTTAGAAACATTGCCTTTCAATAAGGCAAAAGGCTTCACCTGTATGTCCCTAGTATATATTCTTGATTAAATACAAGTTGGCTATGGTTTCTTTTCTAATGCCAGCAAGACCTTGCATTATTTTTTTGTGATAGGAATACCTGACATTTGGTGACTTCTCCCATTTATATGGCTGTAGCATGAGCAACTTGTGGGTTTCTATGACTATGACTATAACTATCCTGATTATGCAAAATGTTCCACACTGCTTGTGAAGAATAGCTGCTTAACAATACTGGAATTTCTATGTGGCTTATGGGAAGTTACAATATTTGTTGCCATGGTGGTGTTTCTGCATGAACTGACACTTTGCATGCTTTTGGCTTGTTGTGCTGGAATGAAGAGATAAAGTTAAGGTAAGGACAAGGAGAAATGGTTTTAAACTGAAATAAGAATAGACTCAGACTGGATATAAGCAGGACATTTTTTACGATGATGAAACACTGGAACATGTTTCCCAGAGAGGTGGTAGATGCCTCATCCCTGGAAACATTCAAGGTCAGGTTGGATGGCGCTCTGAGCAGCCTGATCTAGTTGAAAATGTCCCTCCTTATTACAGTGGAATTGGGATAGATGACCTTTAATAGTCCCTTCCACCCAAAATGACTCTATGGCATAGCAGATCCAGCACATGGATAAGAAGAATTCCCTTCACATGCTTTATCATATCTTCAAACACTTCTATTTCTAGGTGTTAATGAGAGAACAAACAATGGTATGAACCCAGAAACAGCTCCTTGCAGCTGCCATATTTGTTAGATCCTTGAAAATCCCCTTGGTACTTGGATATTACATGCTCCATGCAGTGCTACTTGAGGCAGTGCTATAGGCCAAAGCATTTCTGAAGGTCTGAGCCAAAAAGAAACCAATCAGTGCTGCTGCATGAAGAGCTGATAACTGGGAGGGTGAAGCCTTTGCACTGGAGTAAGGCTTCACAGTGAAACCTGGTTGTGTAAGAACGGGGTTGGAAACAATCCAAGGCAACTTACTCCACAAGAAGGAAACATGTGAAACAGGAATGAGAAGTTGCTGGTTTTTTTCTTTAATTAAAACTTCAGATGGTAAAACTCTATTACATTATCCCTCCTGAACAGATCTCAGACAAATATCATTGCACCAGATTAAGCAATTCAAAGAGCAGTTAACAGACAACATGGTGAAAAGTGTTTGTTTGGGTTTGTGTTTTGTTTAGGTTTTTGACTAAAGTGGTATCTTATGTCCTACAGCTTCTCGACATGAAGGCAGGGCAGATAAAATACAGACTCAAAAGTCATCAAAGGTCCTGGTTTTACTGGGTTTGTACTCGATGTGCAGTTAGAAAAATTCCTTGCAGGACCAGAGGAGAAACTCCATAAAACACATATGGCTGTAGGATGCTTTCCTGGCCCATGACAATCCAGCTTCACACAAGAAGTGATGCAGTGTGCCATTAAAATGAGTTTTATGCATGTGCTGTTACTGCTACCAAGTGCTCCATAGTTTCTGGATGTGTTCTGTGTTTTAGGGCAGTACAGCAGTTCCCTAAGGGGTCAAAAAGCCCTCACTGAACATATCTTCCCAGATAGAGAGAAGGATTTTTCTGTGGCTCTTGGCAAAAACATTGTCATGTTAACATTGCAAATGGTTAAAATGTTGCCAATTTCAATTTAGGCAATTTCTCCATTAAACATGCTGCCAGGTTAAATATAGGCTGTGCAGGACACCTTTAAAACTTCATCTTCCTACTGCCAAAGAACTGGGAAGCAACAGAGACAGTTTCTAAAGTGGGGTTTTCAACATTTCCTGGGTTTGTAGATCTTGACCTTATGTTGTGCTTACAGTGACAAGCCCCTAGAGGTTTTCTTATTATGGAGGTGGCATAGTAAATTATTTCTAACTGTATTATTTCTACCTATGATCCAGTTACAAGGATATTATGAAAGAAAGTACATGTAGAAAGCCAAGATGGAGCCTACAGGGAATGGCTAAGGAAACTCTAACTCTAAAAGGAGATTGTTCTTCCCTGTGCATTCCTGAAAAGCAGAAACTGTAATACATTAATAAATAAATACATAATAAATAAATAAATAAATAAATAAATAAATTTAAATCCCCAGACAAAGCACAGTCTAAAAGTATGACTGTAAGATTTAGTGGCCAGCAGTTGCTCTTTTAAGAGATGTGTGGAGTTGAAGCATTTGCTTGTCCAGACAAGTGAAGTGCTGGGGATCTGCTTGTATTAGATGGTTTGACTCCCTGCCACTAATACCATTATTTATAGTGTGGCACAAGCAAAGTGACTTATTTCAACAGGCACAAAATAGGTGGGTTAATATTTTTACACTCTGATGTTTCAGTGGCAAGTAACCAAAGAGGACTTGCATTAGTCACGGTCATTTAAAAAAAATAAAGTAATGATCCTTCAACTCTTTCCTCTATTTCATCACTTATATGAGCAACACATTTCTGTGATTAGAGCTATTTTTCTCCCCCTTCTAAAGATGTCACATAACTCTCAAGGACCCCAGTGTTCAGCTTAACAGCTGCTCTTGCTTTTTTAAACCAGGGCTTCTTCATTCATAAGTAACGTAAGAGGAGTGTGTCAATATAGCATCTGACAAAGTATTCCCCTGGCCTCTTACTGGATAAGTAGGTGCCACCAGTATTTATCTGTCCTTTTTGAAGAACAGTTTTATATTGTTCCTCCATGAAACACTGGGTGTTTGAAAGTCCCAAAAGTACCACACACAGCACATGGGCAGCAGAATGACCAGTTCCTGTTGTGCAAAACATTTGGCCTTGGAGCTGTGCACTTGGCTTTTCTGCTGGCAGCGTCTGTGCATTTGCCTTTGATACCTGGATGTGGTAAGGAGGGTAAATGCTGGCCACTAGAGGAATGAGCTGCTTGCAGGTTCAGGCTTTGAGCACTTATGAGAGAAATGGGAGGAAATGACAAACACGACAAAAAGGTTTTAAAAACACATCATAGTGTGTTGCAGCCTTAACCTGGTTTTAATTTATGCCTCAGTTGTAGCCAGTAATGATACATGTAGCTATTTTCATGAGCAAAATAGCAAAAGACCTCAACTCAGTTGACAGTAATATTTAGAGAAAAATCCTTTCCCCTTGGTTATTGCTTGTATTTTTTCCTTTCTGAATTATCTCCAAGAGGAATATAAGTTTTAAACTGAGACATTTTGGATTTGAACAGGACAGGCAGTGTTACATGTATATGACAACTTTTTCACGTCTCCATTTTAGTATACAAGTGTTTTAGCAACCTGGAATTGCAAAAATACTTTTGTCCTCTGTCATTGCCTTTGTGAATGTGTCTCCTGGTGGGTTAGACATCATTTAAGCTTTTCAGAAGGAGAATTAGCACTCCAGGAAGTGATGTTCCTCACTGCTGAAGTGAGTGTATAATGTTCAGGACTGTTCTTTCACTAGTTCACAACACAGGTTCTAAATGGGAGCAAAAGTCTGTACTTAGGAACTAGCTTTCTCTCCTCTTCTGAATTGTACCTGAATATATTTGCCAAATATCTGCTGAGACATGGCAATGTCACTGCTTCTCAACAACATACCAAAATTTACCTAGTCCACTTTTGTTTGTTTGTTTGTTTGTTTGTTTTGGGTTTTGGCATTATTATTTTTATGATGGGGAATGCAAAGGTAAAATCCAAAAAAATTACTTTTGCTTCTTATGGCTGCAATTGCATCTAAAGGAAAACCCTCAGCTGTGTCTTGCTGCAGTTTTTCATTTTCCAGTGGATTTGTGACAACTTACCCCAGTGAAGGGCCTGCCCTTTCCTCCACAACTATCGAGTTACATTGACCAAGCATTCTGCATGCAACAGAAAGGTACAGCAAATTACAATTAGTAACATCAGCTGCATACCAGCTCTGAATAAAAGGCTTCAGTTATATTTTAATTACTTATCTACAGTGAAAAAGAAATGCAGTTAATCAGGTATTTTAGTACACCCATTAAGAAAATTATTGGCTGATGTAAAGATTGCTTATCCTGTTATGCAAGGGTTGAGTGTACTAATAACTCATGACACAAAGTACTAAAATTTTGTATTAAATCTGGAAAAATGATCCAAGAATCTGGAGAAAAGAACTAAAAAACCCCAAAAAACCAAACAAAACCTGAAATCAACTGAACAATCAAAACCCAACAGACTTACCCAATCTGACTTTGTACCTGCCTTGGGCTTGAGGTGGTCTCTTCCTAAAGCTTATATCATAAGCTAAGTGCAGTGGAGCTTAGGGAAGAGGTGCCTCTCTGTCTCTGCACCAGGGAAAAGGCATCCTTTGGGGTGTCAGGGCCTTGGTCACCTCCTTTTCGGTTGTCTCTGCCTTCAGGCAGACATCCCACTCTCCAGGCACTGTGGAAATGCTATTGACAGGGGGGTTCAAAGTCTGTTGTTTTGGGACACTTGGGTGGGAGTTTGTCATCACTGAGCAAATCAACTTTTCCTTGGTCCTGGTGTGCCTAACCCAGGCTTCCCCTGATTGCATTGTCTGTGGCTTTCTTGGTGAAGGGAAAATTGTTAGTGGGAAACTCGGCAGACAAAAGCTTTAAGCATTCCACAGTACAGGGTTTTATCACTTTTTTTGTGGGGTGATGAATGTAACATGAAGCGCAATTGCAGATCTTATTCTTCCATTCTCCATGGTTTTAGTTGTGTTTAACTTCTCGAGATGGAATCCCGTATGTTTCAGCATTTGGCTAAAGCCAGATCAATGAGACTCCTTTGACCTAGTTTTTGTGTTGGAAGGGAAGGGATGTATGCTTACAGGCATTTGTGACAGTGAATTTTCTCCTCAGTGTCTTCTCTGCCGTGTAAAAGCCCTCTGGCAGTGCTGCCAATTGCACGTTGTTGTTGAGTGGGCTGCTTTTGTGTGCACAACAGGTCTGAGAATGCAGGCCTGAAAACTCATCTCTGCAACTCAGCCTTTGAAAAACAGATAAAATTCTGTGTGACTGTGCAGTGGGTTGATGTATTGTGTGATAACACATTGTAAGATACACAGTTTTTACCAGCTTACAACTTGAGAGCAACTTCTGGAGTTCAGTTTTTAAGCCTCTAGGAGGGTTTTGCAATAGCTTTTTATTTTTTATTTCTCTTAGGGGGGGCATTAAGGCATTTCAGCTATGATAGGACTGAATTTCATGCTCCTCTAGTATCAGACATTACTACCTAAAATAGATCCAGCTCACTGTGGGCTGAGCCAGTTTCCCTTATGCAGCAGTGGACAGCAGCTCACCAGGAGAAGGGTAGTGCAGGGGCACACCCGAGCTGCTCAGGAAAAATCCATGCACACAGCCCTCTGCAGATGAAAGTTAGGGATTGCAGGTGAAATGTAGAGATTAATCACCAGAAGGATCAGTTGATAACATTTAATAGCAATTCTGGTAGGGTCTGTGTCAGAGAAAGACCTATGCTTTTGGCTAGCCTTTCCTGATGAGGTGTTTTTAGCCAGAGCAGTCTCTGATAAGATTTTGAGTTGTTCTTTCAGGTTTTTCCCTTAAATAATTCACAGTCATCATAGAATGGCTTCTATTGGAAAGGACTTTAAAGGTCATCACGTTCCAACCCCTTGCTGTGGGCAGGGACACCTTACACCAGGTCAGGCTCTCAGTGCCCCATCCAACTCAGCCTTGAGCACTGTCAGTCTTTTGTCACATGAGAGGTGCTTCATCCCTCTGATCACCTTGGTGGCCTCCACCAGACATGCTCCAGCAGGTCCATGTCCTTCCTGTGCTGGGAACCCCAGAGCTGGATGCAGCACTGCAGGTGGGATGTCAGGAACAGAGGGACAGAAGGAGTAGAGGGGCAGAACCTCCTCCCTTGCCCTGCTGGCCACGCTGCTATGTTGGACATGTTTGGCTTTCTGGGCTGTGAGCACACATTGCCAGAGGTTCCAGGTGCTGACAAAACTTGATACAACAGGATGTCCCCAGAGCAGGCTGTCAGATGGTTGATGTCAGAGCTGCCACCATTCCATGCACCTCAGCAGAGCTTGAGTAATTTCTGCAGAGGGAGGCTTTGCCGTACTTCTGTGGGTGTTGCTTTAGGGGAAGGTGTCCTGCACACCCTGTGCTAAGCAGGGGTGGCTGTACCTGCTGTCCTCACAGGAGAGAGCTGCTCCATTCCCCTGGATACACTGTCACCTAACAAACATGGATCATTTTCAGCACTGGGTCCAAACTGGTTGCAGTAAAGAGAGCAAGCTGGAGATAAGTGGCGTTACTTTCCATGTGCAGGGATGGAAGCACAGCATCCTCCAGCTTGTGCTAACCTGTCTGGATGAAATGAGTTAGAAATGAGACATGAATGTGGATGTGGGCACAGCCTGGTAGTTTTGACATCCATATCCAACTCACAAAATGTATTGACTTTGGAGACATTGAGAGAATTCCACTCTGACTTTTAGTGTGTCTCAAAATTCTACTGCTTTCTTTTCCCCTTTCAGAATGTTCTGTGTATTGTCAGATACAGATATGAGAAAGCTGGATGTGGTCTGTGGGGAAGGTGGGGAGGAGAAGAGAGAAGATAAAAGTGAAGTTAGAGACATTTCAGAGCTGAGCACTACTGAATGTATTTAAACCCTGAGCAAATAACTGATGAAAAAAAGGTATTGTTTTTATTCATCTTACAGGGGACTAAAATATCTGAGTATTTTTAATGCAGATTTTTTTTTTTTTTAAATTGCTGAGTCTGTGGAACTGCCACGAAATTAACTCCTTAACCCACTGAAAATGGCACAGCATTTCCAGTATATTCTGTGGAAGCTGGATAAAGGTAGAGGTTTTGCACCTGGTAGAATTTATCCAGAATCAGAGCAGTGTGTGGCAAGCAGTTAAAGATGATCCATCTGTTTCTACTGATTTCAGGATGACCACTAGCCCAGTGTTGCACATGAAGCATCGTTCCTCACTGGGCAAATAGATCCTCCTCTTCAGTGGGCATTTTTCCTCTAAAACAGATCCAGCCACAGCTTCTCGTCAGGTGAAGACTGGGAAGGATGATAAGTGCTGCCCTAAAGCTTTTGCATTCCAGCCTTTTTCCAGTAGTACAAGCTGGAGTAGGAATAGCACCCAGGCTTGTGACTGAATGTGGCCAGGGGTGTGCTGGGAGCTCCTGGCAGTCGCTGCCAGTGCTGAGGAGCACGTAGCGATACCAGAGGTACCCAAGGAGTGCACATGGAAAGATATGACTATTAAAAGAAAAAGGAATGTAGCTATAAACCTACACTGTGAAGAAATTATTGTAGAAAGATTGTATCTCATTTAATTATATGTCCTTGGATGAAAATGTATTAAAACAAATGTAACTCTCAATAGTTGAGAGTCAAGCTGCAAATATGAATGAATATCCTCATTACTGTAGACAATTACATCTAATAATCTAAAGTTCCAGGTGTGAATTTACTACAAATTTTTTCTGTACAAATGCATAAAAGGGTTTCATTTGTTATTAGATGGAATTTACCTAGTTTTCAATCCAACAGATATGACTTTTGCTTCTCTAGTCTCTATCAAAGATCAAAGCACCATTTCTGTAGGTGCTAAAGAGGTTGCTAAGAAGAGTATTGCAGAGGCCTTACAATACAAAGGTGGTGGTTGCAAAGGAAGGATAGCTCATTCTTTCCTCTCCCCCATTAAAACCCCAGCCAAGACAATGTTTTATGGATAGGCAACTTAAGAGGCACAAACAAATTGCCTGTGCCAGTGCTGATGCCTTCATTGCTGTGAAATGGAGTGGAAGAATAACTGATTTAAATCCAATTATGCTTCTGGAGTTGGCTTCAAGTCCCTGCTGCATGGTGGAGTACCAGGGGTTTCACACTGACTTTCCATATCACACTATCTGAATCGTGGTTTCCTGCTTTTGTCAAATGAACCTGCCTCTTGCCTTTGGGAGTCTCGCAGGAGTTTTTAGTTAAAGGGCTACATTCACTCAAAGGCTATGAATGAGTCTGAAAGGAGTTAGGTTTGGAGTAGGCAGCTAAACTCAAGTAGAATTGAAATAAGCATTCCAGTAACAGAGTTGGTCTCTGAAACACAGTGTGCCTGGCACCAAGAAGACCAGCTGTGACACTGCTTCTAATTCTTCACACTGCCCTTTTGACATGTAACTTTTTCTGTATCAGTCTTTGAGGATGGAAAAACAAAGCCTTGTCGTGAAGGTGACTGCACAACCACAGTGAGCCATGGTTTCAGCATGCTCCTGGCTGGCTCAACGAAGGGAGAAAACCTTCAAGTAATGTTTGCTGCTGTGGTTGGTGACATTATCAAATTTCCCAGTGCAAATACCTTTGAGAGGAGCAAGCCTTCAGTTTTTCTTCTTAGGATCACTTAATGAGTCATTATTTACTTTTGTCACATAGCAATACAGGACTTGATTTCTGGGAAAAAAACTGTAACTCTGCCAAGGTTGTTGCTGAATAGAAGCAGCATATTTACCATAACAAAGTTTAAGCTCATCACATGGGAAGTTTCCAGATATAACTTTCATTGTGGTTTCATATTTTCCACTACGTTCCTGAGGGACAGCAGCTCCTTTCAGATAAGGTCTGCTCAGTAATGATCTTGAAAGCTGTTTCTACTTGGAAAGGAGAACACCTACGAACACCATAGGAAAAGTACCATAAAAAGTCAGGATGCAAACCTGGGAGCACTTCAGTTTGGGTTATGACAGCAGGAATTTTAGGATGCAGAGTATATGGGGAGCTTGTGCACTGGTGCCCTCCTGCCACCAGGCTGGGACAGGGTGTACTCCCAGAGTGTGGCCTCGGGCTTTAGTTTCACTACAACCCTTTAAGCCAAGTAGTTTCAAAGGTCTGCACTGGCTGGTGTCCTGACAGGGTTTGGAGAACCCTGAGGAAAGAGACTCACTTTTGCTTGCTGTAATCTTCACTCATCTGTTTCCCGCACAGAGTGGGGTTTGTTTGGGGTTTTTTTAATGCTAATTGATAAAGCATATGGGCTAACCAAGTTTATAGGGTGAGTTCCAGTTTAACAGGAGTAAAGTGGATCACATTGTGCCCAGCCAAGCCCTGGAGTGATGGGGATCAAATGTTCCTGTTGTCTTAGTCACACCATGAAGGAGTAATTTCTAATGCTCAGAAGGTGTCCTTGCAAGCCTGCAGTGCCAGAGCCGTAGGAGAAACAGGCAAAGGAAGAAGTGTTATGTTTTCTCCAGATTAGCCTGACCAGTTTACTATAGTGGTTTAGGAAGAAGCAAGGAGCAACTTTTGCCACTGGGATAGTACGTGAGGTTTGCTGCTGTACCCTGCTTGCCATGCACTCGTTAGGAACTGCACATGTACAAACCTGAGGTTCTGCACGACTGCAGTGCCAGGCTATAAATACAGGCAGCTTCAGCAGAGCTGATGTGATTTATGCCAGTTGGGGACCTGGTCCAGGGGCCAGGCTAAAACACTGATACAAGGAAGTCTCTTTGACTTTCATTTTCAAATACTCTAATTTCAACAGCTCTGCATTCATGTTAGGGTTGCCTCTATCTTCCTCCCTCCATCCTCTCCTGCTGGTCCTGTACATTTTTGTTTGACCTTTACATTGTATCAAATGGGATCAAAGCAGAGGTTTTGGGGTTTGGTTTGGTAGGTTTTCTTGATATTTGTTTGTTCAGGATCTGCTGCTTTTGTTTTTTTGGGTTTTTTTTTGTCCCTGACTACCTTTTGAGTGTCTACTCCAGTGGAGACCTTATAAGAACTTCTTACAAGAAGTTTTGGCTTGACCACTGAGGTGTGAACTGACAGTAGTCTGTTCTTAGGATGTCTTTCTCTTTAGACTAGTCTCTCAAGACTATGAGAAACTTGCAGCAGCTTTCTTTAAAATAGAACTCACTGAGCAGTCTGCAGTCTTGTATGCGTGTGTCCCCAGTTCTTGGACTGCTTGGTTGCAAGCTGGGGCTCACCCATGCCCTATCTCTATCATCTTTTATCATTAGGACTGTACAAAATCTTAGATTAAAAATACAGAGCAAGAATCACTTTTCACAAAGGGAAACTGCTGAAATTTGCAAACAGAAAAGGGAGGAAGCAACTTTGATTTCTGTTATGCTTAAAAGGATGCTTCTCAGCCAAAGACTACAATTCCCAAATGTCATCATGAAATCTTGACAATTTGCCCAAACACCATTTTCATTCAGGAAGTTTGTGATTAATAGAATTAAGCTCTAATCATGCAAAGCATAGGGAAGTATGTGAGAATACCCACCTTTTACAGCATGGCATTTGTTGGCACTCTCAGCTTGGTTGCAGCAGACAAGATTAAAGGATTAGTAAGCAAGCCAGATACTGAACTGCTGCTGCTGAAGTTGTATTTTGCCAGTATATTTATTACAGAGGATTTTTAAAGCCTTCAGAACAATGTCCTGTATCCTTATTTCTATGTTAGCTTGTAACAGTGTATCTTTAATGAAGTGGAGAGCTTATTCGTAAGGTAAGCATGAGGTGTCCGAGTCAGTTTGGCCCATTCCTTTGGCTGTCTGTATAGCTTTGGGGTTTTTATTTTCTTTTTTGTTCTATGAAGTCTTCTGTGAAAGAGAAGCAGATTTTTGACAATGTTGACACAAGCAGGGAAACCCATGCTGAGGTCTGGTCTTACACTGAGACAAGAGGAAACTTTAGTCTCCTTTGGAGGATGCTGGCCATACCTGATACTGCCTGCCAGCCAGCCAATTTATTTTCTGGAAGATGTTCCAGAACAAAGCCCTAAGGCCTGTTCTCCAAATCCCTGCTTAATCACAGAATAGGCTGAGTTGGAAGGGACCCATCAGGATTAAGTCCAACCCCTGACCTTGCACAGAACACCCCAAGAATTGCACTGTGTGCCTGAGGGAATCATCCAAACACTTTTTAATTCTCCTTGTGTCAGAATATATTGTAATGGCTTCACTTAACCAACTGAGGATTGCAGCATTTTTTTTAAAATTAGCAATATGAATGTAAGGAATTGAATGTTAAGCTACTGACTTTCTTTTTTTCTGTGTAATGTTACACTTGGTAGGATGCTTTTCCACAATCCTCAGCTTGGGCCGTTGATTTTTCACAGCTCCCGGCTGGTAGGAAATGCTCCCGATGTATTGAGGTAGAAGGAAAGTAGGTTGGAGCAGGAGCCAGGCAAAACGGAAATCCAGGGAAACTGCTCCATCAAGTGTTGAAAGGTAAAACTGGCACTGCAGGAGGCTAAAAATACAGGTCTGCCTTGGGCCAGAAGCAAGGTGATCTACACGTGTCCAGTACAGACCAAATATGAAAAATCTCTACTGAGCTTCAAAGGGCCAGATTCCCCTCTGAGCTGCACAACCGGGGCATTCATTTTAATTTGGTGTTTAATCCCTTAAAAATATCCACTGCAGTGACCAGCTAAAAGCTGATCTTTTTTTTTTTTTCTTCTCCAACAGTTCTGATAAAAGCAAATGTTTTGCATATATGCACATCAAATGCATGCTCCAAAAGTAAAGTTTTACTTGCTTTCCTTTGAAATGGAACAATAATTGTTGAAAGATTTTTTGGGAGAGAAAACTAAGCATTTGTTTTATCTTGCATTTTAAGAGTGTATTTAATTATTCTGTTAAATGCTGATAGATATAAAGGCTGGTCTGCATGTACAAATGTCACAGAAATAATTTTTAGGCTTAGATATTTAGGCTTTCTTACATTCACGGTGAAATTCGAACCCTTATGACCTGAAATTTTTCCTTTATTTTACTTTCTCATTTAGGATATCTGCTCTGCTTGCTGCTTAGACAAAGTTTACCATCTACAAGTAGACTTTGATTTTTATGCTATTTTTTTCCCAAAATGTGTCCACTCTTACACAGCCACTTGAATCAAATGAGGTAAATTTCAGTCAGTTTTTAGCTTCTAGGGCCTTCTGTGGAGAAACTACACTGAATTTTTATTGAAACTTCATAAGAGAATAAGAAATTTATTAAAATCTTAGTTGGAAATTCCAGCTAGGAAGTGAACAGGATTGATGTAGTGTAACCTGATTTTCAATCAAATGCTGTGCTATGAAGAATTTAATTTTTGTAAAAAGAGGTAAGAGCTTTTAAATGTCGGTTCTTCAAAATGTCATTGCTGTTTAGATTTAAAAGCTTTCTGGTAGTGTTTTTTGGGGTTTTTTGGGTTTTTTGTTTGTTTGTTTGTTTGATTTTTTTTTTTGTTTGAGTGACAGAAAATTCTTTCTTCTACTATTTTTGCTTAAAGCTATTGAGCTTTTCCCTGTTTCTGCCTCTTCCCTAGGAGCTGTCCCAGGATTTGTTTTGTCTTTTCTTGACTGGTACCTTCAGGAACCTCAAATCTTTATAGAGTCATGTAGTCATTTAGATTGGAAAAGACCTTAAAGATCATAAAGTCCAAACATAACTGTTCTGATATATTGCATCCATCCCCAAATGTTGAATGAGGTTGGGGGAGTATACAAAAGCTAAAAATTTCCTTGAAAGCCTCAGACAGGTGCCTAATATTCACAAGCAGGTACAGCTCAGGGTATGCTCACTCCTGCACCCTGTAAGCAAATAACTATCAATAATATATTCTATAAAATATAGGATTTCTATTAAAATATTGTCAAATCCCACCTTTTTTGTAAATGTGAGTTAAAAACACAGTATAAAAGCAACCCAATAAGAGCAGCACTTTGAGTTTCTGTACCTGTTTAAAAAAATGTATATGTTTACCAGTACATAAAAACTTCCCTGAATTTTGAGTTGGTGAGAAGATGATTAGTTTATAGAGAAATAAATAACAACCACCCCTAACTTGTTTCAGAAAAGACATGGAGGGGGAGTTACTAGCTTGATAGGTACTGAAGTACTTAGTAGGTACTGAAGCAGTACCTACTGCCCTCAGTGGGGTGCAAAAAATGTACATTGGATGGCTTCAGGTGCCTCCCAGAATTGTTTGGGTTTGTGTTGAATTTGTCAGCATGGCTGAAAACCAGACTGAAGGGGAGAGTGGTAATTTCTGGGGGACCTGTCAGCAGAGAATAAAGAAAAGGATGGTGAGTCAGTGCAGAGCGATACTGTTTTTCATCTAAAATCCCAAAAAACCCCTCCACTACTATGCAGAACAACAGGTGTAACCACAAGCTTTCCTAGCTCCCTCCCCCAGCCCCAGTTAATTTAGGTTTCTAAGCCTATGGAATGAGTACAACATGATGGAGCCAAGATTTATGAAAAAATACCCATGTTAATATAGGCTGTAAAATAAACGCAAAAAAAGCTGAAGTAAAACAGCTTTTATTCACATGAAAAAATAAACCTGCTAGCTCTGATAATCAATTAAATTATTATAGAATCAAGCAATCACAGATGTAGAAGCTTATCCTCCTTAAAGTCATTATAAATCACATCCTTTCCTAAATCTTTCTATTCCCTTTTATTGCTTACATTATAATCCCTGTCCGGGTATCATTTTCATTGCTAAACACACTGTTTGCCAGTCAGTTTATTAAGGTTTGTCTTGATAGTGCCAAAACAAATGCTCCTTTTCAAAGATAAAAGGAAGGCTAATATTAAAACAATAATTTCACCTCTTTGCTGGCAGAGCCTACTTATTGAAGAAATTGGCACATGGGATCTCTGAGGTGACAGCGAATTAGTGTGTCAATAGGAGCCTGCTTTGAAGTTGACCCACAGTGTTCTTGGTCGTGCTGGGTATACCCTGTCTCTTGCACTAGGATTTGGGGAAAGAGAACTGTTTGGGGTGGGAAGCAGCCAGCAGTGAAAGTGTTCTTCACTGGTTTTAATAGAATAAAAGGTTTAGTGAAAAAAAGGATGCGACACATAGTAGACACAAAAAATAAAAGCAGAAAAATTATAGACTTGAGGCTGTAGTGACAGGAGAAGGGCTAACGACTTCAGCTGAAAGAGAGCAGGCTTAGTTTAGATACAAGAAAGAAATTCCTTGCTGTGAGAGTGGTGAGACAGTGCCCAGAGAAGCTGGCTGAGGGTGCCCCATCCCTGGAAGTGCTCAAGGTCAGGTTGGATGAGGCTCTGAGAAATCTGGTCTAGTGGAAGGTGTCTCTTCCCACAACAGGGCTTTGGAGCTACATGATCTTTAAGGTCCCTTCCAAACCAGGCCATGACTGGACTGCAAAGAGGCATTAAGGAGAATGTCTTAATTAATTAATGCCTTAATTAAAGGGAAGCAAACACTTGTATTACACCCAAAACTGCCATAATTTCAATTGAAACCTGGGGGAAGCACGAGCCTAACAGCTTAACAATCCTTCTGACTTATATGCAAAAGCTACTTCAAACTAGAAGCAGAGCTCCTAAAAACATGACTTAAACCCAAGCCTGAGAACAGATGAGATGTAAATTAAATGTGTTCTGTTTTTCTGTGGTTTAGCTGGTGGCAGGTAGATCCAGAGCCAAGGAAAACTGAAAAGCCACACTAGGCCTCAGGGGTCTGAGCGCTGGGAGACAGAAGCTGCTGGTAAATGGAAGGCTGTTAAGCCCTGAGCGCTCAATACCATTTCAGCTTGAAATGCTCAAATTTCATGAGAACTTGATGAAATAAAATCTAACTAATGCATCATCCAAATATGTATTTTATGTATACAATATGTGTGTATATACAAAGGAACCTGAGGAAATGTCATGAAATGGTCAGGGAATGTTCAGGCAGGATATCAGGAACAGGTTCTTCATCCTGAGGGTGTTTGGGCAGTGGGACAGGCTCCCCAGGGAAGTCGTCACAGCACTAGCCTGACAGAGTTCAAGAAGCATTTGGACAATGTTCTGGGACACATGGTGGGATTCTCAGGGTGTCCTGACCAGGGCCAAGAGTTGGACATGATGATTCTGCTGGGTCCCTTCCAACTCAGCAAATTCTGTGTTTCTATAAATTGATTGCAACAAGGACAAGACAAGCAATGTTCCCCTTTTTGCATGGATAAGACTATTTAAAATAAGAAGGCTGTCTCATCTCTAGTTGACCAAAACATTAGGAATAACAGTACTTGAGATAAAGAAACAGGTCAAGATGAGGTAGCATGGGGGCAACACTTAAAGATAAAGAAAAATCTTATCTTTCAGATAAGAACAGTCAAGTGTCTTCCTTTGGAGATGCTTTTTGCTTCACATTAAATAGGAAATTGTATGTTCTTTGATGTTCCAAACTTCCTTTAAAGATGAAGCCAGAAAAATGATTGATTGTTCAAGGGTTTGTCCCTGGAATTGTAAAAGTGGCCTCAGTGGTGTTTTGTCTATAGATACAGGCTAGTATTAAATTTCCACTACAGGCTGGAAATCTGGACATGGAGAGATGGATCTCCATATCACCAAAGAGATTTACAGTAGATCAGAGAAAGGAAAACTTTAAAAGTGGAGTGAAAATGTTGAGGTTAGTGTTTGTATTAATGTAACTGTACTGACTTTGGTGTATTTCTTTCAAATTTTTCTCTTAAGGTTAAGATGTCTGTTGGGGTTTATCTCTGGAGAATTACCAACTTAGCTGAGGGGGAAAACATCTTTAATTAAGAAATATCTTCTTTTTCTTGTGATGGAAAGTGAAATATAAGAATTAACATTAGATCTGAAAACCCAGGTTTGCAGTATGGAGCTTGGAGAATAATGTGTGATCCTGACACACATTATGGAATTTCTTCATGGGTTGTCTGGCATTGGAATGGACTCTCCAGGTAGGTGGTGGAATCACCATCCCTGGAGGTGTTCAATGCCACTGGATGTGGCATTTAGTGTCTAGTTGACAAGGTGGTGATGAGTCAAAGGTTGGACTTCATTATCTTAGGGGTCTTTTCCAACCTAAATGGTTCTGTGATCCCTGGGACACTCATCCCAGTGTCCCCAGGCATTCTTCTGCTTTGTAAAAGTCACCCAGTGATGAGACATTCCAAACTCTGTAGAGGTAGATGTATGAGAGTTCATGTCTTTTTGAGTCTTTATCGCATTGGTTACATTAAAAAATCTCATTTTTAAAGAAATGTGACTGGCAGAAAGAATTTTTTTGGATTCCTCATCAGTTAATTGGTGTGGAGTTTTATTTTGTGACTGCTAAAGATTAGTAAGGCAGGACCAGAGTTTCCCTGAGACACTGGATAGGTGTTCCTGGCAGTCCTCTTTATGAAATCCTGTTTTTATTAAATTCCTGGTCTCTGAATGTAACAACGTCCTATGTCAAAGTTGATGGGACTCCAACATCTTCTAACTACAACCTTACCTCAAGATAGTAGGTGAGCTATAAATTCTCAGCTTCTTCAGGACTAAGATTAATTGACTGTGACGTTTCATTTGAAAAGATTTTACTTTTAGTCACAATTTTCCCTCCCTACATGAAGACTCAAGCATCTTGGTGCCCCATCCATTTAACGGAGCCATTGGACATTCAGGGATATTGAAAGCCGTTCCTAAGCTTCTTCAAGTGAGTAATTTCAAATTCACAATGCAATAAGTCTTTCCTAGAATATATATAGACCACTGTAAAGAAGCAAGGGAGCAACCAGTTCTTTTTCTTGAAAATGCTAACAATGAACTTGCTTAGCTGAATTTCTGGAGAAAATAGAAATTAAATTTTTAACATTCTCTTGACTTGGGAAGTGTTAAGTTTTCCGCCTTTAAATGCATCACTCTGCTGTAGAAGGAAGGATATCTGAGTTGATAACTCAGTTTGGGATGTTCATGGCAGAGAAGAGTTGGTCTGGTGATGAGCACCACGTGCTCAGTACTGAAAATGCTGCTCGACATTTTCCTGGCATGCACACACTGAACAGAAAGATATTTTGACATTTTTAATGTGATATGAAAGGATATGGATATCCTCTTGTGAAATACAATGAACTTACGTGTTTTATGTCACTCTGCTTTGAGACAGCTGGAGCTGAAAATGGGCTGTAACTATAAACACCATTAGTCCTTTTTTTTTTTTTTCATCTGTGTGGAGCACAGCCACCCCTACTCCTGTGCTTTCAGACCTATAAAGATGACAATTTGCCTGCCCCACCTGCACTCTATAGGAGCATTGAAAGGCATGCTCAGGTAAACTGAAACACTGGTGGCTGGGCTTTTGTTGTGCTAATATTTCTTGGCTGTGCAAAGAAAATGAATGTTAATTACTGCTTGTGCCCTAAGATTTTTATGAAAAGGTTATAAGAGATCCTTCAATTTGTGGGAAGGAGGATGACCAGTGTGGTGAGGGGTCCAAGCTGGACATGTGCAATGTGGTGGAGCAGTTTCCTGGGTGACCATCACATCAGCAGTGAAGGCTGTTGCCTCAACCTGGCCACTATCTGCAAAGCCAGTGCTGGAGAACACCATCATGGCCAGCAGGAGGGTGCTGCAGCCCTCCAGCAGGTTTTTGAGAGCTGCTGGGAGAACCAATGGCTGCTGGAGGGTGTTCAACACAAGTGCACTGCGCCCAGATGAACTGCCCAGCACAGCAGCTACTTAAAGCACTCCCCAAACTCCCCCAAAAGCAGTTTCTAAAAGCCTTTTGCAGGCATTAGTGCTGTCCCCTGTGCTGCAAGCTGCCTGCAATGAGCATGTCCACATCTCTGCAATGTGCTCACATTTCAAAGGCAGTGCTCCTAACCAGCTGCATCTCAAGAAATTGAGCAATTTTAGAAATTTTTTGGTGGGTTTTTATTTTTTTTTGATTTTTTTTTTTAAGATACCATGCCAAGTCTTTTGAAATGAAAGCTGGGGCAGGCCTAGTGGAGATTAATGTAGGAAAAATGCTGCTGGCTTGATAAGCCACAGATGTCTGTGAGATTTGTGGACGTTGCTGACAGATCGTGATGGTTTGCAGCTTGCGAGGTCCCCGGCTCCAGGACCGATGTGCTGAATCCATGGCTGGAGGTGCAGGGCAGGGCTTGGCCCAGTGTGGTGCTCCAGGGCTTGAGAAGGCCTGGAAGAAAATCTGGTCTGAACCCACTCTGTCATTGTGGAGTTATCTTAAGTGCTGCACCTATTTATGCAAAATAATGACCTTTTTTAAAAATGATGTCAGTATTGGCAACTGTTTTTATAATACTGTAACGGGGAGACAAAAGTTGATGAAACTCTGTGAAAGCATAATATGGTGATGGAAACTCAGGTTATTGCACCAACCTTGGGAAATTGAAAAGGTGACTTATGTTGGTGGAATCATTCCTACTGGGTGGACAGGAGCTGGACTTCTGTTAGCTCTGCATACTCAATAAAAACTATGCAACTTTTTTCAGGTAAGGTACTTTTTCATTACCTTAAAATATCTTTGTGAGCCCCGATGTTTATATGCAACTTGATACCAATTCTTTCCACGTCTGGATAACAGGAATTGGTACAATCCTTGTCCAAAAAGTCTCAGGAAAATGCAGAAAATTGCTTTGCCAAAATGTTACAAAAATATTTTTTTAGTTTTTGTGTTTTTTTCCTCAGAACAAGAAGAAGGTTTATGTAAAATTTTGATAAATGCTCGGCAAGGAAGTAAATTGCTAAATAGCAATTTAAATGCAAATTTATCTATAACAGGAATCTATGCATGTTCTTGTAAACAAATTAGCAAAGAACCAGGCCTTTCTTGTCATCTTTTTAATACTTTTTTCCTGCTGACAGCCTCTGTTGCTCACCCAGGCTGGTACCTTTAGCCCTGTGTCTAATCAACACCTCTTGCTTGGTAGAATTGAGAGACAGCTGGTATTCAGCATATATATTTTTATTGGAAAAACTTGTACATTGGTAACTCACATAAGCTGATTGAGGCAGAAAAGAAATAATTTCCATGAATGATAGAAAAACTTTTATTCCATATACCCCCAAAAGTAGCAATAGTTTTAGGGGAACTTGAAAGGAAAATCACAGAACAATTTGGGTTGGAAGGGACCTTAAAAATCATCTCATTCCAACCCCCTGGTCAGGAACACCTTCCACTAGACCAGGCTGCTCAAAGCCCTCTCCTGGCTGGTCTTGAACACTTCCAGGAATGGGGCACCCACAACTTCTCTGGGCAATGTCTTCCAGTATCTCACCACCCTCACAGTAAAGAGCTTCTTCCTAAAATCTGCCCTCTTTCAGTTTAAAAACATTCCCCTTTGTCTTGTCACTATTTCCCCATGTAACAGCTGCTCTTCCTTTCTTTCATAAGCTCCCTTTAAGTACTGGAAGGCCACAACGAGGTCTCCCTGGAGCTGTATCTTCTCCGGGCTGAACAGCTTCAGCCCAGTTTCATATCAGCAGTGCTCCAACCCTCTGGTCACCTTGGTGGCTCTCCTCTAGACATAACAGGTCCACCTCTTTCTCCAGGTGGGGTTGCAGGAGGGCAGAGTAGGGGGGCAGAATCCCCTGAGAGACTGAGAAGCCTGACTGCCAGTGAAGACTGAGGCAAAGAATTCATTGAGTACTCAGCCTTCCCCATATCTGCTGTCAGTATTTCTCTCTTCCCATCCTGTACACCCTCCTTAGCCTTTCCCTTCTGACCTACGTACTTATAGAATCCCTTCTTGTTACTCTTGGCAAGTCCTATTCCATCTCTGCCTTAGCTTTTCTGATCTTGTACCTACATGTCCAAACTATGGCTTCAGTTACCCAAAATATTTGTTATATAATGAGTATTTGAGGAAAAAAAATGAAAATTCTTTCATTTCAATTCCTCCATAAAATAAAAAGTTTCAAACATTTTCTTTGGAGTAGATGAACAGGATGGAAACTGGCTATGTTATATAGCATATTATATATTAAATGAGCTTGAGCCTCTAGATCTTTACAATATTCTGTGCTCACAGTTCGGGGTGAGAGGGTAGGGGGGTTAAAAAGTGCTATACATCATGCTTATCTGATATTTTTGCTTATGAACACAAAAAAAGCCTGGTGTAGCAATAATAAATACCTGCTGTCACCTACTGCCACCATGACATTAACAAAGGGAACTCTGATATCTGCATTTGCAAAGAGTGAACAGAGACAATGCTCAAGTGAGCCCCAGGGAATCATCTCTTGTCAGCTCTTCTGTTTGTGGCTTTTCAGTGCAAAGACATCTCCCCTTGTTCACGTTGTGGCACTTGTGGGGTTCTTGGTAAAGCTCCCACACCAAGTTACCATTTCAACTCCTCTATCCTTGGGTGGCATTTAGAACAGTATTCAGAACATTATTTTTCTTTACACGGGGGTCTAAATGCTTATCAACTGTGGATTGGTGTACACCTCTGCAGGGAAATCCATCACTGTAATAATGTAAATTCAGCACTAGGAATTCTGTGATGTGCAGCAGAGTAAAAATGTTTCCCCCCCAAATTGGGATGGGAATGTGCCTCCCAGTCTCCAGGCAAGGTTTCTTTTAGGTAGCTCATCTGTTGTGCCCAGTCAACCTGAAGTGGGGATGATTTCAGCATTGTTCAAGACTTCATTGTGTGAGTCTGTAGGGTAAGATATAAGCACACTTTGATGAGGATTTAGAAAACTAGATTTCCCACAGACTGCTGTGCTGGAGCTGAACTATCACTTCTGAGTAGTTATTAGAGCCTTGAATCTTATTTTCATGCTCTTAATGGTTATCTTATGTAAATCCATTATATTTGGGGTGGAATGGGTCTCTAATCTGAAAATGTCTTAACACAGCAGCTCTCTGAATAAAATTGCTTGTGAAGAGTCCTTTGTGGGAATAAGAATATGAAATTCACCATATAAAACTGGCAATGCTACATAAAACTTCTGCAGGACTGTGTATGTTAGGGGTTTGTTTTAGGTTTTTTTTAAGAATAAGGGAAAAGTGTAATTTATGCTGAGATAATTAGTGGTGTTTTACCACTGAAATGTACACCACTTAGAGGAGCCTTTCACACCTGCACAGGGTATGAAATTCCAAACAATTAAAACATTTAATGTTTTCTCCTGAAAAAAGTCTGTTGTGCATTAGCAAAAAAGCTTATTTTGAGACTTGTAAAAGATGTGATAAAACAATGTGTGATAAATGGAAAATGTGCTGTCAAAGATCTTGACACATTTTTTCATTCCTAAAAGTAGATATTGATAACTTTGTGAACTAGTGTCACTTGACAAGATTGATTTATTGCTGTATTCCATGAGAAAGGCTTTTGCTTTTCAAGAATTGTAACAGGGAACTATTTGGAGATTTTTGTTCTTCTAAAAACAAAAGTGTGGTGCCATTTGGTCTTTTGGCCAAGAACTGAAAACAAGTAGTAGAGGTTAAAAGTCATCTTAAAAGTGAACAACTTGTCTGTCTTTCTACTCATCTTCTATCTGAAAGGAACTCTAAAAGGGGGGATACCACACAAGTTTTTATATTAAATATTAGTTTATTGTGTCCTGGCCTTGCTGTGTAGGTGTTCACTCTGTATTTCTTCAAAGGGCAGGAAAACTGCAGTATATAGATCACTACATTTTTACACTTTGTGCATTCTATGAATGTCATCAGATTTTAAGTCATCACATGGAAAAAATTTTGTATGTACCCTGAGGAAGCAAATAACTAAAAAGAAGACTCCATCAGCTGACAGCTCCAAAATGCCATTCACGAGTGTTTGTGGCAGTATATTAAAATTATTTCTTTAGAAGAGAAATTTAAAATAAGTCATTTAACAGCAAAAGGGAA
Organism: Cyanistes caeruleus; assembly: GCF_971803275.1. NCBI lineage: Eukaryota > Metazoa > Chordata > Aves > Passeriformes > Paridae > Cyanistes > Cyanistes caeruleus. The sequence goes on from NC_141706.1 coordinate 20,107,172, forward strand.
AAAAATGCATTTGACTTCAGTTAATTAGTGTTCTCATGGTCATCTTTGTAGAGAAATGGTGGAAAAGTAAGAAAATGAAAGCTGAAATCCTCTGTATCCTTGGTGCAAAGCAGGAAGTGCCATCAGCACACCATGGGTGCTTGGTGCCATCCCTTTCCCAGTTCCCTATTTTTGGAAGGCTCTGTGGAAGGTCAGTGGGAAATATAACTCCTGGCTCCTAAGGCAAAAGCAGCCTGGATTATCATCCATGCGAAACGAAAGACAGGGTGCTAGCAGAGAGCAAATAGTTACTCCTGTTAGTATTTCCTATATTAATGCAAGCAGCTTAAATTTCAGTTGTTCTAAATTAGCAACTGAATTAAAAAAAATATTTAGCTGTATTTTGCTTCCCCTTAATAATTGTTCATTATTTCCATGTAATACTTGAAACCTAATCACCATTGCTGAGAAAATATTTCAGGAAACTATCTCGACAGAGCATTTTAATGTAAATATTCAGAGACAAACTTTTTGTCAGTTTGATAAGAATAATTCACATATCATACATTCATAATCATACACTGTTAATTTTTAATGTGCAGTTTCTGCATCTTTATTAAGAAGCCATAAACACTAACACTGATATTTCATGTTTTGTTACTAATAGCAATTGAAGGAAGAAATTGCAGGAAGCTCCAGCTCTCCAGCAAGCATGTTTGCATGAGCACAGCAGCACCAGGGAAGGGTTTTGGTTGTTGTGGCCAAGACTGTGGTTGCCAGCACATCCCTGGTTTGGAACTGTGGCTTTGTCCTTCTTGTGCCAGCCCGTGGCTGTGACTTTCTTGAGGAAATCTCAGTACAAGACTTCTCCAAGAACAGATGTGTTTGTCTTGTCTCTTGAAAAAATCTTTTAAATGTTAACTAAAATAATTAAATTTTAAAGTATATTTAGAAGCTGCATTTGAGATTCCAGTCCCTCAGAAGAGGAGAAGGCACCAATTTCACCGTTCAATGAATGCCATAAGCTGATTTATGTCTTCTTTTGACACTTGGTCATGTGGCAAAGGCAAAGGAGCAGCTGGAAATGGAACCAGTAAAAGTTAAAGAGGAGGAAATGCTATATTACAGAAGCAGAAGTATATTATTAGCTCCTGCACTCTGCTAGAGATGATGCTTGGGATGAGAGAAGCTCTTTGGGAGGCCAGACAAATTTCCCTGAGGCTTTCAGAACTGGTGTTTCCCAGTGGGAGTGATGCCTAGAGTCTGGACCAGACTGTGCCACACAAAAATGAGGGGCCACAGATGCAGAGAGATGCTGGACAATCACATAACTGAGTCCAACAATAGCAGCATATTCCTGCTAAGAGGGATTTTACTGTAATTGAGTGTGCTGAATAAAAAATAAAAAAGTCATGAGCTGAAGCAGTTTGGGGAATTAAAGCTGAAATTTCTTCTGAGTGTTGCATTGTCAAATTTGGAAGGACCAAGACAACCCTTCACTTTGCAGATGGTGAAGGGCAGACACTGACAAAAGCACCTGGATTGCCACGTCAGTAGCACATGGAAAATCATGGTTCTCTGCACGGGAAATGTGGGCCAGCCCCTCTCCTAACCTTACCAAGCTCACCCTTACAACCTTGAGTCTTGCTCAGACATCTCTCTGTGAGAAACTGTTCCAGACATGGATTGCTCTGACATTGCAACCTCCTTCTCCTATTTTGCCACCCATGTCCTAAGATAAACCATCAGCCCCTTGAGCGGGCTGGCATAGTGTGAGATGCTATAATGTGTATGAATTTAAATGTTTTTAAGGAGTGAAAAGGCAAAAGAAATTAACATTACTAATATTAAGCTTTAAAAAAAAAACCTCAAACAAAATGAAAACCCCACAACTACCCATCTCAACTTTCTTAAAACAGAAAGAATCACTTCATGTAGGAAACTACAGAAAAAGCATTTAAAAGGTAATTAGAAGGAAGAATTCTAACACTGAAAAGAAGTGCATGTGATAGTAAATGAGGCCAGTTCTGCATCAAGATGGGGTTTTTGTGACTCTTCATCATATTCCAGATGAAATTCCCCTTTCCTAAATACTGAGTTGAAGCATACTTACTTAAGGATACTGTTGACACTTGTGTAGTGGCTTTTTCTTTTTTATCAGCTAGAAGTATCCATGAACTGGAAAGCTTATCATTAATAATTAACGTAGCTTCTTCTGCCATTCATCTCTGTGCCTGCCAACCTGGATATATTAAATTTCTTGAGCTTTGCTTCCAGCTTAGTTTTGATAATCTCATATCCCCATTGCCATTATTTATATTGCCTTGATCCATCTTGCAAAATGATGTCAAGTTCTCATTTACAGCTATATCTACATCATCCTTGATTTATCTCCTATCTCTATCATATAACAATTCTTTTTATTTGCTTCTTTGTTCTTCTTCTCTTATTTGTACACAACAGTCTTGTTGCTGTTTGTTCTGAATGGCAATTCTTCGATTTGCAAAATAGCACTTGTTCAAGTTGCATTTAAGTTATATTCAAAAATAGAATTTTTTTTTAGTAGACAATGGGGTATTTTTCATATACCCTAAACTCTCTTCTAAATCCATTTTGCATTTTTTAAAATTGTGCATTTCTTTCATCTTAAGAAATTAGCTATGTTTAATTTATTTATTTTTTAAAAAACAATAAAAAGAAGAGGAAAAGCAACAGCTTCTAAACTGCGGATTGAAAATTAGCTTGTCCTTAGCAAGTGAGATAGTTTTGGCAGCAATCACACTAAACAGGGATTTTCCAATCTTGGCTGCTAACATGAGATTCCTCGTTTAGGATCACATTGCTTGTAGATTACAGAATTGGCCACAGAATAGACACAGTACTCAAATGACAGATTTGTCCAACCTGTGCTGTGTTACAGGAAACGGGGCCATGTTTTGTAAACCAGAGCTAATATTTTCCATCTGTAACCAAGTACAAGACTGATGAAGGACATAAAGAATATTCTGAAATGGAGAGCAACTGGAAGAAGAAATACCAAGTCTTTAAAAAGATGCAAAATAAATTTAATTTTTTTAAAAAAAAATTCATTTAAAAATTTAAAAAAATGCGAAAATGCATTTTTGTTTTTTTCTTTCTTATGATCTTGCAGCCTGAAAGTCCAACACATGAATACCCATCCCAAGAGCAGGGCTCCAAGTTACAGACCAGGAGCTGAGCTGCGGGGAGGTGATTGGACCAGCTCATCAGTGCTCCCAGGCTTTGCCTCATGGGCCCCTAATGCCCTTGGTCCCTGTGTGATGTGTTGCAGTGTCCCTAAGTGAGTTAGTGGCAGATGTCCTTACGTCTTTGGATAGATGCTGGCTTATGGGCCATTTAGTGTTCCTTGTTCCTTTTGAATATAAAGGTACCAATTTGAGATGCTTTTACAATTTGTCCTTGGTAGAGGACAGCTTTCGTGGCAGATGTTGTTGCACTTTCAAAATTGATTTAAAAAGAAGGGGAGGCTCTGTGTTGGGAACAGGGAACTCAGTGAAAAGCTCTGCTGAACTCATCCCGTGTGGACCAAGCAAGTGAGGGCAGGAATTCCCATTTTCAAGGCATATTTTAGAAGATGGGGCCAGAGGTGCCAGTGTGAGAGCTGTATAAGATTGAAAGAAAAAAATCTTATAATGGCTCTCAAATGATGATGGAGATGCTCACCAGGCTGGGACTTCCAGGCTGCTGAGGTGGTGTACCCACCAAACTGGGTTTGTGCAGAACAGATGGCCACAAAACTTTCATGGCTGTGGAAAAGGATTTCTGAAAGGGCAGAATTTGGCTCAAAGTATTTCTCCGAGGTTGTGGTGCCTGCAGCAGTCAGTGTTTTAACCACAGGGTGAAAAATGCTGCCTGTGTAAAGCAAATACTCCTCTGACCACTTGTATTCAATAGCAATGACTGCACAAAGCCTGTGACCAGCTAATTTTAGTGTGGGTTGGTTTGGGGTTTTTATCATAAAAACTGTCACCATATATAATATATATGGTAAACCATATATAATATATAATGTAAACCACACACACACTTCCACCCTCATTTCCTTCTGCTCAGAGTAGCACAAGGCTCATCTAGGACTGTAGGAAGGACATCTAGGACTGGTGGAAATGTATAAGTATTTTAAAGTGCTCCTAGAAAGTAGGTTTTAGGTATGAAGAGTAGGAAATCACTGGTGGGAAACAAATAAGTTATGGGTTTCAACACAAATGAGGTGGCAGAGGTGACTGTCTTTTACCAGACAATGGACCTGGCTGTAATTTTTTTATATTCATGGTGCATAGAAAGACAATTTATTTAACTTCTCAATGTTTATTAAACACAAATATACTTTACTTGAAAGTTCAGTATCAAATAGAATGATTTTCTCATGCTGAGCAACAAACATTTTTAGGAGAAAACAGATTGTAATGATGTTACAGCCCCAACCTACAGTAAGATATATAAGAGAAATATTGGTACCCTCTCAAATGGAAACAATACTGTTTCCATGGGCTGTTACTACAAAGACTCTCTTATCATACCTCAGGTAGTAAATGTTTATTAAAATAGTGCTGAAAAACATTGGAAAGTACAATTAGAAGGTGGTTCATCAAGGCGGAAAGGGTGCCCTCTTAAGATGACTGCTGTTTCAAGCTGGGAGTCTGTGCTGGCTTTATTGTAAATTAAGACTTTGAGCAATGGTCTGGGACATAATTGCATGTTTGTAACTATAATTTGAGTGTTGTAATACTAACAATTCAAATTAGCTTTAAAGAGAAGGTTTGAGGTGTCTAGTTGTGTGAACACTGGTACTGTTTTAATATAATACATCCTTTTATGAAGAAATAATCATTGATGCTTGTTAATTGCTTTTGCTAAGGTTAAGTCTAGAGTTCAAGGTTTGCTTGTCTGATTTGAGAAAAGGAGAAGCCTCATTATTAACAGCTCACATTAATTACAGGGAGATGGGACAGCAGAGCTGAGCATCATTTCCCATCTCTTCAGCCAAGAGGAACAGAAAGAGCAGCACTTTTGTGGCTGCTGTGTGGGGATGATACTAAGCTTGGAATTTAAGCACTTGTTTCAGATAGACATTAGTAAAACATCCTAAAGTTTGAAAAGCTACAGCTAGTGTTGGAATTGCTAAATGCTGCCTTATTCTTTAAAAATGGTCATGGACAATTGACTATCTCTCTTCACTTGGTAAGGACCCAGGGTGGTGTTTTTTCTGGATGCTCCAGATGAAGGCTAGTCCTAAGTCTGCTACATTATGCCAGTCTTGGTCAGTCAGTTTCAGGGCAGACAGTTGCTGTCCCATGCACAGGCTGCTCCCTTGTCTGCTGATGATTTTAGGATTAGTACCAAACCTGGGAAATAGAGGAGTTTCAGAAAAAAAGAGGTAGCTGAGGTAGTGTAACTCATGGACCTTTAAACATCTGCAGCTACAAGGTAAAGACCAGTTTTAGCAGACACATTTCTGCTCATCATTTGCCAGAAAGACACTTGCTGATTGTGACTAGATTCTGCTGATTCTAGCTTTGTTTATGAGTGGAATTGGAACTAGCTTTAAGGCTGTCAGCCGAAGGGTTCAAACATACATTTGTTGTGGAGGCATACCCCTTCATGGGTAGGATGAGGGCTGAGACCTGCAGGAACTTAAATTAGTTCTGTAAGGTTTAAAGCAGTGGTTAGTGCTGAGATGGAGGCTCTAGCTCAGGAAAGCTGAGGCTGTTGATTTGGTTCTTGGACCCTTGTACTTCAGATAAAGTTGGATGAGGAGAAGGAGAATGCTTTATCCCATCCGGCATTGGTCAGGGATAAAGCCGTCTTGCTAAACAGAGCCAGCCTTGCAGCTCCCACTAGCAGGACCCCACCTGGACCCTGGGGTCAGCTTGCCAGCTTTGGTTCCAGGAGGTGCCAGTCTGGATCTAGTGAAAGCTAAGGATGAAGGATGCAGATTTCTTTCTGCTCTTTGCTGGGATTGTGTTGCCTAGGGACTCATCCTGGGACAGTGCTTGCAGGTGCAATTAATACCAGATTAAGTAAAAGTATGGGATGGGACAAGAATAAATTAAATACCTTATTTGCTCAATTCTTCACATTTTTGGTAAACTGACTTTTCTGCTTGTGTTCTGCTCACTCAGAAGCTCCTTTTGTGGGTGATGAGTGAATCTCTGTGCATAGCTCTAACCCTTTACATTTCCTTTCAATGCTAAATTGTTATTTATAGAAAGGAGTTTTACAAAGGCTGTGGAATTATTGGCTGTATGTTTTAAAAAGCAAGCCAGATGAGGAACGAAAATAATTTGGATTCAAATTCTTTTAAGTCCAAGCTGTGCATTTACTCTGCTGCTATTCATGGGATCCACTAAAAAAACTGCATTACAGTCTTAGATTTTTTCAATTCTTCTTTTGCTTTGCAAAATTTGGAACTTCAAATTAAACCCTGGGAAAATAATCATTTGGTCTGGCTGAACATTTGATAAGCAGACATGGAAGAAGCTGGTGCATAAACTGTTTATTGTTGCCATGTGGGGACACAAGCAGGAGGAATATATGGAGCAAAGTGGGACTGTGGTGTTTCTCTTTGGGGAAATCTGTTGTTTTGCAAAAGATTTCTATGAATTAGGGAATAACCTGGGATGCCCTAGAGACATACCTGGGCACCAAGTCAGAGTCATGCACAAACACATGGCAAAGAACCAACTTTCACTTGGCCCTGACCATTTGCTTTTCCATTTGCACAGCAAGATGGGTTGGTCAACCACACAGGCAAAGCAAGAGGCTGCCACCTCCCTGTGGCACAACCACAAGCTTGTGAGGCAAGGAAAGTCTTTGACACAGCAGTGAGAACAGCCAAAGCCAGATGGGACTGCAAGCTGCTGGGAAAACATTAAGGAAGGATGTGGGGAAAGCTGCAGTACTTGTAAATATTATTATCTGCATGGAGTTCAGCATGCCTTGGTGTTGTGAAAAGCTTTGGCAGTGCTTTGCAGCGAATTACGTCTGCAGTGAAATGTGAGCAGATGAAAACTGGAAGCAATCATGCTAAACACTCCTGAGGCTTTACCCTTCCAAATGTTTATGTTTATGTGGCTCCTGTTTTGATCACCTGCTTGCAGCTGAGTATTTTCCCTTTCCTCCTTGGATTTTAAGGGAGCAGAAGACTAATAAAGGGCAGGAGTTCTCTTCCTCCTCTCTTCTCATACCCTGCTTGGAAGATGAGTGAAATGTCCTGGCAAGCAGATCTGAGGCAGGTCCCTAAGCTTTTGGGAGACCTAATGAGGGTCTCTGTGTTGTGTGTGCAGTACTCTCAGGGGGCTTGTCAGACTAGAAATGAGAGTTTTGGTGTTGTTAAATGTGAGGGAAAAAAAATATTTCCTGTCTTCATGAACACCAAACTGGCTCAGCCCTGCACGTTATGCTGGCCTGTGCTCAGGTCCTTGGTGAGCCTGGGCTTTCCCAGTCCATCCCTCATGCTCCAACACATTTTCTGTGCAGCTGGACAGCCTGGGGCTCATGTGTTAAAACAGAAGGTGCTGGGATGCTCTTCCCCTCCCTGGTACACACCATCCACACTTTCCTCACCACAGGGGAGGCTCCTGGAGGCTGACATTTCATATCACCACGTTGCCATGCCTGTCTCTGACAAGGAGAAAATTTTAGTCGCTCGCCTCATTGGGTTGCAAACCTTTATGAACACCGCAACTAATAGCCCCGGTAAGTAGAAGATTAATTTCTATACCACCTGGCAGCAAGCTGTGGATTAAGCTGCTGTCCCTCGTGTGGGTTTAATGTTGGAGGAATGGGGCACTCGAGCACCCAGACAATCAGCCTCTTGTTTAAACAATGAGCTTCTCGGTCTTGTTAGCCAGCACTCTTAAATTTTCATTTTATTCTGGTATGCAGGCTTGTGTGATGTGGAGAATTGCTTCAGCACAGAGACTGCAAACCTGTTCAATTAAAGGAAATGCTCAGATCCAGCTGTTGGAGTCCCATGACTGCCAATACTCCTCACAGAGTAAGTAAGCCCAACACACTCTGCCCTTGGAACAGATACGACAATTTGCTCCTTAATTCTCCTGGAAAAAAGAGCCTTTGTTGGGAGAGGATGATTGGGGAAAGGAGGAGGAATGCAAAGTGTGGTGCAGAAAATGCCCAGTGAGACCAAGTTTTCTGCAGATAACAGAGAGGGCTCTATAGCATGAGCATGAGGTAACAAGGCACCATCAGAAGCACGTACGGTACAAGCTCCTGTTACAGCTATAGAATCGTCTTGCAAGTTTTGCAAATGCTTTCCTCTCTTGAAAAAAACATATGTTGTGGAGTAACTTACCCTAGGCTTTCACTTCCAAGGAACAGGCCAACCATCACAGCCCTGGAGTCTGACCATACACTGCACTATTTGTGCCTGGGCTTTCAGTTGCCTTAGTTTTGGTGACAAGTTTCTGCACCATTTGCAGGTGACAGAGGTGTTGGGACAGTGTCTGATGATCACCTAGATATGCCAGATGTTTTTGTACAGGTCTTTTTATAAAAGACCTTTTATATCTTTCATGTATATCTACAAATATCAATAGACATATTATTATTTATCTAAAAATATAACATTATACATATTTATATATATATATAAAGGGCTGTAACTGTTTCAGTAAGTGCTGAATACACTTCAGCTACAAATGCACAGGAGCTGACCTAATGCTCGTGTCTTAATCAAGAGCTAAGTTCCTAAGATTGAGGCAGGGGAAGGAAGACATTGGAATAGGATAAACCACAGGAAGAAATGATGGGTTTCACCTGAGTGGCAGAAGCCATCTCCTCATGGGCACCTGGAATCCTCACCCCAAAGCAGGGACTGGTAACCTCTTGTCTGACTTCAGGAACGATCATATCTCTGGAAAGGCAGTTTTCCCTACTCCTGCTGTTGCTTCCCCCTCAACCTCACTTTGTTACTGTTTAAAAATTGTGACATAGGGGCTTTAGAAAGATACTAGGCACAGTTTCAGATGCTGAGGTGGAAATGGGTTTCTGACTGGCCCTCAGTGGCAGGCAGGTGGTTGCTGTACCCTAGGCTGCACTCGTGCCATTTGTCACACAGGCTAAAACTTCAAAAGGTTGCATTTTAATTTACTAGGTGGGCCTGTGAGGTGCACAGGATAGCACCCCATGCTGAACAGGATAATAAAGTCTTGACTGTTAATTGGCTGCCCAAAGTGTCTTTTTTAGTCAAGTATATGTCCATCTTCCCCCTTGTATAGATATAAATATATATGTTCACATATTCAAATATTTATGTACTTACATGTAGCTCTGTGTGTGTGTGTGTGTATAAATACACACACATATCTATGGATACATCATTTATGTACATGTTAAAAAAATATATAAATGCCTGACTTTATTGCCAGGTTGAGAAAGGGCTCTGGTGCTTTAAATCAGTGCAGAAGATGAAGCAGCTGTTGGGTCAAATCTTTGCAGCTATTCTATTGTGTGTTTCTTGTTTCAGGCAGCAGCTGAGCCCACAGGCTCTGTGCAAGAAATTTGCTGAAGAAATCCCCTCTGCACGTGGCCAACAGCCTGAATCAGCCTTTTCTGGTGGATGGTGAAACAGTGGAAGATCTTTGAAGGAAATTGCTACCATGGGGTTTGTCTGGCTGTGAGGTATGTACAGCACCCCTTGTCCCTGCTTTGTCTATTTGTTGTTAAAGTGTATTTTATGGACACATTGCTAGCAACAGATTGAAGGAGCTGCTTTGTAAATCAAAAATGAATAATTCTAACTGTCTGCATGACATGATGGTTTTCTTTCAGGTAAGTTGAAATGCAAAACCAGAGAACAACTGTGGTCCAGCTGATGAGGCGGTATAAATCAAGAGTTGGGGCACTAAGGTGAGTGGGCTGAAATCAAACACTTATTGACTCCCTGCACTGTTCCTCTGTGTTTAGGGCAACTGAAAACAGGGTAAACAGTAAAAAACATCTCCAGAGCCCAAGCTTTACTGAGTTTTTGGCTCACTGTCTAGTGTAGATGCTTGTAAGACCTCTCCCCTAGCAGGCTGACAGACTGACCCTCCCTTAGAGTTATAAACCCAGGTTGTTGCAATGAAAAATGCCTCTATTAAACCTCTATTGGGTTTAGGTTTTTTGCAGATGTGCTTCCCTGAGGAGGAAGAGCAGATGCCTTTGCTCCAGGAGCTACAGTTGTGTCCCACCCCAGCTGGACAAGCCCCTGCACCTTCAGCATCTCTCCACTCCTGTGGAGGTGCTTGCATGAGAGCAGTCTGCCATGCACCTTCACCTGCGAGAAGAGACACCTGTCTCTGATGTGTGCCTCTTGCAGCCACAGACACCTGCTCCCATGTGCAGGGGGAGTGTTAGGCCACTCTTGACAAGGCTTCAGCTCACACAGAGCCAGGGCTATGCTGTGAGGGGAAGTGGGACACAGAAAACCCTTACAGCCTTGAAAACCCAGTGGGACTGCAGGCAGAATCCTGTTGCACAGCAGCCAGACTGGCTGGCACCCCAACAGGGCACTTCATCCCCAGACAGCTGCAGCTGGCCATGACAACAGCCATGCTGGGCAGTGCTGGGGCAGGCTGCAGGGCAGCTATGGGGGGAATGCAGTGGCACCCAGGGGTACCGCTTCTTGCACAGCACAAACCACTCGTGATGTACATGTGAGACACAAACCCCTGGCATGCCCCAAGTGCACACCACACTGGAGACACAAAACACACATCCCTACACTCCTAAAAGACACAACACCCTCTGCTGCACAGCACTTACACACTGCATAAATGGAAAGCAAAGGAGGTGTGTGCTGCAGACGTGGGGTGCAAGCCACATCAGCCACACTCGGTGGAGGCAGGATCTGTGTGCTACTCCTGCTTTCCCAGTTCAGGTTTCCCTGCCTTTCTTACGCCGGTGGGATTGACAGTAAGCAAAAGCAGAGCATAGCACATCCCCCTTGGGTAGTAGAGCAGAGAAAACAGCATTCACCATCTCCATTCTTTCCTCTGCCCTTCACTTTTAAATAAACACTGAATAACATCCGTATTTGTCTTAAACCATCTCAGCCTTCCCAAAGCACTTATCCTGTTGACCCTCAGTAATATCAGGATGCATTCAAGTGTTGCTTGAGGCAATGCTGTGCCTGGTGGTACACACTAAGCCATGCACAGTGCTAAAGACACAGCTGGGTAGCCCAGGAACAGAAGGCTGTTATTGGCTGAAGAATGACACTCATTTCCCCCAAATATTTAATAACCGTGGTTAATTTCAATGTCCTACCTGAGTCACTTGTTTGAAGCCAAGTAATGAAAGCCACCACCACCGACAGAAAAGCTTTTATACCCTAGCATTATGGTACAGCACCCATCCCTCTGCAGTGTGGGCTTCAAGCTGGTTGATTTAAGTCACAGCTGTCTGGTCAAAGCTCCATTTTATTGCCAAGTGTATGCACTTTTTCCCAAGTAAAACACTCCATCTCATTAAGGTGGTTAACCACACACCCTCTCTCCCCTCCCCAGGAGAAGCAGATGCACACTCCAACACTCTCAGCAAGCATTACCTCCACAGAAGCGTGTCAGAGGGAGCCCCCAGACAACTCTCTCTGCCTGTGCTGTGGCACAGCAGATGCTCAGCTAGGAAAGAGTCAGCCTGCTCCCCTGTGTAACCCAACTCCCCCGTGCCATAGCTTGAGTGTTTCAGCTGAGTGTGCCTCAGCAGGAATGCTGCAGGATGGTGCTCCTGACTGCTAAGCACAGCTTTGAGGGTCACACATCTTCATTCTTGCTGGAGGGACTTGCATGCCCAGCAGGCAGAGACCTGCCTTGCTCACATAACTGCTCCTGGTGCTGTAAATAAACCAAGCCTGGAGCAAGAGCTGTATTTTTACTGGTCCTGGACAGAGTGACTCACCAGGTTTGCTGTGGTGGAATCCTGGACCTTAAAAAAAAAAAAAAAATTAACACAATAGTCTGCTGCATGTTCTACCTCAGAGTGCAGGCCTGTGCTGGGGCTGAGGAGACCAGAACCTACTGCTTTGGGGTTTTATTTAATTGTAGGTTTATGTATTGAGTCAGAAACTGGTGAGGGCACTCTCCTGCCCTCTGGAGTCCTTCAGCATCTGAGTGTCACTTGCTCTATTCACCAAGAGCCACCCAACAAAAGTCACTCCAAGCTTGAGGCCACCAGCAGCACATGTCCTCAGAGTTCACTGGGGAAAAAACAACTTTACCTGCAGAGTTTATGACATTTGGAAGCACTGAACAGCTCAGAATTTGCACAAAAGGAGTACGCATCTTCAGTAAAACTGAAGTATGAAAACTACCCTCATCAATATCCTTCTGAGGTACCCATTTCAAGTGTGTTAACAACAGATTGGCACTAGGTAGCTTTTCCCTGGCCTTGTCAAAGGGAAAGGACACTGGGGATCCTTCGATATTTCTGAATAAAGGTTTTAAATTACACATCCAGCTCCTATTTTAGAATGCATTTTGACACCAATGAGAAAGAATGCTGTTGGTGGTAGGGGTGAGGGGGACCTGATTGCCTTGCTGGTGAAGGGTCACACAATGTTTGACAGGTAACACAAGGTGTGCTGGTGACTCCTTTCACCCTGAGACTCAGGTAAATACACTGCAGCCTGCTGACCATCACAGGAAGCCTCACAAGTGTGGACAGGTACACTCAGCAAGCAAACAGAGAAACCTAAATCAGGTACAATCACATCAAACAGTAAGTTCTCACAAAAAATAATAATAATAAAAAATTATTTAGATTATTATAGGTACAATCTAGCATAGCATAATACCAGGTCATGGTGCCATGATGTCAAAGTGTCAAAGCATCTGCTGAACTACCACCACTAGAAGCTTGAGTTTCTATGAAGTACTAAAGTTTCTATCTCTAACCTTGAGTTTAATGCATCTTAGAGGCAAGTTTCCATGTTACACTGTGTGTATGCTAAGGTACACAATACTTAAACAGGCACAAGAGCAGAGTTCCAGAAACTAAAAAAAGTGTCTTCATAGGTTATCTAGTTTATCCCACCATTATTCTGTAGTGAGAAATACATCCACAATGCTCCCCGTAGACTTCTGTGCATCCATACCTGATCCATGCTTGCCAGCCACATAAAGCACTCTATGAAGCCCCTTGTGAAGTCTGTAAATAAAGCAATGCTGGATAATCTCGGTTCTAGGGACATCTTTTGTATTGTATTTTGTATTTATTTTGTCTAAACTTACTCTTTTTCTTTGGTGGTTGTATTTCATCTTTCCTTCTCTGATTCAGGCAAAGCAGATAATTTCCTTCGTTGCCCCCCCACCCTGGGTGTCACATTTTCTAGACCCAGCTGTGGATTTAATTCCAGTTGTCCAGAGGAAGGAGCAGCCTCCTCTCTCTTAGTTCAGAGGACTCAAGCAAAAAATCCCCCATATGGAGTCAGTAACTTTTATCCTCTGACCCAGGGGACATCATTCATGTTGCAACTTGGATGATATATCTGGAGCAAGACATGAATTAATTCCTGGAGCTGGGCCCATGGAAAGCATTCCTGTTTGTCACCGACTGCCACCCAGAGCAACAGGGACTTGACGCAAACGTCGTGGACGCAGCCGTGTTGGACTGATGGAGCCCAAACTGACAACTGCCTAAAGAACTAAACCTGCCTTTATGCATCCTGCAGGAGAATGATGGTCATCAACCAGTTGATGCCTTGAGAAGGCTGACCTAAAACAGAGGCTAGACAGAATAAGTATAAAGTAGGTATTTATTGAAAGGCCTTAAAGGACACACCTGGGGCAGTACTAGAGCCTGGCCAGGGCTAAACCCAAGATGGACCTAAAAATGGTCACAAAAATGGATGACTGGTCACAAGGTCTCACATATTTTTAAGTTTTGGTCCATCTGCATATTGGGGTTAATTGTCCAATCACAGCTTCAAGTTTTGAAGTCCCATTCTTCTTGTTTCCTTTCTTGAGTCCACAACTGTTTATGCTTTTGGGCCTGAAACTTGTAACAATTGTCCTTGGTATCAAGCTAGAAAAGGAATTGTTTTGTCTACCTACTCTGTGAAGAGAGCTCACTAACACTGAATATGAATATGAAGCTCAAAACTACAAACCTAGGCAGCACAGAATATGAAAAATATGAAAGCTAAAACTTAAGGCATCACAGTAAAGCCTCAGTACATGCAGTAGTCAAATATACCTTTGCATATTTAGAAGGGTAAACATTAGGTTGTGGGTTTTTAGGGAACTAGAAGTTTTTTCCGCTTCCTAACATGTTTCTGTGATATTTTAACCAGCTGCTTATCTGTCACAATACAGTCTGGCTGTATTGATCTAATCATCTAGATTAGCACAGGTTTATTCTCATTTCCATGTGGCACACAATTATTTATCCCCAACCTCAAAAGCAAAAAAGGAGCTGACCTCTTGTAAGTCATCCTCAAATGATGAGGCTTGTATGGAAATTATGGCACACATATAACCTGTCGTCAGGGTTTAATGCACACCTTCATTTTCCAGGGGTTTGCAGAAGTTTTTTCAGTCACATTGCAACACTACTATTTGCTTGGGTCCACTGTTTGAGACTACCTCTAGTCCAGCACTCCACACAGGATGGTTACAGCTAATAAAGGTACTTTCTCTAACCTAGCAATAGCTTTGGACTGGCTGCCTTCACTATAAGAAAGGCCAGAAAGGCTCGTTTTTCCTTCCTTGTCCCCAACATGCAGCTATGTAATATTTTCTGGAAACTTTGAATATTTGAAACAAGAGATAGTCATTTGTCTTTATAGGCTGCATCAAATGGTGGATTTAAAACAGTTGGGAGCATACAGAGCAAGGGTAGGAACGAGGAAACTTGGTTTGCTTCCTTGGTAACAAAATCTACAGCACAGCAGGAGAACAGAGCATGATAATTAGGGAATTACAGCTGTTAGTCACAGAAAATATGCTGCAGTTGCAGGTCAGGGACCTGAGGTTGTAGCACAGGAAGGAAAACTGTAATTTAGAGTCTGCAAGGAACTCACTGCATGCATCAGACTTCTTGCTACTTATAGCATCTCTACACCTGTTTTCCAGGGCGGAAATCAAACAGACAAGAGCAGAGATCAGCAACAAGCCACCAAGGAAATACAGCGTCCCTGCAATAGTCAGGATAAGAACTATTTTTAATGAGAAATGGATATTCAATGAATGACTCTTGTTCATTCCCCCTCTTTCTAAGTAGGACAATCAGAAGTGTGAACTTTAAGATGAGGGAGATGACAAAACTTGATCCATGTAGTTATTCTGGGAGCTAGCAGCTCTCTTAAGAAGCACCAGTTGTTACAAGGGATGAATAATGTGAGTCCCACTGAAACAGGGCTTGGCTTGGAGACCTCTGTGTGTTAACCCAGAGCTGTGTATTAGTTTCCTGCAAAGAAATGAATAAGTTCCTGAAGGAAACTGAAGGATACAAAAGGAAATACAAGCTGTAGACTTAATGCAATACCACTTGATTTTCCTAGTATTTACCTTAAAAATGTCAAGCTCTAATCAAGTGCTCAAGAACAAGTCCAACAGATACCCACAATAACATCATTAAAGACACTCTGCCCACAAGCCTTTAAAAGGAGAGGACCAGCTGGTATAGTTTAAAGCAAATCTATCTCTCTCGTGCTTTACTGTAACCTTTGATCCGGCTAAATCCCCCCCCAAAAATTCCTCATTGACATTCCACTAAAGAGAATTTTTATCTGTTTATTTCACCCAATCTCCTCCACTCTTTGTTCCAAACTGGTCTTGTCTGAGTTTTTGAGATATTCTTTCCAAAACTTTTAATGTGTGGAAAAGCAACTTTCTTACTTCTCTGACTTTAAATTAAATTGCTTCAGAAACAAAGAGTTGACTCTTACACGTGGGAACTGAGCATGAGGGAACTTGAAGGAACCTAAATTGCTAAGGAACATAAGAAACATCCACCACTCCCCGAGGCTGGCCAAGAGCAAACTTCTTTTCTTCAGACCTGCACCTGTGCTGCCCAACCACACAGCTCAGATTCAGAGCCAACACCCGGAGACCTGAGGCCATGAGGCTCAAGGCTCTCCATAAGGCATAAAGAGCTCATTCAAGTGATAATAGACAAGACTTCCAGCATTAGTTTGCTGTACTAGCTAGCAGCTTTACATCACATCTAAGCCAAACTCATTCTTTCCATGGAAGAGCAGCTATTAATAACTTCCTACCACCCAGTCCAGCCCACTGACCAGTAGCCAGCCTCCCCAGTTCTCCTTGAAGCCTGGCTTCATGCTATGAAGATCAACTAATTCAAACTATTTTGGACAGGAAGGTATTTCAGTGCCCTAGACCCTCAAGCTGTCCTAAACTAGCCTCTCTTTCAAAGGAGTATTATTACATGATTCACTCATTGCTCTCCCTTGGGTGAGGTGTCACAGCAAGAGCTCAGAGGTAAGCAAAGGCCCTGGGCTCTGGAGTAAAACCCTTCCCTTGGTACTCTACCAGCTCTCTGGATGTCAAGTTTTCCTGACCTTGTAAGCTCTGAGGAACAGTGGGAAGCACCTACGGTCAACCAAAGTGATAAAACACTTCTATTCTTGGTGAGCTGCTCGCCCTAGAGCCTGCTCCTCAGTCAGAGTTAGGTGTCAGTCAGATGGTCTATGCACTTGGAGGCTGGGGCAACCATGCCAAATGCTGGGGGAGCCTTCCCCCTTGCCCTGCTTCTGGTCAGCAGCAGACTGGCAAAGACATGTTGGCTCTCAATCCCTACTCAGAAGACAGCCTGTATTCTCTACCTTACTGAGACACAACACCTCAAAGGAGAGGCACTGCGCTATTTGGGACAGGATTTCTTTACATTCAGAAGAAATATCAGTCCTGTAGCCTGAGCCACTTAACCATAATAATGTGACACTGGGTTTTAAAGCCTTCCAGAGGAAGACTGTGATTTGCATTTTTGAGCCCCATGCACTGACTTGCCCTAGATGTACCTCCACTCACTTGCTGGTACTTGTGTAGTTATTTCTCTGAGGGAGACAAGGATTCACCAGGTTCTGGTACTATGCACCCAATTCATCTCAGTAAAAGTTTTGAATCCAATCCTGATAGTGCTTGCTGCCATTTTTAGAAAGCAGAATAACTAAGTATTTAAGGACAGATCCTTCCTCAAATAGACAAGAGGAGCCAATCAGCAGCTGTTTCTCTGGAAAGATTTTGCCAGCACTACAAATGCTTCATATAGAAGCAGAAAGGCACTGCTTCTGAGCATAAATGCATGTTAGATGACACTGCCACTAAATATACCAGGTGACTGTTAGCACAATTGGTTTGCTTCCAGTCTGGGTCCCCTCTTTTGTGTGGGCAATAAAGGCATCTTAAATGAAAAAGCCACAAGATGAATTTAGTTTAATGACTGAAAGTGAAAGTGGGGGGCGGGGGGGGGGTTGGTGTGCAGGGAAGAAGGAAGGAGAACCAATATTAAGTGTGGAAACTAATACAAAAAGCTTCTGGGATATTAATAGTGTGCTGAACTAATAAGATGCAGTCAAAGCTATGAAGTTTCTGTAACACCGCAGCAGCTGCTACTGTGAAGTAAGGGACTAGAGTGGATCTGTGTATTTACAGCAGTTATCTGAAAGCCTGGGCATGTAATTCTACTCAGAATCCCCACCAACACAAATACATTAAAAGCAGACTGAAAAAGCTCCTGTAAACCCACTAAGCACAATAGCTAAAGTTTCCACAAGGAATAATTCATAGCATTACAGTTATGCTCACAGAGATGGGCTAAGACCCTCTCTGGGCTGAACAGAGAGCAGAAGCTCTTGCTGAGAACACAATATGCTGTAGCAGCTCAAATACCTTCCAACTCTCTTGACTGTTAAAAAACCCTCTGGGAGAGCAATCTGTAACATAAAGAAGTCCCACAGAAGTTAGGCTAGACAGTGACTGCTAAAAAACCTTAGCTCCACATTGCTTTTTCAGTTTTTGTTTGATTGCTTGGGGGGTTGCTCATGGGCTTGGGTTATTTGGTTGTTGGTTTTTTCTTGGATTTGGGTCTTTTAGAGTTGTTTTTGTATGCACCTACAGACAAGGTTGGTTTGTCTGTGAAGAGATAAGACCAGGCATCTGCTTCCTTTAAGTGTTTGAGGACAGCCCAGTCAAAGACAAATCCTAGGAGCCAGGATTTGGAGCTAGAACATAGATCCCAGCACCCACCACACCAGGTGGGAACCCCCTTCATGAGCTGGCAGATGGCAGCAATTTACAGCTCACTAACAGCTCTGGGGTACAGCCTTCTGTACATACCTCCACTGCTTCTCTGAAGGCTGAAGAAGGCTAGTGATTGAGAACCCCCACAAAGCACAAGAAAGGCAGTGTCTGGTTAATCCTGCACAAGAGCTGAGGGAACAGCTCAACACCCTGTATGGCACCTGCCATGCCAGGAGCACACCGGAAAAGCAGCAACCACAACAAGTGCTGCTATTGCCCAGAAACACCACAGCTCTGGGTATGGACCAGAATCCCACTATGGAATGAGTAGTAAGCATGTAACGTGAATTTACTATGGATTTGAGAGTAGATGAACATGGCCTCTACACAACAAGAGGACACAAGCAGCATCACCATGATCCTCTTGGACTCCTCAAGGTAAGCAGTAGACCTAGAGTATCTAAAACCCTTGCCTGGTTAACTATTCCAGTCAGAGCTCTCTGAAGGCTGAACAGCAGCCTAATGTTAGATAGAAAAATATTAAGAGAGAAGAAAATGCCATTTTGTTGAGGAATCTTTAGAGAAGAGTGACAGTTTTGAAGACTCATTTTAAGCTTTCATCACTGGCAGGAAAGAGGAGAAGTCAGATTACTTAACTGCTGTTATGACAATTATCAAGTGGAAGAGACCAGTGACTTGAAGAGAACATTGCAGTTCATAGCAAAATTCCACTGTGCTTTTCATTAGGTGTGTCCAATTACTTCCAGTATAAATTAGCTAGACCGTTGAAAGCAGATTTGCAGAAAATGAGTTTAATGTTATTATCAAGCGGAAAAAAAAAAAAAAGAAAAAAAGAAAACAAGGAAAGATTTGTTTCCCATGAAATAGTCACAAAAGTCTAAAGCTATGCTGGAGAGCTCTCAGACACTGCAGAACCTTTCAGAATTCCTATTTGCTTCATTGGAAAGATCCAGGATTACAAGACAGCATTTGATGTTAACTTTGTGCGAGAGTTCTAGGAATGAAAAGCAAGAACTTACTGAAGTCAGCTCCAGTAAAGCTGACTTCAAAGTGCATTTTCAGGCTGCTGAGTAACTGCAGATGCAGTCAGATGGCTCATAACTATTCTACCAAATTACTCACAAAAATGAGTATATATAAATGCTAATAGAGTCACGCAAGCAGTATTGCAAGCCCTCTCCCCAGTCCCACTGGGCTCAGTGACCATTCATATTGCAAACTACCAAGTCAGTACCTTCAATTAGGCAAGAACAAGAAAGGAGCAGAAATAATAGAAATAACAGAGAGAAGTGATACCATGCAACTCTACCATTGGTAGTTTGGATTGCAGTTGTCTCTGAAAGTTTAGGCAATCCTGCTGAGTCAGACAAGCTTCTCCTAAAAAATTCATAGTTTTCTATCGTACTGACATGCTGAAAGAGAGCCTCATCCTGTTTGTGAGACTCAGCTCCAACAAAAAGCAGAGGTACCTCACCCTATTTGGAATAGGAAACTTCAAAAGCAGAACAGCCCAAAACCTTGTTGAAAAAGTGCTTTAAACATCTCACATGTTGTAAAACTGCACTAAGGGTTGTCTGTGCTCCCAATTTGACCATCAGCTGCCCGAGCAGCATGAGACTTAACACCATTCCCTGGAAGCAGAAGAACTAGGAGCTGCTCTTTCATTATCAGAAAGAGACAGGGAGGGACCTACATGGGAGGCAAACAAGAGCCCAGAGCACTCCTGTCTCAAACTCCCTTATTGACTGCATCATCTCCTTTCTGAGGGGAACTAAGTGTGGGGAAAGCTTGGTTATTTGGGACAGTGCTGTGACCCCACACTTTGCCTTTTGGTGTATGGGTGGAACCAGATTGGGCACACAGCCATGCACACATGACTGAGATAGGAAGAGACACTAATGAAACGTTCAGGGTTTTCTCAGACCATCCTGTCATCTGGTATAAGAATCACAGAGGAAACAGCTCCTCCTTACCTGAACTGGGCATTGAAAATACTCAAGCTCCAATATTCAATGGGCGCACACTTGTCTAACCTTTCTGGTCATGAATTTAAACTCTAAATATGATAAACTCCAGTTGTGGAGTCATGAACTACAGTAAGTGTTGAAAGCACAAGTAAAGTAAAGGATAGAAATGTTCCCAAAGAAATGGGCAGAATGACCAGACAGGAGAAACTGAGACAAACAAGTCAGAGAAGTGATATTAGCAGAATTATTTGCAATACTGAGACTTCACCTACGAATGATAGAATTAGAAATTTACCTGCTCTACAGGAAGATCAGACATCACATTTCTGTTTAGTTCCATTTAATCTACAAGTAGCAATTGGAATTGGACTAGATGATCGTTGTAGGTCCCTTCCAACTTAAATACCCTACTTTAATTCTCTTCCATTATGATGATCCCCAGACAAGGGAATCTGGGCACTGTCACGAGACTGCACAACATCACAGGATGATTTTCCCCACTTATAACTTTCTGGTTTTTAAAATTTTTGATGTCACACCAACCAGAAGGAGACTTCCAAGCTGTCACAACAGCCCCATTCTAACAGAAAGTTATTTTATTGCTTTAAGTTCTACACAGTGCAGAAGTTGCATGAGCAGAATTGTGCATGGCGAAAAAAAAGTCTTAGGAATAACAGATTTGAGTATTAAAATTAAAGTTTATTCAAGTTCATAAAGAAACATTGGCTAAGAGGCAAAGGTGACGGTAAGGTGAAGTTTACTATTACACTCATTTTTGTCCTTATCTTTCGATTCCTGTAGAATTTGATTGTCTAACGAAGAATTAGAGGAAACGATGACTTAGATCCCCTGAAAAAATTTGTAGTGAAGAGTAATCAGTTCTTTTGCTGCTCATTTGGTGTTTTTGCTAACTGCTCCCATGATGCAGTGATCTCCTGAACAATACCAACCAAGCTGTACCAGATTTTGGAAGCATTAACTCAAGAGACCTCGCAACACCCCCGTGCGGTTAAAAAAAGGATCTTGGCTCATGCCACCCACCACTGAAACAGACACCCTTAGGCTGGGATGAAGCAGCTGTATGACACCACGCAGCAACACTTCACAGCATTTTAGGGTAGAAAGCAATTAACCTTTGGCTGAATCCCCTTAGCTCCAAGCTACAAAAGGAGCGTTTGTTCTGTTTTCCTCTCTACCCCCCATCTCCCCCAAGGCTGCACGGCTCTGGTGTTCTCATTAGCTCACTGCCCAGGCTGCTCTCTGGACCCTGAAACGGAGAACAACAGTTGTCATCAAATTAATAGGCTGCTTATCTAGATACTAACCTTGTTTTTTCTTGCTTCTGCTCCAGAGTAGTGGCAGATGATTCCAGTAAAATTAGGGTGAAGTTTGTAGTGCATTGCTTCTGTTCGGACAGTAAATACACTGGAGCTGAGATGTACTTGAGGCCTTAGATATACTTTAAAGCAAATTAAGGGAATTTGGGCAAGGTCCACTTTACAGGTATGAAGACAGTAACTACCTCAGCTGAGGGAAGATATCTTTCAGCCCCCTACTGTTTCTTTCTGGGTTAGATTGGAATTTAATTCCACTTTCTTACACAGAACCTTCATTCTCAAGTCCTGCCCTAAGAAAGAGCTTCCCAGGATCCAAGTCTGACAGTGACATTGTGGAAGCCTGGAAAACCCCACAAAGTCAAATGTCCCTTAGGTTTTTATCTCCTGAATTAGCATCGTGTATAGCACGTTTTAGCACGCTAAAAACGTTAAAAATGAATTAATTATAACATCTGAATGCAGTTAAGCAAAGACTTGGGAATATAATCTGTGTTTGATCCCCTGTCTTCACCCTGAACACTTACTTCCAACTTTGTTGCTTATCAGCTTCACTCCATTAGTCTTCCATACCCTTCCATAACATGTTCTTAAACAGACACAGTTTGCAACTGCACCACTTCAAGCAGCTAGTGACCAATCTGACACCTCCATTTCAGTGCATGCTTCTAAGATGAAGAAATTAAGAGAGCATCAGCAGAGATGCTCTGCTCTGGGCCATCAGAAATGGGAAGCTGTGGCTGAGGCTCTGGAGCAATGGGCAAGCACACCCAGACCAGCAACAGCCTGTGAACTGCAAGGGGATGGCACAAAGCCAACCTGACACAGGGGCAACATAGCTGGTGCTCTGCTAGGCACCCTAAGAGTGGTCTTTCCAGCAAGCTTTGGGCACGGCCAAGACCTGCGTGGTCATAGGACCTGCAAGTGCACACCACCTCTAAGGGGGTGGCTTCCCACTGCAAGCCCACTGCAGATCCTCAGCTCCAGGCCAAAATCTGTTTTCCTACCTTTTGTTTCCTTCACCTGCACGACATGAGACCTTTCAGCAGCCCTTCCCTAACAATTGTTCTCATCTGAAGTGCTGTGAGAGTAGATCTGACTATAACTTGACATCTTCCTACTCCTATCATGGGTCTGGTGTCATATTCAAACATGAGTGGTACATTCATCTTTTCCAGTGCCTGAGGTCTTCATTTTGCCTTGGTTACCTACAGAAAAGGCTGCTGTAAATGCTCCTTCTGCAGGCAAACAAGAAGTCAGAAAACAAAAGGAGTCAGAGCAATGTTTTTCCTAAGGCCAGCCTCACTAGAGAGATGCAGACAGGAAAAGGGAGCCTGCATTAGCAGATACCCTGTTAGTGGGTTTAAAGGGGAAAGAATCCATAAAACCTCCTGGCATTCCAGCAGGCTGGGTACCCGGGATCACTTTCACAGTTTAGGAAACAGTTTCATCTCAACCCCCACAAACTGACCTTGGCAGAACATCGAAAGATTGCACATAACAGCCATGTTTGTGGCATGAGTAATCCAGTCCTCTAAGCTAAGGCTCCATTTTGCTGGTGGAACAAAATATCTTGTTATCATGTGAACTACATCACATTAAAATTATATTTATGAGAATCTCCTAAGTCCACTTAACAAGATCCTTCTAGCCACGGATTTTTATCATTTTGTGCATCTTCGTGTCTTTCCCACACCATTTTCTGGTTTAGACATAATCACATTTTTCCAATACATCAGAATTAAAGCACACATGCCCAGGCTGAAACAACAAGCTATGCTGGACATTAAATGAGGGAGTCTCTTCAGAAATAACCCTGCATGAATCTTTCGATTAACCACAGCCCAGTGAAAGAAAAGATATACACATATCTCAAAAACATGTATAGTCTTATAGTAATGTCTTCCTTTTGCTTTTCCATTTGTTGAGTTTATTGCACACATTCAGAGCTAATCCATTAGCAGTCCAGGTTAGAGACCCACCAACACCTGAACATGACAGAACACTATTGCCTGCTGCTGGCCAGCAAGGGATGGAACAGCACACTGGGACAGCCAGGAGTGGGATGTGTTGCTGCCACACCTGCTCTCTTAACCAGTCAGCCGGGTTAAAACATGAGAATACTGAATTTAGGGTTTTTTACCTAAATTGCATTTCTGTTTTTCGATAATTTTGTGTTCCAATGTAACTACAGTAGTTAAGTTGGTAGTTACAGCAATTCTTCAAACAAAAGAAGCTAAGCTTACAAAGACTCAAGCGAGCGGAGAGAAAATTCAGGAGTCTCATCCTATAAATGCTCCAAGATGGCACATCAATACTCTGTGCTTCCATCTCTCACAGAAAAAGCAGCTTCAGAAAGTAATCTATGCCAATTACGTGAAAATTAGGTCAGGCACCTTACCTGTATTAGCCACCTTGCAATCAGTTCAGAAGCCCTTTGAGATACAGCAGTTTCTGGAAATAAGAACTAGTAAACTTGGCCAAAGAAGCTGTAACTCGAGGCGTGGGAGCAGATTGAGATATTTCAAAGCTAAATCAGGAGTTTGGGTCCAGTGGAAGAGAGATGCCTGCTTTTCTAATGAGTCAAGGTGCCTATTTCTAGTGCAGCTGGACCAGGTAACATGAACTGTTATAATTCACTTACATTTAAAAGTCTGCTAGAGCCAGTGAGAGGCTGGCTTTGCCACAGCTAGATGCTAAAGGAAGCAAAAGCATGAAGGACAGATTTAATGTGGTATGTCTTTGAAGTTCTTGGGCCATTTGGCACTAGAGAGATCTGCGGGCAAAAGGAGAAACAATGCTTTAAGAAGTGTGTGGCAGCGAAGTTCATATAGTTCCTGGCTTTGCAAGTTCTCACAGAACTAAGCACATTCACATGCATGTGAAATATACATCAACACCGTGAAACAGTGGGTGTATAAACAGACCATACCTTTGGCTGCATTAATATCATGCTGATTTGTACTGATAATATTTGTGGGCAACCCTTTTCTCCTGCCTCTTTCATGCAGACACTCCAACATAATGAACTATTTAAGCAGCTCAAGGGTAGGTGTTTCTAACAGTATCTGAAGCTTTGCCTTCCAAAATGTCATTCACTGTGCCAAGGACCACCTTGCAAAGGCTGAGCGGTCTCCCTCACAAGGAATTTGGGATCCATGGGCACAAAGACAGGAGCTGATGTGCTGATGGGAAAGTTAAAGGTGACTGACATTTTCCCAACATCAGGAACATTCCAGGTTAAGGACAAGGTCCTCAGGCAGTGAACACAGCCTAAAACCATGTCCCAGTTTATGCCTGCCCAATGCAGGCAGAGGGACAGGCTGTGTCCAGGGGGCTGAGCAGCTGCACACACTGCTCTGAGCATCTGCAGCTTTTAGGCTGACATCATGCAACTGCAGCTTTTCAGTGTGGAAGCAGGATAACTCCTGATGGTTACTGTCCAAGTAAATGCAAGGAAAAAACATGCTCTGTTCTAGCTGTCCCTGTACAAATAGTGAGCATGGGTGTGGATACATCACTGAACACCTGGGGCTGAAGGACAGTCAATCCACAGGCAGGGCTGTAGATGGAATTTACTTCTCTGGAGCCAAAAAGAAAGGCACAGCTCAGAGGTATCACAAAACAGTGCAGCAGGCATTCTGCACTACCTCTTCTCCCTCCACACACAGACCACAGCACAGCACAGCACACAGGCTTCCCCAGCCCTTCCCCTCCCAGACACAAACCAGTTTTTTGCTGTTGCAAATAGAAAGAGGGGAGCAAAGAAAGAAGAAATGCACTCAGCCCAGTGTTATCTGGCAATGCTGAGAGAACAAGTATGAAGCATCCACTGAAATCCCACTGTGCAATAACTGAGTGGCGAGCCCCTGGAAGCTCTATAAAGTGTCCTTTCATTCTTGCCTGCCCTCGAATGGGCAGGTGCAGGCAGTAAGGCAGGAGTGTAGAAAGAAACTCTTAGCCCTCCAGACAGTATAGTCTCCAAAGCTGATATTATGGTCAAGCAGCACAAGCCGTAAGCCAGCCCTTCCCTGTCTGTCATCGTTCCTGCCTTATTGTCCTGGGCTTTGCTTTGTTCACTGGGAGCAGGCATGCTCCAGTTCTCAGGCACATGCCAGCAAAGGCGCTGGCGTGCTGCCCACCCTAAGTACCGTGTAGGCAGGATGGCGCCTCCGATATTTAAAACAATATTTAGTGTTTTACATCACTGCAGGACTGTAGATTATTTTCTAAATCCATGAAGCAACAGTGGATCAGCATGTGGTGTGTTAATGCTGCACAAGGAAATAATGCATGAGGGGGAGAGATTAGGAGGCAGCACTTGAAATTGCAGTTGGCGTTAGCTGTAGGGTAACACACAGCATGGATGACCTGTTCATCCCAGGCTCCACAGTGCATTTAACAGTGGACTCCAAGAAAGAAGCATATGAAATAAAAGCCTGTCCTAGAAGGAGACAATTTCACTTTTCTACTTCTACCCACCCAAACCTTTGAGGAAAAGCTTCTTCAGGAACTGCTTAGGGAATAGAAATGTTAAATACCATTGTTTTCAGAACAGAGGACACAGGTCTAAAGTGAAAACCTCAAATACAAGCCTGCTTCTCATGTACAAGGAAAAAATCAACATAATGGACAGGGAATGACACACTCTGGTTGATGACATACCACAGACTTCAGGGTTATACTCACAAAGAATCAGTGGATTATTCTTTCCTCTACCAGTGTTAGAAGTCACCTTAAGGACCTGAGCAAACACTGTACCTTTGAAGTGATTAAGATAGTGGTATAAAATGTAAGAGTTGAAGAATGGCATTATAAAGAAAATATGTTACATTTGTTAATCAGGAAAAAGCTGGCTTCAACCAAATGGGGATATCTTGATGCTGGCTTTCCAGCTCTATTTTCTTGTTCAGTGATCAACTTTGTTACGTAATTAATTTTGCAGGATTAGTGGTATGTCCTTTTTTGCTGCTTTATATTTGTCACACATGAGACGACAGCAAGGATGGTAACTTCATTTCCAGAACAGAAGTCTGACAGTATAAGAAGAATTTTTCCAAGATGAACGGTGAGGTGACACTTGAGGCTCAAACAAATACTGCAATACAAAAAGCCACCATTTGCACCCCAACTGCTTAGTAGGCACTGAGAGCTGACATTATCCCATCAAGATGAGGAGCTGACAAAAACAGGGGTTAGCTTCTTTGGCACATGAGCAACCACCTCCAAAATCCAAATGCCGTGGTTCCATTCAGGCCCTAATGCAAGTACAAGTTGTTCTTGACACATTTACTATCCCTTTTCCATGAAGTCCCTTCAAGAAGACACTGAGGATTTAGCACTGGCAATTGGGTTTCAGTCACTGACCAGAAGTGGCTGAGCGCGCCATGAACACGAAATCCAGCAGGGAGAAACATCCAGTTCTTCCCTGGAAGCGGGCACTGGCAGAAAAACAGCTTATCTCTGTACCAAAAATCTTGGCTTCAGAGAAAGCCTGAATGTACTTAAGGGCATTTAATGACTTATTTGCACTTACCCTAAACTCAAGTAATGTTGGGCCAGATTTGACTAGGAGAGAGAACCTTCCCAGCTTTTTTGGGGGTGTCCATCCTGCCTCAACCCCATCATTCCTTTTCAGCGTAACAAGTTATACATGCATGGGAATTCATGTACAGGTTTTCCACTTCATATCCTTCGTTCAGTGGTCAGAACTATTTTTGGATGCAGAAACTTGAATTCAGACCCTCCTTCTGCTCTGCCAGGCTCACAAGAGAGCATCAGCAGCTTTGGACATGAATGCTGCTGGATGTATGTAAAGAGGATGCCAACACTCCCTCTCTCTTGGAGCTGCACACGGCTTCTGAAATTTATCTTCTTAATTAAAAATCCAAAATCCCCCAGACAATCAAACAAAACCAAAAACAAATAAACAAACAAGACCCCAGATTTCCTTGTGTTGCTTAGAAAAAAAACCCAAAAAACCTGGAATTGAAGCAGTGTATTGGTCTTGGAACACATTAATGCTTTCTTCATTCTCTAAAGACTTTTCTGGTCCCAAATGATTTTTCCTTGCCTGTAGAACCATCAAATTGAAGAAAAATAACCAATTATTTGCACACCTCTGGTTTTCAGCATAAGTCTGCTCAAGAAAATTGTCCCCATGTTCAGATCCCACCACTTTTCCTCTTGGAAGAGGACTAAATACTGCAGTCACCTTCTCTGCTTAGTTATGATAGTGTAGCAAAACTCATTTCTGAAGTTACGTGTGTCCTCTTAAGTGTCATTACCTCACATGCAGTGTAACTGTTTTTCTTTTTGCACCAAACTATTCTATTTTACTTAATGGCATTTTCCTGTTATTTCTTATTGGGACTCCCAACATTTGCTGGATACAAAAATTCATCTAAAAGCCATGCTCCAGAGACATATACCTCCCCTATGACTCCAAGATTATTTCCTCTAAAATTTGATAGGGAGATGTGGACTACTTTGTAGTGTGATCCATTTCAACTGTTTTAGCAAGGTAGGTAATCCTATACTGTCCCAGTTTTATAAAAATCCAGGCAATTTGAATTAATAGCATAAAAGTATAGCACTTGCCATAAACATGGAACAGTTGCTTTATTGCACTTGTCAAATGCATTCCTCTCTTTGGTCACAGTTATGGTAGAAGAATTTAACAAAAAATTAACAAGCCATTCACAATAAAAAGGAACTCAAAAAAAGCCAAAGCTGGAGAAAGCATCACATACCCTGCATATTTGAACTCTTACGGTTTTTCCAGCCTGGTTCTCACTCTTGGTTCCACAAGCTTCTTGTAAGCACCATCCCTTGTTCAATACAAATTCAAGTGGAAAGGACACCAGAGAGGTGTCAACTCTGAGAAAAGTGAGTGGATGCTACACACAGGATAAAGATCTGCCCTACTTCTGAAGCAGGAACAAGAGCAGTAGCCATGAACAGAAAGGCAGATAGCAATGCCCAGGACATGAACCTAGATGGCTCATCCTGTGCACAGCCATCTGCCCACAGCTTATCCCACATCCCAGGTATCCAAGGGGAGTCCACAAGCTGACGTGCCCACACACAACAAGGCCAAAGCAGGCAAATCCTGCAGCACTGCTGGCCCTCATCACTGAACAAACACTAAAAATGTCGAAAAACTTCTATTTTGTAGCAGCAATCAAAGAAGAACAGTTAACAGAAAGAAATCTCCAACAAATATTTAGAAAACAAACCCCTTTATTTTTAAAGGGTTACAAGTGAGCTGAAAATTCACGTGTCTGTTACAGCAGAACAGCTTGACAGACCCACTATAAAATAAACAATTTACCATTTTGATGTGGCATGGCGGCAGTAGGAAGCATAATTTTATCTGCTTTTGCTGCTGTCACCTCTGACCCTGTGCATCATAATTTGAGAAGCAGCTGTGTACTTAGAGCCTCAACACCCTGCTTGTTCCTGCCTGCCGGGCACGGCGAGTGTCACTCCCGTGTCACCGCCGGTGATTAGCACAACCACCGAGGAGGCTGCCATGGGGAAGACCTGGTGCCCCCTGCCCGAGACAGGTGCACACCCCTGTCACATCCCACACATATGTGCTCTGGGCTTGTTACCACTGCTGTCATCAAAGCAGACTACCGTCGGCAAGTGCAACATCACACAAGAGACTCCCAGCAGCTGGAATTCAACATCTTAGTGGTGCCCGTCAAAGGCTGATTTTCCTCCAGAGGTATTGTAGGAACAGTTTAAAGGTAAGGCAGTGGGGTCAGAGTGCTCAAATAGAAAAATAAAATATCATCTTAAGAAAACCAATTTGATGTCAGCAATAGGGCTTTTCTTCAAGTCTGCCACAAGATCAGTAGAGAACTATTCTTTGTATGCAAAGTGTAAAAGTCATAATATAGCGACATTGCATGAAAGTTTTGTTGAAAATGAAAAGTTTAAGAACCAGTGTCCAGTATTTGCCAGTCACAGGTTTATCCTGCAGGCCCACATGAAGTCCTGAAGTCCTGAACACTGCAGTTACTTGAGAAAGGGAACCTCCATCCACATTAGTTATCTGGCCCCAATCCAAGAAAGCACTTAAGCATGTGCTTAACTTTAAGCACATGAGTGCTCCCACCCACATAAAAGGACCACTTATTCACTGAAAATTAAGCATCTGCAGAAATACTTTCCTATATCAACTTCTATGCTGACTATCTTACAGGATTATACCCTATCAAGTAACTCCTTGGAAAAAGAAAAAAAACCACCACCACCTAACAGAAGTTGCCTTCAGGCAGGGTTGCCAGTTGCCAGGGGCTGCCTAAGCACATGTGGCACCCGGCTTTGGAGCCCCATGTCCTCCCCAGCTCTCACAACAGCTGCACAGCACCAAGGAGCCTCTCCCGAGGCCAGTGCGTGTTCAGAGCTGCTGCCTCAGCCTTTGCCTTCTGGTTCCAAAAAAAGTCATGTTAAAGCTATTGCCTCTGATCAAAAGCTTGCCTGCTTCTCTGAAGGCTGGCATGTAAAAGCACAGACCTGCCACATGGCACTACAGTGCCTACATAAGGTGAGAGCTGCTGCCAGTTAACACCAACAAGGTGTTAGGATGAAAACAGCAATCCACTGCAGGCTGGTTGCTTTGTATCAATTCCTAAAGATCTCAAATTATTTTTAGAAGAAGGTGGTGAGAGGGTAAGGGCAGCTCAGGAATTAATATATATGGGTAGAGGGTAAGGCAGTAAAAAAAAATTCTAAGTAGACAGTGGAAAAAAATTGTGCCATGTCTCCCACATGCATTTTTGGAAGGTCATCACCATCACAAATGCTAACTATGGTTCAGGCTCCCACAGCAGAGTAATACTCATCAATCATCCTCATCAGTTAGAAATTACTCACAGAGACAGATCAGAAATTCTGTAAGAAAAGTCCATGTCCGAACACCCCGAAGCCCTTCCAGGATGTGAGTACTTACACCTTCCTCTTGCACGCTGGATCTCCCTCCTTAGGAAAGCAACATGGGTGCTGAAGGCCCAACCCTTTCAATAGGAGCAGTTGGGGAACTGCAGGCCCAGTTCTGTGCCTGTGTTTTTTCACAAAAACCTCTTGCCTTAACACTACAAATTAACCTCAAGGTTATTAGGTTATTGTCCTGGGTTGATTATGATGTTAAATTGTATCCCCATTCGTCCACCTAACCCAGACACAGGTTCTGTATTCTTAAAATTCCATCTGAGAGTAAAAGTGAGTGGAAAAGAAGCACCAAGTCTGTTATCAGACTGCACTTGCTCCCCCCGCATCGGGAGTTTTGACTACAGCACAGACAGACAACAAGACACAGATCGCCTTGGCTTTCCAGCTAGCCGGAGCAGAGAGGTCTTCCTGGACTGTTTTCTTTCCCTTTTCTGAAACGAATCGAACCTGCTCTGGACTGGGGACTCGGGGGAGCACCAGGAGCTTGCACCCGTGGACTACCAGGAGCCCAGCCTGGGCAGCGGCATTTTCCAGCGCCAGAAGGACTGATAACAGAGCGAACACCCCCAGGAAAGAGACCCTCTGAAGTTTGTCATCTCTTCTGAAGGGTGAGAGGTTTTGTAATTTGATATCATTCATTTTTGTACTGGGTAGTGCTGTGCCTGTGAAATATACAGGTTTTTTCCACTTCTCTCAGAGAAATCTCTTCCCGAACCGGTCGGGGGGTGGGGGGAAAAGGGCCACGTGGGTTTGCTTCCCGGGGGGAGCCCCACTGGAGGTTTTCTCCCAGATTTGCCCTAAACCAGGACAAATACATTCATTGGCGCCCAGCGCGTGGCACGAGAGAGTGGAAAAACCCTGTACTGATTGTATTGAAGTGGCAATTACTTTGTATTGTGATAAGATAAAGCAGTCCCTAGCCATCCAGCCATGCTGCTTGAATTAATAATGTCTTTTGGGGTGCAGGCCTTCATGTGTTTCTGGTCACTAGGCTTTTTTGCGGTTTTAATACCTTTATGGTCCCTTGGTTTATTTTCTTATCCACAACTAGCCCCAGTATTGTCCCTAACACATAGCTTTTACAGTAGAGGGGCACGGATTAGAATAGCTATTGGGCTGGGCCTAGTGATTATGATTTCTAAGAAGTTTATTCAAGTGCTGCAGTCCGTTCCAAATATAAAGGATTCATGGGTATGGTTATGCACCCAGTTTGTTAGAGGAGGAGTAGGGAATGAGGCTTTTCAACCTTTCCTTTCCTTCTTCTCCTCTGAATCGGTCACATCACTATTGGAGAGTGTTCAGTTTCCCCTGAATGTTAAAGAGACCATCTTTCTGGCATTTAATCTGGTAAGTTTCCTCTATACAGTCTTCAGCCTCTCTAGAATGAGAGCTGAGATTTCTAGAGGGACTGATGAGACCCCAGAACCAAGCATGGAAAATCCTGAGTGGGGTGGAGAATGGGAGGATATGGGCCAAATCCTGAAGGAATTTTCTGACCCTGTAGGTTGGGACTTTCCACATGAGCAAATTCTGAATCCAGCTGAGGTGGGGAGATACCTGAAAGAGAAGTGTCAGGATAATTCCAAAGAAAAAAAGATCATTGCAGTAAGCTGGGCCCTGGCATATGCTTATCACACATTGCTGGATACTGTAGGGCAGCAGACAGGAGAAAGGGGACAGGGAGAGAAATCAACAGTTACCCCAATTACTCAGGCTGCAGCCAACCTCCCAGTTACAAAGCTGGTAGCTAAACCAGACAGCAAGCCTCAACCCATGACTGTTGCTACTAGCACAAGAAGTGAAAAGTGCACAGACAAAACCGATTGACCAGTAGATGATGATGATGATGATGCAGGAGAAGGACCCTCAACGCCTCCTGACACAAAACCAAGAGTCAAAGCAACTGGCACAAGATCAGAGGTTTGAGTCCTTTTCCCTGAAAGATCTTCGTGGCCTAAGGAAGGACTACACTCAACGACCTGATGAATCTATAATTAGTTGGTTAGTCCGTCTGTGGGATGCCGCAGGTGAAGCTACAGTTCTGGATGGCACTGAAGCGAGGCATCTGGGATCCCTGTCACACGATCCGGTTATCGACCAGGGGATAATGAGAGGGGCTAACCCTCACAGTCTCTGGGCACGGGTCCTTGAGAGTGTAGCCCAAAGATATCTGTGTGTAAATGATCTTTACATGCAGCAAACACAATGGAAAACCATCAAACAAGGGATCCAACGACTGAGAGAAATGGCAGTGGCAGAGAGTGTTTTTTCAGACGACATACCAACTAAGAATCCAGACTTGGTGCCATGTACATCTGTGATGTGGCGAAAATTGATATGACTTGGGCCACAAGAATATGCATCTGCGTTAGCAATGATGAAACGGGATGAAAGGGAGGAGACCGTGCTGGATATGGCAAAGAAGCTTTGAGCATACGCAGATGCCGTGCATGGTCCCACACATGCAAGAATCGCAGCTGTGGAAACATGTCTGCAGAGATTAGAAGATAAGATAGAGGAGAATCACAAGAAACTTAGAGATGAGATTAAAGAGGACCTTCTCCAAATCTCAGCAGTACAGATCAGAGGTTCTGGCACTCAACGCAAGCATTCCCCAGATCGGGAGAGAAGGTATACCCCACGAGCTGAGCTGTGGTTCTTCCTGCGTGATTGTGGAGAAAACATGAGGAGATGGGATGGGAAATCTACTGCAGCTCTGGCACAACGGGTGCGTGAACTGAAGGAGGAGAAGAGTCACAAAGGAAGTTCCACCAAAAGGGAAGCAGCTCCAGTTGCATGAAGCCGAACTGCCAGGTATGATGATGATGACATGTCTGACCCCCTTGAAAGAACATCCAAGACATATACCAAAGGAAAGGATAACCAGGCTTAGAGGGGCCCTGCCTCTAGCCAGGTAGAGGCTAGGGAAAATCGTGTTTTTTGGACTGTGTGGATTCGTTGGCCTGGCACATCAGAACCACAACGATATGAGGCTTTGGTTGACACTGGTGCACAATGCACGCTAATCCCATCAAGACACGTAGGGGCAGAATCTGTTTCTATTGCTGGCGTGACAGGAGGATCGCAAGATTTTACCTTGGTGGAAGCAGACGTGAGCCTGACTGGAAATGAATGGAAGAAGCACCCTATTGTGACAGGCCCAGAGGCTCCATGCATTTTGGGCATAGACTACCTCCGAAGAGGGTATTTCAAAGACCCAAAAGGATTCAGGTGGGCATTTGGAATAGCAGCTGTGGAGACAGAGGGCGTCCAGCAACTGAACACCTTGCCTGGACTGTCTGAGAATCCATCTACAGTAGGACTTCTGAAGATGAAAGGACAACAAGTACCAATTACCACCTCAACGGTGCACCGCCAACAATATAGAACAACTCGAGATGCTGTGATCCCCATCCACAAGATGATCAGAGAGCTAGAGAGCCAAGGGGTGGTCAGCAAAACCCACTCACCCTTCAACAGCCCCATCTGGCCTGTGCGTAAATCTGCAGGAGAATGGAGATTGACTGTGGACTATCGTGCATTGAATGAAGTGACTCCACCACTGAGCGCTGCCGTGCCGGACATGCTGGAGCTCCAGTACGAGCTGGAGTCCAAGGCAGCGAAGTGGTACGCCACAATTGACATTGCCAATGCATTTTTCTCCATTCCCCTGGCAGCAGAATGCAGGCCTCAGTTTGCCTTCACCTGGAGGGGAGTGCAGTACACCTGGAACCGACTGCCCCAGGGGTGGAAACACAGCCCCACCATCTGCCATGAACTGATCCAGGCTGCCCTGGAAAAGGGTGAGGCTCCAGAACATCTACAGTACATAGATGACATCATTGTGTGGGGGAACACAGCAGCAGAAGTGTTTGAGAAAGGAGAGAAAATCGTCCAGATCCTCCTGGAAGCTGGTTTTGCCATCAAGAAGAGCAAAGTTAAGAGACCAGCTCGTGAGATTCAGTTCCTGGGGTAAAGTGGCAAGATAGGCGGCGTCAGATTCCTACTGATGTCATTAAAAAAATTACAGCAATGTCTCCACCAACTAATAAGAAGGAAACACAAGCTTTCTTAGGTGCCATAGGGTTTTGGAGAATGCATATTCCTGAATACAGTCAGATTGTGAGCCCTCTTTACCTGGTCACTCGGAAGAAGAATAATTTCCATTGGGGCCCTGAGCAGCAACAAGCCTTTGCTCAGATCAAACAGGAGATTGCTCATGCAGTAGCCCTTGGCCCAGTCAGAACAGAACCAGATGTGAAGAACGTGCTCTACTCTGCAGCCGGGATCCATGGTCTGTCCTGGAGCCTTTGGCAGAAAGTGTCTGGTGAGACTTGAGGCCGACCATTAGGATTTTGGAGTAGAAGCTACAGAGGGTCCGAAGCACATTACACCCCAACAGAAAAAGAAATTTTAGCAGCCTATGAAGGAGTCCAAGCTGCCTCAGAAGTGATTGGCACTGAAGTACAACTCCTCCTGACATCCCGACTACCGGTGCTAGGATGGATGTTCAAGGGAAAGGTTCCTTCCATCCATCATGCAACCAGTGCCACATGGAGCAAGTGGATTGCTCTTATCACGCAGCACGCCTGTATTGGTAAACTGAACCGACCTGGGATTTTGGAAATAATTACAAACTGTCCTGAAGGTGAAAATTTTGGTCCCACAGATGAAGAACAAGAGGAAGTGACAAGGGCTGAAGAAGCTCCACCATATAACCAGCTGCCAGCAGAAGAAACACGCTACGCTCTTTTCACTGATGGTTCCTGTCGCGTCGTAGGGATGAACCGGAAGTGGAAAGCAGCCGTATGGAGCCCCACACGACAGGTCGCAGAGGCCACTGAAGGAGAAGGTGGATCAAGGCAACTTGCTGAACTCAAAGCTGTTCAACTGGCCCTGGACATTGCTGAAAGAGAGAAGTGGCCAAAGCTCTACCTCTACACGGATTCATGGATGGTGGCCAATGCTCTGTGGGGATGGTTGGAGAGGTGGAAAGAGGCTAATTGGCAGCGTAGAGGAAAACCAATTTGGGCTGCCAAAGAGTGGAAGGACATTGCTACCAGAGTAGGGAGACTATCAGTGAAAGTCCGCCATGTAGATGCCCATGTCCCCAAGAGTAGAGCTAATGAAGAACACCAAAATAATAAGCAGGTAGATCAGGCTGCAAAGATACAAGTGTCAAAAATAGATTTGGATTGGGAACATAAGGGAGAGTTGTTCCTAGCCCGATGGGCTCATGACGCCTCAGGTCATCAGGGTAGAGATGCCACCTATAAGTGGGCACGAGACCGAGGGGTGGATTTAACTATGGACAGCATTTCTCAGGTTATTCATGACTGTGAGACGTGTGCCACAATCAAACAGGCCAAGCAGTTGAAGCCCCTCTGGTATGGTGGGCGGTGGTCCAGATACAAGTATGGAGAGGCCTGGCAGATTGATTACATCACACTGCCCCAAACCCGCCAAGGCAAGCGCTACATGCTCACAATGGTAGAAGCCACCACAGGATGGTTGGAAACCTACCCTGTGCCTCATGCTACAGCCCGTAACACCATCCTGGGACTTGAAAAGCAAGTCCTTTGGAGGCATGGCACCCCTGAGAGGATTGAGTCAGACAATGGGACTCATTTCAAGAACAGCCTTATAAACACCTGGGCTAGGGAACACGGCATTGAGTGGGTGTACCATATCCCCTACCATGCACCTGCTGCTGAGAAAGTGGAGAGGTACAATGGACTATTAAAAATCACCTTAAAGGCACTGGGTGGAGGATCTTTTAAAAACTGGGAGCAATATCTAGCAAAGGCCACCTAGTTAGTCAACATCAGAGGTTCCACCAACGGAGCAGGTCCTGCCCAGTCTGAGTCTTTACATGTAGTAGACGGAGACAAAGTCCCAGTGGTACATGTCAGAGGTCTGCTAGGGAAGACAGTTTGGGTCAATTCTACCTCGGGCACAGACAAACCCATCCGTGGGGTTATCTTTGCTCAAGGACCAGGTTGTACATGGTGGATAATGCAGAGAGATGGAACAACACGATGTGTACCTCAGGGAGACCTGATCATTGGGTAAAAGGTTACTGCCATTGTCTGTATCTTAAACCACGCAGACACGAAACAGAAGGAAATGTGTAAGTGTTGAAGGTACGAGCAGGTGAAAGATGGTGTTTTGAGTGAGTAAAATGAGAGAGTGGGGAATTCTGCAGCTCTCCAGCATGGGGGGTCTGGATTCAGTAGCTTGTTGTGGGGCTTGACAGGGGCATGATGGATATACTGCTTGTATTTTTTGGGTGGAATGGAGGGGAAGTTTCTATGTATGTAAATGTGTGCAGAGTTAGAATGTTAGTTTTAGCAGTAAGTCAACAATATGGGGATAAGGGGTGGAATGTCCTGGGTTGATTATGATGTTAAATTGTATCCCCATTCGTCCACCTAACCCAGACACAGGTTCTGTATTCTTAAAATTCCATCTGAGAGTAAAAGTGAGTGGAAAAGAAGCACCAAGTCTGTTATCAGACTGTACTTGCTCCCCCCGCATCGGGAGTTTTGACTACAGCACAAACAATACACAGATCGCCTTGGCTTTCCAGCTAGCCAGAGCAGAGAGGTCTTCCTGGTCTGTTTTCTTTCCCTTTTCTGAAACGAATCGAACCTGCTCTGGACTGGGGACTCGGGGGAGCACCAGGAGCTTGCACCCGTGGACTACCAGGAGCCCAGCCTGGGCAGCGGCATTTTCCAGCGCCAGAGGGATTGATAACAGAGCGAACACCCCCAGGAAAGAGACCCTCTGAAGTTTGTCATCTCTTCTGAAGGGCGAGAGGTTTTGTAATTTGATATCATTCATTTTTGTGCTGGGTAGTGTTGTGCCTGTGAAATGAACAGGTTTTTTCCACTTCTCTCAGAGAAATCTCTTCCCGAACCGGTCGGGGGGTGGGGGGAAAAGGGCCACGTGGGTTTGCTTCCCTGGGGGGAGCCCCACTGGAGGTTTTCTCCCAAATTTGCCCTAAACCAGGACAGTTATTATGACTTTTAAAGAGTGTGGAATTAAACCCAACCTGAAGTCAGTGCATAAACAGGACTCAGCCCAATATAAGGAAAAGCAAATGTTCCTAATTCTGCACCAAGCTGTGCAACAGGCTGCCCCTGAGCAGAGAATCTGAGTCATTTGTACTATCTGGCCACCCACCACGCAGGTTTCCTACCTGCTGCTGCACACCAAGGCACACCCTGGCCAGGATCCAACACAGGCACCTGTCAGCCCCGTGATTTGTGACCCATCTGACAGGGGCGGCCAGAGACGCTCTTTACAGCCTGGTGTCACTTCTGGCTGTGTGTGTTCCAGCTGCTGTGCTGCAGAGCACTTTCCTTAGCAATTCACATCAAAGCCTCTACAGACACAAACACATGAGTTTTACAAGTCACTCAGCTGTGTACTGTGACAAAGGTGTGCCTGGGATGCTCCTCACCATTTCTCTCACCATGCCAAACATTGGCATCAGTGTGAGGATTAAGTTCCAGGAGACAGGAACTACTGGCCACAATATTGGTGGGTGACTTTAAGGATTAGGCAGTGGTTTTGAATGCACACACAAG
Organism: Cyanistes caeruleus; assembly: GCF_971803275.1. Taxonomy (NCBI): domain Eukaryota; kingdom Metazoa; phylum Chordata; class Aves; order Passeriformes; family Paridae; genus Cyanistes; species Cyanistes caeruleus. The sequence continues at coordinate 20,145,268 of NC_141706.1, forward strand.
ACTGAGCCATTGTTCTTACTCAGCTTTCTATAGCAAACCGAATGCAGCTGAGGTTTTCTCACTACCTAATCAGACACACAGACTGCTGGGTATCTGATGCATGAGGTGTGGGATGAAGAACAGGCTGAAGGGAATACAACAAAAGCCAAAGTATCGTGCATCATTATTTTCCTGTGGCTCCTGACTTCCAAGTTCCCCAGGGAATATGACAACCATTTCCACATCTGACTGTTTCACTTTGAAAGAAATGTAAGCTAGACTTAACTATTTCCTTTCCATATGTGTCTGGTAGATAGATATATCATCAAGAGATTCTTCTCCTCCTCTTCCCCCCACTTAACAGCTCTTGACTTTGTGTGGCCCCTCCATACCAGCATATTGTTTGTGCTTTTTGCAAGAACCCACTTTAAAGTATGACATGTTTATGTAAGAGGCATTGATGGCTAACACAGGCTTCAGCTCAGTAGGGCATTTGGGATGGTGTCAGCGAGGAATGCTCTCCCCTGATTTATGAGCATGTTATAGTTATTCAGGTGGAGTGGCAGGACCTGGCAGTAAGCAGCAGCATATAGATCAAATGTGTTTTAAGTTCATAGATCAGGCTGAGGTGCTGCCCATCACCACAGGGTTGTGGCAGGGGGAGCTAAGCCATGTTTTTAAAAATAAAGCAGGCTCTAAAGACAAGGAGCTGCCTTCAACCTTAAGCCCTACTAACCAAAATCTTAGACTATTCTTACAAACCCAGATTCTTTGCAATATGATGGCATATATGCACAAATTATGAATATATGCAGATTCAGAGACAGATGTTTATGGTAGCCTAAAAGACTGACTTACTACACCATTGTTTCTGCAAGACAAGTCTGATTCACTTGGCTGTTTCCAGATACTTAATCACTTGAATGAAGTTCTTCAACTTTCTCCCTTTTAATCTCCTTTATTTATAGTAGCTACAGGCTGAAGAGATGTTCTTTTGAGGCACATGACTGAAGTGCTCATATTTATAAGCCCATTCAACTCTACACTGTGCCCCTTAAAAACACTAGCTTTGGAGCATCACATGGTTCCCCTGCAGCCAAACTCCATCCCCAGTGTTTGCTGGCATCCTTTCTACTCAAGGTGCTTATTTAACATCTTCAGCTCCCAATTAAATCAGTCCCCTCATTTCCTTCACAGTGTGAATAGCTTTTTGCTATTGCAGTTTGCTCACATCTGCAGTTTGCACCTTTAATTAAAGACATTCAGTTTCATGTTTCCCTTATGCTGTTACACCTTCCTCTGGTATTATCAATTTGGTGACACAACTCTGTAAATCTGTTCATATAGAAAAGCCTATGCTGAATTAACATATCTCCCATGAAGTAACAGGAAAGTTACAAGTCCTGCAATTTCTTAAGGAGGAGGGGAAGAAAGGCAGAAAAACAAGTGCTCCTCAGCATTTTTCAAACACTGAAGAAATTTGACAGGCTGAGAGAGTTGGGACTGTTCAGCCTAGAGAAAAGAAGGCTCTGAGGAGATTTTACAGCATCTTCCAGTACCTAAAGAGGGCTTACAAGACCTGGAAAGGGACTTTTCATCATGTAATGGCATGGGAGGAATGGTTTTAAAATGAAAGAAAATAGGTTTAGATTAGACATGAAGAAACTCTTTACTGTGAGAGTGATGAGGCACTGGCAGAGGTATCCCAGAGAAGTGTGAATGGCCCATCCATAGAAGTGTTTCAATGCCAGGTTGGATGGGGCTCTGACCAACCTCCGTCTAGTGGAAGATGTCCCTGCTCTTGCCAGAGAGGTTGGAATGAGATGATCTTTAATGTCCCTCCAACCCAGGCCATTCTGCGATTCTAAAACTCCTGCTGGTTTTTGAGTGAAGCCACTTCTTTCTAGGAAAAAAGGTATGTTCTTTACCCATAAAAGCCCATTTAATAATTACGTGAACCTTTTGCTGCTGCTCTCACAATGCCAGTGAAGGTAACTTGGCACACATGATTTCAAGTTAGGGAGTTACTTTTCTCAACAGTCAGCGTACAAGTGATACATCAAAGTCTTTGACTGTTGCCTTTACCAATTCAAAAGTCCTATTCTCTTTCCATGAAGAGAATTTCCACACACACATTAGGGTCAATAAACAGACTCAGAATTCAGCTCAAACTCCCCCAAACACAGCCTGAGACAGCTCGATGTTCTGTATATAGCAGTCATACACACTAATGACTAGCCCATGGAACATTCAACCATTCCACCCAGGTTTCCAGACAAGCACTTCATATTTACACAAATACAGGATGATTAATATCCAGACAGGCACTACTCAGGCAACTATAGGGAAATGCTAGCATAGTCAAAACCTGAAAGAAACTAAGTATTTTAAACAGACTCATGATGCAAGACCCAGATCTTGGTGCACTGGAACATACCTGACTGTTTTTCTGCAAGACTTTCATCTGCTAGAGATCAGGTTTTGGAAATTGTTTTTAACTTCCTTTTCACCATCTACAAATCCAAAACGGTAAATCAAGCTTCCAGAGTCAGTTACATTATAGGCATAGTAAGAGGCACCAGTTGTCATATTTCCTTATATGAAAAGAAACCCAAACCCACCAAAAAAACCCCACCCCAGCTAAACATATCCATCAGAAATGACCTTGTATTGATTGCTTATTACTTTAAGACAAAAGCACCTTTTAGAGGCTCATTACTGCTCTGTTAACTGTTAAGACAATTTCTCCTCTTTCCTCACCCCCAGAAGAAAAATGTCAAGAGGCAAAGCCTAGAAATACATTAGATTGCAGGGGCTATCTCACACCGATTGAGGTGAGTAGAAGCTTCCCTAGCTTCATTCTGTTTTATTTTATTTGCTCCAGCTTGAAATACAAATGAAAAGTGAAGCTTGAGTCCCAGCCATTCTAAATTCATCTAAATATTATCTACCAACAAAGTGAGAGTAATCAAGAAACAGAAGTTAATTAGTAAGAGTCTATTTTCTTGAAGAAATACAGAATTCCAATGTTTCTTCCAATTTGAAGTTCTTCAAAATAGGCAGTGTGTTACACTATTTTTTTTCCTTGCAAATGTTTTTATAGAAGTCTGAGCTACTGGAAGAGTAACATGAACCATTTTAGGTAGCTAAAGAAAAGAAAAAAGAAAACAATAACAAAGAAAATCCTTAAAACCAGACAAACAATTTACCTGCAGTAATGATGACACTGAATGCCATGCAAAAGGGAAAAACTGCTCCCCTTGACCTGCTGCTCCTGCTGCTTACACTTTGCACTGAGGGAAACTGACTGCAAACTATTTGTATGGGTAACTCTATTTGTAAAACTTACCAGAGAAAATAAAGGCTGTATAAATCATTGTGTTTGAATATTAGGCTGCATAACTGGGGACTACATATACAGTATTGCATGGATGTTTCCATTTATTTCTAATAATTAATGGGTATGCAAAATTAATGGGGTTTAAAATTAAATTGTGTCCCCAGACCTGAGGTTCATGGGATCAAACTCATATTTACCCTTTTAGAAGACATAAATAGTGATAGACTAGTTTTTAACTGACGTGGAAGAGAGTACAATAGTCTGTGTGGCCCATCAGGTAGCAGCCATCATTAAAATTACCTTGGGCCATCAGGCATTTCTTGGATAAACACTGTCAGTGCATTATTCAGGTTACATTGCACCAGCTTTTAAGGAGATCTAGAAGCTGAACAATCTGGAGAGGCCCGGTGAGCCAGTTACTCCCACAGGACTCACAACTCATCTCCAGTTGTTCTGCTCCCATTCTCCAGTGGGTGATGGTGTGGTACACGGCCAGGTCATGTCAGACTGGCTGGCAATCCCATTTTGGGTCCAGACTGTGGGAAAGGAAATCAAAGTTTCCTTTTTTGATCTATTGAAATGCTTTTAGCTCCTTTCAAATTTGTCATAACAACAATACACTTAAGGAATAATCTAATGCAGGCTCAAACCTCTGCTCAGTACAGATTGCTAAAAATGCCTGTCACAATTTGATATGCTATACTGACATACTGCACTTTTTTGTATCTTTTTCATTCCCTTATGGTGTATAAAATTGAAAAGTATTACACAAAGTAATAGCTAGCCACAAGTGAGACCGCTAAACCCACAAATCTAGATGTACAGTGAATACGATGTAGTCAAAACTAATTAATTATTCCATATCCATCACCATTCTGCCATTACAAAGTTTGTTTCCCTTCCTCTCAAGGGCTTTTCTCCTTCAGTCTACAACATTTCTGACTCCTTTCCACAGACGTACAAATTCTGAGTTCTCTTACATGAACCTAGGCTTCATCCCCAGGCTGAATGGTATAATTTCCATGCATGTTTATCTGAATCTCTTGCTGTTTTCTTCCAAAGGATGTATATATTTGGTTTAGTCCTGGAGATCTGAATCGAACAGAAGTTCTCAGTATCTCTTGGATGTGGCTTTGTAGGTGTCTGCTGCTCCTGCTTCACCTTTCAAGCCCTGTTCTGAGCAAGGCACTGCAAGTGCCTTCTTTCAGTGTCTCCTCTCCTCCTGTTACAGTGGAGGGAGCAGATTTGAGCCTTCCTCTGGGCCCTCTCCTTCCCAAGCAGAGGCCCAGGCATACCCGCAGAGGCACCACACTAAAGGCAGCTGGCACTGTCTGTCTCCCAGCAGCAGGGCATTAATAACCATTAACAAAATGCTATACAGTTCCAACATGATGTCAGTGGTATTAACCTCTGTCATTCCTTTATCAGCACTCGTGAATGACTGCTTTTCCTTATTTTTTTTCCTTTAAAACTTACCTCTGAAATACTCCATAGAAGTAAAACCAACAGTGAATAGCTTTTATTACATAGAATAGCTTTTAGTTTATTACAACTTAGAATATCATTTATTTTGCAATTTTGAAAATGGATTCTCAGTTATCAGTACTATGTTGAACAACAGCTGAATTTCTCATTCATTATTTTTTTTTACCAAGCTTTACAAAAAATAAACCAAAGCAAAGCCTTCATACCCTGCAGACTTGTGAGCATTTTTGAGAGCTATGAAGGATTTGCCACCTATTAGAGAAAATAGGTGGGAGAGATTTGGGAATTTTCTGGAATGGATCGTTTACGAGCAGATTACACAGAACTGCTGTATTACAGCAGTTATGTGGTAATTATGCTATTTCTTTCAGGATTATGAAATATGAGTATCTTTTCTCAGTTCAAACTAGTAACCAGAGCAGAAACTATTTCTTTCAAATGGTATGTTCATAAAGCCTCTATAACCTTACAGTACCTAGGTATGCATTGTTTTTTAGCTTAAAACAAAATAAATGCCAGCACTATAAAGAGATGAGATAAAGTCTGTAGGAAGAGAGAGCTGGTATCATTTATTGCAGTAATACAAGCAACTGGAATAAGATACAGTTTTCCATGTATTCAACTACATTTATATTTTTAGATCACTAACAAGAACACCCCTGTGATGATTCAGAATCAATATGCCTTAAGATGATTTGAAAGACTGATGGATTTTCAAAACTGTCCTTTTCTTTTTACAGATTAAGAAGGACATGTTTCCTTCCATTGCTTATATACTTTGCTATTTACTGGCAGACTCCAAGATATGAGAATGCCTAATCCACCCTCAGTTTAAGTGCAGTTACATCCCCCCTATCTCCACCAGGGCTTTAAAATGTCCACTTTATCACACTAAAATCTTCAGTTCTAGAAAATAGGTTGGGGTTCACAGATAAATGTTTGCATGGCAAACTGCTCCTGCCCGTCTCCATGTCTATGCTCATGCCTAAAATCTATTAATAGGTTTAGGGTGTGGATGTGCAAGACCAGACTGTGAATGCTTTGTACTCCCATGGACTGTATCAGTCACAAAATGCAGTTATTTCTCCAACTTGGGTTCAATGTGTGGGTTTTGATTTATTTTTTTTCTGACAGTTTTGGCTTTGTTGGGTTTTGGTGTTTGGGTTTTTATTTGGTGTGGTTTCAAAAAAAAAAAAAAAAGGGAAAAAAATTCTTTACCTCTCAAAAAAACCATAGAAATTCATGTAATGTAGAGTTTCAGTTGAAAATTAAAATAGGTTAGGGAAGATTTGCCACTTTTGGTGCCTGTGGGTAGAGTAACTGGTGCCAGTGGAATAAAGGCAAGGATAAAGCCATCTTCTTGAATGACATGGCAACAAGGGGGACTGCCACCAAAACTAAAGCCTGCTCCAAGGCACCTCCGTACAAACCATCATGAGGAACATTTCAGAGTGAGGGAGCTGAGAACACAGTACAGGCACTGCAGTCGTGTGGAAGCGGGTGACAGGAGGGAAGGGATGCAGTGTTTGCAGTCCTCCAGCCCTGCTGCAGACCTCCTGAGGAAGTGCATGCTTCAGGTTAAATCAGGTCTTAGAGACACCCTCCAGCAGGCAGCCAGCAGCACTTTGGTGAGAGGCAAATCCGCATCCCTGTGGAAAGGGCAGAAGACTGATTAATTTAATCCCATGCTCTTCCTTAGAAAATATAGTAAGAGATAGTGAGGAGTGAAAATTACACAAATGTACCAGTTTCTTCTTCCTTCTTTGGCAGAGGAAAGGAGGAGCAGATTACATATTCCCACCCCTCCCCTGACCACAGCATTTAGTAGAAGGGGGGCAGAAGGGCTTTTCTGTAGAGCCTTTGCCTTTGAGGCAGCAGCAGGGCAAGAGTTCAGTTTTACGACTCTTGGCCCCAGCACAATTTACCATTTACAAACTAATCCTCCTCTGCTGGAGAGCACAAGGCCTGCTAAAGCTCTCATGTCCAGTTCTCTGATTCTCCATTGTCCACAGTGACAGGAGAAGCTGAAGACCTAACTGGTGTGTAATTCAATCGCTGTCCAGGCTGTGTCACAGCACAATGCTCTGCTTGTAGTGCCACGGGCTGAGGCAGCCAGCTACTGTTATGCCCCGCAGCAGGTGTGAAGAATGTCACTGGCTCTGACTGTGTGCTGCCCCTCTCTCCAGGTCCATTGCTGACACTCTGTTCACTCACCACTTAAAGGCTGTTTTCCCTACTGGCAGCAAGCTAATTGTCTGCTCTCTGGTGAAAGGGCACTCTTAGTATTTTTGACCCTGGACTGGGAATTCCTGCACAGCATAACATGGGCCTCATATAAAGTAAATCCTTTTGCTCTCCAGATCCCCCTAAACGTGGAAGACTGCTAATAAGCTCTTTATTTCCTTAGTCTTAATCCAGCAGTTAGTAAATTATTCTACCACACCCAAACTGTTTCACTCCATTGTTCTTCACCAGACAGGGCATTGGACATTGTCACACATCTTTTAGGATGGTTTAAATCTTTGGTATCTAATTATGTTTTAATTAGCAAAAGACAGATGCTTCAAAAAATTCTTATCAACATGTAGGTCAAAAATCTCTGGAATACCAAATTAAATGTGCTGCCACACATAAATACAGGGCCGTTCTGAAAATGGTATTTGGTTTGGTTTCTAGCAAGAATTTACTACTCCATCAAGATTTGAAAAGCTGTACTTTCATTCATCCTGAGTTCAAGGAAGCTGAGGATGAGAAGTGCAGAGGAAGGAGGCAGGGCAGCAGCTGCCACTTGATCAGTGCCATGCTATCAGGCAGATAAGGAGGCAACACAGAGCTATTGCTGGTACATCCACGGTAGCAAGTCAGAGGATGGCTCCCCTCGCACAGAGCTACATCACACACTGGTAACAGTTGTGTGTGGTGTTTCTTTCCACATGCAACAGTGACTTGTCCAAGGGATGTGAGAACAGAAGAAGCACAGAAACACCCTACTCCTAACACATCTCTTTCTTTAACAGCCATGAGAATTTAATTCCTACAGTTTCTGGTACTATTTTCCCAATTCCTTTATTTTCATAAAGAAGCAAACCAAATAGCAGGAATGAAGCAGGATGGAAGAGCTACACTGGGACAGAAATTTTATAGGCCTGTACAGCTGCAGATTTTCATCCAAAAGAATAAACAGCTGAAGTCAGCTGAATAACATGACCAACCCAAGAAACAAATAAACCAAAATGGAAAAAATTTCCCTCCCACCACATAGGTAACTTTAAATCAATATATTTGGCTATCTAGACTATTTCTGTGTAATTCTATACATGAATTATGGTTACCAATCTTACCTAATCCTGTAAAGGGATGAAATACTTTGTCATACTTGCAATTTCTGTGAAGGCAGTGAGCAGATGAAGAAAGATGATCCAGCTTCTTACCACTTGCTACAGAAAAGTTCATAATATTCATTATTCAAAATATGAATTGGACATCTGTACTTACAATGTTTAACAAGTCTTGCTTAGTGTTGAAGCCAAACTGCTCATTTCACCCATACTCATCTACTGTCATCATCGACGGCTGATTTCCAAACATGGCCAGACACCAGTTTTCATGGCAGGGGTCATGAGACATTCTTGCATCCTGAATCAGGATTCAGCAATGCCATGTACCAAGCCTTAGAAGCATGCAAGGCATTTACAACTGAGCACCTGCGGAAATCCCATTTCCTGACAAAGAGAGGCCTCCGATATTCACGTTTTCTCCTACTCTTAGGCTATGCTGTAATGAAATCTGGCCTGAATAATCCTTTTATAGCTGTATGAGGAAGTATCCTTGCTTAGCATTACCATCCTTATGGAGGTTCAGTGGAAACCTGGTTGAGCAATCAGCAAAGATACACAGAACGAGAAGTCTGGCTGATGGGATATGATAAAAGCCATGCACAGGACAGGGACACAAAGTGAGCCTATCAGAGAAAGTGGAAGGACTCTGCTAACTTTAATGAATACAGGTAAGAGGATGGGACCCTAAGGAGTCATAATGAACTTGGTGTTAATGCCGACAGTGACATATGCAGACACAACCAGGGAATGCATGCTCCTGGAAAGGGAGGCCAGGAGCACTGTTGCTAACAGCATGGGAATAATCAGAGAGTGCAGGACTGCACGGGAACCACTGCCAGCTCAGTGACAAGAGTTGAAGGGGAATAAATTGAAGGAATGCTGGAAGGGACTTGGAAAGGGCTGTTTGTGACACCAGTGATGGAAATTACTTTGAACTTTGAAATTTGAAATTACTTTGAGCTTATCCTGTGAGATTCCCTGATCTGCAAGGTACTCCCCATTACCTCTTGCTGTAGGCCTGGGTTGCCCTTACACCAAGCTGCCCTCATCCCTTTGAAGGTTGTGATTGTGTTACTCCACAAAACCTGCATCCTTGTCCTGTTCCCATCACTCTAACCATGGGCTGCTGCTGCTTTATCTCTGACACAAACTATCTGTGCCCCCTCCTCAAACTCTGACCTCAAACTCCCAACCACCACATTTCCATATAGCCCCAGGTCATCCTCTCTGCCTCCATTCCCTGGCACTGTTCCCTGTAGCTGCTTCGCACCCAGATTATCTCTGCTTTTGTTTTCCTTCCTCTAGCAGTGTGAGTGTGAAGTCCAAGATACCACAGGCAGCAGGCCATTAGCCTGTGCACTGCTCTATACCCAATCTCAGTTTTGCTGGGCCACTCACTGAAGCTTTAAACCAGTGACTACAACCAGCTCTGCTGGTCTTTAGCGGTCCCTCAGCCTCTTTTTGGGAACCATAATCCATCATGGTGCTGGGCAGGCTCAGTGGATGCAGAGTGACAGCCACTGTTCCCTATTTCTACAAGGAAATGCTAGAACAACTTTTGTCTGCTGGGTATAAAAAACAGATCTCCATGGCACATTTCCCTTCCTTCCTTGCTGCTGATCAGTCGTTCCTCTGGGTCCTTCAGGGAACTTCCCCCCACCCCTTGGCTGTGACAGCAAACATTCAAACAGCATTCAAACAGCTGCTCGGGCTGGATGAAGCACCTGCTCTGGGCAACAGCAGCTGGAGTTCGTTTTAGGTCCAAAGGGCCGAGGCCAAGCAGGCTGACCGCATGTGCTCTAATCCAGTATCATCACCAACTCCACCAACAACAGGTGCCCTTTGAAGAGGGAGGGAAAAACTATCTGAGGAGGAACCAGAGCTTTATAAAGGACATTATGGGCCAAGTCCTCAGCTGGTACATGCTCAGTTAAAGCATGTACCCTCTTGAAGTTATATGAGCAATGCTCACATACAAGCAAAAGATTTTGCCCACTCTCAGTACTACTTCTCTTCTGTTTTTAGTTTTCCTAAGGATTTTTCACCTTCTCTCCTTGCTCTGCATTTATCTTCCATTAATAAAGAAACTTTCCTGTCCCTTGCTTCAGACCAGACAGCCCAAAGTCACAAGCGACATGTCCCAGGTTTCACCATTGTCCTGTGTACAGGTAACACAATCTTACCATGCATCCCTCAGTCCTGCTCGAGTCCTGGGTTCCAGATTATGAGCCTGCAGCAGCAGGAACAAGGGCAATTCCATTCTGGAACAAATCAAACTAAATCCTATCAGGGTCCATTAAGAGAAGTCTTTCAGCACAAGCATCCTAAGAATTGTCATGCACTTGTTCAAGCCAGTGGTCCCTGTAGGACAGAGCAGGATTTCAATGTATGATCCCTACAAATGACATAGGAAATAAAAACCAAAACCCTGTCAGAAACTATTGGCCAAACTGTCTCCAAGGGAAGTTTGATTCTCACCTCATTCTGCTGAAAATTTGTTTACCATCCAATACATATAAATATCTCTTTAAGTCCTAGTGTATTTCTGATAAAAACCTGAACTAATGAAAGCCTCTATGTTTTCTTCTTTTCTGAGTCCTGCCATTCTGAGCTGCAGAAGCCAGTTCTGCAAATCTGGTCCCACTGCAGTTACTCTTGTGCTTCTTTCTAGATAACCTGGAAGTTCTCTGGAGCCTGAGAATAGAGCTGGATTCACAGAGATGGTCCTACAGAGCATGGCCAAAAGCACTCTGCTCACACCATCCAAGTAAGAGCAGGATTTCCAAATTCCTGTTGATGCACTATCGGAGGAAAACATGACCTTGCTGCAAGTTGCTCATGTGAACCAGTCACAGCCTTCATAACTTCATATTCCAGAATTTATTTTCCTAAACTATGCATCTTTTAATTCTTGACTTTCCAGGATTCAGATTTAAGCCACTTTTCCCTCAGGACCACATCTCAGTTGGGTTATATTACACAGAGAAACAAAGTGATGAGAGACAGTTGGATGAACAGAGAAACAGCACAGGCAGAAAAACCAGTTTCCAATCTGTAACAGTTCCTGACATCTCACCTTCAAGTATAGACAAGTGTAACCTGTACTGTGCTGGCCAGAACATTTCAGTAAGCCTCCAAGAACTTCCCTTGACAAATACCACAGTACAGGTTAGACAATTCCACACCAAGGATGGAACAGACACTCAACCACACGAGAACCTCCAGTGCTGGAAACATATTCTCAGCTGCTGCAGACTCACACATTCACTTTGAGGCTTTAACCACATCTCCAAAGCTGGAAAACACCAGAGCATGTACAAATACATGCAGAAGGCAACACTGCACATTTGTGCAGCAGTTTTGTCCATATACGTGCCTGAGGGAACCACTTTGCACCCCTATACTGAATAGTAGAGATACCTACACATTCCTGCCCTTCCCAGCCAAAGCAATAAAACACTGTAACATCTGACAGCACAGAGCTCTCCCTATCCCTCTGAATCCTTGCTGCTGCTTGCTGTCACTGGGCACATTTCACGCAGGCCAGCTGCACAGGATTTATTCAGCCAGTTTTGGAGTATCAAAGCTAACTTTTTTTTTTTGTCTTTGCCCCAGGCAGGCACTTGGTATGCAGGATTTAAATCAGAGAACAAAATGTTCTGTGAAATTTATAAATACTCAGTCCAGTAAATTATAAATTCTTAAAAAAAAAAAAGAAAAAAAAAAAGAAAAAAGAAAAAAAGAAAAAAAAAAAGAAAGAGATAGCAACTGGAGTGGTTTAAAAATCAAAAATTAAAGCATTTCACTGCATCACTGTGGGTAATGCCACTGTGTCCTAAAGATCAGAATAAATAATTTCCCAATATTACCAATTAATGGTGCTGACTGCTTTAAGTGATAGAAGCCAAACACACTCTGAGTTCTACCTTATAATTCCAGTGAAATCAGGAGAATGCTCAATTCAACAAGTGCCCTGCATAAATACACTGAAATTGAAAAAACAAATTGTTTGATCCTTGCAAACTGGCAGAGAAGACTTTGCCTGGGACATACTGCCACAAACTTAATACAATCTAACACCTATCAAAGTAAGATTTTAAAAATATATTTAAAGATATTAAAATGTAATTAGGCAGAAGATGATAGGGAAAGAGATACCCCAGGGATTCACAACACTTAGACAATACAGATGGCCGAAAAGAGGTGCTTTGACCAGAAAGCAGCAATAAAGGGTTATTTGTGACTGGAACTAGAACAAGAATTACTTCATTGGAATTAAGCATTGCCTTTAAGGTCCATGATGTTTGAGTGAAATTATCCATTTCTGCTTTGTTTATTTACCATCATGGGCTCCATCTCTATACAGAATTTAAAACAAACATCTAGCTGATGAATGTTCACATTAAAATTTCAAATCTCTTTTTTCTCAAGCAGTTTCACCTGGACTTTGAAAAGATTCTTTTACAAAAATTATGATTTGTAATTTTTGGTGACTATGAAAGCCAAAACATTTAGAATAATTTCCCCTTCATCTGCAAACATTTCACACTCCTCTTACCACAACTGTGGCTTTAATTTCCTCTCTTTCAAGCCAAGTAGAAAATGGCATCAGTCAAACCAGTTAACTCCCAGGAGTCCCTGTACTCCAGAATAAGGTTCTTCTGGTACTATCAGGGACTCTGTGAACATTATCAGTAGCATACAGGAGCAAGACAATAAATGGTTTGTGGACCTTCATTCCTTGACCACAGTTTACTTCTGCTAGCCCAGATATTCTGAGTATGTACAAAGTGCACCTGCTCATGCAGACCTCAAAGAGGTCTGATGTCCCCTCAAGGGCCACCTGAAACACTGAGTGCACCTCCTGAAGTTTACACTGCCTGGAAGGCATTACCTGGTCACTGAATTCAGATGGCACAGCCTGCACACACATACAAAAAAGGCTCTGCCTTTTTCAATATGTCAAGTCTTATTTCTCTCATTTGTCTTAGAGTAAGTACAGATTCTAACCCACAGCTGTGGAAAGGAAGGTAGGATAGAAAGGCAAGTACACAAAGTATACAAATTATGACTGACTTTAGGCAGTTTGGCATTGCACAACTCCCTTATGCAACACATTGCCTGGGGCAAGCCTCATGTTTTCAGAAATTCCACAGAATCCCCTTAAATATACTTCAGTGCTGAGGCCCTATGCCTTCCACCTGCAATTACTGACTGGAATTGTGATATACCACAGACAGATTACATGGATGAGCCTTACATTTACTGGCCTATGCTTTTTTAAATGTGACCTGAAATAACAACTGCAAAATCTCAGAGGCAGATGAACCCCGCCAATTTATGGAAATTTACTCCTATGCATAGCCTCTTTAGAAAAATCAAAGGGGCACTATCACCCAGTGAAATACACTTGAAATGAACAGTCCACTTAAAACTCAAGTGTATTTATAAGAGCAAAAATGGAGATGGGAGGGCCAATGTTGCTGGCCAGACTGGAGCTTACTTAGCCAGGCTGCTAGTCCTCTGCAGCCATCAGGCTGGGAGCACAGAATGCCCCTGGGCTCCAGCTCTCCCTTCTGCCTCTGCCCAATCCCAGCCATGGCCTTCCTCAGTGCTGCCAGAGCCTGGGCTCCTACAGACACGGGTGAGCTGATAAGCTGAGTCAGGACATATAATGACTCTGTAAATACAAGGAGAAAAGGTGAACAACTCAGTGTAGGTGATCTGTCAACATTTAAAATTGCAGAGAGATTGGTAAGAGCTTAAGAGAAAGTAGTGAGATACAGCTTCTAGACATAAGCCGAACAGTGGCCACAGCCCAGCTTGACCTGCAGCCCCACACATGTAGGCAGTCACAAAAACACAGCCACATGCAGCTGGACTTGAGACGCTACGGGAAAGATGAAGGCGGCAAATGCAAACCAGGCTGGGGCACAACAAGTGACAGCACGAGTCTGTCAATGCACTTGAGATGCACTTACATCTTCTAGGCTTGACTGCAGAGCTACACACAGACCCTGTTAGCATGGAGCTTTTCCTGGGCTCCAGAGAAGGGAGAGTGGAGCAAAGGGAGAGGAAGAGTGTGCCTGAGCACTGTGGTTGTGCAGCAGTGGGAAAGAGCTCCCCAGGGAGAGAGAGAAGGGAGGGGGACCTGGGGACCAGCAGGAGGGTAAGGGCTGGTGGTACAAAGCAGGATGTGCCCTGTACACCATAGCCCCAGAGCAGCTCCCAGCTGAGAAGCAGTGAAGGCTGTCCATCTCCAAACTGCTCCTGGAAGGGTCCCATGGTAGGAGCAAGCATTAATTACAGATAATCTAATTTAAATATTGAAGAAAAGAAAATAGCACTAATTAGAAAACCCTCCTATATGTATTCTGTGACACAAGGTTAAAGATAAGCTTTGCTTCCCTTTCAGAAACTCTTACAAGTTTGTCTCCTATGTTAGCTTTAGAACAGCAGAGATATGCCTGTGGGCTGTGTGCAGATTCTGTTTGAAGGACAGATTTCAATCAGTAAAGTTTCAAATAATTCTATATACATCACAGTGTTTTATGTTATCCAACATTTGGAAAGTTCCTTAAGGAAGAACTTCATTGTGAAAGAAGAGAGGCAATAAGCCAACTTTCATATCTGTGCCATGCAGACTTGTGCCAAGCCTATGGAAACAAACTGCCTGAAATAAAAAGATACAACAGAAATAAAAAGTGTTACAACTTTATCAAGCTATTGAAACAACGTGGGAAAACTCAATGGAGGCAAAAAAGACATGGCTGTTCCCAGTGATGGGAACATCCTTAAACATCTCATCTGGCTTCAAACACTGCAGTAATGGATGTTTGGCAAACACAAAAATCTCAATGAAAGGAAGAAATCTTTGAGACTCTAGAAAAAGAAAGCAATTGAAAACTAAGATTTGGAGTATTTGAGGAGAGAGACAAAAAAAGGCATTTAAAAAATTACTTCCAAAATTAAAAGTTAATCCAAGTATTTTTCAAACAGAATTTCATTATGGTACTTCATTTTATTAAACTGAATATATGCAAAATACATGCAGATCTGGCACAGTATAGTAATTTTCAGTACCTATAAACCCAAAATAGAGGCTTCTGTCTGCTCCGTTTGACAGCAACAAGACTGACTTCAAAGGGATTAGGCTTTATTTTTGAGCAATTCTTCTCTTGTACCACTAAAATATGCTGATTTCAGAGCACTACAGCAAGCTAGCCTTTGCCATTTGCTCAGTGACAAAGAGACAAAAAGTAATTTCCAGAATGTCCATGTCACAGCCTGGTCACAACACTGTTGTCTCCCCGGAGCCATCTTGTGTTTTGCCGATGAACACTTTTACTGAAAGTCAGTTTAAAAAGGTTATTTTGCTATGCTTATTTAAGTAGTAACATCCCAAATTTCAGGCTTCTTTTTTAACTTTAATGAGTCATACAGTGCAAAAAAACCAACAAAACAACTCAATCTTGCTGGCTTTTCCTCCATGGATAAAGGAAGTAAAAAAGAGTGGGACTGGATAAAATAGTGAGATGAAGCACCTGTTGAGACTAGAAAAGCATAAGAAAAATGGGTTAAGGGACTTCCAGCCCAATAAAAGCAATTGTGAATTCACAGGTGTTCATATGAATCATTCTTAATTTCCTACCAGAGAGCTTTGGTTTCACTTAATTACAAAACAAAATGATGAATGAAGAAGACCAATTCACAAGCACACATATCATACTTTTATTTGTTTATTACTTTTTTTCAGACAAACCTCTGTTTTTATCATAGGTATTGATGGGCACTGAATGAGAGAAAAGTCTGTCAGCATTAGATAGACTATTTGCAAAGCACATGAAGAACCCATCACAGCCAGAAAGAAACAAACAGATGGTGGCTGGAGAGAACCAACAGCCACAACTCTTACTACCTGTAGAGAAAGAATAAACAATACTAACACCAGATCACAAAGTGCAGCCTAAAGAGTCTAGTAGCTTTAAATGAGAGAGAAGCAGGGTAGAAAATGGCCAGATATAACTAAATGTTTGCTAAGTAGGCTCAGGAGAAAGAATATTTTGAGAGCCCACTGACATAAACAATCCTCTCTACTGCACTCTGCCAAAGAATAAAAAGGAAAAGGAGTGGGGACCTTCTCTACTTTGAAGGTATGGGTTTGTGTGTAAGAGAGCTTATTTTGATGGAATTTTAATTGTAGTTCTGTACACCATACTGTGGTGGTTCGGATTCCCACTCTGCCATATACTTTCAACACACTTTAAAATGTGTTGTACCAAAATCACGCAAAATTACAAAAATTAAAAGATACCTTTTATCAAGTTATGTGCCTGTAACTGACCCTTTGATGATCCTTGTAGGTCCCTACAGAATCACAGAATATTCTGTGCTGAAACGTTTTAACTAAGAAACTGAACAAAGTGCCTGCTCCCTGGAATGCTGCATTTCATGAGGTCACAAGCTTTAGGAGCAGATGATACCTTCCCCAGTCCAGATACAAAGAGCATGTGATACCACCTCTTCATGCTATGTAGCAAGAATCCCTATATTTGTCATGGAATTTTTCCATAATACAATTGATAACAGTGTAAATGGTGTGTATTTCCTTTAGTTCCATGAAGCACAAAGCAAAGTAAACTGAATGGTGTTCTCATAAAAGGAACACATGGAGTAAGTATAAAGAATTTTAGGGTCAGTTTTCAGATCAGCTCCAGCATCACAGATGGCCTTAAGAACTGCCCTTGTCTCTTAGGTATCCATCCCTGAAATGGGATAACTTAATATTGCCTTCCAAGACTCCAAAGTTCACTAATGCAGAGACAAGCCTCCATGAGCTGATATGCTCAAAAATTATTGCAATAAATGCCCAATTAATAAAATACAACTGCAAACTTTTCCATGGGGACTGGCTCAATTGCTTTCTATTGCCATTTCATACTTCAAATTATTCAGATTGGCCAAAGAAAGGAGATCATCAAGTATTTATTTAGGTTGGGATGTCAATGCATACAAACACAGAGGCATCACACTTGCTTCTCTTCCTCCTCCTCTGCAGGAACCAAGGGATTATTCTGGAATAATAAGACACTAGCAACTACTTACAGGCCAAAACAAGGACAGTTGGAATGGAAGGAGTTAAAAGGTAGCTCCTTGATAAAGGTACATCCTTCCAGCAAAAGTCCTTAGTGCTACAGTGAAGAAGAGGATGCTTACTGAGAACTTCAGAATAAGGTTGTACGTTGTTCAAGTGTCTTGTCAATATATTGAGATTTAATGACTTTGGATACTTACTTTAGCTTTGCAAACATTAGTTATACTTAATCACATGAAATTTTACCCAAATGCTTAAATGCTGTTTGATTTTTTTAAGTTAAACTTCTAATTTACTAAAACATGAAGAATCAGAACTAAAAAATGGATCATTAGAGCAAACAAAGAGGGCTAAATAACATATGAGATGGAGGCACCGAACAAGAATTATTTAAGTTTTTCATGAGGAATGTCCTCACATCTCTACGTGACTTCTCTCAGATGATGCATGCTGGGCTCTAGGCAGTCAGAACCAATAACAATTAAAACAGGCAACGGAAAACAATTCTGCCCTTAGCATCCTGGGTTGGTGGGGGAGTGATCTGAGAAAAATATTCTCCAAAACAGCACATAACACTGAGCTTACTAAACAAAGTCACTGAACAGAAAATTATTGATTTTGAAGGGTGTTGAGATTACTCGTATTTCCACTCCACTGCTCTGAATCTGTTAAAGAAATGCACAAGAAATGCCAAGCTCCATTCAACTGTGGTAAAACACTTAAAAAAATCAGTAGTGTGTATTTTGAAGTTACTGTACAAGTTGGGGATTACTGGTTACTAAAATACTGAAGAGAGTTTAACAAACATAGGTAGGACCAGTTCAACACCAACATTTTTAGCACCAAACCAAAAAAACCTAAATAATTTACCCTGTAGCCAAGACATATACACACACTGCTAAATTTTCCCTCTCAGGATTGCCTCTGCCTGCATGTTCTCACCAGCCACTCCAGCCTCAGCCAGCCTGGCCATACTCTCAGACGCTGCTGCTGGAACAGGAGGTACTGAATGTGACTACCTGGAAAAGGGCTCAGCTCCTACATTAGAAGAGTTTCATCCATGGTACTGCTGTCCCATAAAGACAATGTATTAGAGACAGGAAGCAAAGGAGAGCCAACGGGTTAGACTGGTTTGAACACTGCTCTGATGTCAAAA
Source organism: Cyanistes caeruleus (assembly GCF_971803275.1). Lineage (NCBI taxonomy): Eukaryota > Metazoa > Chordata > Aves > Passeriformes > Paridae > Cyanistes > Cyanistes caeruleus. The sequence continues at coordinate 20,163,660 of NC_141706.1, forward strand.
AGAATGAGAGGCACCAGATGGGACTATGCCAAGAACCAAACTGAGGGAGCTACAGCATCCTCATCTGCTGCTGCCCTGACCATGTGTTTGCAACACAGCACAGCTTCTGTCTCTTGGACATGCACCAGAGTACACATAACTTCATATCGAGCTGTTGGCTTGTAGCCTGCCCAGGAGGGACAAACAACAAGTGTTTGTGCATTTCCTAAGTTCTGCTTCTGATTGTCTTTCCTGCTTTCCTCTATTCCCCTGCTTAAACAGGAAATATTTTCATTTCACCTGTATTGCTCTGTTCAGAAAGAAAATGAAGACATGTCAAACACACAAGTTTATGTTTTTCTCTAACGTTTGTAGGACCATCTTGGGATACCCCAAACCTGTTACACATATACACGTGTAATCAGGGATCACTGAAGAGAAAGCACATACTGGAGCGTTTTATTAAGAACGCTCGTTGCAGAATCCTTTTCCTCAAGTCATTCATTGCCAAGATTCACTGTTTCATAACCACTTCTTCAGCACAAGTGTGCAGTAACTTAAGTGGAGCCCAAGTTAACACATCTACGTAAGTGTTAAGGTAAATCCTTTATGTCAGTCATTCACTCTTTGGGATGTTTGCCGGCACCCGCCGATGGCCGGAGCTCTCCCCGCTCCCGCCGCGCCTGCCCAGGGCCACGCACGCCATGTCTGTCCCCGCCGGCCCCCCCGCATCCGCACGCACACCCACATCCTCCTCCTCCTCCTCCTCCTCCTCCCTCGGAGGGCGGGCGGCAGCGCGCAAGGTGTGTCCCAGGTGCCGGGCTATATCAGGCGGCGCGGCGGCGGCGCGGCGGCCCCATGGCGGCGCCGGCCATGGCCGAGCCGCGCTCCAAGCGGCCCCGGGTGACGCTGCCCGCCTGCCCCGCGCACCGCCCGCTGCCCGCCAGCCGCGTCCGCCACGGCTTCCCGCCCGCCGTGGAGGAGGCGCTCTGCGGCGTCACCGGCGCCCAGCTGGAGCTGCACTACTGCCTGCAGGCGCTGGTAAGGCACGGCCTCGAGAGGGCACGGCCTGTGCCCCCACCGCCCTGCGCCGGCAGCCGCCGGCGGAGGGGAAAGGAGGTGCAGGCTGTGGAGGGTTTAGAGTCGGGCAGGGACGGCACAGCGGCGCCCAGGGGCTTTGGAGGCTCTCTCTCTCCTCTCTGTCTCTCTCTCTCTCTGCCGCTCCTGCCAGAGCCGCGCCGCGGCCGCTGCGCCCGCACGGCCACGGAAACAACGAGGAAGGTCCGTAACACGCGGGCTACGAAACGAGCGTGTGTTTTGGGTAATTCACAGAGGATCTTTGGCCTGGGGAAAAGGGACAGGAACAGGGAATGCTAACAGCTTTGGAGTATAACGCTTGAGTGGGTTTTTCCCCAAACTATGCTGAATAATTGCGTGTGGTTAACTATAGTCTGAACGTCGCAGATGGCTTAGGGTTTCTTGCTCTACAGGCATGAATTTTGGACATGAAATTATAAAAGGTGTCACTGATACCATGTCAAATTCATGCCAAACTGCATCTGGCTACATATCAAATGTTAAGGCAAAGATATAACTTAACAGAGACGTTAAAATTAAAGATTAAAATTATCAATGCCATACCTTTTGATGCCGAGCATCCACTGGGAAGCAACACAAACTATATGCAGCATATCCCCAAGATCCTTCAACTGAGTTTGGTGTCAGTTTCGTTCAATGAAAATTTAAGTATGCAGTAAAACCTGCTAAACCTGTGGAAGAAAAAAGTTGCAGCAATTGGCAGCTGGATGGGATGGAGAAAACTCAGAAATTGACTGTGGATAAATCAAACCTAAAAATGTGAACATCCTAAATAGTGAAAGATTGACATAAAATATTTACCTTAACAATTAAGTACATGTGTTAACTTGGGCTCCACTTGAAGTTCTGCCACACACTTGCACTGAGGAACTCATTATAAAACACTCAACCTTGGCTGTGCTGTCAGCAGAAACAGGAATGAGTGACTCGAGGAAAAGGATTCTGCAAATAAAGCAATCCAGTATGTGTTTTCTCTTCAATGGTTTATGGTCGCATGTGTGTATGTGTATCACAAGTTTGCGTTATCCCAAGATGCTCCTTAAACTGTAAGAGAAAAACATAAACTTGTGTGTTTGACATGTCTTCATTTTCTTTCTGAGCAGAGCAATATAGGTGAAATGAAAGTATTTCCTGTTTAAGCAGGGGAATAGAGGAAAGCAGGAAAGACAATCAGAAGCAGAACTTAGGAAATGCACAAACACTTGTTGTTTGTCCCTCCTGGGCAGGCTACAAGCCAACAGCTCGATATGAAGTTATGTGTACTCTGGTGCATGTCCAAGAGACAGAAGCTGTGCTGTGTTGCAAACACATGGTCAGGGCAGCAGCAGATGAGGATGCTGTAGCTCCCTCAGTTTGGTTCTTGGCATAGTCCCATCTGGTGCCTCTCATTCTTTTTGACATCAGAGCAGTGTTCAAACCAGTCTAACCCGTTGGCTCTCCTTTGCTTCCTGTCTCTAAGACATTGTCTTTATGGGACAGCAGTACCATGGATAAAATATTCTAAATATAAAAGTTATTAGATCTGTTAGCATGGTTAAATATGGCAGTGGTTTAAGTTGTTACTTTCCCATACAGAACAGAACAAGGCCTGCAGAGGATTTAGGCTTGTAATACTTCTGAAATTATAGAATGGCCTGGGTTGGAAAGGACCTTCAAAATCATCAGGTTCCAAACCCCCTGCCATGTGCAGGGACACCTTTTTCAAGACCAGGCTGCTCATAGCCAGCCTGGCTTTAAAAACTTTCAGGGTGGGGCATCCACAGCTTCTTTGGACAACCTGTTCTGGTGTCTCACCACCCTCTTACAGTAAAGAGTATTTTCCAAATACCTAATCCAAACACACTCTTTGAGTTTTAAGCCATTTCCCCTTGTCCTACCACTGCATGCTCTTGAAAAAGTCCCTGTCCATCTTTCTTGTAGGTTCCCTTCAGGTACTGGAAGGACACAGTTAGGTGTCTTTTCTTTTCCAGGCTGAACAAACCCAGTTCTCTCAGCCTTTCCTCATAAGAGAGGTGCTCCATCCCTCTGATAACTTTGTGTCCCTTGTTTGGACTCGCTCCAACAGATTTATGTTCTTCCTGACAGGCCTTCCCAGCCATGAGCTACATCTAATATTGAAGGTGTATAGTTCAGTAGCAGTATCCATTATTTTGGAATACCATTGTCTATAATAAAGCTGATAAACAGATGTGAAGTTGTGTTTGTTCTCTTTTTGGTATTTGCTTCATCTTTCTCATACCTTTGAAAGCTAACTTTTGACTGGAATGCAGGCCTGCAGGGATAAATTTTATGTTCCCTGTTCTGGGAAACATTTAAAAACATTAAAAAAACATTTAAAAAACAAAACAAAAACCCTCCACAATTACAAAACACACACATGCTAACCACTCAAAATATTCTGAAGATCTCTTAACTGCTACTGCAAGAGTAACATCAGTACTACCACTGACTGACCAATGTTAAAGAACAGAAGGAGTTCTAGTAGAAGTATAGATTTTTCATGTCATACTGTAACTACGCAATTTATTGTAGAAATTAGATCAAGATCTCCAAAGTGATCGTTCTTTGTGAACAGAACACCTTCTATTGGAAAGGTCTCGCAAGTTCTGTTAAAGCCACGTTCTGCTGCAGGTGAGTCCCATCTCCGGGAAATCTTAACCCTCCTGTTTTGTGTGCTTAGGGTGAATATTTTGATCAGTCACATGTGGCTCTACCAAATATTTCAAAGTTCTTCCTGCATCAAGCTCTGGAAGAGAGAAAAGCCGCGGAGGCGTTGATGAAGTATCAGCAAGAAAGAGGAGGCCATTACTGCTCTAAAACCATCCAGGTGCGTAGTAGTCAACAAGTTTTCAAGCAGCTGAGATCCATTTAACTTACTGAATTATATTGTTGGTACTTCAGATCCCTGCATTCACCCACTATTAGATTTACAGATACAATTTATCTGGCATACTTGTGTACACGGTTTTGTTCTTGATTGTGATGCCTAGAAACTGTCAGACATGCAGTCCTAACTCTATGGGGTTGCTTTCCAGCCCAAAAGAATATGGACAGTATTCCCCTTTCCTTTTACTCAGCTGGACACTGCTATTTCCAGTATGCTGTAATGGATTATGACTTCTTAAATTGTGCTGAAAGAGCCCACTTGTCTCCTTCACACTGAACTAAGTGGAAGCTTAGACATAACTAGCACCTAAGAAGAGTGGTAAGGAAGGAGAACCATCCAGCTTGGGGCAGTAGTTGATTTCCTAAAGCACAGCTCATGACAGAATTTGAACTAAGATCTAACTTGGGCTTGCACAGGTACAAAGGAAGAACTCAAAAGTTCTCAGGAAAAAAATAACCCACCTCATTTGTTTAAGACCAAGGGGCTGAATCTCCTGTACAAAATTAGTTAATACAGAATGCTCCTCTTTGGTCCATCATAGCAGTTTTTAAGCTGCAGAAAGTAAAAATGCTATTGTAAAAATCTTTCGTAATACCCAGTTTGCATCAAGGAGGAACTTAGGACTTCCAGTACTTAAAGGGGTTCTACAGGAAAGAGGGAGAGGGATGCTTTGTCAGGGAATGCAGTGTTAGAATGAGGGATATCGATTTTTAAATGAAGGAGGGCAGATTTAGGCTAGATATTAGGAAGCCCCTCTTTACTATGAGGGTAGTGAGACTAGGAAAAATTGTCCAGGGTAGTAGAGGATGCCCCATTCCTGGGAGCGTTCAAGGCCAGGTTGGATGGGCCTTTGAGCAGCCTGGTCTAGTGGAATATGGCAGAGGGTTAGGACAAGATGATTTTAAGGTCCCTTCCAACCCAAATCATTCTGTGATAGGATTTCCTGGTGTAAGAATCCTCTTTGGGCATAGCTGCTGCTATGTAAATCTGTTCCTTGAAGAGGTGCTTGGGTTCTGCCATTTGTATTTACAGCCTGAAAAAAAGCAATAGATGCTTAAAACTAGAAGCAGTTGTTGCAAAATCCTAGTACAACTTGTTAAGAACACCAGGTTAAGTTGCAGGAATCCATTGATGAATACAGATACATGAGCTGTTCTTTTGAGTAAATGCAATTCTGTTTTTGTTTTCAGAAACCAAACTGTGATTATGCAGTTGGTCTGATGAAAGCCCTGGAACTAGCAATGGTACAATGGAAAACTATGCTACGGTATTTTGAAGAGCTTTATGCCCTGAGTGTTGAAAATGCAGACCCTCATAGCGCAAGCACTATCAAGAAACAATTCATTGGGCCCAAAATCCGGAAGATCAAGCTGATGGGAGATCTGCTGACCAATGCTCGCAGGCTTGACTGTTCCCAGGATGGCAGAAATAGTCTTGGGGATTACTTTATGGACCGGCTGCAGAAAGAGTTCAGGACCAGCATAGAGCCAGAGTCTAGTGATCACACTGATCACTGCAGCCCCTGCCCGCCTCTCCAGCAGTGCACAGGAGCTTCAGAAGGTCTGAAGCGACCCCAGAGAGAATGCTCCCAGCACAGAAATGGCATAGGGCCAATATATGCAACCATACACTGCACCACGATGCTGCCACAGTGCAATGATGGCACAGGAGCAAAGGTGAAGCAGGGCAGGGAGGGCCTTAAGTGCTGAGGCTCCTGCAGCTTAGGGGCAGCTCCTCAGGCAAACCTGTCCCAAGGGTGGAGCTGGGACCAGAACTCAGGAGACACAATGCTCTGTAACTCCTGCTGCTTTACACCCCATCCCCTCATCCTCTGCTGAGTCACAGCTCAAAATCTAGCCAGTACCACTGTTTGCTTTAAATGATAGCAAGGTTTGCCAGCTAGATTTTCACATTTATCCATGCAATTCTTCCTAGAAGCCAAAAGTTCTTAAGCTACTTCTCTCTTAAATGATTACTGGGATTAGTTAGTGCAAATCATTTTAAGAATATATATAATTTTTATTAAAATAAATAAAAAAGAAACTGCTGCACCTTTAGTGCCAAGGAAACTTTTACATGACAGAAAATCCAAATATTTAGTTTTATATTTCTGAATACTTTATATTACTACTAGCAAGTGTAGTAACATAATGAACTTTTTAAAAAGACTTTAAAAAAAAAGGTTTTTTGTCTTATATTTCTATCTTAGTAGCAATTTAAATAAGTAGTCTAATGCATTTATGATCAGCTATTTCAAGTAGTATATTTCTTCAGGATGAAGGGTGCAAACATTTCCTCAACAGTGGGAATAAGAAAATGTGTTGATTTATCTATAGTTATTGCCTAGTTGTTGGCTTTTCTCATCCTCAGAAAGCACATGAGAGAGAAATTAGGACTTCTCATTAGGTGAGAATTTTAGAGGTTCTAGGGAATATTTTGTGTCACCAAAGACAGTAGCTATAGGACTGTGCCCAGACTTAACATAGGATGATTACTTTAACTATGATATAGAGCCCAATCTCAACTAGCTCACTAAAGGTTACTGTGGCACTCCTGCTATTTCTTATATTCCCTATTTGGTCCCAAGCAGGGGCATGAGATCCTAGTGAAAAAACAGCACACTTAAATAGAATTGCATCAGAGAGAATGGCTACTCATTAGTTTTGTCTTTCAATTAGGGCAGTGTTAACCAACTTGGTTCAAGGGCAGAATTGTCCAAATTCCTCTCATTAGTGTCCTACCAGAGTGCCTCATTCTGTACCCTGGCTCCCAAGGTCACCTAAGAAGAGCAACTGGCCAGATCAGCTGTCTGCAGTTAGGGATTTTTTGTCATATATACATCTTTTATGCAGTTGGGGCTTGATTCATTGGAAGATTGCCTCACACTTTCATGTAATACTTTAGCTGATACTCCTGTTTTGCTTGAAAATAAATTCAGTTCCATGACTTCATCTGCAGTGCATTCCTCAATTCACCACCACACCTCAATTCAGGCATGCTGGTATTCTTCTCCAAGAGATTTTGCATATGTAAATGTGCCAATATATTTCTACATTTAAGGAAGTTTTGCATGATGGAAGAGTATGACAGAGTGAAAATAAATGCCAGAAAACTGCATTACTATAAAAGCACTGCACAATAAAACATTTTTCATAAACTCTGATCCAGCTGCAGTTGAGTAGCAATTTCTGCAAAGCCCACCTTCTGTTGGTGGTGTAACATGGGACAGAAAATTACAATGCAGATGCTTCCCCAATCTTTTCTGTGAATGTGGTTCAGCTTTGGGGTGGGGATGGGGAACACAACTACTTTAAAACAACCTTTGCATTCATCTATAAAAATACTGCCATGTGCCAAAGGAACGGCTCAAAGCACTTTCAGAATCATGCTAGATTTGCCTGTGTTGAGATTGCTGCTCTGTAATAAAGAAGGAGTTTAAAAGATATTTCCATCTGGGCTAGATTCCATCACCCATCCTCATGCTGAGCATACCTTATTCAACAATTAGTTCCACTGACTGCAACTCAACATGAATAAGAGCAATGGAATCTGTCCCTCTCGGTATTAAAATACAGCCCACTAAGTTGGAGCAGAGCAAAGCTACTAATTGAATTTTAAACTAGTGTTGTATTAGTTTTCTACTTCATACACTACTAGTAATGTTTGACCTACTTGTAAAAGCTGATGACCTTCTGAAACGTAGTTACAGCCTCCTCCAGGGTTTGCAGCACTTAAACTTTTACCTTAAACGAAGTCCAACATAACAACCCAACTTCTAAAATTTTGAGAGCAAGACTTACTTGTCTCTTATTTTTCCATGAAGTAGTGCCATGTCTGTTTCTCAAGACTTTTCACATTCATCTTCTAACCAAATGTATCCACACACTCTAAGAATTTGAGTATTTTTCTCTCCCTTTTCCTTTGCCAGAACATATTCTGGGCCCTCTGCCTGAAAAGACAATTCTGTTAATTTCAGATAAACTCGCAACCAGCTGTTTCCTCAGCCTCTATCCTCTGAAAAAGAGGAATCAATCAGTTACTGTAGATAATAAACTCTTCTTGTCCTCATGCTGCTTCTGCTGAGAGGGCACATATGCTTGTGAATATGATCTCAGATTTAACAATACCTGTCAGTTGTGTATAGGTTGAGTCTATCCATGTTTCTCAACATAGGAAGTACAATCTGCTTCTGCCTTCCCAGCTTCCTTTTCAATCCCATCCTGAAAAATATCAAAGACAAATGTAAAATAGATTAAGGGCAACAGCTCTTATAGAAACATTGCAAATTCTCTTTCTCTGCTGAATGCTTGTTGATCTACACTCTCTGTATCTATACTTCCAAAGCAGTGCCCAAACAATCCAAATCTGGGACATCTCTTAATAGCTAGTGCAGCACCAGTACCCTAAACATAGCAGCCAAACTGGAAGCTCAGGAGAGACCTAATCTTTACTGAAGTCATGAGTTACAGGCCCAGAGGCTTCTAAAGAGGTTTAACAATGGAATCCTTGTAAATGCTTGCCATAAGCACTACCTATGTTTGCCTGCTCTTGAAGTGAGGAACGCACATAAAAGTCTCAAAGTGGAGATTGTTCTGTCCTTTATCCTCTCCACTGTGGCCACACAAAACCAAGAAGAGCATCTCAAGGTTTGTTCTTTGCAAGGATGCGTTTTCAGGCCTCACTGTACATGGAAACATCTTTCTGGACAAACCTATTTTTGGGAATCACACTGGAAAGTGGATGTTAGCAGTGGCAGCAGCAGGGTGTCCTGGTGTGACTAACCAGGACACAGGGAATCAAAGAATCAGAATTGTCAGGATTGGATGAGAGGTCTGGAGATCGGCATGTCCAAACCCAAAGGAAGGTATCCTTGAGGGCACTGTCACTGGAAGATCACTGTGTGGAATTCACTGTGTGGTCACAGCATTTTCCCGACCTTTCCACTTGGAGGAATTCATGCACTTGCACCCACATTCATGGACAATTGTTGGCCAGCTCCCAGTAGTGAGCCAGTGCAAGCCCCACTGTTTGTTACCACTTTGCCCAAGGTAACCTCTACTCACACTCAAGTCCCTATGTGTCTTTTCCTGGGGTCATGTATAAGCCAGAAACACACAGAGACAGAATAGGCTACAATACTGACTAAATATTAGCTAAAATTACCTTTTTCCAAAACTTAAGCCAATGGTCTGTAGAAAGTTTAAGTGTCTTGAGTGAGTCACACTCAGCCCAAGCCCATTTCACATGTTCAGTGATAAAAAAAGCATAAACAGCATAAAACCCTTTCTCACTTAAACGTATTTTACATTATTGTATACCTTGCACTCTTTTGAATACAAATTATTTTTATTTTGTTAGCTGTTCAATAAAGATTTAAAACCAACTATCATTATTCCTTCTGGTTCAAAGAACGTCTGTAATAACATTGAATTGTCTCCACAAATTTGCCACTCTGCCTCTCAGAAACAGCTGGGAGATACATTTCTAAATGTGCAGGAGTGGTCAGTAGCTGATCTCCCTCCTTGGGACATGTTGCTTTTCAGCATCGGGTACAGTGAAAGAATGAATTTCTATAGAGTCCAAACATATCGTTTTATCTTTAAATAAAACTTTTATCTTTTAGAGATACTGACAGATGTGACTTACAGTTCTTATCTTGGTCTGTACTCAAAGCTATTTAGGTAAGTAGAAAATGAAGACTGCAGATTAGGAATTTTTGCCAAAAAAACAAATCATGTAACAACAAAAGAAGCCATCATCATGACACTGGAGAAATCACAGGCACAGGAACTGGGGATTGATCATTGATGGATGTTTTTTACCTTTTGAGATTCTCTCAGTCACCCCTTGTCCCACTGAAGACAGAGCTTTGCTGCTGATTTTGAATGAGCTGAAATTTTGCCAACGTTTATAACTGCAGGACAGAAATTAATTTTAGCTTGTGGGACATTAAATATATGCACTAGTATTTTAATCATTAAGTCAGTGAAACCACACAGTTGAATTACTGAATTCCTCTGAGAAGAATCTAATTTCTCATCTCAAATGATACTCAAAAAACCAAAGTAAAAACTCTGGCACCCTTGAGAGACGTTACCAAAACCCATCCCATTTCCCCGTGCTCCAAACTCTCCCACTGCTGGAAACAAATCCTTATCGCGCGAGCCATCCAACTGCAGCAAAACGCCACGGCACGGAGTGAGATCCATCTCTACAAAGGTTTCCGAGCGAAGGTGAACAGAGCTGAAGAGGAACCCGGAATGCCAGCGTTGGCGGGGATTCCCGAGGGAAGGAAGGCCGGCACACGGCGGCGCTTCCCGCTGGGACAGGCCCGCAGCGCCACCGGGTGGCCGCCACCTGCCCGTCCCTCTGCCCCGCACCTCCCTATCTCCCTCCACCTGTCCCTCTGCCCCGCACCTCCCTATCTCCCTCCACCTGTCCCTCTGCCCCGCACCTCCCTATCTCCCTCCACCTGTCCCTCTGCCCCGCACCTCCCTATCTCCCTCCACCTGTCCGTCTGCCCCGCACCTCCCTATCTCCCTCCACCTGTCCCCTCTGCCCCGCACCTCCCTATCTCCCTCCACCTGTCCCCTCTGCCCCGCACCTCCCGGCTCTCCCTCCACCTGTCCCTCTGCCCCGCACCTCCCTATCTCCCTCCACCTGTCCCCTCTGCCCCGCACCTCCCGGCTCTCCCTCCACCTGTCCCTCTGCCCCGCACCTCCCGGCTCTGCCTCCCCCTGTCCCCTCTGCCCCGCACCTCCCGGCTCTCCCTCCGCCTGTCCCTCTGCCCCGCACCTCCCGGCTCTCCCTCCGCCTGTCCCCTCTGCCCCGCACCTCCCGGCTCTCCCTCCACCTGTCCCTCTGCCCCGCACCTCCCGGCTCTGCCTCCCCCTGTCCCCTCTGCCCCGCACCTCCCGGCTCTCCCCCTGTCCCTCTGCCCCGCACCTCCCGGCTCTCCCTCCGCCTGTCCCTCTGCCCCGCACCTCCCGGCTCTCCCCCTGTCCCTCTGCCCCGCACCTCCCGGCTCTCCCCCTGTCCCTCTGCCCCGCACCTCCCGGCTCTCCTCCTGTCCCTCTGCCCCGCACCTCCCGGCTCTCCCCCTGTCCCGCTTCCCCGCCGTCCCACACAGTCCCGCCTGCCCGCGGTGTCCCCTGGAGCCGCCCGCCCCCACGAAGGCCCCCGCGGTAATTTCCCGTGTGGCCGCAGGGCCGCGGACAGACCTGTCCAGGGGCTGGGTGCTTCTTCCCTGTGAGGAACCAGGGGAGCCGTCGCCGCTGTTCCCCGGGCAAGCGGCCGGCGGCACCCGGCACCTCTGGGCATCGGGGTGGCTGCTCTCGCTGGCGCGGCAGCAGGGCGGGCTGCGGAGAGAGGGAGAAAAAAACAAAAAAACCAAAACCAAAACCAAACAAACAAACAAAAAAAAAACCAAACAAAAAACGGGGGAAATGTAGCCCTGCGCGCATCCGAGCGCCAGGGCTGCCGCTGCCCCAGCGGGACACCGCGGCTCCCCCCGCCGCCCCGGCCCCCGACCCGCCCGGCCGCGCCCCCCGACCCGCCCCATCCCGACCCGCCGCGCCGGGGGGCTCGCCCATAAATACGGCCCCGAGTGGCGCTGCCAGACCGGCGCGGCTGGGGAGGGGTCGGGGCAGCAGCCAGCGCTGGTGGCCTCACCTGGGAGAGGCTGCGGGGGTCTCGGCTCCGCACACCCGCCCGGCCGCACAGCAGCCCGGTCGAAGGCCCCTCCGTTCCGAGCCCCTCGCTGTCCCCTCCGGCCCAGCCGCCGCCTCCTCTGCCGCCCCCATGGACTTACTGGGCCCCATGGAGATGACGGAGGGCTCCCTCTGCTCCTTCGCAGCGGCCGATGACTTCTACGATGACCCGTGCTTCAACACGTCGGACATGCACTTCTTCGAGGACCTGGACCCCCGGCTGGTGCACGTCGGGGGTCTGCTGAAGCCCGACGAGCACCCGCACCACCACGGGCACCACCACGGGCACGAGGAGGAGCACGTCCGGGCGCCCAGCGGGCACCACCAGGCTGGCCGCTGCCTGCTGTGGGCCTGCAAGGCGTGCAAGAGGAAGACCACCAACGCCGACCGCCGTAAGGCCGCCACCATGAGGGAGCGCCGGCGGCTCAGCAAGGTCAACGAGGCCTTCGAGACCCTCAAGCGCTGCACCTCCACCAACCCCAACCAGCGCCTGCCCAAGGTGGAGATCCTGCGCAACGCCATCCGCTACATCGAGAGCCTGCAGGCCCTGCTGCGGGAGCAGGAGGATGCTTATTACCCGGTGCTGGAGCACTACAGCGGGGAATCGGACGCTTCCAGCCCCCGCTCCAACTGCTCCGACGGCATGGTGAGTGCCCCAGGGAGGACTCCCCGCCACCAAGGTGCCCTGGACGCTGTCGGTCCCAACCTGAGCAGGGCAGGTCACCTCTTCCTGCCCTTCCTGTAGCAGCTGCCTTCTGTACCTCCCCAGGCATAAGACAAAGTCCTTTCTCGTGCCTTGAGCACCCGCAGCAAAGGGAGGTGGGGTTCCCGCCTGACAGGATCTTGGGGAAAGAAGAAGAATCTCTTACACACTTTGTTCCCTGGGGTAAGAAGTTTAGGCAGGTTCCCCATGTCCTGGAGGAGACAGGACAAAGCTGCTGGGGGAGGACTTTGGGAAGCTGCCTAGAATGGGCACCTGGAGGCATTGCGGGTGCTCCCATAGCTCCTGAGGTATCCCTATTTCTGTCTCCTTTGAATCCTCTAAGGACAGCAGAGAGCAAGGACCCCCTACGACATGGTAGTTACACAGAATAACTACTCTCTAAGTAACTATTCTCTTGCTAAGAGTCTGGGTTTTGTTTTCTGACATTCATCATGATGGGGGGAGGGTCTAAGCAACAAGAAGTGTTTTTCTTGATCCTTAAGAAAAAGATTCTCCTTTTCTCTTCTCACTTACTTCATCCCCTCCACAGATATTTACAAGCAATAGGAAGAAGAATCCAGGCTTTCAGTCCTGTTTGTACATTATGGGCATGGGAGAAGAAGGGTGGGTGCCAATGGGTGTCTCATCCCCACACCTTTTGGCTAGGGCTGTAGGTTCAGTCTCTGGTCTGACTCGGGGCTGCTGGGATGTGGTGACCAGAGTCCAGGACACCTCTCTGGATAGGCCGTGAACTGCACTTTCAGACCAGAGATTACTTTCTGTGCTCTGGTGGGGATAATAATTACTGAGTTGAGTATCTGCAATTATGAGATACTTAACAGATTGGAGAGGTTTAAATGAACAATTCCTCTTTAGGATACAGCCTCTTTTAACAGAGGAATTTCATTGTGGATTAAAATATTGGAAATAAAGTATATTAGTCAATCTTCTAGAGCATTTTCTATACGAAATGGAAATGGGAAGAGAAACTGAAGGAAATACAAAGAGACAAGGTAGACAGAGGCTTTTAAAGAGGAATTTATGTTTAGAAAAATCTTCAAAACCTAAATTAAAAAGACATAATTCCCCTTTCAGTCTCCATGTTATAAACTAAAGATACATGAAGGGCTGTATCTGATCAGAATGCTGGAAACCCTCATCTTACCTGTAAAGCTGCAGCATCCAATGGATGGTGGTAACTTTCCTGTGGTACAGCTGTGCCAAATAAAATATTTTGGGGTGGATCCTCTTCTAGCCAAGTCATGTTCTTCCTTACTCAAAGAATCTACAACTTGATGGCATTTCAGCCAGGACTGGAATGACGGCACAGACCAGAGTCTGAAATACAAACTTAGATGGTTTCTGGGATTTGGGTAAGAGTCTGACCTCACTCGGATTTCTCTCCTTCCCAGATGGAGTACAGCGGGCCTCCTTGCAGCTCTCGCAGAAGGAACAGCTATGACAGCAGCTACTACACAGAGTCCCCAAATGGTGAGTATGTGCCCTAACAGAGGCACCGAGACAGAGGCAGGCAGTGCAGCAGCTTTCCTGTGCCTGCTCCATGCCCAGCTGGGTTGAGAGAGGACCTACCTTTCCAGACAGCAAGCCATTGCTGCTGGTAGAGGCACTGGATTTCCTCTAGGTGTATTTGCAAATACAGGGATGTGTTACAGCTGCATTTCCTATTTTGAAAATCTAACAGTTGGATGTTATGTTATTCTCTGCAACTAATTTCAGCATTTAACCATATTCTACATTAAGTCTTCTTACTCTATCATTGATGCAAATTGGAGTAATTTATGATTGATTTCAAATCTGCTCTTCCCTTTCTATGAACTCAGTGAAGCCTTGGCTCCTCCCTGTCCCCAGAGCAGGGCTTCTTTTCCATTTTGAAATTACAATCCGTTTTCTGATAATTGGTGTCCTTCACCAATATTCATTTTCTCTGTGTCTTCACATGCTCATAAATATGTACTGCCCACTGATAATCTGATCTAATCTAAACTGTACTATCCACTGGATAATCTGAGTGCCTTTTTGTCTGTTTTTTAGATGCAAAGCATGGGAAGAGTTCTGTTGTTTCCAGTCTTGATTGCCTCTCAAGCATTGTAGAGAGGATTTCCACAGATAATTCCACATGCCCCATACTGCCTTCAGTGGAAACTGTTGCTGAAGGGAGTCCCTGTTCCCCTACAGAAGGAGTGAGTCTGAGTGATAGTGGAGCCCAAATTCCTTCCCCCACCAACTGCACCCCACTTCCCCAGGATAACAGCAGCAGCAACCCCATCTACCAAGTGCTATAAGGACCCCTCCAGCTGGACTGCACCAAAAACAATTTGCTCCGTTTGGCCTCGCTCAATACCTGCCTTGTAAGGTTGAGAAGACTTCTTAAGACTTATTGTTCCAGTTTTAAAATATCACTGAAAATTCCTTCAACTATATAACTTTGCAAACCTGTATCACTTTGAAGTACACATAGTTATTTATTGGTTGTTAAACTAAAGTTATTTAATATGTCTACAGATAAAATTGTATACCATGAAACGGCCAATGTTTAATCTAGGCTGTGGGGAATAGGAAGTTGGCTCTTGAAAGTGGAGGAAAATAGAAATCTACAGCAGTAGTGGCATGATAGATCCTTCCTATTACTCCTGTTCTGGCCAAAGTAAGGTTGTGGACCATTTTTTATAAAACTTTTGTATAATTGTAAATAAGAGTTGCTTTCCAAAAAAAAGAAAAAAAAAAAAAAACCTGGTAAAAAAGAGAAAAATAAATAAATTTGAAAAAAAAACCAAAACCTAAAACAAAAAGGGGAAAAAATTAAAATATTTAATATTGCTTGGTTTGTTGTGTTAAACTTTTAACTTTATATATTTATATGATGTGGTTGCCAAGAATGTTTTCGACAGTATTCTAAATAAAGACCCTTATTTATAAAATCTGTGGTGTTATCTTGACTGTCATTAGGGCTTCTAGAATTACTAGTGCATTTAGGAGTGGTATTAGATCTCTGCCTTGGCAGGAAGAAGATATAGGCTCTGATTCCGCAAAGAAATCAAGAACATGCTTCAGTTGCACTACTTTGCATAAATATGCTGCTGACAAGGGGTCTCTTTTCTTCATTTTCTGTCACGGTCATTACTAAACCGAGACCTGAGCATCACAGGTCTTTATTATAGGGATCAGTAAATAAGCATCTGTTTCTCATCCTGTCCCCAAAATTTACAATTACATTGTAGGACTTGATCTTACAAAGCTGTGTTGAAACTAAGAATCACAAAAAATTAGACTCTCTAAATTTCAGTGTAGCTACTGAAACTTAAAGTCATACAACACTATCTCACAAGAACAGGCACTGCATTTTTGGACAAACGTTCACATTTTTCATTCAAGTTCCATTTTTCAAGTGTTCGTACCAGGTTCATGTATTCTCAGGTATTAGAAACTAATTGCAAAGGAGTTTTTTGTCATAAAGTTCAAGTTATAGATCAGAGTTTTCCTCAAGTTCAAGTTGGAATTTAAGCCAAAGATAGGCAGTTTTAATTTGGATTTGAACTTTATGCATCTCTGGCAGCACTGCTCCAGGGATTTACTTCTTGTTTAGAGCCTCTCTAAAAATAACCTGTGGGCTCTGTTTCATTCAGTATCTATGTGTAACCTTGAAAGCTGGCTGTGCAACTGAAAAATGTTAAGCCCAAGCTGGCTGTTGTTGGAAAGTAACAATCAGGGCATTTCTGTGCATCTGGACAAAAATAACCAGCAACTATAACCTGTTTCTTATCACATCCCTATGATTTATGGATTTTGTATAAACATCACAGTAAAATAAAAACAAAAAAAACACACTGAAAACCAATCTAGGTATCATCATACTTTGCTGACAGTACAAAGAATACTTTGTACTCTCTGCTAGGTGACTATTATAGAGGAAGTTTGTGCAGCTCTTACCTCTTAAGCACGAAAAAGAAAGAGGGAACAGCTAATTCCAGGGAATGTGTCCCACTCATGTATCATGTATGGCCTTGAAGATCAATGTTCTGTGGAGAGGAGAGGACCAAATTGCCATATGTTGAGCAGAGAAATGCAGTTGCTTCTCCTTCTTCCTGGGGTGGTCATGCTCCAAGCTTGGTGATTTATCTGAAGCCAGAGGGGCAGGGATGGTAGCAGCCATGGGTATTCCTTCCTCATCCATGAGCTTGTGGTCATGGTGGATGATGAATCAGTGTTGAGGCACAGGACCATTCTGTGGAGCAGCCCAGGCTCCCACAGATCAGTGGAGACTCTGAGGCAGGACTGGCCACTCAGCATCTTCATCGAAGTCCTACTTTGTAAAGGTCTCCCACTGATCTCCCTGTGGGCAGAAAACATTAAGTCCATTAAGATTTAATTTACCCCTTTCATTTTTCCATTAAAAATAAAAATCAAACTAATTTGAGAATGTGATAATTTATACTAATGTGAATCAGGAGGGTGTCTGCTAAGGTTAGAAAAACAGCCCAGGTTAGTTGGAAGCCTGTATGCCTTGGAAAAGCTAAGGAGAGACAGGTGCCTCACAAATCAGGACCTAACATTATCAATATAGTTTTCATTGCCTTCAGCAAACAATCGGGCCCACAATGCAAAAGATCAAAAAAAATGCCTCTGTGAAATACTAAGGATCTTTTAATCCCCATAATCTGGGTCCAGTAAAAATATCAATTTTACTGCCATTAAATGAGGCTCTGGACATGCTGTTAGCACACAGTTCCTTGCCTGCCTTGCTTGCAGCCCACTTCTGAGGGACACAATGGGGTACCTGCCTGTAGGGCTGGCATGGCGGAGCGGGCACAGGGCACTTGTGCTCAACAACGTACACACAGTTCCATGTGAAGTCATGTATATTGCATTTCACTGATTTATTTTAGCCACCCGAGTTTCCACATACTGATGTTAATGTTACAACAGAGAACAGGCATTTAGCACATCCCAAAATAGATGGATGGATGATGAAGAAAAAACATTCATAGGTTTCCTATGCAAAGCCCATCTTTCTCCCATTGATGTCAGTGAGAAAAGTTCACTGGAGTAAGGCCAAAGGGCACCAGCACTGATAAATACGTGTTTAGGTTACAAATATATTTATTTTTTTACTTTGATAAGAAAACTTATTCCCCTGTGCAATTTCTTTCTGTTTATTTCTAAGGTAATAAAGATATTTAAAACGAAGTCCTGTGCATCAAGAGGACAGCATGTGCCTGATAGAAATATATCCCAGTCTATGAGTAAATATTTTGAAGCCAGTAATATTTAGATTCAGAGCTTTAGTTTAGTTCTGACACGGCCAAGGAGCATATGCAAGACTGAGCCAACATTTACAAACTTTGGTTCTTAAACTGGGCTTGTAAAGATGAATTTAGGCACTTAGGGTTGATCTTACAAGACAAAGTACAGCCTACCTTGGTCTACAGAAACACTCCAGCACAGGCTCTGAACACACACTGATAGTCTGGAAGTTTGTATCACACAGGTTCCAGTTCAATATGATGTTTCCTAAGGAACACTGCCTTTGAAGGGAAAGTCATACAGATACAAACAAATAAAGGAAAGTAGCTGTCTTCAAACACAATGGTAATGCGTATTTTAGGAATGTTTGATTTGATTTGGTAACTTAAGAAAGCGCTGCATGACAAGCCCAGTAATACTGGTTTATCTCATTCAAATCACTGCTATGGAAAAAGCAAAGAGGAAGAAATTTATACCTCACATATACTAAATGCTCCGATTTTACATTTCATCAGATCAATTTGCACATATAAGAATGAAGACAATCTTTTTCCTACTTGCAATATTTCACAACAAAGTGCAATAAAATTGCTGGGTTTTCAAATAACAATGTTAAACACCATTTCCTGCATTATCATAGCAATACTGCTACAGAAGTATTTGACATACTGAACACTCAATTTCAGGTGAAAGATATATTAACTATTCCTGGTATATTTTTTCCCCTTAAAAAGATTTTATTATCTGTATCCAAATATATTAAAGAGCCATTAAATTGGCAGTTGCTTCATACCAGATGCTGCTCTTCTAAAATGACTTCATTTTCAACTCAAGACAAAGACCTTAAAAAAAACCCTGGAGAGTGGATGGAAAAACAGTTTTCATTTTATATCTTACATTTTACAGAGATATTTGAAAGGTTGAGAGTGTGCAAAGGGCCAAAACTGCTATCTTCAGAAGAACTACATCCAAAATAAGCAAGAAAACATTTGTACCTCATACTCATGAATTTTAATGAATTAATTAATATTTCCTTTTTATTTACAAATTTCCTTGAAATCAATAGGAATATTTCCAGCTTCAGGAGGAGTATATTCAGACTACTGCACATAGTACTGTGTGGGATAGTGCTCACATAGCGGTGCAAAGCCAGGACAAACTCCCTGCTGTGACCCTTTACTTGTGCTCTGGTCACTGACCCATTTCTGTCACAACACTTTCAGATGTGCCGATCCCCCTGAGCACAACCCTCTGAACAAGCTGCCAGGCTTTAGTACTCACCTGATCTTGAAAATACAAACCAGAAACTGCTCCCATAATAGTGCTGAAAGCCTACAACCATTCCTAAATGAGTGGCTGACATGGAGCCTGTGATAGCAGGAGATGGTATGGAGGTCATTTCACATAACTTGCATGTGGCAATCTTGGCTTTGCAGACAGTAGGTAAAAAAGGCCTTTGTAGAGTCAGAGTGCAAATCTCTGACAGCACAACCTGGAGATCATCTTGGGAGGCACATCCAAGTATCTCATTAAACACTATTTACTATCAGCTCACCCTCCCTCAGCCTTGCAAATCACTGGTTTTCTAGTAAAACTGTTGAACAGCCATGACCTCCTCTGCTTGATGGATGCAGCATGCTCCCTTCTCAACAGGGTTGTTGCACAAGTGGGAATGTCATTAAGTGAAGACCTTTCAATATCTGACATTTCAGGGCTAACAAGGGAGGGGACTGTCCCTAGCATAATACAGAAGAGCTGTCAGATAGTCCTTTCCCTCACAGGACTTAGCAGGAATTAGAAATATGTCTGATATAAAGCCACTTGGGCCAGTACAAGGAACCCAGAAATTTCCCTGTGGACCCAGAAACCTACATGTTGCATACACAGACACTTCTGAACTACCTTAACATTGTAAGCTAAAGGTGAAAACTGACTTATCCTGTAACCATAGGGTGATAGAAAAACCTCAGGGGTTTCCCAATAATATATTCAACATGGCACTGAACTCACATTTTCTTCCTACAACACCAATAACTTTTACCGTACACAGACATCGTAATGCCATCAACAAGTGTGCTATTTTATGTAATGAATATTCAGTGAATAACCTCACATTAATCAACAGGGAGGCAAATACTGTAATTATTTATTAAAAATTTACTAAAAATTCTAACAGACCCACTTAATCATGCAATTTTGGTTGGTTTGTTGGTTGGGGTTTTTTGGGAGTCAGATTCACTCAGAAGTCTGTCTCAGCACAGTTATCTAGTGCTGTATGTCCATGGCAGTTGAAGGTGGTCTCCCAATCTCCACAGTCCTCCCTAACCCACCTGAAATGACATTGAGCCTTTTCTGGTCCAACAGCCACATCTGCTGGGAAAAATTTAAACTGCATTTCTTCCTGAAATCGTTGCTTGGTGAATTCCATGTTCTGTTTCATCATCTTTCTATAATGTAAGGTTTGTTGGTGCAGAAACAGCAAAAAAAATTCAGTCTTCAGTCAGCACCTGGAGGCCCATACATGAGTGACATCAAGGAAAATATACTGGAAAAAAAAAATTATTTCCTGCCACGAACTTTCTATAGAAACAGAGAGAAAAAATTGGAAGAATAGTAGGTTGGTTGGGTTTTGGCTTTTTTATTGCTAGACAAATGTTGTGGCACCATTCTATTTTTCTTTTTTTTAAGTGAAAAAAAAAAAGACAAAAGGAGGGAGAATATGTAAGGTCTTTGAAGGCATTGTATGGCCTGTGCTGAGAGCAGTCATCCTGGGGGTGACAGGCTGCTTGCCAAGAGGCACAGAAACTGCAGATGACAGCAGGATCTCAATGAGATTCCCTGGTGACAAAGTCCCTCAGTAGGGCATAAATCTTGGCCACCTGACAAAGGGAGGTGATTTTTCCCTCTACTCTGCTCTGATGAGATCCCATCTGGAGCTGTGCATCCAGCTCTGGGTCCTCAGCATAGAAGGGATACTGATCTGTTGGAGCAAGTCCAGAGGAGGCCACCAAGATGACCAGAGGGATAGAGCACCTCTCCTACAAGGAAAGGCTGAGAGAGTTGGAACTGTTTAGCCTGGAAAAGAGAAGGTTTTAGGGTGCCCTTCCAGTAACTGAAGGGAAAATAAAAGAAAGATTAAGGAGACTGTTTAAAAGACCATGTAGTGACAGCACAAAGGGGAACGACTTCAGACTGAGAGTAGGTTTAGGTTAGATATTAGGAAGAAACTCCTTACTGTGTGGTGAGGCACTGGAACAGGTTGCCAAGAGAAGCTGTGAATGCCCCATCCCTGGCAGTGTTCAAGGCCAGGTTGGATGGAGCTCTGAGCAACCTGGGATAGTGAAAGGTGTCCTTTTCCATACCAGAAGGGTTGGAATGAGATGATCTTGAAAGTCCTTTCCAACGCAAACCATTCTATGATTCATTTATACTTTGACCACACAACATTCCTTTTCTTCACATCGATGCTCTGCTTCTGAATCCTAAACCAAATAAAGAAATATCTTTTTGCGCTGAATTTTTTTACTTGTTTTTATGGTATCTGTGTGTTTCCTGAGGTGGCAGCCTAGACAATCCACATTTGAGAGCTGCCGCTTGCTGCAGCGTGAAAGCGCATTACTGAACCAACAAGCAGCGTGTAGGTTTTTCTCCAGGCCACCGGAGGGCAGCCTTTCCATGAAAAACGGGACTTTGACATCTTTGTTTTTAGTGCACACGTTCCCCTTTTTCCCCCCTCAACTCTCACATCTAACTCTTTCTCAGCTCAGGTAGAGAGTGTCATTTCACACCGTGACAACTGAAATCAATCAGCCGATTTCCTACCCAGTGTAAATTCATCAGTCTGGCTGGCAGTAGACATAGTGTATCGGTACTCTTACCTGTTTGGATTATTACAGCAAGTACAAGTTCATGGTTTGAGTTTGGATGCTCAAAGACGCACTTTTACAGAAAAACTACAGGCTTTTGTGTCTATATGGCAAGGCATCCCTATGTGTGGCCTGAAGTTCGGGATGAAGACCATGACAGAGCAAAGCATTTATGCAACAGCTTGTAAAGGGAGAACTGTTCTTCATCCAGGGCACGTAATGCTCTCATTACACATCTAATGCCATAGAAATACAAATTCATGCAAGGGGGTTCATGTGTCACACATGTTCCTTTGTACAGGACAGTCCACACTCTCATCCCTTTGTTCCCTTTGGAAAGGAAGCGTGGTATGTGCTAGGCACACATGCTCTGCTCTCTCAAAGGCTGTCCTCCACAGAACTACACACTTGAAACAGCTTGCAGTTGAAAGCCAGCTGCACAAAATGTAGTCCCAAACATGCCTTTCAAAAGCTTCACAAATGCCAATTACATTAAGCGATATGAAAAAAAGCAAGCGAGTAATGTGCCTAATTAACAAAGCTAGAGATGGAGCCAGCCACTTGGTTTGAAGTACTTCCAAGAGAGATGTTAAATGCAATGGTCAGAGCAACTCTGGAA
Source organism: Cyanistes caeruleus (assembly GCF_971803275.1). Taxonomy (NCBI): domain Eukaryota; kingdom Metazoa; phylum Chordata; class Aves; order Passeriformes; family Paridae; genus Cyanistes; species Cyanistes caeruleus. The sequence continues at coordinate 20,185,783 of NC_141706.1, forward strand.
GAAATAAATTAACATGCTGGGATAATATTTCAAGCTCTGTGGGAGTAAAAACTGTGTGTGGTAAGGGGAAACAAAGGTAAAAATATCACAGGGTGCTATTCTGTTTGATTGTTTGCCAAGGACACTTTAGTTTTTGCCATTTATTATTCTTCATAGTATGCTCGAAATTATGCAAGAAGACATAAAAGTGTCAGCATTAAGTCACTAGCCTTCCTAAATTTATCTTTTACCTACCTGTTAAACCTCAGCTCAAGGTCAAGAGAAAAATCATTTTGAGTGAATGGACTATGAGATAGACACATTCATGAAAAATATCTTAGTAGGGTTCTTTCATCTTTAGTATTATCTGTAACCACAGCTCGAAAGATTCCCCACCCCATAGGACAAAAGTGGGGTTTTTTAAATGGTCCTCATAAATAAGAACTGACTGACAGCTGCCTAGCTCCAATCTTAGGTATCTGTGGTTGGGAAAGCTCAGGCCGTCACAAACTCTCAAGTTCCAGCAAGTAGCGTGGCTTGAATCCATTCCAGTACTCATCTGTTGGCAGCTGTTTCCATCTGCTCCTTCTTGAACCATTCTGCTCAGTCCCTAGGGAAGAGCAGGAAGACTGTCACGCAATGAACTTGCTTGTTGTGAGCTGGCTGCTCATGTTTTACCCGAATCTGTCATCTCACCTCATCTGCTCTCTGGCCTTTTTTTGCCATAAGAATTCTGAGTTCTGCTGTGCATCTTAGGAGGGAAAAGAAACCCCAAACAAACTATTCCTCAAATGTGATTGCCAAAACATTATTCCTTCCTTTAAGTACAAATAATTCTTATGAACAAGAGATACAGAAAAGATTGATCAGATCACCTAGTCCTAACAGCTGAATCACACAGTGATACCTGCATGTATGTTTTGCAGCTAAAAGTGTCTGAGATACCTTCACTTTGTGATGAGGGAAGGTAGATGCCCTTCAAGCACTCCATGACCATTACCTGTGGCCTTTTTCGTTTGGTTTGGTGGTAAAATACACAATGGAGAAAGAAAGAAAAAAAATTCTATTTTAGGCATGAGTGTTTATGTTTCCAGACTTGCAGCTGAGCCTTTAGGAACTTTGGTTGACTGAGCAAATGTCTGTGCACATTAACACAACTCTCTTAATTTGTCCCATTGCTATTTTATGTACTTGTTAACTTGGTATCTACACATTAACATTAATTGGCTAGAATAAGCAAAATATTTTATTTTTTCTTAACCAAGATAATTAGTTTTATATTTTCAGCTTGGAAAGTTTTAATTCATACTTTGATATATTATCTCTAGCCTGATTTCCAACTGGACCAAATCCCCCCCAGATTTCTTGGACCTTCAAAACTTTCAGGTGTACCTGAAAATCCAAACTTTTTTTCAGAAACGTTTTTATTATTTCAGTCCCAACCTGTATCTTATTACAATCCTGTACCTGAAAGTATATCCCTAAACATAAGCAGCAAACTGCAGATCCTATTCAGCCTAGGGTTGGGAGGGGAGAAGTAGTCAATAAGAGAAGCAATACAACAGAATATGGAAACAAAGCTGAAGAAGATTCCATTAGTAACACAATGCAATCATCTGGATTTTGACCTAATCAGAAGTACAGATATTTGTGGATATATTGGTCAAAATACCTCCTAAGGGCTTTACAAACATAAACTCAGGAAAACCAAGAGTAATTTCACTGAATTCCCCTGTCACCTTTTCTGTGGTGCACCGCCCTTTGCAGCATGCATCTGTCTGCTTGGATTATGCAATGGTCAAACTGGGCCACACAAGCACAGCACCTGCATGAAGACCTTTCTATATAATGAAGGCTGGCTTCTCAAGGGGCTTGGCATGATAAAGCAGATAAGCATATAAGCATGTGGGCATCTTTGCCCACATCCCAAATTACTACCACACAAGCAATCATTTCCTCCACTTTTTAACAGGCAGAATAAGCTGGAGAACAATTTCAGAAGAAACTGTAGAAATGTATTGCATTTTTTATTACAGTTATAAATTTTTCAAAGGAAAAAAAGGTTTTTATTATAGATTTGATAATAAATCTATTTTGTATTGGACACTGCTTTTTCTCATTTCTTCATAGGAAAGCCGATAAACATACTATTATAGGCTAGAATCCATCCTAGAAGAACAGTAAGTTCCAATTTTATATGAGAATGGAGCATTTCTGAAGGAAGACTTAACTCTGATTTCTTGCAGGCCAACTCTGAATATCTTGTCCCACTGTGATCTTTCTCTGCTTCCTCATTAGTTCCCAATTCCTTCTACTGCTGGACTACCTAGAGGCAAAGACTATGACTGCAAAACCTGGCAGAACCCACAGATGAATCAGACTGAATCAGTAAACAATGACTAAAAGTGCAGCGTCATAGGAACATGCATATCAATCACTGTGCCTCAAAAAAACCCATTTAAATATAAACCTGCTGCAAATCTTGATAGGAATTCCAGCCACAGTGTGGAGGGCTGGTGTAATCTTATTGCACTAGAATTCCTACAGAAGTCTTCCCCAGGTCCTAGAAATTCTGGGTAGAGCATATTCCTGCTCCCTGGAGTGCAGAGACCATTCATTATAATGTGTCCCAGAAGTGAAAGGCAGAGGACAAGCTAATAGAGGTGCCATCCCTTCACTATTGCCTTCCTTCTAGCTCTCAACTGGAACAAAAGGCTGGTATTAATGCTAAGGTATAGGCCCAGGCATGAGACAGGATAAAGAAACCTGCATTCCCAGCAGCTAGTCCAAGATTTGGGACAAAACGTGGATTTTGCTTTCCATTTACTCACATTTATATTGTATAAATCGTGGCTCTTGACAAAAGAAATCCAGCAGATTTCATTTTTAATGCCAACTATTTAACTATCATCACTGGAAATATTATACTTTATATCTCTTCATATGCAGCATTCAAATAATTACTTCAACAGGATTAAATGTCATATTTCATGGGACCAGCTGCATAAATATTTACAAAGCTAGGGAACAGAAAAGACATCTCAGAGTTATTGATTCATGTCAAATATTGAGAAGCTGGGTTAATCAAGGGATTTAAGTAATGCTTTAAACCTTTGAGTCAGAATTGTTGAGATTTATTTAAACTGCTCTTACCTTTCAACATCTAAAGTTTTACAAATCGTTTATAACAATAAAGACTTGCAGGCCATTTTCCCATCTGTTTGCCTGAGGACATTTCAGTTACTCTTGTGCACACAGAGTATGCTGAAGAAGTAATAACAGCTGTGAAAAGTGAATCATTCAACTAAAATTAAGTTCTCATTTAAGTAAAGTAAAAAAAAAAAAAAAAAAAGTTGTAATTATTTTGTTGTATTGGAGAAATAGTCAGCTGTTGGTTAAGTACATACATTTTATAAAATGGAGCATATTCCATACTCCTTAGTCAGAAACAGATCCTGTTTTGTTTTTTGCTTTTTTTTTTGGTGGTTAAATGAAAAAGATGCACTTGCAGCACTGAGAGCTGCATGCCTTTTTCAAGAAAAGACTAGCACCTCCTGTTCTGTATTCTGTATATAGTAGTTGTGAAATACATATGTCTGTATCTATGTGTTTGTGTCTGTTGCTATGTTCATGCACCTGCAAATTGGCTGAGATCTTAAAAACGTAATGACAGCATTAGTAGGGTTTTTTTCAGAAAAGGCTGACTAGGGCAGTCTGAGAAAGTCAAGGACCTTCTAGGACTCCCCAGAACAAATTAACTAATAAAATAAAGCCAAGTCCCTGGCCCTTTCTGAAACTCTAGCTATGGGACATGGTAAATGGTTCCAACCTATATGCGCTCTTTTGGCAATGCAGATTCAGAGCCCTCAGGATGACTGACCTCAGCTCGTAGTAATGAGTTTAGATAAGGGGTTTTTTTGTTATGTGCTGACAGGAAACTTCCAATTGTGTAAGCTCAATTTTCCTCATCACCAGCTGGTTTTTTGCTGGATCACACCTAGATCAGCAGGAAGAAGACAAGGGACAAATCCTTCCATAGCTCCGCATTGTAATAAAGTAGCACATTAGCTGTATGCCTAATTCCAGATGCTTAAAGCAGATTTTTCTGTGATTTAGCCTCATGATTTCTTGAGGAGCAATTATTTCTGTTTTGGGGAATGTCTCATCAAAGACAAATCCTGACACTTTTACTACAGCCTTGACTTGAGGATGTGCTCCAAGAGAAGCCCAGTGCTTCACCCAGGCCAGATTTAAGAACCTAGGGGTGAGACAGATAACTCAGCAGTTTTTTTTCAGTGCTTATTGCCCTTTTTGCCAGGAAGGTGCAATCTTTTCTTTCCTTGCAGATAAGACGATTTGGAAATCTCCCTAGTCCTTTCAGCAAGCACCAGAACACCACTTCCACCACCTCACCTTACTCGTGGGCACCATCTCCATAACTGTATCCTGCTCAGTTTCATCTTCCATAGATTTTCAGCAAAACCAAATGGATTCAAGTGGGAGTTTCTCTTAGTTAATGGAGTGGGTAAAGACCAAAAATTATCTCTAACATGTCACAATATTACTTCCATTTTTTTTTCCAGAGCAGCTTCCATTTATCTCACAGTTTGATGCACACTTTCTGAAGGATCCCAAAGGAATTTTCAAATCAAAAAGAACCTTCACTCAGCAGTGTCAGCACAGTAGAAATGGATGAACAAGTGCAACTCATCAGGCAGAGCATGGCAAATGCTTCTCAGCTCAAAGCAAAGCCATGCAACAGCTGGAAAACATGGAAGGGAATGAAGTACATATTCAAGTAAAACTGAAGTATTTAAGAATAAAAAATCCAGCTATAAAAGTGCAGGAACAAGAATTTAGCCATAACTTCTGCTGCTCTGATTACTCTCATTAAAAGAAACATGACTTCTTTGCATCAGTCTTTGAGCTACACTTCTCTTCAGACATGCAGCATCTCTATGACTCCTTCACTCGACATCAAGCACCAACCCACAATTTTTTTCTCCATTCTCATTCTTTCTATGAAAGGCTTTCATCCAATTAATGACAATTCAGAGGGGTAAATCTAGCCTTTCAGAAAAGTAATAACATCTATGCAATTGCAGCTGCTTTATTTTTAAATGATTTTCAAGGACAAAATGAGTACATTGCATGCTGAAGTGCATCACAGCTTTCCATCTGAAGACCTCAAACCAAATGATTTACAAGGATCAATGCTAACAGAGCAATTCACAGCATGATGTAATCTAAAACTGATAAAGAACTGCACTGAAATACTGTTGAGTTGTCATGAATTTAATACAAGAGAGCACAGGCTGAATTATAGCATTCAAGCATTACAAACCTGGTCTTCCAACCCTGGCTGCCTTTTCTTTTGAGATTGTAACTCTTACAAATAATTCTCTCAGCCTCCTCCAGCTTTAAAACATTTTGAATGTACTCTCTAGTTATATTCACAGTTGTGCACAAAGTCACAGGTACGCTCAACATCTCCTTTTGCTCTTCATATTGTTACAATGGGTCATTCTTTTTCTTTGAAGACAAACTGACTGATGGAGTCAGAGCTAGGCTTACATTTCAGGGGTGGGAGCTTCTTCAGCTGTCACCATTGTTGGTATCCTCACTAGAAACCTCAATGAAGGAAGAGGCTACAGAGCAGTGCAAAATACTCTTGATCCACTAGTAAAGCACCAAAGCATACAGCAAAGCTTCCTGGCATGCATTTCTGTGCCTATACAGCACTGGGATTCAGATCTGTCAATCCAGCATCTTCAGTAAGTGGCAAAATATCTTCATACCATAATGAAAACAATGAAATAAAATTTTAGAAAAAGATTAAAATTTCACTTCAAATTAATGAGTTACTAAGTTTAGGAGTATTAGGGAATATATGCTCAGTCATCTCCCACACTGAGAAGAAAGCTCCTTTGGAGTTAGACAGAAATCACTGCAGTTCTCAGCTAAAGAAGTAGAGAGAGGGGGGGATTAAAAAAAGAATAGCATGTGAACCCACTAGTTGTTTTTTTTAGTTTGTTTTTTTTTTAGTTTGTAGGCAGAATTTAGACCTCTGTCTGAAAGACAACCTACCTCTTCTTGTATCTGATTACCCTGGGGATGCTGAAGTATAGGCCAACAAAGGTGATCCCAGTACACCAGATACAGAGGGGAAAGAAGGACTTATTCTTCCTGTGTCATCAGAACAGTGAAGAGACCTAACACCAGTGACAAAATTAGTAAACAGATCCACTCTCTAACTCAGCTACGCAGTAGTTTTGAAACTAAAATATATCTATGGCTTAAAGTTATTCTTCCCCTATCACCACTAAAACTTCTGAGTTAGGAGAACAGCTAAAATGATACATAGGCCAACAGGACTGCTCGAAGTGCACACATACTCTCCTGAGTAGTACGTGTGCCACAAGGCAGACCTTCAGAGAGACCTTTCTAAACTCTGAAACTTATTTTCCTCACTTCTGCCAGATTTTGGTCAGCTCCAGCTCAATGCAGATGATCATCAAAATCTCTACCTGTTGCTAGAATCAGTTAAGGGAAAAAAAAGAAAAAAAAAAAAAAAAAAAAAAAAAGAAAGCATTATCAGGGAGAATGGCTTTTAATGCATTTAAAAATTTTGTGATAACACCACCTGCAGCTGCTGCTACTATACCATAATCCTCTTCCAAACAGACTGTGAACTGTTTGGATAACCTATCAACTCTGTGCTTCCCACAGAGGTCTCCCAACATTATTTAAGCTGGTTTAGTTATTTTTAACATGTAAAACTTAGTAAGATTAATTAATAGGTTAACTTAAAATGACAAGTAGTATCACAGAAAAGCTAGACAACTTGTGGACTTACACGTCCACATTCACATTAAGTCCTCCTTAAAGATATCAAATGTAAACCAGATGTTTAAAGATTTAAACATGTCAAACATAAACTAAAATAGAATCCAGTTATAATATTGTTATTTTCATGGAACTAGGAGGATAGAAGTGCCACTGCCAAGTTTGAGAGTAGTCATAATTCCATAGGAAGTTTTTGTCTGCAAATTAGAACTTGGAAAATTAGATCATTTGGTTTGTCTATCATAGTCCAAACATTTCTAATTATATAAAACTATTTTTTAAAATGAAACTAGAATTTTATATTGCTATATGGCAAGCTGAAAGCAAAACTTTGCTCAGACACAGCAGCTGCTACAAATCTGTCTTAAAACTTCCATTTCATGCAAACCAACAGCCACCTATGCAGTGTTATCAACTATGGCTAATTAAATGAATGCAAATCATGCTATAATCTACCATGCAAAGCAAACTCTTTGTGCCTTAATATGCAGTTATTTTGTGCCATAATCCTTGAAATAAAGATATTATTTTTGAACAATTTCCCTCTCTAGCTTCTATATAAATTTCAAACATGATGTTTTCTTTCATTTTCCACATGAAAATAATGTCTAAACTTACATTCCAATTTGTATTTCTAAAAGACCTTCTATTTCAGCAGCTATCTTGTTCCAGATCTCACAAGCTCCCACTTGTCCATCAGTCTCTCATTTGGGGCCCTCTTTCATGTCTTTTGAAACATCCAACTCTTCTGTTTCTACCAATGCTTCTTCATCAATTACAGCTTTAGTAACCTCAAAGAAGTCTTGCAGGTCATTTAAGCATGGCCTCCCCATCTGAGTCCATGAAAACTCTCTTCAAACAATCTTTCTAGCTTTTAACATGTACTCCCAGATGACTTCTAAGGTCCTGCACCACCCTCTTTCAGTTTCCCAGACAAGAAGGGAAACCCAAGCAAGGGAAGCTGCTCAGTATCCCTTTCATCCCCACTGTCACCTTAGATCCTAACACTGAAATTCCTCAAGAGGAATCACTCACTGCAGGTAAGGTATCACAGAAGGCAGGAGCTAATGAGCTGGGAAAGAGTCTTTACAGTTGTGGATGTGACCAGAAGGACCCACCAGCCTAGGGTTCATAGGGCCTTAACATCTTTCTTGGGTCACTTGCCCTTCACAGCTTTCGTTAGCTCTTGGAATCCACCCTACAGTTCTTTCCCATTGGTCCCCAGATCTATTATTATAAAAAATAGGCATTTACTATGTTTTAAAAGCATTTTCGCATGTATAATTTCTGTCAGTGAGTCAACATCCTCTTTTCCTTTCTTAATGCCAGGCTTGGGTTCACAGCCCTCTTTTCCCTCTGTGTCCTCTGGCTGGCAATTCTCAAGGATTTTAGATAGTGTTTCTGTACTTGTGATTCTCAGATTCTCCCTCTGTCATCAGCCTTTCTGCCTCTGTTCAGTCCCAGTGCTGAAGTTGCTGTCTGGCATCTCTTCCTCGAGATTTTTTCACCAGTTTATGCTAGCTGAAGTGCAGAGTTGCCTTGATTTAGCCTCACTTTCTCCTTTCTCATTCATAGATGATACAAATACCATACTCCCATTCCTGCTGTCTTCCCTCCCTTTTCCCAAGAGTCGCACACAAATAGCACCAGGTCTCAGGCCTTCGCTCTACCCCATCAGCTTAAAGAGCAGTCTGTTACTATTTTCACAGACAAATCTGCTGGTCAGACCTCTTTGGAACATCTCACCACAGCTACTACAAAATTTTCTTCTCTGCATCCCAACCGTGCAACGTTCTTTGCAAGGAATTTGCAGGTGACCTCCTCTCACAAACCTGAACACACCGATTGTTCCTTGACAAGGGCAAGCCTTCCACTTGCTCTTCACCTGCTGTTCCCACACATCCGAATTTCAGTCATACTTTGAATTCAACTAACTGCATTCCCCTGGTCTGTCCTCTTCTGTTGAGCATCGTGTTGTCCCTACCACTTTTACACTCCAGCAGCATTCCCTAACTATGTACCTTCCAACTTGGTATATTTCACCATGGCATGGCCTCAATCCACAAAGGCTCAGCTCTCCAGGCTCTCCCATAAGCCCATTCCTCCTGGGACACTAACAGCAAGTAAAACAAAGTACAGAACACATCTACATACCTCTCTTACTTTCCTTCCACACAACCGTCTTCCCGCTGGCCTTCAAGTTCTTTGTAAGACAGGAACTGGGGGGTTTTTGAAACTTCCCTTGTCATTATTTGTGGATCAATGAAAATTTAAAAAAATGAATAGAAAAGCACAAACACAAATTACAACTTCCTACCAACATAGATGTTAGGAAAAAAACCAAGTGAACAGTGGGAAAAGATGGAGAAGCGGTGTAGGCGTATGGGACAAAGTCAAAGCACAGCGGGACAGGAAGGGACAACCCTGCATACCCCTGGTCGTGAGGAAAGAAATTTACGCCTGGAAAAGGTCTTGCATTCTGCCCTTCAGCCAGTCCGGTTCAGGCAGGACGAACACAGCCGTGAGTCGAGTCAATGGTGCTCGAGGGGCAGCACCGGGACACCCACCGCTCCCGAAGGGGACCCCCGGGGCGACCACCGCGCGGCTGCGGGCAGGTGAGCGGGGCGGGAGGGCGCTCTCCCCGAGCGGCGGCTGCTGGAGCGGGCAGCCTGTCCCGGCGGCGGCGGGGGAGCGGCGGCTGCGGGGGGCGCGGCCCGCGCTAGGACCCGGGCGGGAGCGGCGCCTGCGCGGCGGTGCCCGGCGGCGGGCGGCTGCACCGAGCGGCTCGGCGGCGGCGGCGGCGGCGGGAGGAGCAGCGGGAGGAGCAGCGGCAGCGCCGCGGGTCCCGCCGCCCGCACCGGCAAGCGCTCGCCCCGGGCCGGCCGGGCGCAGGGGCGGAGGCGGCGGGAGCGCGGCGCTGTCCCTTCAGCACCGGCAGCGCCCCCCGCCCCGCACCGCCGGGAGGGGCGCGGGCACAGCTCCGCGTTCTCCGCGGGGACTGCAGCCAGCACCGGCGCCCCGCAGCCCCGCGCACCTGTGGGCAGCGCCGGTGCCGTGATTTTTCTCCCCCCCACTCCCCCCCTTTTTTTCTCCTTTTTTTTTTTTTTTTTTTTTTTTTTTTCCCTTGTGCTTTTGGCCACGTCCAACCAGGGAAAGGCCCTCCCCCTCCGGCACCGCAGCGCCCGCGCTCCCGGAGCATGGCCCCCCCTGCCCCTGCCCCTCCGCCGCGGCTGCAGCTGCCGCGGACCCCGAGCGTCTGACTCCAGACGGAGGCGGCGCAGCGCCGGGAGCCACCGCCACCGGCATCGCCTCGGAGCGGCCCCGGGGGAGCGGGGCTGGCCGGGGCCGCTCGCCCCCGCGGGCCCGGAGCGGGGCTCGGCTTAGGCACCGACTGCCGCCGAGCAGCCGTCCCCTGACGGGCTTGCTGCCTGCCGTGCTTGCTTGGATGAGTCTGCGACATGCCTAATAAGAGACGAGATGGGCCAGGGCGACGAGAGCGACCGCATTGTGATCAACGTGGGAGGGACTAGGCACCAGACTTACCGCAGCACCCTGCGCACCCTGCCCGGCACGCGGCTGGCCTGGATCGCTGAGCCCGATGCCCACAGCCACTTTGACTATGACCCCCGCACGGATGAGTTTTTCTTTGACCGGCACCCGGGCGTCTTCGCCCACATCCTGAATTACTACCGCACTGGCAAGCTGCACTGCCCCGCGGACGTGTGCGGGCCCCTGTATGAGGAGGAGCTGGCCTTCTGGGGCATCGATGAGACCGATGTGGAGCCCTGCTGCTGGATGACCTACCGGCAGCACCGCGACGCCGAAGAGGCTCTGGACAGCTTTGGTGGGGCGCCTCTGGATAGCAGTGCTGAGGACGGAGACATAGATGGCACCGGAGACTCTGGTGATGGTGAAGATGAGCTGGAGATGACAAAACGCCTAGCACTTAGTGACTCCCCAGATGGCAGGTCTGGGGGCTTCTGGAGACGGTGGCAGCCCCGCATCTGGGCACTCTTTGAGGATCCCTACTCCTCCAGATATGCAAGGGTAAGCTATGCAATCAACAGCCTCATCAAAACACTCAAACTTCCCCGTGGTTCCACTTCCAGCATCACCAGGGTTCTCTCCACTGTCAGAGCAGAGCAGCCATCCGTGTGTGTGGCAATACAAAAACCATGTGGGCTCTGTGGGGATGTAACCCACACGCTCAAGCAGGCCCCATGCATACGAGTAGACGCCAGGGCCCAAGCTTGTGAACTCAGATGTGGGCCTCCAGAGACCCAGTAGTATTTTCTAATAGGCTCCTAAAACTCCTAGAACAGCTTGGGGACAGGTCCCAGTCATGGGCCAGAGAGGTCTCCATTACACCAGATCATTTTCCTCTATGCATAGATTTTTACAGTCAGACATCCCCCAGTGAAGAGAGACACCTTGTCCAGCCCTGTTACAAGCTAATGGCTCTTTACGAGATGGAGGAAGGATTATGGGAGCAGGCAGTCTCAGTGGTACCAGGGGATTTGGAGAGTTTCAGCCTGGACTGGAAAGGAAGTCAGTGCCTTTCTCTTTTCTCATACATACCAAGTTAAATATTTATGAACATGCTTCTCTGAAAATGGGTAATTCAGCTGCTCACTCTGTCTTTTTCCCTTGTGGGAAATGCAAAGTATTAATCAGAGAAAATGGTTTCATTCATGTTGAAGGGACACTGTGTTTGACAGGTTTCTTGCCTGCTACTGAAGGACAGCTCCTCCCCTCCTGGTGCCTGCAGTTGTTTTGGAAAGAGAATGCACACTGGTGCAGTTCACAGAATAGGTGTGGATAAAAATGGTCTGTAACAGTCATCCGATTGCTTCAAGTAGGCACCTCCTCATGCTATGAGGATAATTACATTAATGAGGGCCTGATTCTGCTCCTGAAATCAAAAGTACTGAAAACATTTGCTTTAGGAACAGCAGCAGGATTAACTCCCAAGATAGTCAATTTGATAACTAGGGAAACAGATGGAGGATAGTGCTTTCTTTATATAAAGAAATTGGTTGGCATAGGCTTTACTCTTAAATGGACCTTTGTTCCAGCTTAATTGCTGCCAGCCCTGGGTAGAGATGAGTGGTGCCTTGGTGGGGGAGGGTGATCAGTGTTCCTGAGAAGGATCAAAGAAATGGTATCAGATTAGGGAGAGATTTGGATGGATGGAGGAAAGAGAAGTAGAGGTGCAAGGAGCAAGGAGAGGGGAGCTGGCCATGTATGAATGGGTGGTGGAATAGCAGCTGGCGGAGACTTGGTCTGAGCAGAGATCTCCAGCAGGGAGACACCAGTTCTGCAAACTGAATGAATGGGGAAAGCTGGAGCAGAGCCTGGAATTATATCTTGCTACATTTCTAAAGGTTCTTGTTTGCATATCATTTGGAGACTTCCTCCCTGAACAAAGGAGTTCATACTTTAAATGAATTCCTTTAAACAGCATGGAGGATAAAGGAATAATAGATTCCTTACCACAAGATGAAAAGATGATGCTGTTGTATTGCAGCTTTCAAATCCCTGATTTCTGCCAAGGGAGCATGGAAATGCAAGGCTGTAGGGTATCCTTCAAAATGCTTGGTTTCCATTAATTTAACAAGCCCAGTGTTAGCTGACAATGTGAAAAGCAGATCTCTCTAGTACCCTGGAATCTGTTGGTAAAACACATTTCAAGTGAAAGTAATGTGCTTGTTCAAGATTTTGGGAAGCGGTTCAAAAGCGGTTCAAATGGATAACGTTGTCCCAGTGGAAAGGATACAGAAGTTAAAACACCCTTTTGCTTGGAGGCATTATGATATTTTATGAGAAGGACAAAGATTTATAACCAATACTAGGAGTCTTTGTGATGCACAGGCTGGAATTCTAGAAGGATACAAATTCTCTAAGGGTATTTCGATTTAGCAGTAGTAAATTATAAAATTTGGGTTTGTTGGGAGTGGGTTTTTAGAGTGGATTATGTACCATTTATTCACAATCACTTCTGCATGCCTGTTAGAATTCAACTTCTGATTTACTTCTAACTTGTTCTTTCCTTAAAGGATTGTTAAAATTAGATAAATATGAATACACTGAATATTTTGTGAGTTAAATATGATTCTTTAACTTGTATCTATGGAGATGAAGGCCACATGCACTAATATTTTGCATGAAAGAAAATGGCTTTCCTCATTAACACATGCACACACTGTTCATTAAGAAGACATTATTAAGACACTTAACATTTCCTAATAAAAGCCGTACATTATGGTTATGGATGTAAAAAGAGATGGGAGTTTGATTTATGCTTCTGTAACCTAACACAGACATTGCAGAAAGACCTGAAGCTTACAATAGCTAATTTACAGTAAAATAACTGATAACATCATTAACAAGTGGATTGCATATTAAGGCAATCATTGGTAGAGTCAGGCAACAAATCCACTGTTATCCCACTTCTAATTGAGTGTGCTACTTTTATTTACAAACTGCAATTCAGTTGTGCAAAAATCTAAATTCACATTGCCATTTTGTCAAAAAAAAAAAAAAAAAATCACAATATTTCCTCTTCCTAAATGGAACTGGGACCTGTACCGAGGGTGGTTATTATACACCTTTGATGTTTACATATGGCACCAAAATGCATGTCAAAATAACATCTCAATGTAAGCACCAGTTTACATAACCATTATAGTGTTACACTTGAGCAACTAAAAGGAATACAGTCTCTGAATATTAAGATTAAATGCAAAGCTGCATATCTCTGTATAAAGCAAGATTCTCTGGACTGTATCTGGTATGCTAGATCAGTGAATGTGTAGGAACTGTCTATGAAAAGATCAGCATTTACTCAAATCCAGCCATTCTTGAATTTTGATGGACATTGCTTGCAAATACAAGTACATTTGACTGTTTTTCTTCACCTCCACCTGACTCATACTAAATTACTTCTGATCTCATTGTAGACAGCCAGGGAAGACTGGAAGTGCATTTGTGTATGTCAGGCAAAATCAGCTAACTCTGCAAATTTTGTTTATTTCTTAACTTTGGTTAAGCAAAGCTCCTAGTCACTAATCATTTGTTTTTAGGCCAAACACAGTCAACAGTTGCTTGTTAAAACAATAGTGGCTGATTTTAATTAATTTCAAGTTTTCTCCACGTTAATTTCTTAATAATGTAATTCTTTCTAAAAAGAGGAAACACTTCAAAAATTGCATCATCTTCTATATCTGTAATAAGAAAATATGGTTTGTTTCAAATGACAGACTGCCTTAGACACCTATCTTAGTAAGATAAACAGGTATTATACTTCTCCTTAACCTAAAGAATCCACGTTTGGATATCAGAGGCAAAGTCTAATGCCTAAAGATCTGAACAGAGTGATGAAAAGGTGATGGGAAAGATGTAGGAGGATTGTCAAAAGCATCTGTCCAGACAGCTAAATATCACTGCACACACCTAAACTGAGTTTATTTGATGCTCATTAGAACTGTCATTTTTGTACCATCAGACAACTTTGTAATTTATTTTTTTTCTAAGTAGGCACAAAGGGGAAAATAGAGTCAGCCAGAAAGCGATGCTAAAGCAACAGAGAGTTTCACTGTAATAGAGTTCCTGCCCTCTGTACTTACTAGACTTCATGAATCCCAAACAAAAGTGTGGAAAATATTTTCTTAGCATCCTCTCGCCTTTATATTTATGTCTGGTCATGCTGTCCTTCCACTAGTAAAGCTCCCACTGACTTCCTAGGGAGTTTGGCCTGCAGGTAATCTAACATATTTATTCCCCTTCCTCCTCCTCCTCCTCCACAGCAGGATAAAGTTGTGTTTGTGTTAATTCACATTCCTTGGGTTAGTCAGTGTTTGAGAACAAGGAGCATTCAGCTGAGATTGTGCGCTATTGCTCACATTCAAATTGGACAGTTAAGCTCTTTTAGTGAACCCTCAGGAAAGCTATTGTAGTCCTTCCAAATAAACATTTTTACTGGTTTTAAATAAAAGCTGGTTGGAATCATGTGGAAAGTCCTCAACAGCTTGACTTGCAATCCTGTTATATGCTGTACTGCTTCAATCTGTAAGGGGAAAAGCAAAACTCTCACTTACTTTTCCTTCATGTTTCCCCTTCACATCCTTCACAAAGAAGAATCTGCTTTCCTCAGTGGGTGACTTTTGAAGGACGAGTATCTGACACTGAAAAGGAGACAGGAAAAAGGGATAGTGGTAAAGAGATGAGAAAAAGGTGTTCCCCGGGGATTTCTTCCATCTTTCTTTTGTACATTCAAGAGCATTTCAACCTTGCTGTGTTCATTTAAACTGCTTTTTCTCTATATAAAGTATGGCTCATAGGTATAAAAAGGCTTATGTGTTCCTAATTCCTCAATTACCACACTGTCTTGAGGATTAGAGGCTGGGGTGATTCTGCCTGTTCCTTACCCCTGGCCAGCACAGCTTAGCTCAGGAATTGAGGCAGATATCAGGGAGTGGGAACAGATACTCCCCATCCTTCACAAGGGGAGCTTATTCCACAGATGTGTGACGTGGGACACACTTGGTGCAGGAGCGCTCTGCAGACAGTGGTCTGGAGACTCCCACCAGGCATGAGTAGACAGGGACAGAGGGGATGAGAGCTGCCCCAGTCGCTTTCCTTTATCCTCCTCAGCTCCAAAGGGGCCCCGCTGGAGCTGCTCTCCCACTTGCGCCTTTCTGGAAGGTGTCTCCTGCAGAGGCATATCTAATCCTGCACTGAAGCTGGCTGCAGGAATTCTCACCATATACTTTGACAATTAACAAGACCGCCTAATTTTAACTGCATGCTGCATTACAGATCTGGAAAAATGAGAATCTTTCCACATCAAATGAGGTTTCCCTTGCACTTGTAGTATAATGGAATTACAGTCATCTATTAACTACCATTCTATCATTCATTATTAATATAGTTCCTAAAATTCCTTTTTATTCGTATTTTCTCCCATCAAGGAACGTGTTACTGCAAATCCTTATATAACCCACTAGTGAGCATGGTAGTCTTCTCTGCATCCTGACCAAAGAAACCTTTGCAATGCCAGTTAGAAAGTGTCTACTGCTCCAAGTCCCACATCCAGTCCAGTATCAAATTGGTCATGGTGGGAACAGGTACACAAGTAACTCCTGGGAATTGTCCATCTGAATTCAGAAGTAATATGTTTTTAAACTACCATACACACAAAAAATTAAAACTATCAGAACAGCCATGCAGAATCATGACTTCACCAGTTTTAGCTGTTCAGAAACACACAGGAAGATATGATGTCTGCCCAGAAAATCTTACAATCTCTTTGAAGTCTCGATCTCACAGGGAGATGAGAGAGATGATGTTACCCACCTGACAAATCCATGGCTCCCTAGTACAGTCTTAGCAGTTTGAATTCAAGGACATTTTTAAAATATATTTGCCTATTTCCAATTTTATTTCTATTATTCTAAAACCTTAAAAAAGAACAGCATCTGTTGCCATTTTAATTTATTTTTTTTATCTCACTTAATTTTAATGTTTCTAGGTTACAAAATTTACTTCATTTAGCCAAGACTGTGATTGTATGGATCATACCATCATATGCATACACATATATATGCCTTCCTATTGCTGCCACCTCCTACGATGCTGAGTGGGATTTCCATATGAGGAAGGACTTCAAAATTAAACCACCCCAAAATATTTCTGCAGAAGTAACCGTGGTGCCACTGAAATCCATGTAAATTTAGTGGCTGGGTTCAGAAAGGTATTTGGTCTCTTCTCTCCTTAATCCATCCCTATGTACCTTCAGTTATTTTCTTTGCCCTTCTCCTAACATTTGCTATTTTGGTTTTGGTTTGGGCAAAAAAGGCAACAAAATACTGGTAATTCTCTGTTGGTCTATCATGAGACAAAGGATAAAAAGATCTGTGGATCAATTATAATATTTCTATTTTAGAACTGCTCACAGAAATGTGGTATATTAGACTATACCTAGGAAAAGTATTTGTCCATATTGTTCTTCCCTTCTGCTGTGCAATCTAGCATTTAACAGTATTTGTCTTTGTTATTTGTAAAAATGTGTGTATATTTATGGTAGTACTTTAGTAAAGTCTATACATACTGCCTTTCTCTTAACATAAGGAGAGATGTTAGCAAATCAGCAACAGAGGGCCCAGCCTTACTGTTATTGAAACTCAGCCAAAATTACCACCAGCTTCAAGGATAGAAATGAATTTTCCTGCAGTGTTTCAGGATAACTAATTAACTGCTGTATACTGGTTTTTTTTTTAATAGACACAGTGCATATTTCCATTCCAAAGCACTAAAGTGCAAGAGATCTTAGCAATTTATTAGGAGCATACATATTCAAATACATGTTTTCATAATCTTTTAAAGACATGATCTTCTTTAGCACACTGCATCAAAACATAGAGCTCTAATACTGACAAAGCTCATCAGGATCTTATTGGCATTTTTTACTGCAAAGGACTGTAGAATACATCCCCCTTTAAACCACATGACTTCAATTAATGTTCAACTAAATCATATCCAAGGGCTCTGTTTCGTAATAAAAAGGGCAAGCAGGGATATTCAGATAGAAAAATTGGGCCCTAATTGATAATCAAGCGCATAATTCCTTCTCATGCAAATACAGATGGCAAAACTGAGTTTCCATTTTGTATAAGCTTGATTTTATGAAATTTCCGTACATTCTTGGAGTATAAGACTGATAGAAAAGACATTTTGAAATCTTTGCAATTGTCTTACATTAGCTTCTCAGTTACTATATGCTGAATATGATCTGAGGAAAGAACAGTTTAGAAGGCTGACTTGGCTTTCCCTGCTGAATATTGAATTACATAAATATGTGATTCACTCCAAATGGTACACAGAAGCGGTAGGATCGGATGAAATCAGAGAAATCTATGAATCCATGGAGAACCACCTCCTCCCCCTGGAATATAAACCAAATGCTGTCATTTCTAGAATAATTTTTACATCTCTCTCCTGTGCTCACTAAGTAACCAGATTTTGCTATCTTCACTCCTACTCCCGTAGTGATAGCTTACTCCAGGAATATCCCTGTTTCCTTCAGGCTAAGAACAAGGTACCAACCTAACATGGGTAAAGGTGAAAGGACCAGGCCCTAATTGATTTTAATTTCTTTCTGATAAGATTTATAAAGTGTAACAGAGGCACTAATAAATCATGCAATAAAAATTATGAATAAATCGCGGACCAAGGCTTTTTGCAGTGATTGCTTATGATGTAAGACCCTTTAATGACAGTAAGTTAAAATTGCATTGTAATGGCCTTTTGTAAATGCAATAAATCTCAGGTTTCAGTGCACTGAAGACAGGCAGCAATGTGTGTGCTGCACATGAGCTACCAACACAGGCACACACTGCTGGCACACACTTACATAATTATGTTGATACTTCAGGAGCAGCAGTAAATCTCAGTACTGCTAGATTTACTTTGAAAAATCTTCGGTCACGACCACTGAGGTGTTGTGACTACAAAAAATAGCTTAAAATATCATGCTGGCTTTATACTTGAAAACCTGGGATAGACTGTCCCTTGTAAGAAGTGATAAAACGGATTATTTGGTTTTAAATAGAAAAGGCAAAGCCTTTTTCTACTGAGTGTTATAATTTTCAGAGGCAAGTACAAGCTAAAACATACATTTTTATCTGCACAACCAAATTGATCTTCTCTGAATTTCCTTGATCATCTACCCTTGATCATTCAGAAAAAAAAATTAAATGTACACAGAGATACATCAACAGTTACTTAATAACTGCTTGTTTCTATGGCATCAGAATTTGTCTTGCTGGTCAACTTTGCCCTCAAAAAACATATTCATAAATACAGAAAGATCTGGTCAGCTTGGGTTGCTTATCATTTAACATACCTAAGAAATTTAGATGCAGATTTCCCTTGAAAATTTATTCCAATAGCCCTGTTCTATTTTTCAGTTTGGGCTTCTTGCAATCTTCATTACACTGAATCAGTTGAGAGGTATAGATGGCAGAGGCCAGTTCTGTGATTTATCCATTTATTAATTAGATTAAAACCTTCAGTCAGAATGCTTCGGACTTGATAACAGGCTTCAAAACAAAATGAATAAGAAGAAATCTCTAAAATGCTGAGCACCTACAACCTCCAGCAGAAGGGAGGTGAAGTCCTAGAGTAGAAAAGGACACAGGCAAGAAGCGAACAGACCATCACTAAAATCCCACCCCACCTTGTAGGGCCGTGGTCCCAACTATCACTGATTTTAGTGGGATCCAACCAGAGACCCATGTACATCTATTTCACGCACACCTATTTCAGGTAAAATTTTTCAGGACAAGGACAATTGTGTAATTGCCACAACACGCAATGCAAAAGGGCTTGCCTTCACAGCATCCTTTGATCTCTACTCTAAAAACACCACAACATGATCTCAGCCACATTGTGCTATTCCCGTTTCCCTTTTTAGCATGGATCTCCCCTTCGCTTCTACTGTGGAGTTCTGCAAGAAATCTAGTGACAGTACATCTTAGCACTTCTCAGGAATGTGTCCCGCATAATGCAGAACCGATTTTAACTCAGGATTTTTCAGTAAAGCACTTGTAAGGACAAACCAAGAACAACCTGACTATGCTGTGATAATTTAACCAATAGCCAGACTGCGGCAACTGTGGGGTGGTGTTTGGTTTTCTGATTTTGGGGCAGTAGCAGATCAGCTTGGGTCAGAATTTTGCTTAAACGGTATCAAAATTTAGCATTCTGTTGTTTAGTGTTCAGTTGATAGGAGTTCACTGTCTATCCTACCAAGAAGTCCCTGAGGTGCTAGGGATTTTATTAAAAGACCTAATGTAAATTTCAAAACTGTATAGATTACTTAAAATGTTAGTTATGTCTAAGCAGCAGGAAATCAATAGTGCAAAAGTGCACTGTTCTAAAGAAAGCGTCTTTTGAAGAACCTGCTTTACTAAGCAAAGCAGCTCAGTTTTCACTGTGTCAGTGGCATGGACTACAGGCAAATAAAAAGTTTGAAATTCAGTAAAAATTCTATAGCGTCTTCAACTCCAAACCATAAATTTATCTTCATGTCCATATTGCCATTAGCAATAAGAATGTCTAAAACTGTGCATTTACTGTTCTCAAAAGTTATCTTGGTTGGGACAGGAGGGTAAGTCTTTGTTCTTACTAGGTGATTTTTTAACATTCATTCAGAATATTCCCACATGTCCTCAGATGAATACACAGACCTACATGGTGGAAATTTACTCGAAAGCAAAAAACAAAACCCTAAAAAAGCCCCCAAACCTGAGATTTGGACAAATTATTGCAAACAACTGAATTAATGCAGTTTATGGAGTGAGCATTTGTTAGAAGATTTGGCCAAGGCCCTACTTGCTTGCATGTGTTAGCTCTGAAGGATCCTCTCAGGAAGAGCATCTGCAGCATGCCAATAGTGCAAAGGCAGGTCACACACATTTAGCTCAGCAAACGAACGTTTGCAGTGGACACAAGCACACAAAAACTACATTTTATTAACTCAGTATGGTACATCATTTGGGTGTGTTTCAGCCCCTCTCATTTTCTATGAATTTTACTGTGTGTGAAATCATACAAGATGTTTAGTCATCTTAGTATGTCATTTTCAAAACAGAAAAACAAAATTTCTCAGGTTGCTTGCTTTGCCCTTTTTTCCTCTCTCCCTTACTATGTTTATTTCAGTAGCTACACAATAGAGTTATAATTTCTGTGACACCTCTAAATGCTTGTACTATAAAAACAGCAAGTTAACAACATCTAAGGAAAGGCTTTACACTATACTCAGATGTAGTGTTTTCCAAGCCAACCTGGACTGCAGTAGCAGATCACCCGAGGCTGTGATCCTTCCAAAGGTGCAGTATGTGCCTGAGCTGTGGTGCACAGAGAGCAGGACTTCTCTGTCACCATCTTCTCCATCACTCCTGCATCCAGGAAATCTAGCAGTTGCTTCCTACATCTTCACTTCTGAGGGCAGACTCATGAAAGAGTGTCACCATGTAAGCTCGAACTTGGAATTCCCAAAACACTAATCCTGCATTTGTAACTTTTTTAAATGCATATTAAAATTTCCCAGTGCCTACAGCATTGTTTCTGTACATGTACCCAAAACTGCCTTAGTATTGTTAGCAACCACCTCATATCAAAACCTTGTTGATGCCCATAATTTTCCTCCTCTAATAGGAAAGGTCCATTAAATGTACGTGTCAAACACATGCTGAATATAAGCTGTTTTAAAAGACATACTCAAAAAATCCATGCGATATTTGTAGTATGAATCAGTTCCCTGGACACAATGATCTAGTGGCTATTGGTTTTTGCTTAGAATGTGAAATTTCAAATTTAGTATTTTCCTCCCACTGCATGATTTTAAATTTTCATCCATCTCTGCTCAGGAGCCCTCCTCACTTCACAAAGCTGCATAACACAGACAGTTACTGAAGTTAATCCAATTTGCACAGCATGAGGAGTTAACAAACCATTATACTGGAAAGATGGCAAAGCAGCATTTCCCAATAATGTGGAAGTAAGAGGCTGTTCCTATGTAGTAATTCTGGGCCCCAGAATTCAGCAAGATCAATAGTAGAAAACAGATATACGTAGTGGCATCATCAGAGACAGTCTAATGTTGGCATATGACAAGACTTGTATTTTTCTTTTCACTCATTTGTTGGAAGCCAGTTCCTGGTAGGAAATAACCATATGTTGTCCTCATGCACTGCACTCCAGGGTGAGCCACACACAATGATTTAGGGATCTCTGTGTAGCCCCTATGGAAAGGAATGGGCAATATGCACAAGAAAGTAGGAGATGCTATGCAGAAGTAGATGATATGCAGAATTATAGAGGACTTCTACACCCCACAGCCTGAGCAGTTTGGCCATGCTGCAAAACGAGCTCCAAAGTCAGTCTGAGGACACATCACATAATTTGTTTTGAAAAGACCTACGTTTCCCACGGCTATCAATCTGTCACCTTTCAGTCATGCCATGGAAATACAAGCATTCTTAAAATCTCTGAAGGTTGCCTTTTCATCAATATTTTAACATAAACATTCTTTTAATTTAAATGGAGATTGATCACTTACATTTTATTACTTTTTAATAAAACCACATTATCACCATTAAAGGAAAGTGATCTCAGTGAAACTATTGCCAGGATAAATTTAACTTGGAAAAGCACTAGAACAAGTCTTTGCTAGATCAGAGCCTTTTACAAGCATATATGCTTAGTTGTGGTTTTAACAACCAACACACAAGTGATCAATGGGCATTCTACCTATTGCATTCGCTGCTTTCACGATACACTTAAAACTAGTCCAAAAAGTCTTACTGGAAACTGTGAAGAGTATATTGTTAAATATCCCTCTCTGCTGTAACTTACCTTATATAGGAAGGCTTGCCAGGGGCGCTAATGAAGCGGAGACAGTTTTGCAGTTTTACCATCTGTTATCAAATATACTCCTGCTGTAACAGAAACACAATTGTAATAGAATTTAGAAGTGACAAACATTGGAAATTTTTTTTTTTTTCAGTGTTTAAATAGCTTTGCTGCATAGCCTAAAGAACAAAGTGTTTGGACAATTAATAAAACATCTCAGGACTGCTCTAATTAAAAAACAAGATTCAGCAAAAGAATAGTGATAGAGTTGAACACAACCACAACACAACAGAGAGGTATAAATAAGAAAGTACATTATTCCAAAGCCTTCAGGTTTAGACTTTAATTCAGAATAACACACCCTATTTTTATATCCTACAGAAAAAAAAGTCAACAAAAAATACCCATTTGAAATGTGAATGTCATTGAAAAATTTAAAAATGCTCCATCTACACTAGCTAATACGTGATGATTGTAGAGTGC
The DNA here is from genome assembly GCF_971803275.1 of Cyanistes caeruleus. Taxonomy (NCBI): domain Eukaryota; kingdom Metazoa; phylum Chordata; class Aves; order Passeriformes; family Paridae; genus Cyanistes; species Cyanistes caeruleus. Next base: position 20,208,505 of record NC_141706.1, read on the forward strand.
TTCAGAACTGCATCCTCCTAACCCTCCTTCTGTCTGAAGCAAGGATCTTTGGGGTAAAAACTCCAAAGAACACTACAGTTTAGCTTCACTTGTGTGCACTGGACTAAAAATGAACACTTAATATTTATGTGAATCATTGTCAGTGTCAAGTGAGATGAAGCTTATAAAAATAGGTCCAAATCAGGGAATGAGTTTTAAGACTCAGGGAATGAGTTTTAAGAGGTAAATGCCTCTTTACGTACGGTATTATTTATAGATATTTTTTAATCTGTTCTGTCATCTTGTCTCTTAAATTATTAGAAAGTAAGAAAGAAGGAACTACAGCAAATGTAGATGAAAGAGAAATCTTACTGGCAACCATGGCAGGAATATGAGCAAAAGCCAGGAAGTTTAAAGATGTGCTCCTAAGCCCCCTGCTTTCTGAAAATAATTCCAGCCTATATTGCAATTAAATATGCACTTTTTTAAACTAACTGTGCTGTCGAAATAGGAGGAATGGTACTTTCAAGACTCTCTGGCATCCAGAAGACTTGCTGCCACATCTGAAAACAAGCTAATCACAAGCCAGTTTCAGGCATTGGGCTAAGTCTGGTCCCCATGGTCTCGTGAAGATTTTGACATCCTACATTAATCAAAGTCCCCTCTAGATATAAATGCTGAGCTCACCATGGCCACAACAGAAGTTTCAGCATTGGATCCCAGTTTTTTTAGCTCCCTGAGAAGTCAGTGGCAGCTGCAGATGGTCCCCAAGTTGATCTCCAAAGGTTCAAACTGGTAAAAACTTAAAATGTCATTGTGCTAGCTTTGTAAATCTATTTATCATCATCTCATAAGGTGGCTACTAATACTGCCCTGCATCAACAAGGTTCTCTGAGTCTTAACCATTTGTGAAAATACTTCAAGAAGCTGCTGCAAAAAGGACAACAATATCAGAAATATGATTAGAATTTGAAGCAAGTATTTGACATTGAAAGGCAAAATACTCAGGACAATTAGGATGCAGGTCACCTTGTAAGAAAATTCAAGGGAACGGGGCACATCCACAAGGTTTCTGCTGGGCTTTTGCAAACAGGGGAATGTTATGTTTCACATGTAGGAATCTGGGGAGGTCATACTTTCCTTCTGCTAGCAGGTGCAGAACTCTCCTTTGAAGCAATTGGAGCCATTTCTTCCTTTATTACATTATACATTACACAACCTCTATCAGACAGGAAATAAAACTGGGTAAAGCAGGCAAGCTGCTCTCTTCCCTGGGTCAACATGGTTATGGAATACTGCACAGGGGGAATGTATTTCCATAGGCTTTTGCTTTGACCATTCAGGTATCATTTTTATAAGCATAAGAAGTGGTTTTTGTACTCTTCATCCAGGTAGGATTTCAACATAGCTGTGTGTCTGCTGAGAACAACACACAGAGCTGCTCTTTGATTTGAAGGCATTTCTTGCAAATATAAGCTTTTCCTGCTCTTGACTTCAATAGCAAGATCTAATTCAGACCAGCGAGAAATTGCATCTAATATTTATGTTCTAATTGTCCTAAATCTATTTTAGAAGTGAGATGTATGTGTTTGCAGGCACAAGATTTGCTGTAAATTTAAGTAGAGGTCGTAAATGTGAATGTTAGGAATAATTGCCTTTTTTTTATTGCCACGAGGATATCTGAGGATATTGTTCATCCCAGTAGTCAACCAGGTTTTATTTAGCAATATCAGTCTAACAGATGCAATTTCCACTTATGATAACTGTGGGCACATCATTCATTTTAGTAACTGCAAAACTTATAGTAGAAATACTTTTCTGTACTTCCCTTGTTCCTCAATTTGACAACTGCAGAAAATAAAAAAAATAAAAAGAAAAGAGATTTCTGCTATGAGCTTGTACAGCTGTCCAACTGCTTGTACAACTTGCACAGTTGTTTATTCTAAAGATCTGTAATGTACACAGATGGCAAAAGGCTTACAAATACATCCAGAAATTATGTGTGAAAACTGCATTCATAAGTCATGCTCTGTGTTTATTGAGAGACCAGAAACTGTATTTTGACAGGAATATCAATAAGGACTTGGATTCAAATGAAAAAAAAATATTTTCCATTTACTACGTACACTGCATAGGATACTAGCTGTAATCAAGAAAAATTTCAGGATGGCATGAAGCTCTCAAGCTGCATAATTCCAAATAATGCTCTGTGGAATCCTACTATTAAAATGCCCACAAGCCACAAAAATGCTTTTAAGTCAACTCAGTAGCCCAAATTACAAATTCTAGTTAACAAAATTCACCACAGGCTCGCAGCTTAGGGTAGAATATATTCTTTTTTTAAGTACATCTGTCTTTGTCAAAATGCTTAGTGGTCACTCATGGTTTTCAGTCTCCCATTATACTGAAGCAGAAACTTTTTTTTTTTTTTTTAAACACACAGAAAGACATGAGGCTTAAGTCACCATGCTTGTCACCAGCCTCTCTAACATTTATTGCACAAGGTTGTCTTTCCAGTTCAGCTACTCATGAGAGTGGCAAGGAAGGGAAACCATCCATGACTTGATCTTTCGGAGGTTTATATTTTTGGAAGTTTTGCAGATGATGTTTGGGAATATACAATACACAGACATTTTGGCTAAGAAAAAATATTTTATGTACCCCAGTTTCAGATTTAGGGCTGGACAAATAAATGTAGATATATTTTGGCAACAAAATATTTTTTCTCCAATTTCTCCCCCTCCTCTCAAATAATACTTATTAAAAGCTTCACCCTTTTCTCCATAAGAAAAATCCCAAAGTTTCTCTTCTCTTGTCAATATTAATTTCTTTTTCTCCCCTCACACTGACTTAATAAAAAAGTGAAAATGAAAATGGTAGTCAGAGAAAAAAGAACAAAGCAACAGAATTTAAAGGGGACTGCCAGGAGATAAAAAGGAAATAAGTGTCTACACAATATTTTGCTAAAATCTGTAGGTAAGAAAAAAACATTGCTTGTTTGAAGTCTGAAGGACAAATATGACAAACCTTGTTGAATAGTCTCAAGGAAAAAAGGATCTCTTTTTTCCAAATTTCCATTGAGTTACTTACCAATACACATCCATCTTCTTGCACTCTTTTATCTTGATTGAGGTGAGGGGTTTTTGTTTGGTTAGTTTTAAATTAGTTGGGAATGATTCTCAACCTGGCATTGTGGTTTTTTAGCCTTTTCTGGACACAAAAATATGCTCTTGTCCTTCTGATAGCTCCTCTTTCACCCAGAGTTCGTGGCACCAGTTCTGGGTTTTAAACCACATTTTAATCACTGGTGAATAGCTGCTCTCCTGCTCACAGAGCATGGGATGCTATGCAGTGGAGAAACTGCAGTCACCATCAGACGTGAGAAGGACACTCCTGAAGTGGAACTGCAGAAAATAGTGGTTGCAATGTAAGCAGTGAGAAGGCAAATGCCTGGAGGAGGATATATCTCCTAGAAATAGGAGATGGAAGGAGTCTTCAGAACTAGAAAAACAAATCACTGTAGGGGGAGGGAAGTCTCACTCCTCAGTGTTCACTGGACATTAAGGGACAAATAGAGTTAGGACCCTGGAAAAGGAGCACAGGATGACAAATCAGCAGCTTGCTAGTAGAGAAAGACAGTTAGGAGCTTGAAATCTCAGACTGTGGCCACTTAGAGCAATTCATTTTTCAGCAAGGTGAGAACAAGCTAGTCAGAATAATTCAAGTGAGTTAGCAATATGCAGTACCTTCTGCATGTGCCGCAAGCACGAAAACAGCCCTCACGAGGGCCCCAGGAGCCCAGGGGTTTGCAGTAAGAGACTTCGTGGTCAAAAGAGTAGATTTTGCTGTTGCAAGTTTGCTAAAGAATAAAAAAGGGCTAGGCTCCACGTGAAAAGCTTCATGTATTGTGACCAGCGCTAATTCTGGAGAACCCTTTGCTGTAGGGACACGTGAGGATTTTGGACAGCGTGTTCTGATGCACTCATTTTCTTCAGTGAAGGTCAGACACCTTGATGGCTGGCACAAGAGCTGGGCAGGATAAAAAAAAAATATAGAGAAAGAGGCCAAATTAATTTCCTTAAGAGCTCTAGAGTGAATATTTCAGCATTCCAACCTAGCCAAACTATCTTCTCCACTCAGGAGTCCGGCCCAAGAATTATTCACCACACATACAGACTCTTTTCAGCTGTGATCCAAGATTAAATGGGATTTCAGGAGAAAACAACTGGCTTAATATATATAGGGCACTTGTGGAAGTGAAAGCATGCCACAGGCACTTGCTCTGTTAGACAAAAAGATGCTGTGCTGGTTCCAGCAGTGGTCTTCATACAGGAATTATTCTGAGGGTGATTCTCACACACCTCTTTGCCCTTGCTTGATCACATCAATTAAAAAAAAAAAAAAAAAAAAGGGATCTAGAAAAAATGAGCAATCTTTAATTGAGAATATTTGCTGTTTAATGAAAAGCTGTGGCTTCTCAATGTATTCTGTTCACTGAGGACTCCAGTATGAAAATAGGTGTAAGATTTAGTGCAGATACAGTGATGGAGCTGAAGCAACAAGGAGATAAGGTGGCAAACAAAAGTGTTACAATCTTATTTGGGAAGCCCAGAAATGCACCAGCTCTTGATATGACTTCAAATGAGACTTCTGGCAAGCCACAACTTCTTGGTAATGATTTACATCTATAATCAGGATAATAGAACATTATTTATCTACCTCTTCTGGGTACTGTGGAGACTAACAGTTGCACAGTAATTTGGAGATAAATTGGAGACCCTACATGAATTTCCACTATCATGTTTTCTCTAAGCAGGTGAAGTGTGGACACCTTGACACAGAAGGAACCAAAGTTTTCTCAAAATAAATCAGAGCTCAGAAGGCAATTTTATCTTTGCTTCATTCTCATTATTCAGCATTCCTCAATAAGATTGACAGGAAATGGGAAAACAAAGCTTTCATGGATGAGGGAGGTAAAATCTAGTAACATTTAACACTGCATCTGCAAAACAACAGATTAAAATCCACAAAAGTGTTTTCTGCTGTTCCAGATGAAAAATTAATGCAAGATGCACCCAGCAGATTGTGCCTAACAGGCTATTGACAGATCTAATAAATAACTTCTAATTACATAATTACAAAATTTAAACTTATATCTCCTCACATAGGCATTTTAAAACAAAAACACAAACAGTAATATGCTTTATCAGACCCCACATTTTAAGTGGCCCCAGTTTTTGACAGTCCCATAAAATAAGAAAATAGTTTAAGTGAATTAACCCCTTGTCTCAATAATCTGTGTATTCTGACTAGAGGTTTGGAATGGAAGGAGCAAGTTATACATCAGCCCTGAGGTGCAAAAGAATGAAACTTTGATTTTTATCTTGGCTGTTGTCAGAAAACACGTCGTCTTCCCAGAGCAGGCAGACTAAGTACGAGCTGAGAGCTGTGTCTAGCAAAGCGGGTCTCTTCCAAGAGACCAGCACCCTACGGAATAAGATGCCAGAGCAGATGCTGTGTGTGCTGAAGCCTGACATACACTGGGGTGCCCTGAACAATCCCAGGAAGGCACAAAACAGAGTGGGAGCACTCACCTTTTCCTCAGCTGGGCTGGCTCTGTCTTCAGGTTCATCGTTATATTACAAGACCTCTGACACAAAGGCATCAGGCAGATATTGAAGATGAGCTAATCACTTCCCAGGAAAACATTCAGCCAGAAGTGGCAGAGGTACTGCTACAGATCAGGGGGAGGCAGAGAAATCAGGAGACATGGCAGAATGACACTGGGACCTCTTCTGGCAGTGTGTTGGGACAAGGAGTAGCCCCATTATTGTCCTGCAGACTCAGGGAGCAAGGCAGATGATTAAAATCTGTGTTGCAGATGCCAATGTCTCTGAAAATGCCCTTTGATTGGGGTGCAGACCAGAGGGTGTATTGAAGATATGTGAGCAGCACAAGATGCTCCACTGTAATATTCTGGTAATTCTTACTATAGGTGAGTAGAAAATGGCTGGATGCCTTGAGCATTGATTAGGGGCTATTGTGTTCCTCAAAAATATGTACTGCTATTGAAGGATTAATTCTACCTCATATTTACCATGGCTTTATTCCTTATAGCACACGGGGATAGCCTAAAATGACTTACATCATTACTTACTTCAAGGAATCAAAAGTGTCAATTTTAATTCTCTGTTATTTTTTTTTTTTTTTTTTTTTTTGAGTAATTCCTGAAAGGACTGGGAATTACTCCTTTTCCAAAGAGGATGACAACACAAAGCTACTGGAATTTCAACCAAAAAATAACCCAAACCAAGAACCAACAAAATCATCCTTTTCTTTCTCAGTGTTCTCTGATTATAATTAACATGAAGTTAATCAAAACTCAAAGCAAGACCAAAAAAAAAAGGTCAAAAAGCAATTATATTAGAAATATGTTCCCCAGTCAATTGCTTGCTTTTCAGGCTTCAGCTCTCTGGCAATTTCAGTACTTATGCAACCACCATAGAATCTTCTAGGTCTGACTTTTATTTAAGAAGCAGAAACTTCTCACCAACCAACCCCCTTCAGGTACAAGCCCAGGAATGTTTTTGTCATGGGGGTGGGGTTGGGCGGAGGGGGGAGGAATGAGCTTCCTTCACATCCTCAGCCCCCTCAGATGCCACCACTGCATCACAGGAGAAACTATCATGCACCTTCCTGCTTACTGCAGATCCAGGCAAGGACACTTGGAATCATGCGGGAGGCACTGCCTCGTAGCACACAGCCCTTGCAGGGCGAAATCCTCAGGGGAAATCAGTTTATGGCAGATTTCATACCGTGCCAGGTTAACAGCATATGTATCCCTGTCCTTTTAGCACAGGTTGGAAGGAACAGTATTTGCTAAGGCTACATAGCCAAAAAGCACACTTTAAAAATACACGCTGTAGTCAGATGTCTGCTTGTAACATTTATGACTTGGCAGATTGACTCGCACATCAGGCACACATTTGATGGTTAATTCTGAGCCCTAATGCAGCAGAGCAGTCTTCTACCTGGCTGGTGTCTATCCTTTTCAAAAGGCAAAGGGGTGCATAAATTATGTTTAAAAAGAGGTAGGCATTTTCTACCCACAGAGTGGAGTCACTGTAGGTGGATTATTATCCAGGAATACCGAAGAGGCAAGAAGTCTGAGATTTAACCCGTTCTTTGTAGTCTCCTTGCCTGCTACTGTACTGCCAACAATTTTCAGGAGGTTCTGCAGCACAGCAGCTGCATCTCAGACAGTCAACAGGAGTTAAAGCCCTAAAGAAAGGATTTTATTCTGAAATAATACCAGCTAAAGCCTGCAGTAGCATCCAGTTGTCTCTGCTGATGTTGGCAACTATGAGGTTGTTCCAGTTTACTCCCTCACAAGGCCTTGCACTACAAATGTCATGTCATCAGGACAGGATGAACTCTGAACCACTTTACAGATGACCAACAGGATTTGGAAACCTATTTCTTCTGCAGTATCTTCACTACTGGGAAAACAAAAAGCAGTAGTTTTCACAGTGCAGACTGAGACATTTGTACGTCAGGATACAGGCATGACCTTTATCTAGTACAAATAAGGCATAGAGATGTTCAGCTGAACACAGCCACATGCATTTACTCCAGCTGAGAACCTGATCTTCAACACTGAGCTTAAAGAAAGCATTGTGAATTGTGATGAATAAAAATAATCAGCATTGGCGCTGAGCATCCCTAAATTTCAGTGATTTGCCTACGAACTGCTGACAGTGAACATCTTCAGAAATAAGACCTATAAGCCAAAAAAGAGGAGGACTTATAAATGTGTGAGATGAGTTTTAGATTATCATAGGTGTCCCTGCTCTACTTCAACATTTCATATTTGTGCAAAGAGAATAATATTGTCCTTGTTCATAACAATTTTCAAAAATTCAAAAGACTTTACAAAAATTACTTAATCCTTTCAGTATTTTTAGTGAGATACGCAAGTATTCTTTCAATTTTCTCACCAGATGTGTGATCTGTGGTACAAAAAGATCCCACTTATTTCTTAAATTAATCAAAAGAAATAATTAACAAAAATGAGAAAGAAGTCATTGGCTCCAACTGCTTAAAAAGAAAAAAATCACCAGACTCACCATTGGCAGTAGATATAAACAGGTCAAAAGCAATAGTACTAAATCCAGAAGTATCTCTGCTGTATTTAGTACCGATGGATGCTGCTCTAAAACCCGTGATTCTCCCTGAGAAGGGTAGCAAAGGGTCAGTATTTTCTGGGCAGATGGGCATCTGTTACATCATCTTGGTCTTTTTCCATGCATACCCATCTTTTTTTTCTAGCAAATGTGCAAATATCTTAGACTCACCAAGGGCCACTGAGGTGCAGCCAGGGACATGGAGTTGTCCCTCTCCCCTTCTGACCACACACAGGGAGGAGGCCATGAGCTGCTGGACTTGGAGGAGTGCATCCTCCAAGAGAAAGACATGAGCCAGAGCCACCTCTTGAGAGGAGACAGAGAGAGATTTGCAATGGAAAGAAAAGCTGTGCCATGTTAGTCAACAGAACTGTTCATGCCCAAGGGCACAAATGAGAGACAAATCCCACAAGAGGGAAGAAGAGTGTAGAAACACTTCTCTCCTCAACAGCAACATAGCATCTGCCCTTCCCACCATCCTCCTCACCATCCCCTGCACATGCTCCCCTTAGTGGCTTGACCATACTGGCTTGCAAGGTGCTCAAGTTTAAAACTATTGCCAGTAGACTGAAATTCTTATTTCTGTTCTGCACTGCAGAGGCACTGGGCAGAACTTCCATCATTGTCAGATATCTCATACCCCATAACAAAGAATACTAGAACGTTCCAGAGCACCTTCACCTTCCTTCAGCAGCCTGTGCGTGGGATTTCCCAATAGTCTAATTTTACATCCCAATCATTCAGGATCCCTTCACACTTCCATGTTTGCTTATAGCAATACTTCTGTTAATTAGTTGAGCTCAGCCATCATACTGGGAGCACTGAAGTTCAGGCTTTTTGCTAAACAGAAATCTGGGCAAGGAGCCTGAACTTTCTGACTACCTTAAACTCCTGAAGCATCTCTCTTAAATAAAGCACTGCTAAGCTTATCTGGAGTTCTTGATTAGTTTTGTATTTTGTTTGATACTGTTACTTGGTGGTATAGCTGAGCTGGAATTCTTATCTGTGATCTCATCAGGGTTGAAATTTTTAATTTGCAACTGTATTAACTTTCAAAAAAATAAAAAGTGAATATAAAGAAAAAATAATTCTGTTTTCCCAATCTTTTGTAACACAGATTACGAGGAGTGATTTTAGGATAACACATGAATTAAGGGCACCATTTGCATAAAACTAAATTCTGTTTCAAGACTGCCAAGTGGTGCAGCTCAGGAAGAGATATGTAGATTTCCAAAAATAACATCTCTACCACGAAAAAGTCCCACAAAAGTCCCCAAAATTATTTTGAAAGCTTACTACTGCCTTTATTTCTTTATTGTCCTGAGTGTCATTTATTATTTTCTTGGGGGGGTCCTTCTTATTTTCTTCAGAGGACCCTGCTACAGAACAAAGCCATGCTATGATAGCTCACTTAAGTAGGGAGACTGAGATAGTTTTCAATGACAACTAGTATGAGCAAAATAACCTTAATTTATGTAGGTACATACATCCACAGACATATTTAAATTCTGAGAACTATTTCCTTCTTTTCTACAAATGTGAAGACTAGTTGGAGAGGAGGGAAAAAATAAATCTTTCTATAGAAAATAGAGGAGATCCTCTCCCACAATATTAATCTCTGGGACCCTAAGTCATTATGTTTTTTTATTTAGAAAAGTCACTGTGATTGTTTAACGAGTTCTCATGCTCTTCTTGATCCCTCAAAATAGAAACCGAAAGCAGTCTACTTGTTTCTACAGGTGTGATTTATGAATAATTAAATAATCCCTACACATTTGTGAATATTTCCAAAGCATTCATAGAACAGTTTCTAACATAATCCAGAGATATCTGCAACAAAGCCTTTGACCTCCTGTATCAGAGTCCAGCAATCAACCCAGTTGTCCCTTTGCATATTCCTAAGGTTGTGCCCCTCCATGAGAAAAGGATAACACCAGTGGAAACAGGAATTTAAATGCTTTCTATCAATATCCTTAGCTTTTTCTCTCTTAGAATATTTTCCTATCATAAGGAGACAGAAACTGAGGCATTATGTTAACACCTATGCATTCGATTTTAAATCTCATGCTACTCCAACACATTAAAATCAGTTTTCCCAGGGAGAAGGATAGTTTCCCCAAGGATGACTGTCATCTTGGCCCTCCCCAATTTTCAGATCTCTTAGCTGACCTTTTTTTTATTTTTTATTTTTTTTACCAATAGTGTAATTATTACTTTTTAAAATCGTCTTTGATCCAAGTCCAGCCCAAGGAAAAACAGATTGAGAAGCTACCGATTTAAGAAACTGAACAAGACAGGGTTAGAGCTTGCTAAGGCATCTGATGAATTGAGGCACATACCATACTATTTGTAGTCTGTACAAGAGAATTACTGTACATTGTACAGGAAAATTAGATGCCACATGGGCACAGTGCCCTCAGATACTGGGACTTTCTCAGGAGGCTGACTTTACACAACCCTCATTTGCACATCCTCTGTTCAGGGAAGCAAGTGAGGGAGCACAGCACAGTAAGGTTTTATCTGACTGGAGCAGGACACGTTGGCAACAGCAATACTGGGAGATCCAGCGCAGCAGCCTGGATGTTATCCATCTAATTTCAGTATCTAATCTCTCTAGACACTTATAATCTGACACTCAGTGGTGTGCTCCATCTTAGCTGATAGTGAAATCATTTAATACAAGTGGCTAGTGAGGTAGGTGACAAGCTGATTGATGGCAATATCTTCATTTAAAGCTATATAGCACCACCAGACAGAGGTCTAGAGCAGCTCAGGAACTCTGCCTGAATTTGTTGGTATCCATGGAAGTTTATCATGCCAGAATGTGGCTTCTACCATCTACTAAATAATTTCCCTAAAAAGAACACGAGCTACCTCAAGCCCATTAAAGCAGAGTGTCAACGTCTCACAGGATTCTCAACAGTGAGATTACAGTGAGCTTCATCATTTCTCCCTCCTGGCAGTCTGAATCTTTTCTGCTGCCTTACAGTAACCTGAAGGAATGCTGGCTCCTTGAAGCTACCTGTACTTCAACTGTGACCTCAAGTGCCCCAGCAGCAGAGATGGTGCTGTCTGACCCCAAGCACCAACACTGCCCATGCTTGGGGTCACGACTGTCACATGACTGTGCACATCCTGCAGTGGGAATCTGACCCCTGGAGGCAAATTTTGTGTCCAGCATTTGCTACAAATGGATGAGTAGTCCAGCAAGCGCCAGGAGCACAGATGAAAGTGTAGTGATGATCCTGCACATAGAGAGCAATTCCTGCATATTAAGACATATTATTAAAGCATGGAAAAGCCTTTGCCTCTCTCTTTCTTCATAGAACTCCTGCTTGGAGAGCCCAGAAAGCAGACTGGATCCCACAGCGAATCCCTAAAAAGTTGACTAATGGCGAGTCTGCAGTCAAAGCCTAAAGGGAGGCTCATATAAAGGAAAAAGGGGCTGTACTGAGTTTATGGAGAAGAAATGTCTGCTTCTTTCCTAAGGGACCTAAGCACACCAGGTTGCCTGCTTTTCTCCAGCCCTTAAGCGCTGCTGTTTCTAAGGAAAGCAATGGCAGGAGAGTCCCTGTCCACCCTTGTATTGCCATGGAGACACAACCTGACTACAACTTCTGCAGTCACAAATTCCCTCAAATCCTTGGGTTTTTAAGACCGTAGCCAACCTATTGTTCAGCCTTAAAGAAAAATATATGGGAAAAGCAGGGTTTTCTCATTTCCATCAGCACTCTTGTGGAAACTGAATCCAGACAGTCTCAAACTCACTGTTCAGACCTGCCCGAGAGCATCTGAATGCATTTTAATCTGGCTCCTGTGGGAAAAAATCAAAACACCTTCCCCATAATTCATTAAAGAATACTAGAGATAGTGGCTAATTCTGTCCAAATTCTTCCATGCTTCATTCAACGTCTACATTGTGGGGCTGTTTATAACCCAACAGCAAGACAAAGATGAGCTTTCAGTAAAACCTGCACTGTCCAAGGTGTTCCAATGGCCATAACCAACAGCATTTCCCTACAAAAGGCTGAATTTACATTGATTCGAATGAGACTGTGAAAACCAGCATTTTGCACCCTTTGAACAGCAGGGATAAAACGAAGAGAATTTCATGGCTAGTGACTGCCTTTCTTAGTGAAGGAGCTTTGTCTCTCCCAGTGCCGTGTGTTGTTGCAGTTTCTGTGGTAACGACTGATTGCACAGAGAAAGAAGTCAGTGTAAATTGCTGGCATGTAAACAACAGCTACCTTCGAGTCTGGTTTACATATGTACCTTTTCTGACTGGTCTTATGATCATTTCTACAAGGTAATTGTTAATGCCTACAGTATTTATTACTTTAATTTGTAAGCCATTGAGCAAATGTCCTATGTGACATACTTTACATGCCACACCTTGCCAGTATAGAAATACAACTTCTAATTTAGGATAAAATCCATCTGATTTTTGTCCACATAAAAAAAATTAATTATTTAGAAATCAGATGTCAACTATCTCAATGAAAATGACAAAACAGAAAACATAAAAGTACAGAGTACAAAATATATACACATGTATACTAACAAAGAGAAGATGACATAATGTGAAAGACGAGAGTAGGTAAAGCATTTTTCATCCTGTTTTCATGGAAGAAATTGTTATGTGTGAATCTCAGGGAGTAAAGCATTTCAAATGACTGCAATGAAGCAACAAAGAAGTCCAGGCTCAATAGTTTTCATTTTAGAAAAACAGTTCATATTCAGAGTTAAGGTTTCAGTAACCATACGTAAAGTCTTTAAAATAACTCAGGAAATGCCTTCAGAAATCAAGACTGCAATGATTGGTGCCATTTCTTTCACTACCCACATCTACTCACACCCTACTTCTCTAGAAACACTTTCTCAAAATGGAAGCAGCTTCTCAAGCACCAAGTTGTGTTTCTGGTTTACTGAATTCCCACAGAGTACTGAAGTTTCATTGAGTAGAAAGTAAGGCATCCAGACAAATTTGTTTAGTCATGAAAGGAACAGAAGAATGGAAGACAAACAAGTTGCAAGAATGGAAACTCCTGAACTAGTTTTCTACCGGCTTCTCACCATCCACATATGCTTTATGAAATCTGTTTGTGTTGACTAAGATACAGGACTAGCTCCTTAAAGAAAAAATGGGGCACAATCATTCATTTCTCTCAGTCCAGCTCTGAAGAGTGCTCCTTAACATGGAAGTTTCAGGGTACCATAATCACAGCATTCTCAACTAAATTAATTTCTTACCTGCAGGGTAAAAGCTATACCAAATATTCCATGGAAATATGTTGACATACACCAATCAGTTGGTAGCCCAAATCCTGCCGCAGTCAACAATAGATTTATACTGGCAGAAGGATGATGGAGCTATTTCTGGAAGTTGCTTGATGTGCTGGTTACATAGATGAAAATATGGTTACATAGATGAAAATAAACAGCTCCAGAACTTTATATTGGGCTGGAAAACCCCAGTTGTGGCATTAGGTCTGACCATGGCAAAAGTGACCTCACTTGGCTGTGGCACCAAGGAGCCAGGGAGGTGTCCGGCTCGTCCTGGAGCACTCAGACTCAGCAGTGCTACAGCTGCATTTCCAGCTGTTACAGCACATTCTTTAATATTACATTACTTCAGTTTCTGAGATGAGCCTTGAGTTGCTTTTCACAGGGGAGTTATCCTGGGCAGTGCTGCTCTTTGGCTTTTAGCATTTCCTTTCACAACAGGCAAGAGCTATTCCCGTCACCTCCTGCCTGTTTGTCGTTGCTCTCCAACATCATATCAAGCTGTCACACCAGGACAGCTACAGAGCTGCAAGCACTTTGAGTCAGCACGGCTTCACAGAGGGGGATGGCCCTGGAAAGGCAGGAGCAGCCTCCCCTCCCAGCTCAACAGCTGCTCCGACGGGGACAACCTCAGGTCACCCGCAGCTGCTCTCACACCAGAGGCTCCAAAGGCTGGCCAGCACAATCGCCTAGGAAAGGAGGAAAAAGCAAAATCCCAAAGGCCACACTAAAGATGTCCCTCATGTATTAGCTTTGTTTTAATCAATCCAAATGTCACATCTGCCACATGTCAACAGCTTTCATTTCTCCTTGCTGTAGCCTCTCCTTCCTCTCTCAGTAGTTCAGATGGTCAAATCTGGACCTAATCCATTTTAAGTTTGGGCTTAGTCCTACTCAGGGTTTTGGGATAACCATGTGTTTGAAGGCAACTAGGATCCAGTCCATGTCCTTGGAAAAGGACAGTGAGCAGATCCAGAGGCCTGATTCTGAAGGAAGAATTCCATGCTCAATTCAGACACCCATTTCCGTATAATGTTATTATCTGGCAGATGTTGAAAGGCAATGCTTAAGGCATCTGATGGATATTGAAGGATACTTTTTGATTCCCAAATTTAAGTAATAATTATTTCAAGAGGAAATGGTACCTAAGTTAACAGATCTCATTACAGATTTGTCCTTTTGAGAAAGGATCTTCTAGTTAATTTTTTTAATTGAACAACTTCAGTTCATATTTTCTAAACAGAGGTAGGAATATCCATTCTTTTACAAATGGCCCTCTCTGATTCTACTGAAATTATCAACTTTCTTAAAAAATAAATTATTATCATTTGCAGGTTAACTACAAGTTTTTCAGTTATTTAGCCAGCATTCCACTATACCAAGAGAAACGCCACTACCTGTTTTTATCCAGTTATAAAGGAAATATAGCTCATTGCTTGAATACATAAACCATCACCTACCATTTACTTTAGGAGAGAATTATTTTTAAATTATGATTGGCTAATATTTAACCTAGAATTAAAACAGCTAGATGGTAATACCTATCCTATTTCTCAGACTTAAATAATAAGACCGCTATCCCAAGGCAAGCAAGGTATGTGCAAAACAATCAGACATTTCAAGATACTAATTAATATTTCAAGATGCCATGGGTTTAAAAATTTCTCCATATATTAATTACATTGCCTTTGGACATCAGCAAGCATTTCATTATTGACTGCAATGGGAAGAGAACCTCACCAGTATTCCGTCTTCCATACTTAAACAAACAATTCATCTGGTATTGACAGATGTCTGTGACAACAGGACTTTTATGCTGCACTGATGCTAAATACAGCAGTTGGCAGTATTTTCTCTGGCCAAGTGAATTTGGGCCATCAGAGACAGTGTTTCTGTAACAACTCCTGACAGGAAGAATTAATTTTTTTATCAGTTTTCCCCAGATTTAAAAACCCATATTAATAATTTGCTTGCTTGTAAACTGAAAGATAAATTGGTGCCAATATTTAATTATGCTCTTGTTGGAATCCCCTAAGCAGTCTAACTTTTCTTTAAAAATAGATGTTCTTTACAGTTTTTTGGGATTTCTTTCTGAGAACAAAGGATTTGGTGGAGCAGTGCATTAGTGGCCAAGGTTTCATGTTTCTGTTTATCTGGGAGGGTTCTGGCTAGAAACAAGCCTTGGATGCCAAGAGATCTATATAAGGAACATGGCCTTAGTGATTAGGTCCTAGGATGTGGCATACAAAACACAAACAAACAAACAAGAGCAAGAAACAAAGATGCAGATTTACGACCCAAACCAAGAAGCCAAGAGTACTTGCGGAGATTCCCATAGCAAAGGAAGAGGAATGAGTGAGAACACAAAGTACTACAAAAACTGTCAGTTATTTAAGGCAGAACTGGTAAAAATGAATTGGAAATTTTCCAAAGAATGCCTTTTTGCTTTATTATTTATAATGGCAACTGCTTTGTATAAACTACCTTACACAATTTTTTTTGCTTTCACCCTGATTTATCTTACTTTCCTTGACAGATTCTGCCAGAACTGTTTAAATAATAATTTGATGTGCTACATGCAGATTTTCCTGTCTACTCTCCACCCTCACACACAACCCAGCAGTCTCACTGCAAATCGCATAGGGATCCACCATGCAGTTTCTCTACATAAAATATGTTGCTTTGCTTTCAGAAAGAAAAGGTTTGACCTTTTTGAATGTCATCCAGAGGCGCAAGAAATTAAGGGGGAGAAAGAAATACATTACCACTATGATGCTTAAAGGCTCCTTAGGGGTATGCTGCACTCCCCATTCACATTTTCTGTTTCATCTACATGTACAGCTCCCAGAGACACCAGAAAAAGATCCAGACAGGGGGAACAGAACTGAGAAGCAGAAAACTGTTAGCAAAGAGACTTTTGCCTTTTGAGCATATTGCCCAATTAATAATTTTTTTTTAAAATATATTTTGCATGCACTCAATGTTTTCTGAAATGCTCTGCAGTGTTTGAAAAATAATATTAAAAACCAAGGAGATTGGGAAGGAACATAAAGAGATATGAATTAGATTGAAATATTAGTTCCAGTTGAATCTGAAATCAAAAATCAGATAAGTTAGTACATAGAGGAAGAGACAAGTGACAGGAGCTGATGTCAGTGAATGGTTTGGAACAGCTGAGACTTAAGTATGTTTTAGGGCACCCAGAACAGGCATGGACATAAACTTTGCTGGACAGATTGGAGTAAGACATGAGACTACCTGCAACCTGCCAGATATAAGAAAAGAACATAACTGAATCTGAATCTGTATTGTTACTGCAGTTGACAGTAAAAGGAAACCAGAAGCTGGTTCTTTTAAACAGGGCGGGCACAGGAGGACCTGTCCAAATGTTACATGCAGGTTTTTCAGTTATGTGTTCAAGTCCCACATGTGTGCTTCTCCAATTAACTGAATTGGTCAAGGTCTTAATTTGTCCACAGAATAACATCCCAAGTAAGCCTATGATTTTTGCATAATTATTTGGGGTTGGGTTTGTTCTTTTTCAACTACACTGAATTAGGATTTTCTAGGATGGAAGGAAATAAAAGAGATACCAGATCTCGATGTGGCACTAACTTTCAGAACAACAATGCTGCTTTTTTGTATACACCACTTGTTAACTAAAGTCATTCCCACTTATGGGTAGGAGTTAACTCCACTGTTAATTTGTCTGGTGCTTTACCACAAAAATCTTTCTTCCCTGTGTCTCCTCTGTGAAGCCATGACTTGCAGATACCTGCAAAGTCCCTTCAACCAAGAGCTTTAAGTATACTTGAGACTGCAGCACACTTGCAAGGTCATTATTTATCACCATTCATCAAACAGGAAGCAATTAATTTTTAATGGAAAAATCAAGTCAGTACATCAAGAAGGGTTTGGTTTTTTTACATGCCACAGCTTTATGAACTGCTGGGAGAAAATGAGGCAGCCTGTAGGGAAGCAGGAAACGTTTTATTTACTAGCAAGGAGAATCCTAAGAGGTCTCTCTTGCGTTGTGGTATGTAAGGTAAAACACAGCCAGAAAGTACAGCAACGTTTAAAATGACATAGCTCAAATATTTCCCTCTCACATACAGCCTGGTCTCTTTCTTTACAAATATTTGCAGTGAGAGTTCATTTTCCTTCCTGCTTACCCTCTTGCTGAACAAAAATAATGCTAGCAAAAGCATACTGCACACAACTGAAGTGGAAAAACAGCTAACAATTATAAAATAGTTGGAATGAACCAGGCTGGTTTAATCTCATTCTGATTTAACAAGGTTATTTTGTTAACAATTATTCTATGTCCTTCGGAAAAAACAAAAACCAGAGAGGGACAGTGCAAGCACTCTGCTTCCAAGAAGCCACTTATTTACACAAATATCCTTTGAATAACATAAGAAGAAGAGTCTTGTTGTCTTTCCCCTCTCAGGATATTCCTTCCTAGACGAAGTGCTTTCAGAGGGATGCTAACCTGGAACATGGCCACAAAGTCCTCCTGCCTCAGGCCTGGCCCTCAGGCCACGGAGTCATTAATGCCTCCAGCAGCAAAGACTCTCCAGGAAGATGGTGTTTGTATCAGCTTCACTTCAGACAGCCCCTACAATTCACTCTGGGGATGGGGAGTGGAGGAAAGAGGGAAATCCTGCTGCGTATTGGGATATCACAGCTGCTGTTGCAGATGTAAAGAGACCCTGGCAGCTCAGGGACTGCCTGATGTGGATGGAGGCACTGAGCATTCAGCACGTGCCAAATGAAGGGGACGGACACGCAAACGTTCCACAAATGCTGTATCAGAGAGAACTGGAGCTACTCCAAACTCTGCTGATACTCCCCCAAGACACAAAGTGAAAAGCATATTCCTGCAAAATGGAAATCACACTCCTGATTCCTCCTGGCTGGGGAAGGAGGGAAATACCTCACAGAGAGTAAGGAAGCTTTTCCTCTCCTAAAACATCTCTAAAAGATAAGAAACTGAAGTATAACAGAAAGCCATCAAGTCTCTCACTGAGGGGCTGTGGATCCTAGGTCTGGTAGCCATCCAGAAGGGCAGATGGATATAAACACAAAGGATGAGTCTACCAGCTACCTGAGACTGTAAGACAGAAAGGTTCAAAAGCCAGAACCATGGCCCAGCAATGGACAACAGTACTCTAGAAGCAGGCACAAGGTAGCCTCTGCAAGGGGGACACAACTATTATTAGCTGTAACCGTAGAAAGTCTTCCCTTCTGCATTCCCCAAATCCAGCTGTCTTACAGTCTTTGACACTTTTAATATGTCTGTCTCCCCAGAACAATATTGTTGGGACAGGATGCAAATAGCATGATGCTCTATTTTCTAGCCACAAGGATAAAAAGGATGCAGAGCTCAGATTAATTCTCACCAGGATCGTCTAACAAAACAGCAGCAACAAAACATTTTGTAGTCCTTCTGCAATGTTGCAGAGAACATTTAAATTTGGGGCTGTGCTTACTTGGCTCAGGGTTGACCATTTTGCCACAGAGATCCTAGAGCAGTTTTTTTCCAGAACTTACTTTGTTAAGGGACAAGATTCTGAAAATACTTTAGTGATCATTTTTTGGTTCAAAAGAGAAGAAATCAATTAGGAGTGAGATTTGTCTTCCTTTGAGTCTAACAGGATGTTTTGGGAATGAAAACCTCTCCAATATTGCACAGATCCTCTTAGAATTCTTAGAGCAACTGAAAAGACAGATAGGCAGACAAGTATGGAGGAGTGAGTAATGGTGATGGCTGGACCAGCTGGGTATGAACCATAACTGAAAATGCATTTCACAGTGTTTTGAAGAAACACGACAGTTCCAGCCCTTCCGTAGCGATGGAGTTAATGGATCTGAGTGTGCTTTCACACTGCTATTGCCATGGTCACTGCATTAGTTTCAGATTATTGCATTACTGATTTACAGTGAGTCCCAAGAGATCAAAACCAAACTACTGATCTCCCTTATCCTTCCCTTCTTATATCTTACTGCCAGAGAATTCATAAGAGCTAGTCAGATTTTGCCCGTCTATAATTCTGCTTAGTTCTGAAAGCTCTAGTGCAATGTGAAATTTGGTCTTGTTTACTGTGTTTAAAGTTCTAAAGAGATTATTCCAAGTTTAGTATAAATCATGATGGAAAAAAGCCTGCATGCAGGAGTAGGGATTTACAGGCCACTTAATGACTTATCTGTACTCTCTATTTCATTCTAATGAAATAACGGAAGTGCTCTGACCCTGTGAAATGTCTTCAGTACCGGACTATCATTATTAAAGACGCATAACTGCGATGTTACAAAAAACCCAACCTCAACCCTGTGCCCCTTATTTTGCATTTCTAAAACTAACTTCAGTTCAATGCAGTCCATAAACTTCACAAAGCATTGAAAGTCCACCAATGTCCATAGGAAGATTACTGCTAATTGGTAGTGATCTTCAAAATGAAATCAGTTCAGAAAAGTTAAAAGAAAACTATAAAGTGGTGACTTACCACTAAGTCCTGGGAAATATCTTTGCTAAGCAGTTGTACTAATTAGAGAGGGTGAAACAAAAAAATATGACCCCAATCTAGCTAAGGGCTCAAATAATTTAAACCCATTTGAACTGGGCATCAAAGTTATTCGGTCTTCAGAATTAAACATGTAGTTCTTGCTTAGCTGAGCTAAGGCCCAGAAATAGGATACAACATATCTCTCCTTTTCATCTTGGAAACGGCTTTAATTATATGTTGGTGATCCAAGTAAGGCTTAATTCTCAGCTCTTTGAAAACAGCCTTAATTTCTACAGTTTTCAGTTTTCCCAATTTTAGCCCCATGGTACAAGACCATGTGCCTGATGTGTGCTGGCATAACTGGTCCAGGCACCAAGCATGGCGTTGCAGACTCTTGGCATCTGCCTCCTCCCTCCCAACAGCTGAGACTGATGCCTGCTTTCCATCCCTCACAAACAGTCAAAAAAAATGATTTCAAGTCTTCTAAGCCACCTCTGGCAGGTGAGCATGTCACCTAGCAAGGGGGCACCTGCACCCCCCAGCTGGGTCTGCCCAGCTGTGCCCATCCTCACAGGAATCCAACCCCTTTCCTGTAATTCTTATAACTAACATTTTCTAGAGCTTCACAGAAAGATAGGGCTGTTCTTGGGCACCATTACCTCAGTTAAAGGGCAAAGGTCCCTTTTATTTTACTAAAAGGGATGGGTCCCTTCTCCCCATTCAAGAGAGAGTGATAGCATTTTAAAAGATTTTCTGATCCCAGTAAGAAGGGAAGTTATTCAATAGGTTTGAAAAGCTGGTCCATTTTTAGCCAGATGCTAGGTTGCATGCCCTAAGAGCCCTAAAAATCCAGACAAAGGAAACATTCCCTGAAGTGGCATCCTGCTCTGAACACTTGACTTTAAAAAGGAAGGTATTCAGGAACCTATAGTTCATTGTAACCCTTTCTCATTTGGCAATTAAGGCACGATTTTTCCCACTATATTCATTTTATCAGCTATTTTTCCCCTTTCAGAAGGCCTGAAGTGAAAGGCAGGTTTCACAGCAATCAATGACAGCACTCAATGATTTTAGGCCAGGTCAGCATGTCAAATCATCTCTCCTTGGGGCTAATTTCTAAATTAGTGTAAGGAATGCGTAAGGACTACATGATGGTGTGGCTCGTGTATAGGAATGTGAAAATTCAAGGCTAGTGATAGGCCTGAAAATCTGGGTGTACCCTGCTAAATACTTCATACAGAATGCACACTTTGTTCTCATCTCTAGCATGGAAATATGGCCAACACCATTTATCTGCTTATTCTTAAGCACAGGAATATTGGTGTTCTTAGGAGAAGATTTCAATATATTACAACACTGTAAAAATCACTGAAATGCAATAACATTGTTGCACATTTATTGCTTCTAACCAACTCTATAAAATGTAAGCTTCTCTTCCCTCCAAGGGTTCTGGGAGAAAGCTGATCCTCACTTCACAAAGTGTTATTTGCGAAATGCTCCTACCTTGCCAAACCATTATCACTGTAAAACTTTTTAAATAGTGTACAGGATATCATAAACCCTAGGTAGGCTTTGAATGACTCCACATCTCTATTTGTTCCCTTTGGAGTCATACAAATGCTATTTAAACATGATACATGTTTTAATACACTATCATTACTTCATATCTTTAGTCAATTACTTCCCAAGCACAACCAAAGTAATCCTTTTCGCTTAGCATTAAGAACTTGGAGACAAGGTTGTTACAAAGGAAGAGGATCTGCCTTAAGAATAGCCCAAGATTTTCTAGATAGCCCCAGAGGAAGGATGAGGTGAGCAGTGGGGTCTGCAAGTCAATTAAACCACTTGAAATCTACAGCGTTAATTAATTCTAATATTAAATTACTGTGCATTAACTGGATTGGCCCACGCAATCATTTTGTCCTTATGAGGTATTTTTACTACATCACTTTATTGTCAAAAAGGAAAAGGAGGAGAACCTCAAATCCAAATCATTTAACTTTTAAAGCTTGACATTTAACATAAAATATAATTTTGCTTCCAGGTCCCACATTTAAAGCTGCAAGGAGGCACACCTACTTTTATCAAGGAATCCAAGAGATTTATGCTTATTTATGCAGAGCCTGAACACACAAAACACAGCTGGCAGGATTTTAATTTCTATCAAATTCAAATCACAAAGAGTCCTTCCAGCCTGATTTAGCATCAGTACCAAGACCTACTTTGAACCCTATCAGGACTACAAAAATCAACAACAGCATCTGGTAGGAAACTTGAAAACCCTGCCATTCAAAAGGTTAAAAAAAACCCCCAGCCAAGTTAAAAAAGATTAGGTGAAATATCTTATTAGTAATGTTTTCTTGGCTTTCAAAGAGAACACTTTCCTGCCTGAAATCCATTCACTTGGCAGACTAGAATTGCCTAGATGCAGTTCTCTACTGCATAAACTTTACATTTTTAGTCTCTTTTAATTACTTTGATTTAGACAAAATGAAGCCACTTAAGACCTGGCAGAAAATTACCCAATTAATATTTCCCTTCTCATCAAGTCAAAAGATTAATTATGCATTCTAATAAAGGCTTAAGGACCTGTTTCCAACAGCTGCTGACCATTTTCAACTTAAACAAAAATGCCTTTAAATACATGCTTAATTTAATTGCCTGAAACATCCTTCCAGACTAAATGGTTCTATTGATTGTTCTAAGTTAGGCAGAAGAGATGGCCAGAACCTGAGTGCTTAGAACCCAGCAGAAAAAAAAGGGGAAAAAAAACAGAGAGAGATTAAAATATCTAATTGTAAAACTTAATGAAGAAGGCAATAACTCGAATTTCTCATGTCTCCATTCATTATAGTATACAACAAGAAATCAACAAATTACCATAGTTTGTGTTGCTACCATGAGTAAAGTAAGTTAACTGGTGGAAAATAGGATAACAACAGACCAGGCAACACCAGTAAGTATTGCTAAAGACGTGAGATTTGAAAAAGGTTTGCACAAATTAAAATGTAAAGTAATTTTATAGCCATCAGTTGAATGAGACTGATGCTTCCCATAATCTTACTGGCAGCTACTTGTCAAACAAAGAACATATACAGTCTTCCTTTTAATTCAAACAGAATGAGTAGGAGAAGCATATGATGTCCTGCTCAGCCAAGAATTCAGGGACTGTATTCCAAGTCCAAAGCTTAAGTACTCTTATATGCTTTTACAAAAGAATGGCTGTCTAAAAATAAACAAATAAATAAATAAACAAGCCACAATACTAACCCTGCAGCTTCTAGGCAACGTAGTTTTGCGTGAACTGTTGGCTGGTAGGTAGCAGCTGTGATCCTGACTGTGACTGCCTTCAGCTCTTGTCAGCAGATTGCTTAGAAAGGATCCAAGTCAGAAATGGCGACATTTTCATTTTTGTCCTTTGATTTCCATACTAAAAAATGAGAATAACTAATTGCTGTAACTTCCCCATTAATAGAGAAGTTAAGGCTTTTAAGCACTTTAAATACCAGACAATTTATATGCATTTAAGCAGCAGTAAGATCCATTGAAATAGGACTGGAACTAACCTGAACCTTGGGATTTTACCACTGCAGTTCTGAGGTATCCTTAGACAAGTATGGGACTCACAGTGCTACAAGCAACACTGCTATGTGATGTACTCTGCCTCCCCCTCCCCTGCCTCCCAAAAGACAGTGAAAACCCTGTATGGTTTTAAGCAAACAAAAAAAAAAGGAAAGCAGAATCAAGATTACCAAGTGTGTGATATCACAGAGTAGTTGGCCTGCCTTCAAGAGTTGGTATGAAGCTTACTGAAATCATGGGCAGTTCTTAAACCAAGCAATGTGTCAGCTCTACCAGGCATGTGCATTCATGACTGGTATTTTCTGGAAGAACTTTCCACCTTAGTTTGCTGAAAACATCTGAAAACAATCTCTAGGAAGAAAACATATAGCAAATGCTCAAAAAATCCCAATCCCCAGCAAACAATGAAAAAACCCAACAAAAAATTCCCAACTAAAGAGACACTCCTCAAAGAAAACCAAGCCACTAATCCCTTCCTCCCCAGCTAGAATCTTCACCCTCTATTTTTTCATGTTTCAAGGTGAGAAATAGTTGGTCATCAGTCAGGGAGAAGGGCCTCAGGAGGAACCCAGGATTGTATAAAAACTTCACACTACAAACTCCAGTACAGATAAGAATACCTTGATAAAGCTAGAGAAAAACAAAGTGACTAAAATTTATTTCAGAATCCTGCCAATGTAATCAAACAAAAACATTATTCAAGAATTATTTTGTAGTGTCTTTATCCAGTGTTACGCTTTCAGGGTTTGCAAGACATTTCTTTTCAATTAGAAAAAGTGGATTTCACTCTTCACTCTCCTCTACTGGATTAATTCACTGAGGGGTTCAACATGGCTAATCCAAGGCTCTTGGTTTATGCCCTGGTATTTCTATTTTCTGTCAGGTCACTACTTGCTTTTGTTGTGTGTTCAAATACTGCTCATGGGATGCAACCTAAATGGAAAACAGCAGGAGCCTGAAATATAAGAGTGGAAGTTTGCATCAACACTTAAAAGGGGAAAAACCATTCTGCACTGCTTGTTCTTTAAGGATCCTAAAACTTATGGAAATCATTATGATTTATGCTAAGAGAATATAATATCCATTGCTCTTAACAGTAGCGGAAGAACTGCTATAATTCTTCAGGAAAGTGTTGCCAAAGAAGAGTTGCAGTTTCTAACTGCTGAAATTTAGTAGTGTTCAGCTACAAAGGTTTAACTTAGGACCCACATGAAAAGCAGGCATGGGTCACAATATCCAAATCTTCTTTCTTAAAGACCTAAATGGAAAGAATGACAAATCAGACTTGGCATCTCCACACCCAACTTTAACTGGAAAAGTTTTCACATGAATAAAATTATTCTGTCACATGACTGGATGCAATCTAAACTACTTTCCTGGGTTACAGAAAATAGAATATGCGCAGGAAAGGAAAATCATCTGAATTCACTGCAATGACTAAGTCTGGGCTGAGTTCCAGTCTCATTAAAATCAGAAAACCATGGACCAATCCAATATCTTGGCAGAGACATACAAGCAATAAAAAAGTTCCTCCCTTTCCTCATCTTGACATTCATACACGAGGGCAAGGACAAGTGCTGGTATCACCCCACATACAAACATCATGAATGGCACAGTACAAATAGATTGGCATAAAGGTTTGAAACTGATGGTCAAAGAAAGCAGCAGGTAGCTCTCTTTCAGGTATGTGTAGTTAAAAGGTAGTTTGGCTTGATAGTTTGCTATTTCAGAGGCACACCTACTTACAGCAGTAAACAGCTTCCACTTTTTGGGTATCTGGGAGTTTTAGGCTTGAGTTTTAGGGGGTTTTTGTTTTTTTGTTTCATTTAGACAGTTTGGTCTCAGTGGGGGAACATGGGAAGAGTGTGATTTAAAGGAAAATGTGAGCCTCTAAGTAAGAGTGCTTGCTTGCTTGCTTTCTCAGCTCTGCTCAGGAAAATGCAGCTGCCCAGCCTCTAGGCTATTTGCAAAGAACAGTATTCTTGCATAGAGGACATTTCCCCCCACTTGTATAGTAATAAATAAACTTCAAATTCATGTGATCAAGTTATCAATAGCTACTTTTCCTCTACAAGTACCATTGATCTTTAAAGACAGTTGCTTCCTCACTACCCGGCACTGAGAAAAGATATCAGCATAAGAAAGTTGGGTGTGCTTTGTGCTGCTCCTCTCTGAGTGGAGATCCTTGTCGAATTAGAGAGAGTGATTTCTGAGAGATCAATGCTACTGCAACTTGTCTGGTTGTGAAGTTGCTATGGAATATCATAATTTCAAAGAATCTAATACAATTACTATTACTATCCTAATTCACTTTCTTATGACGTGGATTTGTAATGCAGAAGAGCTTTTGATAATTGACCTTTAGCTAATGTGGAGGAAAAACTGGTTTGCTTAGTCGTTTTCCTCTCATCTAACATTCAGAGCCATTCTCCAACTGGAAACAATACTTTTTTAAAAATAAAATTAAGATGTCAAAGACACTTTCTTATACAAGTGAAAAGATCCTTTGAAAGACAACCCTTACAAATGTACCTTGCACAGAGCGCTTGTCATTAATATCATCATAAACTTGCAGCTGAAATTAGAAACAGTTTTACCATGCAAAAGGAATCCATAGATCAAACACTACAAAGGATAAGAACATAATGTAGCTTTCAAACAGATGTAGATGGATTTGACAGGGGAGAGGTTAACTTGGGTTAGAAACACAGGCTGAGGGGAATAAATATCAGGCCACACAACTCATGGTGTTTCTTTATTAATTTCTTTACCCAGGCCATCTTTAAGTAATTCTTTTCATGTTATTGCTTGTATGAACATAATCTTTGATAAAACTCAAGTATATGTAAAATTATTCAGCTGAAAATCCAAAATTGTTTCCAAACACTAAAATAAGTGATTTGAGCCTGTGAAACTAATAAGAGATATGGCACTAATTTTATTAAAGAGAATATACAATTTGGTTGAAATTCAATGGCAGAGTTGAGATTAGAGGAATAGCCTCTTTTTGAAACAGGGGAGCTGGTAAAAATCACTGGTTTGTCAACAACATTTGGCTTTAATCTTCCTTAGGGATACGGGAAATGTCTAAGAGCTATTCTCATTCTGCACTCCAGATCAGATAATTTCTAAGTCATGCTGCAATTTTTATCTTTAAAGTCTGGGAAAAAATATCCCAAATTCTCATTTTCTCCAGTAATGAGAGATCTGTCATAGGAATTACAAATAGTTGGCCTAAAAGTCAAAAGTACTATTTTCATTCTGGAGTGGAACTTTTATCATGTTTGCAAGATCTTGATACCACCACCCCCCAAACAGTCTACATGCTGCCAAGATTTGCCTTTGACTAATCCTGTGGTTACAAACAGCAGAAGCAGCTTTAGCAGTCAGTGGGTGGGGGCCCATCTTGATTCACACCAATTGCAAAATTTCTCCATGCAAAAAAGCAAGGACAGGGGCAAAAGCATCAAGATGACAAAGAACAGTAAGGTAAGAAGTAGTTATAAACTTATCCAGGGGGAAAACCCAGGCATTTATAGGTGAGATAGATACATTCTCTATTCCTGTAAAATGGCTTAAGTCCTGAATTTACAGCAACACCTTCGCGGCTCAGCTCCTGTGTTGTTAGCTCCATAACAATACTGAAACCGCTAGACTTGGGTGGCATTAATAGGACTCCTAACCCAATAAAATACAGCTGTTTCTGAGGATTTTAGGAGGCACCTTTACTGGGAAGCTCTGGAACATATTGCATGCTGTTAAGTTTAACACTGGGTTTTAACTGAATTTCCTTGATGCCAGTCTAGTGAGTCAAATTCATTCTCAATGCCTTCTGCAATCCTCACTTTGAGGCTCAAGCTGGGAACATAAACAGCCAAACGCAGAAAAGAGAAAAGCAGGAAAACAGTGTAAAAATCATGGATAGCTGTAAATAGAAAACAACATTAAAATGCCATAGAAATAATTGTACAGGTCTTTTTAATAAAACTTGCTCACTAATTAACCACTTCTCTGAAGTTTTCAATGGTATCTTTTCTTCAGAACAGCTGTGCAGAATCTTCCCTTGCTCCTCTTTGAAGCTGGTTGTTGGCTGTGGCAGGAGGCATGGCAGCAAACCCACTCCCCACGTGCCAGCAGCTGTGGGCTGTGTGCTGCCATGGCCGGTCCATCTGCCACCACCGCCCGTGCCAGCACGAAGGGCATCATTATCCTGCACTGAACAAAGAGGTGGAGGAAGGAAATGCCTCTGGCAGCGAAGCATTCCTTCTTCCACTGCTCTTATTTGCTTCTTCCTTTTCATCAGTGTTTAGTTCTCCATCTGCTCTCCAGGGGTGCTATGGCAAACGTTGGGGAAAATGAACACTGCAACTTAAGGGAAACCACTGCCAAAGAGACGTTCTTGGGTCATTTCCGCTCTTGCCCTGAGAGAGGAAGGTGAGTAAATTGGATCACTAGTCTGATGCTTCAGGTCTAAATGAAGGTGCACCCCAAGAAACATGGGGAGAGCTTGAGGCATGTCCTACTCCCTCAGAATCCAAAGAGCAGCTTTACGAAAGCTAGAACACAGCATTTTTTCTCTGCCCCAAATCGAGAGAGAGGGCACTAATATGGATTGTGTGAATTCATGGAACAGCTTGATTAAAGAGAGGCTGCTGTGTAACATGGCAAAAAAACCCAAGTAGACTGCACAAGCTAAAGTCAAAGGAAGCATCAGTAGAATTCTCACCAAGAAGTGAATTAATTATAATTCAGTTTTAAATATATAAAGCCTAATCAATTTTGAACAGATCAGATTTCAATTGTTGTTTCTTTGAGAGAAGATTAAAGTATTTCAACAGAATTGAAATTTTCAGGAGTAATACAAGGGGGAATAAAAATCAGAATTTTCAGAATATGCAGATTTCATTAACTGAAATATATTTCAATGGAAAATTTCTGAGTGTTGCCACCCAGCCAGGAACGATAGACACAAACCCTCCACTGCTGCTACTATCAAGCTCCTGCCAACTACATTTTGTGCACAGGGGTGCAGGAAGCAAGGGTCCCTGTCTAATTCTGCCTTCCACTTCCCAGGGCTGCCTCCAGGGCTCAGACGAAGGCAGCCAAACCTTTCTTCCCCTTTCCTATATCACACCTCAGGATAGGACTGTGGAGCAGGAAGTGAAAAGAATCAGCTAACTCTCAGCTGACAGTCCTAAGCAACAGCAAATACCTACTCCTAAAACTGCTAATCCATATTCTCCCTACCAAAAATACTATTTTTATTCCTCCATTAGTGGGACTAGAATGAGTCAACAGACAAACACATTCTCTTTTTAAGAAAGGCATGACAAATGAAATTTCATCTTTATGTTGCAGATTGCCCCATTTCATCAAAAACAGCTTTGTTTTTAAGCTAACTAAGATGAAACATCAACATTACCCTTGGAAACCAAGTCTTCCTTGCCACTGTGGGAGTGAAACAAAGAGGGATTGAGATACAAGCTTGAAAATTCACAAATCAGCCCCAGACAGTTAAGGTATCTAGAGACGAGGTCAACAGAGCACAGGCAGCTGAAAATTGAAGAACTAGAAAGCTATTGAAATTTATAATGATTAAGGATCTGACTCACTGATTATAATTCTTCTTTTCCTCTTAGTAATGGAAAGGCAGAAGTTGTCTTATGAAAACAAAGATAGGCATGCAAGCATAATTGAAGAAATGGACCCCTTGTTTCTGGTAAATAACAATCCCTCCTTCTCTACGTGCATTGGCTGAAGTACTGCAAGTTGGCAGTCAGGAAATGAATTCTTTTTGCAGTTACAGCTGGATAAATTCAATGCTGGGGATAAATTGGCCTCGAGCAGACTTACAAAAAAAAGTACTTCCTTGCTAAGTGATCCCAAGAGACATATGTCTCTACAAAACAGTTAAGGGGAAGCTGCTGACTTGCTCTCAGTGGGTTCAACATTTTGAAAATGATTTTGTTTCAGATCTTACAGAACAACTTACATAACAGACAGCAAGGAGATATTTATTTATTTATTTTTTTAATGACACTTACTATTTGGAAGATTAAGAGATGGAATCAGTGGTACGTCACAATGAAATTTTAATTATCAGAAGTTTGGCACCACGATAAATTTGACTGCGTTGCTTTGACAGTGCACTCTGTCTCACAGAGACTAAACTTCACACACAGCCTTTAGCTCCATATCATGCAGTTTGGAGCTTGCCTCTCTACATGGTGCTCTGTTTTGGAAATGCTGAGGGAGGGAGCAGTCACTTCCCATCGATAGAGACCTCCTGGTAGCTTTCCCAGGGCAGCTGGCTCAGCCCTCCTGCAGCCACAGAGGAGAATGACTTACTTGTGTACTTCTGACTGTGAGGGCTGGTGGCTCTGGGGAGAAGCTCCTGCAGGATGCGGTGAGATGTGCAGCAGGCTATCACCACAGAGGGTTAAGCATCCCATGCACCCTCACTCTCCTCTACGTGGAAAAGCAGTGGGACAGCAAGTGCAGGAAACAGCTCCAATAGCTCTGTGCCAGCACATGGCTCCTTTTTGCCAACTGAATTCCCAGATGGCCATTAGCACCCAGCTATTTGACATCCATACTTTCAAAGGCCTCGGGGAGCAGAGTCTGCACACCTGCCAGATCCCTGTGGGGTAACGGCAGCCATACAATGTCCCTTCAGCTCTTCCAGCAGGTTGGTTCACAAGTGGAGCAAACTTAACAATTTTCAGTCCTTAATTACAGTGGCTAACCATATGCCAACATTTGATTCCAGAGGTGAGAAAATTCACTTGTCCATGTATTTTATACGTGCCTATGTTGTAAATGGCTTTTATATTTATTAGGGTAGGATTCTAAGTAGAAATCAAGTAGAGCAAGTTTAGAGGTGTTCTCATTTATGGCTAAAGAATTCTTGGAGATAGAGGCTCTAGGCTAAAACATGGTATGGAAGAGACAGCCATTCTTATTAGTCTCTGGTTTAGCCCTCACATGCAAAAGAAAGTGATGTGGAAGCAATTCAGGAGAAAACACTGCTTTAATAGTAGGGGCTAGAGATGAAGTATATTATTAACTCTCTGCATGTTCTTTCAGCACCTACTGTGCTATTCACAGTCACTTTGTTCAATTAGGACAGAGCTCTCCCTGGGGACTTCACCCAAGAGTAACCAGAGTTACTTAGGGCATCCCACAAAGAATAAACCTGAAGAAAGGACGTGGATAGGATTTGATCTGGAAGGAAGGTACAACTCTCTGCATGTAAGCAGAGCTGAAGAAATTCATGTATTCTTCCCAGATGGCTGGGAGTGAAAATAAATAGCCTGTTATATTAATAAGGAAAGGCAGGTAACCAGAGAGACTTAGAAAATCACACCCACTCACCTGCAAGGAAGGAAAATTTCATGCTAAAGCAGGAAATACAATTGTTGACCTCCATAAGAGCTGGAAATAGCATAAGTCAAGTGAATTTGATTGTAGCTTCACAATCTATATAAAGAGAAGCCAATTTTTCTTTGACTAACATGCTTATATTTAGGATCCTAAATCTGTATTTGGAAACCTAAGGAACTGACCTGATTTTCTGAAGTGTTCAGCACTCAGTGAATGAGTGGAAACATTTTGAAGTGGCTTCTGCAGGAACTGCTGGATTCAAGAGCTTTGGGTGGAGACAAATCAAAGTTTCATTCTATTTCTTAACTTTGTGCTTACAAAACTAAGACTTGCATTTTCAGAATTCATCACCCTGCAGCACTGTCTGGTTTTGCTTTAACTAGTGTACTGCTAGAACTACTAAGTGTGTGGATATTAAAAAGCTTTCAGACTCTTTCACTATGACTTAAATAAGGATATTTAATACAGAGTAAACACAGACCCACTTTGCTGCCACCCTAGTTTGAAATAGGAATAAAATAATTCCTACAGCAAAAGCAAAGCTATATGAACAAAACCATGGCAAAGCCATATGAAAGTCAGGAGTAAACTACATTTGGGAATGCTCACATTATGTAAAAGGGAAATTTCTGCTATCTCAGTTGAGGAAAAAAGAAGAGTTCTAACAATTTAGTTAACTGTGGGGGCCTGTATTTCCTGAAAATGGCCTTTCCCCAGCAGATACTAAAGTTTTGAGGTCACATTGCTGGTGTCATAAAAGGGCACTGGTATCAGTCTCCCTCTCATTTAGAAACTTTTTTATATCCTCTAAAGACCACAAGATGGTACAAACCTATTTGGAAAATATATTGTATAAACCTATAGCCTAGCCAATCCTTATCAAAACACAAGGATAATTCATGAATTACTGCTGTATTATTTCCTCTAGTGGCACTATAGTATGGAAATCCCAACATTCATGCTACACAATATTTGCAAGTGCAAATTTTTTAGTGCTACTGCCTTTGGAAATTCTGTAAATTGGGAAAAGAAAAACATATATTGTCACTGAATTCCTGTTTTTATTTCACTGTGACCGTTTCAAAGTTCTAGTGTCATTCATAATTTAAGATTTTGATTGAATGCCACCAAAAATATTTAAACACAGTCCTCTCTGCATGCCCTTCACAGTAGCATTAGGGTCTGCAAATCTCAAAGATCTGCCTGATAAATGAGTTGTACATTAAAGCCACTTCTGAAAAGTGCACACTAAATTAGGAACCTTTCCACTGATACAAGATTTACAGGTTAGCGCACTCTTCCTAATATGAAACACTCATACACACAGGGTACTATTACCAGAAGTCATGAAGCAAAGCTCATTAAACAAAAAGAAAATTGAAGTCTTACTTTTCTCAATGCAGAAATGTAACTACCCAGAACAAGAAACATATCAAGACTATTATTTCTAGCACAGAAATGTCTACAGGCCCCAAAAGCAGCACTGAGAACCCTTTATGGCACACTCTGCACAAATACGAGCTAGAGGTGGTCATTACCAGTAGTCATTACATTTGTCAGTGGACAGACAAAATGCAAAAAGTAGAGCAGAACAGAGACACATCAAATGAGATGAGTGAGGAATTAAATAGACTTCGAGGTCATCCCTCCTGCAACACCAGCAACTTCTAACAGGTCAAATTTATCCCCCAAATATGCTTGTGTCCCTTCTGTGTTTTTAGAGAGTGTGTGTGTATGAAGTGCTTTCAACAACTGTAATACAAACGAGTGAACACAACTGATTTTTCTGCAACAAATCCCATTTTTGAAGTGTTATCACCTGTTTCCAAATTCCCTATTGACCATGGATTGTCACTATGCCCTGGCAAATGACTTTCCAGACTCTTCTATAGTTCAGGCTCTCTTCTGTCTGAAAGCCTTTCTGTCTCTGGGGCTAAATTTCCAACAAGATTTTCAAAATACCTCAAGGAATATAATCACTTTACATTTTTTTTCCATGGAAAGCATGTGACTCAAAGCCTGCCACCCCTCAAAGAGCTCAGGCTGGGCTTTCCTTCTGATTCTGGCCAATGCTTACTTGTGCAGAGTCTTTGGATAAACTCGTCAAGCCCAAATTTGTACTCAATATAGTGTTCATAACAATGGGCAAAAAAACAGATGACCTGTAAGAAATTAGGAAGCTTTTTTTTTTTTTTTTTACTTAGTCAACAGATTTTTCCCTTAAAACAGCACTAGAAGAAATATATGATCATTACCTCTACAAATCAGTTTACTTATAAAACCAGTCATTCAGTGATCCTGGAGAGCTAGGACAAAAAAAGCCCCCTACGTTCTAGGGCTGGTGATGTACCAAAACACATGCACTGGCTAGACAGCACAATTACCTTGGAATTTCAGTGCTGCACAGGAATGTGATACTTCCAGTACTATAGCCTTCAGGCAGTGTAAAGCAGTGATTTAATAGAAAAGCTGGCTATTAACAAACTTGATAGTCTTAAGACAGATGCCAAGTTCCACCATTAGAATTAAGGTCCCAGCTGGGACTGAAAGTTTCTTCCCTGGGAACCATTCAACTTACAATTCAGCAGTGGCTGCTGTTTTTGCAGGCAGGCAGTAAATAGCTCCCCACTATTGCCTCCTGTTCCTCAGAGCAGAGGAGAGCTCTCCTGCAGCCTCCCTGAGAGGTGAATGCCTCATTGCCCCCCTAAAACTGGTGCAGAAGTGGGCACTCCTCTGCAGACCACAGCAGGGGCTGATGCACCTCCAGGTATCTGAGATAATCTGGAGAAGAGGTTTGAAAAGGAAAGGAATAAGAAGGAAGCTGTAACTCCTTGATTTAAAGGCATTTACTAATGCCATCCCACCAAAGTACAGGACAGCCCAAACCACTTCTGTCCCCAGGATTAGCAGGAGGTGCTGCAGAAGAGAAGGGGTCTTGGGGATTTCTAAGTCACACACACAAGACCCAGAGGAAATGCATCATGGGTAGATTGGTGTTTACAGAGATTATGTAGCACTGATTTGTTGCCCTGAAAATTAAGCCTTCTGATCTTGTTTTCATAGTTGTAGGTAGCTATTTTCCCAGGAAACTAACTGTAAACATAGATGTTTACACATTCCTTCTAAGAAACATCTTTTGATGGACATTTCCCATGACCAGTGTGATTGGGAAGGTGGTAACCTAGTTATCCAATCCCTGGTCATTGTCAAGAATCGATAAATACTGGAGTAAGAAAAATAAAGGACTTTTTTTTTCTTTCCTATTATACCATTGAGATGTGTCCGTGTGAATCATTCTGTGTCCTTTAGCGACACTGATTTGTCCTCTAAAATGCAGCAAAACTTTCCATTAAATTATTGACTCATCTAGAAAGGAACCTGCTAGAAAGGAAGTAGATTTTGGTGTTCAAAGGTGCAAAAGTTAAATGGCAGTTCTGCCTAACTGGAAAACAAATGGATTAAAGTCCACACAGCAATGCCCAGAGCTGACCATCTTTCATTCCATCTCCCACATAAAATATCTACTCAAAGGTACAGAAATAATCACTTTATCACCAGAAACCCAGTGAAACAATAATGATCTAGACTTCAAGAATTAGCTGCCTGTAATTGTCCTTCATATTGTATGTCAGCTATTTCCCAATGGACTTTTGAACTGAAGCCCACAAATCCCAGCGCAGAAAGAGGACGAGCATCGTCTTCAGAGACAAAGCTGCCCATGACTGGTAAAAAGCCATAGAACTTAACCTTCTGTACACTGCAAAGGGGCACTTTGTGGTACTTAAATTGGTCCAGTATGTCACAGTGTTTCAGACTGAATCTTTGAGCCAAAGGGAACTTCTCTTAGGCAAAATTGCTACAGGACTGAGATCTGCCTGACTGAAGCAGCAGCCTCCTTCCCTCTTGATGGCACAGAATTCCAGTGTAAAAACAAAGAGGACACAGAGAGTGATTTCCTCCTAAAGACACTTCAATACCAGGAAAGAGAAGTTGCAAAGAAGCAGCCAAGTTCTGTTTTCTCCTGGGGTGCATCTGCTCAGCCAGTTCTTTAGGGCACAAACAGGATTGGCAAAGTCTATGGAAGAACAGCTGACAGCAAGGCATTACTCAGGAGAATGCACAGATGTTACAAACACCTACGCTTCATTCCAAAATTAACTTTTTTATTAGCAAACATTTGATGGTCTCAGGTCTGTCTGCCTTAGAACAACAGTCTGCTTTTGAATGCTCATCAGGAAAATGTTACTTATTTGTTCAGGCAATTTGATCTTGGAAGGAGCACATATAATATTTACTGGAACCAATGGACAGAGGGGGAAACAAAGTGCTGTATACCATGTACTCAACACCACTAATTATTACTTCCCTCACAACAACTGAGTAGAGAGAGTTATTTACTACACACAGTGCTGTGTACTGGATGTTTCAGGTATAGGGTTGAGTGGTAAAGTCATTCCTGATGAAATTCTGAAGGCAGCCTTCCTACCACTTTTAGTAATTACTTATGATCCCAAGGTTTAGGCTTTCCTAGGTTGATCTTATATATGCCTTGCACTGTCTTCCAGGATATTTGGTCAGACTCTCGTCTGATGTAAGTGAACCTGGCAGCACTGCAGGGAAGAGAATGATTTCCTCTTCCACCGGCTAAGTGTCTGGCACATACTTTATCCTAATTAGTATTCATCCTTAGGCCTGTTGAATTTATGGGAGATAGCTGCCCATGGAAATCCTAATTGTTTAGAAGCTCAATTTCCCTTGTAGTCTGCAACTCTCACTGAGAGCACCTTAATTATAAAAAAAACCCCAAGTCTATAATATTAATTTGTTCTCAGTAAGCTGACACTATATAAGCTAATATTTTACTAACTTGAAGAGTTCTGTAAAGATTTAGGACATTTTCTAAAACCACTGAAACAACAAAAGAGTCAAAGTCCAATTATTAGAAAGTGACACACCCCTAGTTCCACAGATGTTCTCTCCACAGAGAAATATAGTCTAGTCTTCTTTAAATTATTCTTCAACATCTGAGTCATTTGGGCACATTTAACATTTTTAAACAAGATAAGCACACACACAAAATACTGTAGACTTTCAAAATCACAGTGTAAAACCATTCACAAATGAAGAATACTCAGGAATTCTGTATGCTCTCTCCCATCTCATGCCAACATTGTGACATAGTATCTGATCTACAAAAATATTCTACATTTTCATTCTTTAGTCCATAGGTTGTTTACTTTTTGTCCCAGCTTCCATTTCTTTTAGGTCACTGCTTTCTCTGCCTCTTCTTTCTCACTTTCCTTTATTTACCCAATTTTTTTCCTTTTAGCTCCACCCAGGAAAAGAAAAATTTTTTCAAAGGCCAAGGACAAACTCAGGCCATTTATAACTTGGGTGACTTGCACAGCTCGCAGGCACAAATGCCAATTTCAGTATCTGGTCAGAGTGGACAACACAGCTAGAACTGTTACCAGCTTCATGAAGCCTGGTTCTTGATTTTAGACACGCAGTTGTGACTTTTCTCTTTCCTCTCCCAACATTGTGCCTACTGTGAAATTTGAGTGAGATCTTTATTTCCAGCTACCTTTCCAGAGGAAGCCACTGAGGCAACATACAGGTTGAAAATTTTAGGAGAAAGTGCCACCAAATTAAATGTCAACACAATTTCCAGCACAAAGGCACACCTACATATAGTGCAAGAATCTTCATTTTTTAGAAATGTAGTTTAGAAGGCAACCAGCCTTTCAAAATGACAGATCTGCAGCTCAGGCTGAATGAATGTATTGGATACCACTGCAAAATAGCACTGACTTTCAAACTCTCAGAAAAAAAATTAATTTGCTTTCATTTGCAGTCAAAGAACTCAAGATAATATGCAACACGAATTCCAGTCCCATGCCAAACCTCATATGCTTCTTTAATCTCAGATACAATCACATAAAACAGATTAAAAAAAAAAGAGAGAAGCTGTTTTTAAAAATGCACATTTACTGTTAGAAAACACTAAGTCTGTGACAAAAAGTTAGAAGGTAGTAGCTTCCACCAAGGATTACCTTCATAAAAATCAAATGCTTGGTTCACACAGGAAAGTTGGAGTGATTCATGTGAAGTTTTCTTCTGTGAATGACAACTAAGCTCTAATGTATATTTTTTCTGGGAGAAATAGCTGCTGTACCCTATAGTTAGAATTGATTTAAAGATTTTTTCTGGATATCTCCAAATTGACTGCTATATGTTTTTGCTTTAAAAAAATATGTAAGTGCAAATTTTTAAACTGGTGCAGGACGTTGATCTGGTCTAACACCCCTGCTCAAGCAGGGCCACCTGGAGCCAGATCCATGGGAACATATCCAGGCAACTTTTGAATATCTTCAAGATATGACACTCCACAAAGCTCTATCAGCAGCCTGATCCAATGCTCAGGCAAAGTGTTTCTTGATGTTTAAAAGGAAGTCCTCCTTTGTTCCAGTGTCTGCCTGTTCCCTCTTGTCCTGTCACTGTGCACCACTGACAAGAGCCTGTCTCCATCCTCCTTGTGTGCTCCCTTCAGGTATCCATATTCATCAACAGCATCCCCCCCGCCGTCCTCTCTTCCCCAGGCTAAACAGTCCCAGTTCTCTCTGCCTTTACTCACATGAGAGATTAGCTATTTCCCTAATCACTTTTCTGATTGAGACATTCCACAATACAACTTTTTTTTTTTTTTCTTGGTAAAACCACTAAAAATGCTCACCCAAACTACCTAAGCATAGCCTTTAATTCAAAAGCACAGGAGCTTATTTCCTCTGAATGATTCATAGCCTACACTACTTCAGGAATGTGCAAGGAAGAACACAAGTTCTCCAGAAAAGAGTACTTCAAAACAAATAATCACATTTTGCATGTTTGATTTTCACCCTCACGTCCTCATATTTAAAAGAGAACTTTTAAGCAGAGGGTATATATAATTAATTAAATTTATGTTTTGGATACTTGCAATTAAGCTGTGAGGATACATTTTTTTCATCAGAGCAAAATTATTTTAATAGCCATAATCAACACAATCAAATATAATCAGCCTGACAAGATAATAACATTTTAGAATCATTGACAATAATTTTCTGCCTTGCCAGCTCACATCTATATGAAGATGATTACCCCCACAAAAGATGTGCAACTTCAAAGGTTTTGACTTCTGTTTCAATACAGTGTTAAGTTATGTATTTTTATTTTCATTCTTCTGTATCCTCACCTTCCCCTCTCTCTTTAACTTTTTGAGAGATGTACTTTTGGTCTTGTCCTTCATGCTCTACATTCTCCTCCTCTTTATGCGTATCTATAGCTTTATGCAAGTGGTTAGGATAATACATGGACAGTATTCAACAGTCTTCAGCATCATAAACCTCATGAAAAGTGAGGGAAACAGGTTTGGTTCCTAATGTATTATTTTG
Organism: Cyanistes caeruleus; assembly: GCF_971803275.1. Lineage (NCBI taxonomy): Eukaryota > Metazoa > Chordata > Aves > Passeriformes > Paridae > Cyanistes > Cyanistes caeruleus. The sequence continues at coordinate 20,246,851 of NC_141706.1, forward strand.
GATTTTCCCCCAAATCCACACACCAGCTTTCCCAGTTTATTGCCAACCATGCCCGACATGTGTTGGCCAACTTCTGTTTCCATTCTATTCTAAACACCTCTCCAGTGTCATTACTTGGAATCTGTCACAACACAAATATCATCTCCTACCCTTCACCTGCTCAGTCTCCCATGAATTCTGCTCCTCTGTCTTGCTGTCATTTTCATTGCGCTCTTCCACTCAGTCCCCTTACTCCTACCCTGCTCCTTTAGGGGGTTTTTGTTTCCCACTTTTTGTTGCTTCCTAAAGCAGCAACGCTGAATTCAAGCTCACTTTTCTTTCTCAAGTCTCTTATTTTGAGCCTGCTCACACTCTGCAGATGCTTCCCCTCCCTGCCTGTGGCTCAGATATTTGCTTAGCTTCAGTTTCTCCTAAGCTCCTCGTCTTTGCTCCTGACATCCCTTAAGTCTTTTCTTCTACCTCTACCTTTCTCCTCTCTTTTTTTAACTAGAACAGCTTGTCTTTCCTTGGTCAAAAAACACTCCCCTTTTCTTTCTTCAAATCTTTAAAATTCTCTCAGGAAACCTTCCTTAGCTTTTCAACATAAAGCTGGAGTGTGTTGAATTTAGCAATGCAACAGTCTCTTTGGAAGGAGCTACTTCCCAGTGAAATCTGAGCCCAGACATCTCCAAAAGATGCTTCACACTCCAGCAGGGAGACTCCACTGCATCTTAATACTGGATAGACCTTAAGTCCATCTGCAGTAGGTAAACTTAACATAAAACACAAAATATATTATTACTATAATAATAAAACATTAATACTACAATTGCAGCTTTGATGTTGAGTGCTTTCAGAGGCAAAATATTCCAAGAAGGCACAATTTCTTACTGCCTCCCATTCACAGGGCATTTCCCAAGCTGATATAACTTTCCACGAACAGACAGTTTTTTTAAGCAAAAAAACCCAAACTCTAAACTTTGTTTCATAGCATTCTGGGCCCCAACAGTTACTACTGTTCCCAAAAATGTGTATTCATATACTTTCATTAATGAAATGATAATTTATGATATCAACAGTTTCCTATAATAGCTTATAAAAATCTTGATTTCATTAAGAGAAAAAAAAAAATCATCTTTTTGTAGTTATGGCTGAAAAAAGAAAGACCAAGACACTACAATATACAAGATACAATCCTGTCCTGAAGGCAAGGCTCTATATTTTGTTCTTGAAGTAAATCTAATGGTTCCAAGGAAGAGAAAATGTAACTGGGTACTCAGTAGCTTTCATAACAGAAAGTTAAGGAGAAAAAGCCACTTGCTCTTGTTTAAATTATCATGATTGCTGAAGGAAGTGAAACTAGGTTGATTTGCAGCCTGTAGGAAGCTGGTCTTTTGTCTTTTCTGCAGTCTGCAGATATTCAACAAAACAGGCAGCTGTTTGCCTCACCTTTTGAAGAAAACAATTCTATTCAAAACTGTAAGATACAGAGCCATGGCAGGGCATGGTTTCCTACTGAGATGACAAGCACCGTAGAAAAGGGAAAGTACAGGAAGGAGGCAGGAGCATACAAAGTCTATACTAAAGACCAGCGTAGTTGTTCTTCAAGGAAATATCACCATGTTTGTGATTTATCTGTTGGATCTACTTCTCATGTTAGACCTATGAAAAAGTGACAGGTCACCATCAGACCCATATTGTCCTATATTTTTTATTGTTGTTGTTTGGGAAACACAGAGCTACCAGAGGCAGTACAAGGAACATGGGCAGTTTTCTAGGGTTGTTTGTCTTTTCTAGTCATTTAATATGCAAAAAAAAACCCCAAAAAACCCAATCTTAAAATGCTTGCAAACAATAACATTTATTGATTATTATTGATTCTCCCCTATGGTGAATGAGAATAAAGGGTATGATGGAAGCTGTCTGGATATAAAAACTGATGACAGCAGTTATAATTCTTGGCTATAATTCCCTTTTTGCTAGAAAGTGTTTTTTATTAAATCCTGTTGCCAAGAACAGACCTAAGCTTTCCCATCAGCTGGTTTTAATTTGCAAGAGCATCTGTACTAAAAGCTCAAAACACTACAAGCTAAAAAGGTCTGGACTGTGATTTTGAGGGGTATTGATAATGCATGGTGAAAGTGTAACAAAAAGCTTCAGATGTAAAACACTTCTCAGTATGTGAATCACTTCCATCTACAGGTCTTTTCCCAAGCTCCATGCCTGCTTCTTCCTCCTTTGCCATCAGCCCTGATAATGACATGAACCTTTGCCTGTGCCAGCATGAATGAGACATTTTATTGCAATTAGCTGCTGCATTTATTACTGACAGCATCTTCCCCAGACAGATGATCAATGCAGTTATAAGCATAGCAAGACATAGTGAGATATGAACTATATCTAGAGTTTAAAGTCTGCATAGGCCTGTCAAAAGGTAAGAAAAACAGAAGTAGTATGAATCACATTTTACCAGCAAGTATTGAAAATAGACCAAGACACTGCCAGAAGGAAGCTTGTTGCAGAGCTATGAAAAAGCCTTTCCATCATCTGAGTCTTGGCCCAGCACTTTGAGTGACTGTGTACTTACTTCATTAGAGGCTTTTGTGGGTGGGAGGATCTTGAAGTGAGGAGGAGGGTAGCATGGAAGAGGACATTATGCATTGCTTCTTGGGCCATGAGCTAAGGTAATTTATAACAGCATTACCTAATCCGAGTTTTTCAGGATTTTTTTTTTTTTTTTTTCATTTGTTTGGGGTTTATTTTCAGCAACACAAAAAGTAACAAGAAGATCTTACAGTACCCAAGGAGACTCAAAAGTACATAGCAGGCAGTCACAGCCCCAAGAGTTCCTTTGAACAGGACAGCACAGTAACAGACTGGATTGTATTCTTTGTAAAATACATATATTTCATGCAGATGAAGTGATGGAGATATAGATATTTTTAAAACCACAGAGATGTGGGTCTGTCAGACATTTTACAGACTCAGGCTGATGTCAATACAGTAGCACAGACTCACATTCTAGATATGGTTGCATTTGAAAGTTTTCTTTCTTTCCAAGGTATATAAAAGCAGATGTACATATCTACCTACTATAAGGAAGAAATATCTTGTCATTAAAGTACGAGGCCAAAAATAAAAAAAAACCCTGTCTTTATTTCCACTTAATTTCCATTTATTTACTTACAGCTGTCTTTAGACAGCTGCTGGAAATGGTATTTTTCTTGTGCCTCGGTTTCTTCCTTGAGCCAAGTCATTCATGGGAAGAAGTCAAGGCATGACTTCAAGTTTGTTTCCTTGTTTAAATAACTCATTTCCATCATTCTAGGGAGGTTTATGACCAAAGTCATTGCAGTCATTCTGGAGACAAAACAAGTAATTAACTTACATCCTCAGCCTGGCCAAATGGCTTGACATAAATAACTTGTTAAAACACAGTCTACCTCTAAGTATATCATCAGTGACATCCATGCAGGGACTTAAAAATATGTTCTGAACCAAAAGAATTAAACCTGCCGGCTAAGATGAAAGTTATCAGTCCTGGCTTGAATTCTTAGTAGTCCTCTAGAACACAAGACTTCGCCTAAAATTTGAAAGATACATGTTTACCTTCAAACTCTTTCTCTGTTGTCACCTTGATTGCCTGGTGTGGCACCTGGCTCCTAATTAGAAAGGGATTTCAGCGCGGCCAGCAGCAGTCCTTGCATTACATGTTCTGAAACGTTCAGCAGTGTTAACTAGGTGCTGAAAGCCAGGTGAATTCACAGCACCACTGAAGCTCTTATTAAGCAGCAGCAGCACTTTCTCAAGGCAGGTGGAAGGCAGAAAAGTCAGAATGGGAGCAGAGAGGGAAGGTAATGCTATGATTAGTGGAGCCAGGGGACTGGCACAAAACACCAGAGAGAACCCCAAGAAAGCATAGAGAAGGAAAGAGAATAACAGAGAAAGATAGGCTGACCACTGTATCTTTATCAAAAGCCCAAAATTCTAAAATAAAAAGAGGAAGCAGGGGGAGCAATCATTTCTACCCTACTCACTGGAAACTGCAAAAATATGAGAACTTGACCAAGGATGAGATTTTACCAGGAGTTTTCATTGTACCAAGTCAGATCGTCAGCCCGTACAAGTCAACACAATGGAGCTTCACTCACACGCACAAAACCCCCAAACCAGCACAAATAATTCACTCCCTTCACACCCTGCCCCCAGCTTAGATTATGAACTCCTCAAATCCATTCCAAAATATTTGTTTTCCAAGCAATTACATTATGAAGGTGTACTGGTGTCACTTAGAGATGCCCCATGCACTCTGACAATATTAAAATCCAATTCAGCTTAAAAATTAGAAAAATATAGTATTAAGAATGGTTTTGAACAGAAAAAGAAAACCTCCATGAGTAAATGCTGACATTCATGTATTTGGTTTCATAACAGAAAAAAATTCTAATTTTCTCTGTAAGTAACATGTCTTTCAGTAAAACCTTCAATTTTTAAAAAGCTTAAAAAAATGTTTTCTGAAGTTAAAAAAAGAGCTTTGCTGTTTCAAAATGGAATCTGCTTTTCTAAGAGAACCAACCTATTTTTGGTTTAATACTCTAGAATATATTTGTGCATTTATGACTATCATGAAGGTAGACACCCCATTTCTAGGGAGGATGGCTTCAAAATATGAATTGTGAATTTAAACTGTCACTAAAATGTAGTTATATCTAAAATCATTTACACTGGTCTCTAATCTGCATGCTAAAATAAAGTACAATGTTTCTGCTTTATTAACAGCAGAAACATTTTCGCCAAAATCTGCAAAACTCCCTTTTAGTTGTGTCTGCCCAGCTTGACAATACAATCAAGGTGAACCCCAAATTTTTGCAAGTGCCGTACACATTCCTCTCCTGTCAGTTGGGTGCCTCATCTTGCTGCATGTAAAATCCAGTCCACAGGTCTTGGTCTTGTACCACAGCAGTTTTAGAAATGGGTTTCTACTTAATGATCATTTTGTTGGAATTGGAAAGGCCTGTGCACAGTACCACTGCTCAATTTCCAATGAAACCTCTATGGCTGGCAAAAATGTATTTAATAGAGAAAAAAATTAGGCTTGGCTCCTTAGTCTTAGTGTGTCTTTATTGTTTTAATACACCAGACTCATTTTTCCAGGTAAAAATAGTATCTCATGCTTGGGAGCTGAGAATGGAAGACCTGAACATTTAAATCCTTGCACTGCCTGAGCAGACATCAGTTTTGGAAAAGCAGCTGAATGTTCATGCTACCCTGCAAGAAGTTTAGGCAACTGAATATGAAAATCTGCTTCTAAAATGAAACAAATCTGCTAATTTTGTGAAAAGAGTTACTAAAAATATTGGAAAAAAGAAGAGAGGAAGTCCAAAATGTGTTCAGTAGATAAGCAACTGCTCAGATCTTCTGCCCTTTATCAATCTAAGCAAGCATTTAATAGTGAGATGGAATATCAGAGGAGATTAGGTTGAACAGAGATAAACTTGGAGGTAATTAGAAATCATGCTTCATGTTATTCTTCTAGTAACAGCTGTTTTGAAATATTGCTATAGGGATGATCCTACTGCAATGCTGGCTTTTGAAAGCCTTCCAAATCCTGTAAAATGTATTAATCTGTGACATTCATATGAATAGCACCGACAAACGAAAGCAATTACTTTCTCCTCTTTGTTCTGATTTGTTATCTTGGTTTGATGTGGAGAGCCTATGCCAAATATCTATCCCTGATACTTCTGTGATTTGATTTCAGATTTATTTCCTTTAAATTATGTGGTCTGTTTTGGGGCTTCAGCTAATGGAAAAACAAAGACAGCAAAATAACTTCTCTATGTAGGAAAAAATATAACTTTCTTCCTTCAATTATCCCCCAGGAACCCTGGATTTAGAGGTCTCTGTTAAGCTAATTGTTGAAATAAAAAAAAACAAACCAAAAAAACAAACCAAAAAAACAGGGATGAGAATGAAGAAAAAGATGAAAGATGTTTTTCTGAAGTACTGCAAAATCTGCTATCATAGGCTGTACAAAAGTCAGAGGGGAAGGGGAAAATGCTGCATGTCATAATTGAGATAGATTTGTAGAACTAGTCAGGAGAACTGCGGCAGAGCCTGCCTGCAGAATTCCTGAGCCAAACCAGCAGATATCCTGCCTACTTTGTTTTTTCTTTCATTGATTAAGTGCAGTTAAGAAGAAAGAGGCTGTTCTTTTTGTCCTGAAGATGCAACACAGCAGGGCTTGGGTGTGGGGGCACGAGGGGTAATGGCACCACAGACAGCTCCAGCACCTTTACAGCTGAAGGATGCTCTCAGAGACATTTTAAAACCACAGCCAACCTCAGGCTGACCCACAGCACACTGCCACAGCTCTGTTGAAGCATATAGAGGATGCTTGAAATCCCCAGGGGCCCTGCTAATGTAAAAAACCCTGTTCCCTAAGGATATTGGTGAGCTCTGCCTGGCCACCCCAGCAGGGCTGGGGAGGAGAGAGAAATGAGGTATACCCAGTCCCACTTCACAGTGACAAGGACATGCAGGCTGCCGCATGTGCTGCCAACCTGGGAACTGGATTTGACTTCCCATACCACAGCAGCAAGACCTTTCTTATTTGGGAAGCACCTAGAAAAGCCTGACAAAGCTTTCACCAGCCATATATTATATATATGATATATATATATTGAGATAATAGAAAGGAGACTCATTTTCTAACAAGTGTAAGGAGTTGAGAGGAGAGGACTGTGATAAGGAATGACCTAGAAGAAGTCACAGGAAAAGCAAATTTAGAGTTGGGTCTTGGAAGTCTCAGAGCCCAAAGCTCCTCGTTCTTACTCCTTATTTTCTTCATCTCTTTAAAGCAGCCACATTGACCTGGCTGTAATTTGGATGCTAACTTTTTCTCTCAATAGCCAATTTGTTAAGAAAGAAGAAAAGGGAGAAAATGTTTTCTTTAAAAATCCTTCTGCCTGCATCCTCCTTGAGAAAGCCAACAAGCCTGAGAGATTAGTGCCATCACAGCTACATGGACCAGTACTTCATAAATACAAATAAATCAGTGACCTGAAGCCACACTTGCTCAGCACAGTCCCAAACCTTGCTGCCAGTTTTTAAAACAGAAAAATATTTGATCCAAAAGGCCAAATTACTTTGGATCATACCCTAAGCCCACAGCATATCTTCTGTCCCTGGCACTTTGAAACAACATGTGAGGGGCAAGGCTTCCAACTGCCCTGGATCAAAACTCGAACAAATGGCAGAAAGTGAAGGGGCAGTCCAGGACAGGAGAATCTGACAGATGCAAGCCTGTTGGGAGTGCTGTTCTCCATGGACACAGCCAAGAAGACAGGAAGAGAGGAGGCATGAGCAGGGAGGAAGTGGGGTGAGCACACCGGCATTAAAAATAAATCATTGTGTCACATATAGCGTACAAGGCTTAAAGACTAGTGTTTGCTGCTGACAGGGTTTTTAGGGAGGTTTTTTGTTATGGCTATTTTTTCCCCCTTTTTAGTGCATACATCACATTACCCCAAAGTGACAACTCCAGTCATCCGTGCTGCCAGAGCAGCAACCCTGCAGATCCCCTTCTGTATATTCTGCTTGCCTGCGCACCCTGACACTTCCTTCGTGACAGCTCTGGAGACCTCAGGACACGATCTTTCCCTAATGCATGCACAAGCTCCCAGTAATGCTGATCATCAGCCACCCAGGCAAATCAAGCCTCCCCCACACCCTCCTTTTTTTTCCCTTTTTTTTTTCTTTTTGAGTCCACAGCAGGTATCCTTTCATGAGAAATTGGAATCCCATGTTGCTAAGTCACTCAGTCTTTCACTACATGCTGGAGAGGATGTCTGATGTTTCTGTCTGCTGGTGCTATTCCTGGCCCAGTTTTCTCACAGAACCTTTAGAAAATGACATCCAAGAAGTAGATGTTCATAGTCTGCCACAGAACACAAGAGTAGGTACAGAGGAATAAAATTCATGACTGGATTCTCACATTAGATTCCTGTTTTCCATTATTTCACAACACCTGAATGCATCTCTTTGCATTTTGCATAATTAGGCAGAGTCAGATTTTACAAGGAATCTTCAGAAATCACATGCCCCATCCCACTTAGCAGTGAAGAGTGCTGGGTTCCTAATCCACTTAGGTTCCTTTACAAAAATCCCAGCTAACACCCTCAAGTCTTTTAATCTATTTCTAGGGATTGTCATCACCTGCAAATTTGAACAAACCCAGAATTTTCTGAATGACTCATCCCTATAAACAGGGAACAGCAAAAACTCAGCTCCCATTGCAGGAGAAAAGCTAAGAGTACCCCCTAGTGTCCTGGGTGCAACCTGAAAGCCTGGCCAGAGCGAAACCAGAGACAAGCTCGTTTTAGAACACGGCTTTAGTTGCTTGGCATCCATTGTTTCCCTCTGGAAAAGGACACCTATTGCAGTGTGATTGCCTGAATGTGCCTCCAAACCATGGTGTACCCACAGCTTGGTGTGTCACCACTTCCAAGTAGAGGAATTAATAACCACCCTTATGATTTAAATACACACCTGTAGATTTACACCAATGAACATTTCTTTGCATTGGCAATCATTTAAGGGTGTTCCCAGTCACCTAGAGCTGCTCAGGTAACATGCAAAAATCATTAGAGTTTGGGTAACTCAACAGATTTTGATGCTTTATGGATCTCCCATGAGAGCCGTGCGTCTTAATTAATCTGTCAAGTGCTTCAATATCCACAGAGAGAAGGTGCAGTACAATGCAAGACAAGATTATTTATAACTCTCCCTCCTTCCTGCGCACAAAGCCACATTACATTGCATTAAATCCTTTTTTAATGACAGCAAAGTTAAAAAAAAAAAAAAAAGGTGCAACTTCTGCTAACTGAATCCATTCCAGACACCTGTTTCTTGCCCTGCCAGGTCAGGAGACCAGCAGGTTCTGCCATTAACCTCCTGCTGCTTGAGCTCAGCAAATCTTTTTGCTTTTCTGGGCTTCTCTTCCAAGTCATCTCTCTAGAGTTCTTCTTCCTGTCAGGGTGTATTACCATGTGCATTTACTAAGTAGTAGTAATTATTTTGTCAATAACAAAGGAAATTTATTGTTAATCATAACAGCATTCTTAATATACTTTGTCTTCCCAGCTTTTTCTGGAGTAACAACAACTGGAAGGCAAGTTTAATTTAAAACCAGGGAGACACATGTGGAGTGCAACACCCAGCAATATGTATGCAGATGATAACATGCCTGAGCAGCCTGGCCAATACAGCACTTGCAGTAGCCCATCCATCAAGGCTTAAGTTATAGCAGATGATGCAAATTTAATGATTAAATATAAAAGCTTAAAATTACAGCTAGTAGAAGCAGTTTATGAGGGGGTAGGGGAGGGCAGTCATGAAAGCCTGTCACCTAAACTTCATCTTACACTGGAAAAGTATCTTCCTGGAGCAAGGCAAGCGTATTAATAATGCAGCAGTGCCAGCTGAGGGAAACGGCTGGTTTGTAAAAGCAATTCTGACTGTAAGGGTCCAGGAAATGGAATCTCAATAGGATAAGCCACATTTACAAGCTCCTGCTAAGATGGCTCCTTTAGCAAGCCAGAAAATAACTTACAAACAGATCACAGTTTGCACTTTGGCAGCCCACTTAGTGCATGCTCGAAGTGCCCAGTCTGGAGGGGAATACTCTGTAATTATAGAGCCAGTGCAACCTGTGCAGGCCAGGCCACCAAATGCCCCTTGTGGGTCCTTCAGAGCTTCTGGTTCTGCAGGGCATGACTTTAACACAAAGCTCACAGTGGCTTTTATTGCAGACCCTGTAAGATGCAAATTCAGCACTTCCTGTGATTTTTTCTGGTTACTGATTTCTGGGTATTTACTTTTTCCAAGAGATTGTTTTGCAATTTTGCTGTGATTTTAGTCAGTCCAAATAGCTTTGCTATTAAGCTCTCATTGCCTGTACTTAGACTCTCAGTGCAGCTCTGTGGTGTTTAAAACCAGGAACTGAAATGGAACACTGTCTGAAGCAACAGAAGATGAGCTGGAATCTTCTGGTTTTCCCTGAATCCAGGGTTCACTGTTGCCCCTCACCTGTTTTCTTTTCCTGGTCTGTCACATGAGGTAACAGCGGTTATCCAGCAATCTCAGAAGTAAATTGTAAGGACCAGCTTGTCAACACTCACTTTAATCCACATAAATTGCTTTGAGCAGAGGAAGCAATCAAATGCTGAACAACATCACTGCTGTGGTACCTAAAGGGACCCTAATATTGTCTTGCCAACCTATAAAGATACAGACAAGATCAAAGCTCTGTTGTTTAGTTTGTTGGGTTTTTTTAATGGGCCTGCATAAGGGTTGTTGTCACCTAACACAAAATCTATTGGAAAAATGCAATATCTACCCCTAAACATCTTGAAATATAATTAACCACTCCACAGTGCATAAATAGTCTGTTGTGGGTGCTCTCTATTATAGTCAAACACAGGAAAGTGAGGAGGAAGGGAAAATCGGTACATACTGAGAAGACCTCTCTCCAGAGTTACCTGGTTGCAGTGTGATTTCTGTAGATTTCTCTGGAAATCTGGATTATTTTTTATTACCCCACTATTTGGTGATCTTACTTCACTTTTTAACTGGCCCATTCCCTGCTCTACTACATGTGGCAAGGGTTGGTGTTTTTGTATTGCTGCACATACTTGAGCTCAGCAGCACCGAGCAGCGTCCCAGGAATAATGGGAGAGTGCTCCATGTGCCATCAGGTGTACATACCACAGTGTCTGAACGTGTGTGTCCCCACCCAGGGTTACACAGCCCTGAGCAGAACACAACCCGGCCACGGTTTGCTCTCCTGTCAGGAATCTGAACCCACAACAAACATGAGGCTGGCATAAAAAGATAATGCACCTTTTCTAGCCACACTGAACACAAACAGGCAAATGGAATGTGTCCCACCACTTAGTTACACTCCAATTCCCTTGCATATGCCCACTGCTCCAGAGTATATTCACAGATTGGCCACCCTTCTCTGCTGCTCCCCCACCACACAGTGCACAGAAATTGCCGCTTCAATTCCACACTGAGCCCCTCTGGCTCTTAGTGACCCTCATGCCAAACTCCACACTGCTGGAAATTCTGCTTCGGTTTCAAGGAACATTGAGGAAAGAACATTTTTGTTAAATGGAGTCACACAACAATTTATCAAATGCTGAATTTCTCACATCATTGCGTGCCTTCAATTTTCTGTGATAATATCTGCAAATAAGCAGGATGCTGGGAGGTGGTGAATGGTGTCAGGCAGAAGGCATATGAAATGAGAACTTGTGGATCAGGGATAGCTGATTGAATCTCTCTGTTGAGAGAGGATTCAGGAAGTCTGTAGACTTCTGAAGAGTTGCTGCATCTGCTGTCAAATATTAATTTTTGTGTATACAATTTCAGTAGTTTTGGCTCTGTTTCACTGACCCCTCCTCCTCTCCACACCAATTCCAATTTAACAGGGATTACCAAGGGTACAGCACACTGGGAAAACACAGGACTTCTCCAGCTAACAGCTAAGAGGGGTGCCTTACCTCAGACTCAGTGGAAGATCAGTGCAGATGGTTGTGGAGCTTCATTAAAGGAAAGGGATACGCGAGATCATGAAGAGCTATTAAGCTTACATATTTCTCCCAGTTTATCAAGATGATCAGTACACAAGCAAAGCATTAGCTATGAGGTTTCTGCCTTCTGGTACCTGCTGTCAAATGCCCTAGATTAGCTGGTGTAAAACTAATGCCAGCTGTACCCTAATAAAGAAAAAGGCCTTGGACTTTACATGCATAACCAAAACCAAATGACACTATAAACCTGCTGTTGTGGCATTTGTTCTCTCAAGGGTATTACAGTTCAGCATAAACTGGATGACAACAGAGGAAGATACAGATATCTTTGTTGCACAGACATAAAAAAACATGAAAACCAGTATTTTTAAGATTAACTCAATAATGCCAACTTACTATATGAATTGTGAACCAGGAATTGGCTAGCAAGAATAGTATATGCATCTTCGTTCTCTCTTTCATCTTGCAAAAAAAAAAATTAAAAAAAAATTAAAAAATTAACGACTGCCAACTCCCCACCTCTCTCCCACCAGGAACTGGCTGCTTTTCTCCATCACTGGCCTTATCCAGTCCTGACTGTGCCCAGGAATTCACTGCCTGTCTCACTGATGGTATTTCTCAGCAGTCCCTCATACATATGGGACATCATGTTCTGCCCTCAAGAAACCTGCAGCACGAGAGTCAGGATTCTATTTTAAAAGGTTAGGTATTCCCTGACCACGAAAGTATTTCTGGCTATACCTATATATACTGTATATATTCCCTGAGTGTATATTCCCTGGCAAAATAGGACAGTGGAAAAGGGATGAAACCAGGACTTACTTGATATTCTAGTCCTCATGCTGGTAAAACAAAATATTTGACAATTACTCTTCAGAAGCAAGTGAGTAAACCAAGCTGCTAAGTCTGGGTAGTGGTTTAAACGGATACCTCTGTAACGTTTTGCTATCCTACCTAAAATTGTGACAAATGGCTTTCACTAGTTCTGTTCTCATAGGATATCAAATTTCCTCTTCAACAGAAAGATGTGGGGCCTCCAGAGGTCCCTGCTGTGTTTGCAGATCCAAGAGCTTTGTCTGTATTACTGAGTACAGGTTGATCCCAGATGAGTTGCCTGGTGTTTTCACCCATCACCAACATGCCCCCATGACACAAAGATATCTCTCCATCTCTGCAGCAACTCACATTTTTTGGGATCACTTCAACAGCTGCTTCAAAATGTAGTTAATTGTTTACAGGTAGAAAGGATAAATTTTCCATGCACTGTAAACTCCATGTCAAACACATAACAAGAAACTGAGAAAGGAAAAAGCTATGAACTGAGTTTTTATGAGTGAGTCTGGCTCAATAATGAAAGGTTCACAACTGTTCTAATGACTGAAAACAGCTTTGGACAGAACATACAATTCACTGCTCCACAAGCACCAGAAGTTGAATTTTCTAACCACTGAAACAAGCCACAAATTATCCACCAGTTTCAAAAACAGTATGACTGTGGCCTACACAGATATTTTTTGCTGAAAGGAGGAAAATATGACAAGAATAATAGTCATGCAGCTAAAGCACTGAACTCCAAGGACCTGCATGTAGCTCCTGACTCTTCAAGAAGCTCCTTATTTCACTCAGGCAAATCACTTCAGAGTAAATTCATCTCCCCTGGAATGTGACTAATACATATATATAAAAATTTAAAGAGTCATTATATACATGAGTTTCTTATTATTCCATGTGAATAGGAATAAACTGACTACAAAAGAAAGCAGTCCTTCAATTGTGTTTGAATGCTTCTAAACACATACTTCTGTGCAATAAGCAGACAAACTCCACACTGATTTTTTGTTCAGCCACTTTAGAAGGAGCACCTTACTTTTGTCCCCAGATTAAAAGATTAAAAAAATGTCCACACTGCTTTGTAAATATAACCCTTTATGACAAAGAAGTCTATTATGAATATCTTGATGCCCAAGTTAAAAGGACAGCCTGACAAGAAAATTGTATCATCCAGTTTGCAAAGTCTCTACCTATTTCCAAAAGTCCTATTCTGCACACCAGTAAAACTTGATTTTTTTCCCAGAACAGAGCCAGAAAACAGATTCATAAACACAGCACATAGAATTTGTCCTTGCTCCTTCTCCCACCAGTCTTGCCACTCATTATTAGCTACTGGGGAATTGGTTTCTAAGAGGGCTACATTATCTTCTGTTGTGGTATTCCTGTTATCTTGCCAACATCATTTTTCACTTTAGTTTGGTCTGATTTTAAAGCCCCAGCTTAGAGCTGCACTCTGGATGCAGCCTTAAACACAAAGTTCTTTACTGAAATCAGCTAGTTTTAGAATCATAATGAGAATAAAAACCAAAGCTGCCTTGACCCACTTCATTGGTCCTTCTCAGTAAATCACAAGTCTACACATGAAATTGTGATGCCTGTATCTTTTACCAGTCTCACCAGTTCTTTAAATAAGGAGTCAGGCAAAAATAAGACAGCATGCCCCATTCTTTTTCAGAGTCATGACATCTTTGGAGGTGCAAAAGAGTGCTCTTGTTCCAATTTTAAACCAGCAGGAAATGGACTACAGAACTTTGTTTTTTGAATGACCCTAGACTCTATACATGTCTAACGGGCTAAAGCTACCAAAGACTGATGTTTGCCTTTTCTTTCACAGTTCCATTAAGCTGTACCATTAATGCAGCAAATGAATAGAGGCATCATAAGCCATGGTGCTCTGATATTTGGAAGTTGCTTGGCTCCTGCCCCATTTCTAGTTCTATCTGAACAGAATTTTCAAAGAAACAGACTTAATGAATCATGTTTAGTCATGCCTGAATGCTCACTGACATTGTAGCTTAAAAGCAATACCTGCTCTCAAGGGACATTATTGCCATATCTACATTCCACACTACATTCTGGATTGTGTTTATTTATTTCCTAGAAGCACATATACTTCACTAGTGAGCAAATACAATTTCATCTTTCCAGCTCAGTGCTTCCCAACCACAAATGGGGAATTAATGCTAGCCTATCTCTTTTGTAAGTCATTTTGAGATATGCTCATGGGAAAAGCGGTTTAACACAATATCAATCTTTGCCACTGATTTTTAGGGAAAAGTGAGCAGAACACCATCTTTTTCTTCTCCCTCTCCAACTACCTGCCATTCCCCCACTTTAATTAGGTCAAAAATCTATGAGGAATTAAGTGCAAAAACTTATTAATTTAAACTGAAAGGCCAGTTCTGCAGTTTGACTCAACACTCTAGAAATAGGTTCTACTGGACTGAGGTTTGTGTGAGCAGATGAGAACCTCCCTAACAGTGTGTGAGACAAGCAATAAAGTAATAGGACTCCTTTTATTGGATTTGATACTCAGCACTGTGAAACTTTCAGACATAGTGTCTCAAGTTGGGCTTTTGTTCAGGAATTTCATTGCCTCACCACACCTTGCTCCAAGCACAGGACCCAACAGCCAGAGTGTGACCTTCAGTGCCATCAGGATAAGGGTTTGGAAGTATCAAACCCAGCACAGCTGCTCCAGCTACATCTACTGTCCATGTCGCCTCACAACAGAAACACTGATTTCTAGGGAAGAGCACTGAATATCACTGTTAGGCGTTTCTACTGGAAAACTCTACAAGTTTTCCAGGAATGCTGTGCTTTCCTTACTAATGTGTTGTTTTCCAATCCCTAAGAGATTTTCTTTAATTTCATTGTAGGCGGTTTGCATTTGATGTTCTTTTCACACAAACGTACCCTTGACCTGGCCACTTTTTTTCTTTAAAGAAACGAAGCCCATCATAATGGATGAAAAAGCCACTTGTTTTTGACATCTCATAGGCAGCCTCACACATCTGAGATTCTACAAAGCATTAATATCAAAGCCTGCCAGAAGTATTCCTTGTGTAGCAGGGATCAGACTGAAAATTAATGTGTCACTTATAAATGGTAAAGGCATAAAACTGACTAATCTAATTCCATGGTGCTGGAACAGCTGGATCAGCTGAGTGCAGGTGTGTGAAAGGAGAGCCAGACACCCCTCACTGAGGCATCACAGGGCAGGTGGGCTGAGCATCAGCTCTGGGCATTCCAGGGAGCCAGGCAGATGCCATCGGGCACAAACCTGGCTGCAGGGAGTCCCTGTAATTCTGAATCTCAGTGACATGTGCTAGATGATTACATAAAATAGTCATGAAGATTTTATTTTCACATGCTTTCTACTTTGACAATCTCTCATTTCAAGCAAGTTATATCTAAACTAATTATATTCTTTCCCCATTCTTTTCCAAGTGTCACAGAGCACCTGGTCATTTCTGGCCTGACCTTGCTGATTTCAGTGAGAAAAACATGTGACAGATCTTCCTCATTTAGACTTACCTGAAAGCTCTACAAAGAGCTCTTTCTGAGCAAGGTATATACAAATATAGATTTTCCCAACTTGTTTTACTGGAAAAATTAACATAAACCAAGCAAACAAATAAGGTACCCAAAACCAAGCAAAATTATCATGCTAATGAAGTAATATTTGTCTATTTATCTATCTCCATCAGGAAAAGGAAAACATATCTCATGATACCTTTACTTTGTGTTCAATGCACAAGACTTGGTATACTATGAGCATAAAGCATTTGGCAGTTATGTATTCCTAAAGAAAACACGCAAGCATAGGGGAAAATCTCAGATCTTTATTCTTCCATTTATGATTTGAAAAAAGAGTAAGGAGCAGAGGATTTAAAAAAAAAAGTGTCAAATCCTAAATTCAGCTTCCTGCTTTTCCTTTCAGTCTTACTCCTGGTTGCTCCCAGGTAGTATTTAGTTGTTGCCAAGCAGCAGAAAGCTAATTAGCACAATGTCATGTTTCCTTGTTTTCATCTCTTGCTCCTTCCCACTTACATGCACACTGCTCCTTAACATTCCCTAAATAAAGGTAAATCAGCTGCAAGAAACAAGAGAATTGAAAGCATATTTTTGCACTCAGCCTATGGAAACACTCCCTTCCCTAGAGCAGTTGCTCTTGTTAGTGCAAATCACTCCGTAAGCTTTGGTCACAGAACACATTAACATCTCCAGCCAAGCATCTGGCAGGGCTGTGCTGCACACCTACCCCCAGACCAGCCAGCTGAAATACAGCAGGTAATCCCACAGGAGATACACTCACTGCAGTACTGGTGAAGCTCCCGTTGAGGGCAGTTTAGAGAATTTAGCATTTCTGCTGCAGTGCACATAGCAAAAAAAAAAAAGACTGTTAGAAAAACACAACAGCAGCTTCTGTCAATTCATTTGCTAGGATAAAAGAGATACCTTATTCTAAAGCTACCCACTATAATCCATTTAGGCACACCACCTTCTGCCCATTTTGTGTTTCTTTGCTTCCAAACAATAGTAATCTTATTCAGAGTGTGGACAGCAAAAGATTTTGTCTTCCAAGCTACAGACTCACTTTACATCAGCACTCTTTTTAACCAAGCAAATACCTAGTAGCATGAGAAGAATTTACTCCTTTTTCAGAAGACTCCAGTCTATTTCTGTATTTGAAATAGCAGAAGCTCCTAAAAACAACTACTGCAACCCTTTCACATGCGGGCATAGATGAGAAAGGGATCCCAGAATGCAGAAACTGACTGCACACACAAATCTAATAAAGGTAAAGGGGGTAAGATGGTCAAAATAAGGCAGACAAGGCAATGCCAAGCAGAGTCTGACTGTATTGGAGACTGAAATCATCTACTTACAGCACAACAAGGATGAGAGCTTTCCACCTCTCACAGCCACCATTCATCACCACTAGCTAAAACACTTGATTTCTCCACCTTCTTTTTCACCTCCAGCACTTTTGCCAAGTGCTTGATGTGTGTGATAAACCAGAAGCTCTACCAGAATTTGTGCTTGCAAAACCATGGCCTAAAGTCAGCCCAACAGCCATTTATAACTTAGAAAAATCAGCAGATATGAAATTCATTGTGTCTGGCATGAAAGCAAATTCCAGGGTTGCCTTTCTGCAGGAGATCAGAAATTAGTGTGTCTTTTTCAAAACTGCTGACATATCACCTTCCACTACATGGGTTTTTTTAAAAAAATACAAAGAGAGGTGTTACAAAATGACACCTCTCTGCTTCTCCATTTTGACCCAATTAACTTCTATTTTAGCTCTAGCACTAATGACCATGACATATCCAGGGTCCCTGGCCCACGATATTAATGAAATTTCATTGGCCATTTTCCAAACATCTCCCAAGGAAAGTTCACCCACGTGGCTACCATGAAACACAAGCGAGAGCTGGGAAGAGAAACACTACAGTCAGTGTTGAAAATATTTAATCCCAGAGAGCCAGTCAGAGATTCAAGTCCACTTAGAAGAGCATGACACTGTAATAAAAGCATTGCATTGTGTTTCTTGCATCCACAAGCCATGGAGTCACTCTAGATATTCTTTATGTTTAGGCAGCTCGACTATCTCAATACAGTTCCCTGTCTGGCAGAGAGGGGAAGGCTGGGTGAGTGCAGTGAATCTGTCACTTGTAGCAGACAAGAACATCTTGTACTTGAGCTCTTGTTGAGTAGGTTCAAAAGGCAGACAAAGCGGCAGACTTATTAGATTTTTTTTTAACTGGAGTATTAAGAAGTAAAATCCTTATAACATTCTATTAGCATTCCCAATCCTTATTTTTTAGGCAATCATCACTAAAATCAAAAGACACTTCTGAAGGCTGGAATAGCTAAAACTAAGGAGACAGACTGAACCAACTCAATATTCCCATCTCTGCTAAGCAACAGACAAGAGAGGCAAAAAAGCAATTTGCAGCAATCTGAAGGGTGCTTTGACCAAGGAGGAAAAGGTCAAGCTAAACTAAGCAGCACGTAAATAGGAATAATGGAATGAAAGCATGATAGGGATAAAAAAACCTGAATTCTATTATTTCACTATGGAATTCTCCCTTAAAGGGAGAGAAATTAATCCCTTATGACATTCTGAGTAACTCTGGAAGATCCTCACACTTGCAGCAGGATGTACAAATATACTTTTTGGCATTTCTCACTTCCACAATTTGTAAGAATGATGTCACATGTGATATGCCAAAAACCCAGGGGTGAAGCACCAACTAATACCTCTGATTTGCTCATCTTTAATACTAGTATGAGTTGTGTATGCATGTGAAGAATAATAGGATTTTCTGAGCAAGGAGAACAACTGCTAATGGTCATTACATTAGGTCAGAGAACTGTTACCATCATGCTCTTGAGCAAGCATATGTTGTCCAGGGAAAGTAAGCACCTTTAAAACCCAGTGGCTGTGTTAAATCCCACGACATCTGCCTAAGTATCTATGGGGTTTAAAAGGCAGCTTCTTACCCTTGTCAGTCTTACGGCATTGCTGACACCACTGCGTAAAATTAGCAGACCTGAGAGAACTTACTACAACTCAGCTTTTCAGACGTTTTACTTGGTTTCAGACTGTAAACTTTGCGTAACTATTGAAAAATCATGGCTAGAGACACAAGAAATGAATGCAGCAGGAACTGCATATTTCTGAAGAGCTACATTTCGCTCCCGTCCCAGTGATTCGCCTGCCGCATGTCTCTGAATGAGTCATCAGTGCAGGGGAAATACCTCCAAATTAGCAGATTAGGAACAGCAGATCCTGCAGATTTGGGCAGACTGTCACAGCTATGCTCCTTCCAGATCCAAGCCCTCTATGCCTATGCAGGTCTGATGACCTTGGACTGCACAGCTCTGGACATCCTCCTGCCAGCATCAAGCAGTGTACATTCAGCACAACGCCCCACCTGGACAAAAAGCATTCTCCTTCAAGACTCTACTCTTCCTTGGGCACACAAGCTGGTGACAAAGCGGGGAATTCAGATGGGGAAGAGGGAAACAAAGGCACACGGTGCTGGTGCAACCACCCAACCCAGCAATGCCTTCAGAAGCAAGTCCTGGCCCTCACACACATCCATACCAGGACACAGGAGTGCAAACTTATTACATAACTTATACTGAATTATGCAATCCTTTAGCACTCATTAACAAGCAGAGGCTACCACAAGTTACTAGCGAAGGCAATCTGAGAAATGAATAAACATGATCTGTTCTAACAATAGCCAACCCATATTTTTGGGCCAAGAAATTGTGCATATTACCCCAGGAATAAAAGTTACTTAACTTTAATAAGTAACAGGTTCACTACTAGTATTAAAAAGACAAAACCAGGAATACTCTTGTTTGCATAAGTTGCAGTTGATCTTATTTGGTAAGACTGTAAGTGTCCTAATTTGGTTTTAAAAGTAAAATCAATTGTAAATTTATTTAGAACAATTTACCTGCCTGCCTGTTGTACATCACTGGGCCTGTATTGATTGTTTGAGATGGAACTCATTCCAAATTGTATTGATTTAATTCATTAGCAAATTTTTAGCAAAGCATATTTTGTTGTTTCAGGGCAGAAGTACATAAAGCTCCATTTAGAAACTACAGGACTGAGCAGGGGAGGTATGGGAGGGGGGCTAGAATTTCTCATATACATGAGATTTACATGCAGCAATATGAATCATCTGTTTCTGATGAAAGATCTGTTTCCTAAACAATAAATAAGTAAAACTAGGACTGGGAAAAACCTAGATACATTGATGGGGGAAAAAAATCCAGTTGGTAAAATAAGAATGGGGTGAATAATGCAAGAATAGCACAGTGTATTGGTCGTTTTAACAGACGTTTTGATTTATGGATTTAAGTGCCTAAAATAGCTCAACAATTTATAAATCATCTTAAAATCAACAGCTCATGAGTAGATTTGTCTGGCTTTACAGCAAGGCAGTCAAGCTGCATTTGTTACCTTGGCAACAGAAGGCACCTCTGTTACCATGGCTACAGCTCCCTTAAAATATGGTTGGCAATTCCTCCCTCCCCAACTTTTGTGACTATTTTGAAAAGGAATTTAAAAAACAAAAAAAGAAGAAATCCTACTCTGTCAACACTTGCACTGAAACAAAAGGTCTGCAAAATGCAAATTTTGTCAACCCACAACACCAGTTTGAAGATAAGCTAATTTTTCTGCTGCAAATCTTTACCTCACTGAGACACTATTATGAAGAGTTTAGATCTGGGAATCTACAATCTTGGATTATGAAGAGCTTGATCATAACATAGTCAGCTCAACATTTCACATCAAAACCCATCTCTGCTGCTCACTGGAAGAAGTGGTGCAGAAATGGACTCCTACCACATTGCAAATTCTTTGTGTATCAAAGCTCCCCACAAACAGGCAGCTGCCTGGATTGCAAAATGAGATATGGGAAAAAGGGTTAGAGATCCTGGATTCTTGTTTTTGAGGCAGATGAAGTGGCAACAGGGAGTACATTCACCTCCCCGGGCTCCAGTCAGCACCCAAGATGTGCTTCCTATGTCTCTGGAAAGGCTGGCTTTATGGAGGAAACCATTTACTGCACTCAAATTAGTGTCCTCTGAATTATCCTGATGTTAGAGTGGCATTTATGTTGCTAAACTGCAAGTAATCTGTTTAGGGAAGTTGCTTGCACCTAATGCATCAAGATGGGAAAAGGCTTTTCCATCTTTCCAGGAAATTGTTCACCTTAATCTGATACACAGTGCATTCAAGGAAGAGGTCACAATGTCTCTTTCACCTCATTGAGGTTATGCTACAATTTAAATATAAAATTTATATTTAAATAAATTTATATTGAAAAAAAATATTTCAAGCTCTGAGAAATAAATATTAAAAAAAAAAAAATCACAAACTTTGATTTGGGTATCTTCTAATTCCAGCTAGCTCTGTGTTTTAAAATCAACTTTAACTTTCCCTCCCTAGGAAACAGTTTTTTGTGCTCTCCCACAACATTCAGTTGCACATAGTTGGTGTTATAAGCAGGCTCATGGCAGCACACAATTGCCACAAATCACTTAATAATTGGAAATGGAGTAAGTGAAAATAAGCCCTCCAGGGTGAATGCTATTTTTTATCCTTGTTCACTAACAAAATACCTGGCTTGAACACAAGTCCTGCTTTTCTCCACCCTTTTCCAACTTCACCCCCAATCCCCTCTCACTTTCCTCACTTTCCCCCTTTTCCTCTACTTTTCCTCAGTTTCTCACTTTATGCAGTTTTGTGCCTATTATGTGGATACTTGCTAGGTAAGATTCCCAGAAGTGATTAGTGATTTCTGGTGATTCACAATTATTCGAAGTTTGGAGTCTCCAAACCAAAATCTCCTGAAGGGCTAAATTTAATATGCCATCAGTGTAATCATAGTATTACTTCTGATAATGTTTCTTAGTGTTGAGGACTTCAAAGTCACATGACAAAGTATTGAAGACACTAGAAAGGGCAAATGTTTTCTAGAAAGGAAATGTTTTCACCCTTTTCTTAACCCCTAGTGGCCATGCCCTCTGGTCATTGATGTCACAGGGTGGCACAAAGAGTCTAAGGGCCTACACAGATCTGAGTACTGCCCCCCATTCTTTACACCCCACACACATATTCTCTGTGTGTTGCACTCACTGCACTGCAAGGTTAATAGGGAGAACATGGCTCAAAGACCAAGCTGGAATTTCACAACCAGATAGCTTTGAACTCTGCAAACCCAAGTTCTGGGGGACCATAGCTTGGCCAGCAGACACAGTACCCTAACAGCAGCCCAGCACTCAAAAATTCACAGATTATCCACCCCTGGGGAAATTTAGATACTAAGGTACAGATTTTGTACACTATCCCCTAATTCTAGCCAATTCAAGATCTCAGTACTGGTAGTTGTGTAGTCAAAGTTAAAACACCATACTTGAGAAACAGGCTGTAAACACAACCACCTTGTTCGTGGGATGGAAGTAGTACCTACTTGTTTTGCCTTACAAAACAGTTGCAGAGATCAATGCCTACATTAACATTTCAACAGCACTTCCAAGAGGTCAAGTTCCACCCTGTTAAATGCTACAGAGTGTTTTGGATTCTTTGTAATGCAAGTAGATGCATAATATTAAAACAGAACTATTTCAAATGAAAGGTATTTCCTTTATGTCTGAGGTTAGCATTCAGAAACAGAGTTGGTTCTTCAGCCACACTTAGTATTGTACCTTCATGTGTACTTAAATAAACCTAAGAAATGAAAATACACCACAGATGATACAGCTGAAAGACTGTAAGCAATAATAGATGGGAGGGGCTTATTATCCAACAAGATGTTGAGTGTACTGCAGAACACAGGCTAAACACAGTTGCATAATATTGCTAGCAAACCTTTTAGAATATTATACATTCCTTTCACCTTGTGCAGAGAGCAAATTTTCTCTAGGTTTAGGCTATGACTTACCTTGTGATCCTTTCTGAGTATTTCCATCTTTCTTTTGACCTTGACTGCACAAGAGGTTGATTTTAGAAATGCTTGCTTGTTGCTTATGCAATACACTTCCCAGAAGGGGTTCAAAGGGCTCTTCCCAAGCCTTTTGTGGCCCCAGCTGAAAGGGGTTAACAGAGAGATGCACTTATTGCAGCACTAGATGAAGGAGAGGCTCTCACCTGCAAAGGGCTCTTGGGAGCCCTTTTGACAGTGCCAAGCAATCAGCCCTGGACATCCTCCCACTGCAAGACCTCCACAGCTGCCAGCACTGAACTGGTTTATGGGAGGGGTGATCACCACGTGTAGCTGATAGCAGGGTTGGTATCATAGGTACTAGATGTGGCTCACCAATCCAACCTTAAAAACATAACAATGAGGACAAGACTTCATTGCTCTCCTCCATGTAAGGACAGAGCTTTTATGCTATTGTGTATTGTGGCTTGACTGGGTACAGTAGGAGAACATATTATACTATGGAAAGAAAGGATGCTGCAACTTTTTCCTTGAAATCAGGATGGTACTGTCAGCAAGAGGGTTAGTAACTTGCTCTTAACTGCCCTATGTCACTTACCATGGTGGCAGCTCATGCCATGGCAGGTGCCCTCATGAGTCTGGATTGTACATTATGCTTTCTGTATATTTCACATCCATTCTTGCCCGCAAAACAGTGGAATTTCACCAAAATGAAAATGGGCTGTTTTTCGTGAGATGTTAGAAAAATAATAAAAAAATTACTGGGAAAGCAAAGTGTGTGACTGCCCAAACAGGAGACTGGCAACAAATGGCCACTTTATGGCTCCAGTTGCTTACTTCTGACACATTGAAAAGTAGAGCCACAGAAACACATATTTCTATACGTTTATGTATATTTATATATTTTTATATATTTTTTTTAATATAAATATCTTTATATATTTTTGTCTTCAGAGAGACAGAATTGATGTTAAAAAAAGTACCCTCAATCTGGCTGGTCTTAGTCAAGACAGACTATACAGAATCCTTTAGACTGGAAGTGACTTTTAACGATGATCTTGTCCGACACCCTGCAATGTGCAGGGACATCTTCAACTACATTAGGTTGCTCAGAGCCCTGTCTAACCTGACCTTGAATGATAGGACATCTACAACCTCTCTGGGAAACCTGTTCTGATGTTTCATCAGTCTCATAATGAGAAACTCCTTCCTTATATGTAACCCTGATTCCCTTGTTTAGTTTAAAACCATTAACTCTCATGTAATTGCAACAGACCCTGCTCAAACATTTGTCCCCATCTTCGTTATATGACAAAGGCTATTTTAGAAGTTGCCTAAAAGAGCTACCAACATAGTTTTATAAGTTATGTTGTCACTAATTTGGATATCTAAAATGGCTCACAGCCAGTTAAAACCCAGTACTGGCAAAGATTGCTGTCAGTGAAAATTTTGTATGTTCCCATCCTGTGCACTATCCTTGCACAAATTAAGCTGTGCAAGAGCCTCTGCCTAACTAGGGAATGAAAACATTCTCTGTTTTTCAAAATACTGTCTAATGTTTTTAATGGTTTTTTGGATTTTCTTTTTGGTTTGTAATAGTTGCAATTATAAATGATGTGGATATACTTTTATATAATTATATAATAATGTTGATATTTGATATTTAGGTTTTGTAGAGCAAAGGCACAAAAAGGTCTCAATATTTAGTAGTATATTTAGGCCATCTAGGAGCTTAACAGGACTTTTGTGCTATGCCCAGCCCAACGGTAGGAAAGAACTGTGGCCATAATGCTTTAAAAGCAAAAACTGGTAGCTATGGATTAAGTTAAGCAAACAATATGGGAAAGTGGCTACAACACACTGCTAATAATCTGGAAACAAATGTAAGAAATGGTTTCTCTGAATTATGTGAAATTATCCAAAATGAAGCAGTCATTGAAATGCCTGAGATTTAACATCCTTATTTTTAGCCACCTTGTTAAGAATTCTGGTTTTCCAGGGAATACATGATCTGTGACATCCATCCACATAAACTGCAGTGGAAACAGGAAATCCTTAACTCAACATTTACTGGCACTCTAGTGATCCCAGGGCTTCCAGTTTTCCAGGGTGAGGAGTTATTTTGAGTGTCACCATTCTGAGGCGCTAAACTCAACTATCAGAGGGTAAACACTCAGCTGCTCCCAGAATTTAAACCTCTTTGGAGCACATCCCACAGAGTCAGAAATCGGGGTTTCAAAATCTATGGTCAAATATGAAATAAATTGGTCTGTAGAGGAGTTCTCTCATAATTATTTTTGCTATAGTATTGCTTTGGGAGAGAAATTGGATTGAGGATCCCACTGCAGACACTACCTGCTCACCTTTGGGGCTTGGATGCATTCTGGACCTTCCACTTCATCCTGCATAGGAGCTGCCAGCATCATCCTACAGCCTGCCACATCCCAGCAGCTCTGTGTGAATGTGTGTGGAAGGTGTGCAGACAGACCTCACACCCTGTCCAAGGCTGGTTATGTAGCCAGGCCACCCACATGGGGAACTACAAAAGGTTGGGCAGGTACTCATTTTAATTTGTCTTGAAGCAGAAGCATTATTGTATGCACACAAACATGATCTGGAACATGCACCAAAAACCTTGGCTTAAAAGCCACAGAGGGAAAAGATGGCTTTGCATGTTAAGTTAAAGAGTTCTACATTCAGAGCAAATCCCTGTGTTTCAGGTGATTCCTTATGGACTTTTGCATTCAATGCTCCCACACACTGGAGGGCTTCCTCTTGTTAAAAAAAGGTAAGTGAGCTGGGAATACTCTTTCCAAAGGAGCTGGAGACCACCGAGCACCCTCTGCCTCCTTCATATCTGTAACAATTTCATTCCTGGAGGCTGCTGTGAAGCTGAGGTTGGTGAATCAAACCTCACCAAGGGTGGACTCTGAAAGGCCGCAGAAATAATGTCTCCAGCACTATGAAAGGCTTCTAGCACCACTTCAAAAGTAGGTTTGAGAGAGGCTGCGCACCATATAAGCATAAGCATATGAATTAAGCCTCCTTTGGGCAAGTCACAGTGCAGAAGCTGTAACAAAAAGGGAAAAAAATAGACCAGCAGCAAGTTAGAGAGGAAGGAAGTGTGATTTTCTCAGGAGATAAATCCAGAACAAAGGTGGTGAGGTGAGATCCTGAAAATCCTAACGCATGACACCACCACCATTCATTGCTACAAAACTCTCCATTTCAGTTTAGAACAGAAACTGCACAGAGTCCAAAATATGTTACCAACTGCCTAACAGAAAAAGATTGAAACTCCTAGTATTAATGGGCAATTAAAGCTCTCTGTTTTCTTTTGCCATGTGTTAGTTTATGTTCCATGTATGAGATCTTACATGACTTTCTCAGTTTGTTTCATCCTAAAGCTTTTGACAGAACTGACAGCATAAAAGTGTGTGGCATCATCTGAAAATGAGATTAATAATTAGATTGAATTTATGCAGCAAAAGCATGAGCTTATGAAAACAGATGTCTAGGACTCATGGGATGTTTGAATGTTCAGTGGTTGTTAGCTTACAAAAGAAGGAAAACACCTGAAAAATTTCTAAATGCTTAGTCATCAGTGATGGATAGGACAAAAGTAAAAAAGCTTAAGATGAAGATGATTTAGGTTAGGCATTAGGAAGAAAAAAAATATAGAAAAAAAATGGTGATGTACTGGGATAAATTTCCTGTAGAATTTATATTATATTCACCACTAGAGATCCGTAACAACAGTCAGTGTAGCTGCCTTTCAGGAATGATCAGAGACTGTGCTTTGGGACAGGGAAATGACAATTTTGAAGGTCCCTATCAAGTGTACATTTCTGCAGTCCCTCAGAGATGGAAGGCTTACTTTCCCACTTACTGCTCCTTCTGCTGTGTCTCATCTGCAGGGGTCTTGGGGCCCTTTTGGATCAGGAATCTATATATGATAAGAATTTGCCACTGCACCGTTGCTGAGCAATATGAGACATTCCTTGGTCCCACTATACTGTTTGCATTTAGTTCTCCAGACTACCAGACTAGGGAGCAGCAAGGAAGTTTTGCAAAATAAATTCCCTTCTCTTCTGTGTCAGTGTTCCTACTAATTCACAAGACTCAGTCTGTCCTAGATGAAACTGGAAGGCTTGCCTGTGACCTACAAAGAACCATTCCAGCCCTTGCCTGGTGACCACCTGGCTGGCCATGGAGCGCAAAGGAGCACTGTAGATACCCCACTTCCAGTTCTGATGCAGCCTTGCTTATCCCAGTAACTATCTTCTCAAAGCACAAGGCTGCCTGCTAGGACTAACATTTGAGAGATCAGCTTCTAATTTATTTATTGCAATGTCAACACCGAATAATTTAAGCATATTTTCCACAGATGACTGCACATTTTTTTTAACACGCTGTTTCATGTCTGAGTGCCACAAAGCATTCCAAGATTTTTTTGCAAGCTGTCATATATTTTTTGGCATTACATAATCATATGATCCACGAGCTGCTAGTGGACTTTTTATCTGACTCTAGAGCTCTGTCTGTCTGCAAGGCTCCTTCTTCCATTTGTCTCAGCTACGAAACATGAATTTGAATATTCTTGTGAGCGAACCAGCATGTCTGTTGATGTGAGGTTCTGTATCAATTGTCTTATTATCTCACTGAAAGGCAGAATGCTGAGAGGGTCATCTCTCCCTTCACAGAAAATAGCTTGGTGCTAATTTCTGATTGTGCCCTCGTATATCTACATCCATAAAAAAAGAACTGGATTTTTTCCTATGCAAATAATTTCCTTTTCATGATTGTTTCTTACAGGATCTTGAAACACCTTCCATTAAGATTCTTAATGAAATATTGCAGAGGTTGCTTTTTGACAGTCACAGCTTTTGCTCACTTCCCCAGCATTTTCTGGTTGCTGGTATCATGTGCCCACATTTAGTCATCTGATCAGTCATACAGATTCAGTATTACTTTCAAAAGATCGGCAGAATTGCTGGCACATTAAAATGAGTCATTTGTTTGAATCAGGGTCCGGATCTCTAAGAAAGCCTGGAAAATTGGTCTTGACATAATAAAGTGTTTATAAAGCTAAGTATTTTAAAGCAGCTTTCACTTCACCCATACTTCAGCTGAGCTGCAGCAGAAATGTTTGCCTCATTAAATAATTTGGGGACACATGGGCTGAGGTAAAGTAATTTTAAATTAAGAGTGGTTATAGTACCGTTTACAGATTAAAACAAGAACTAGGCAAAGCTTTGAGATTTGAGTTACAGATGGGCAAATGTTGGTATTTTCATGGAAGTGCAGTAGTTTTGAGAGACAAACCTCAATCAGATGAACTACTGTAAAAGAAAGCTGGTACTTAAAGAGATACCTTGTAAATAGAAACCCCAGTGCTTTATGCAGGTCTAGGACAGGTCTCTGGGTATATTTGAATTACTGATGTTTTGTAGAAAACCAACTGTTATGTTGCCAGCATGTTATTGAAACTCTTCAGAGCCTAGATTTTCCTCCAAGTGTGCAGCAGTGAATTTTTCACAAAGTGAAAAATTACTAGGGTTGGGATTTTTGTATTATTCTATTCATCCACACCCCTCAGCCCTCTCCCATTCTACCAAAACAAACTAACCCAAACATAGTAGATCTCACTAGAGTCACAATATGCTTTTCTGGAAGTTCCATAGCAGTAAGACTGCCATAATTTCTCTTTCAGAGACAAAGTTCTGTGGTGAGTTGTATATTCTCACCTCCCATTTCAGTCTTGCAATCCCTGAGTCCTCCTCAGAGAGAAGCAGCAAACTTCCTGGTGCTCAGGGGCCCAGATCATACAGAGCTCCTCTACTTTGCTGGCTCAACAGGACTAGGAATGTTATCATGTAGTGACTTAAAACTTTTTGTCATGAAAACTGAAGCTCATTGAAATAGATCAGTAGAAAGAGATGTTGCCACTTACATAGAGAATTTCCTGATGCTTTAACAGATGTAACTCAATTAAAATGTCACCTTCCTCTGCCTTTCATCCAGAGGTGCTGGGGAGAGTACAATTTCCTGAATTTTACTATAAAAGGATAGGGATTAAGGATCACTTTAAAAAATATTTCTGATAGCAGATGGAAAAGAAAAGGCTGGCAAATCTTGTCTGAGTGTGCTGTGTTTCTTTTCTCCCATCTAGCTTGAGTAGGATTGTGAAATGATTCTGAGCAGTATCAAAGGAGAAGAGCACGTGTCTGTGTCGTGCAGCTGCTACTAACTCGCTCTGAATGTGTGATCTGGAATGAATTATGAATAGCATGTCGTGTACACCACTATTTCCTAGAAAACAAACTCTGGAGTTACTGAAACCTGACTGGCAAAGCCCTGATGCTTTCGCTGCCACCACACACTTTCCTTGTTGTCTCTGATCTAAGAGCACAGCCAAGGCCAAAGCCTCCCTTTCCAAGTCCCCACTCCAGATGCACATCAGTCTGGACAGGGAGCAGATGGAAGTTGGCAGACAGTTTCAAGCCCCAGAGAGTTTATTATCTCAATTAAAATTTAAAAAAAAAAAAACAACAAAAAAACTAAACAATGGATAGTGCAAAAGATGCGGCCCACATGCTTGAATGTGTCCATGGTGGAGGCTGGAAAAGAGCCTCACTCATCTGATTTCTGTCCTGGTATTTTTGTCACCAGACTTCACTGCCCATCTGCACTGAAGTTTGGGAATTCCAAGCACCATATCAATGAATTTTAGCAGGTTACCCAGCATATTTGTGTAGAGCCAAGCAGAAAAAAGGTTTTGTACCTCCAAGACCAGAACTATGTAAGACATGCAAGGTAAAGTTTTAGAAAACTACTCCCAGAAGTAAACAGCAAAACTTGTGTATTTAATACTGTCTGGTCCAATACTCAGACCTTTTATCTAAGCCTAGCCTCTAAGTCTTCATGTATTAGAAGGTTTATTTGGGTTTTTAAGGCTGTTGAACTTATGTATGAACTTTCCATGCTGAGTGGTAAGATGCTGGCTAATTATTCATGAGTGGCTACATCTGATTCCATTACCTTGCTTCTTTTCCAGTCATGCAAAGTTGATGTGAAACACTACTGTTAGGAATTAGTTGGTGCTTCATAGTCCCACTGCACTGGCAAAAATGGCTGGTTTAGACATAAGGCAGGGATAGATAGATAGATAGATAGATAGATAGATAGATAGATAGATAGATAGATAGACAGATAGATAGATAGATAGATAGATAGATAGATAGATAGATAGATAGAGATAGATTTAATCAGAGGCAATATAAATTAGTTTATGAAATTCTCCACTTAGGGGCATGACACCTTTTAGACTCTTTCAAAATAAACTTATTAAAATATAGCCAGTGTTAAGAGAAATTATGTAGGAGTGTAACTTCTTCTCTCTCCAGAATGAAAACATTTTAATGTAACTTACATTTTGATCCAAATCTCCCCCTTTTAAATCTCCTCTCTGCCTGCACTTATGGCTTTTGCGGTTTTGGACAATCTGAGATTTTTCTTTATTGGTATTAGAGCCAGGAAAAAAAAAACGTGATAGGAGCAGCATTTCTAGTGAAATAGAAATCTTTCACATATCAAAGCAAATAGAGTTTTGATCACTTCAAATGCTTCACCTAGGTATATTCTTTAATTAGAGAAAATTTTAGATGCCATTATGTAACTCAACAGCATGTGACATCACTTCTTAAAATCCTCACTTCTTTCCCTCAGCCCATTCAGATCCTAGGAAAAAGAGAAACTGCTGTAAAATGTAAAGAGAAAGAAGATTAAGAACCACTAAATTATACAAGAGCAATCCATTGGTTTGATTCTTTTTCAGACCATTATTAGTGAAATAAAAAGAGACAGACTTATTTTCAAAGACAATAGAACATGTGTGTGTGTCCCATAGTCCTCACCAGATTTTATCAGCACTGCCCATCTCTGAATTTGACAAGTTATTATGTAGGCACAGTGGGCCAGAGAGAACTCTTTTTTTTTTTTTTCTTTTTACAGCTTTGGCAAAAACTAATGCTGGTCTGCCTAGAAAAGCTTACTTCCTGATTTTTGTGCTGTTAGATCATGCTTACAGTCTGCTAAATCTCATATAATTAACAAAGAAAAATACTCAGAAGAAAGAGTGAGAGCAATATAAACTGGGGATCACAAACATAAAACTGTGCCAGTGATACTTGCTGTAAGCTGCTAAATTCCTGTGTTCCAAGAAGCTGTAGATGATAAATCTATCAGAGATGAGTGCCAATGAACAAATTGCCAGGCCTGACTTTCTGGCACTTCTGTGCTTAAATTGGAGAAAAGTTAAGCTGGAGAAAAAAACTGGGATTCTTCCTGTCAATACCATTACTCAGACATAGTTTCATGAAATCTTGAAAGCAGACTCATACTTTCAAAGCTACAAAGCCTACAAAAACATGCCCATCCCTGGGAAAGGATGCTGTTAAATCCAGATAGGAGGAAGCAGGCACTTCACACTCATTTAAGAGCTGCTTCCTGCTCTGCTGAAGTGGGGACTAAAAGCACTCAATTACCCTCTGAAGCCAAAGTGTGAGCACACGAGGTCTAACAACGAGAGAGATCATGGGTGTGATGTTCTCTACCGATAGCACTGCCAGCTGTACCACTGCAGAAAACTTAATGCCTGGTCAGGATTGGTTATTTATTCTCTTTAATACAGCAAAGCATCAGTGTCAAGATACTTGCTGTGCAAGGTCAGCCTGAAGGTTGTACTAAGCAGGAAAAGCTCACTCAGGAGATTTATTTGTATACTCCAAGAAGAGGATTGCATTTGGAGTCAGGATAAAGAAAGGGGCTATCTTCACAAACCCTTAAAATGCAAAATGGTATTTATTCCCCTCTCTCCTTCTCACCTGTGACTGCTAACTGTCTTAAGGAAGTGTCAGTATTTCCTTCTGCAGCCTGAATTCTAAGTGCTCTGTGACTGTGCAACAACTTGCCCCGGGATGGAATACAGCAGGCATGCTCAGGCTACTAGGAACATCTTCCCAACTGCTTGGTGCAAGATGCTTTTGGTTTCTCATTTGACTCATATTCAGACAATCTCTGGTTGTTACTGATATTGTATAGAAAAGTGCTTTTCTGAAGCACTTTTCTATAGAAAAGTCTTAGAAGTATTCAACTGATTTTTCAGGAAGACTGTTGCCGCTGTTGACTAAGGCCGCTAACATTCAGATAAAAGCATATAGAACCTGCACACATTTATATAGGATCACAAAGCACAGGATCAACACCACCTATTTTACATATGAAGAAACAGTGCATGGAGAAATTTCCCTGTTTAACAGGAGAATCTGATAAAAAATATACCCAAAATCCAGTCTCTCAATTTCCCTAATCTTCATACTGTTTCTCTCCCAGATATATTATGCATTGATTTCAGCATGTCAGCATGTACAGTAGATCCTCACATAACAGTGCTGTGAGAACCTGAAGTGTTCAGGAGAAAATATTGCATTATGTTTTAAATCTGTGACAATGGTTCTGACATCTTTGGCAACAAAGCTGAATTTGAAAAGCAGAAGAGTGTTTGCTTCTGTATCCTTCCAAGCTTATTTGCTCTTACTGGCCTAAGAGTAATGCCCAGATAGGCTGCCCAGAGAGGCTGTGGGATCCCCAGCCTTAGAGATACTCAGACGTGGACTAGGCAAGAGCAACCTGGTCCAGCTTTGAAGCTGTATGAAACAACCTCCAAAGGGCCCTTTGGAGCCTAAATGATCCAGCTTAAATTATTTTTTTATTTTTTTCTCTTCCATTTCCTTTGTATACTATTACACAGTTCACCTCAAACTGTGGCAAATCCATGCTTTTGACTTTGTTTGCTAATACAGAAGGTCAGGTGTAAATCTGCACCAGGTCTACCCAGGAAGGCAGATGAGAAACTTCTTGAATGCAGGAGAGTTTTGATATTTTGAAACATAGGTTATTTTTAATGAGTCTGTTCCTTTGGCAGCAGTTTTGTTCAGATTATTGCACTGCATTCACTGGGGCAACACAGAAGAAACTAGTTCTTTTTAACCCCTGTGTTGACTATACTGTTGAAAAAGGGACACTGTGACTAAGAGGAAACTAAACAAGTATTTGATAATATTTGTATTATCATGATTGCTCATGCTTATAACGACAGGGAAATACCTCATATGACATCTCTTGTCCAGATGACACACAAGACAAACAAGAAGATAACAGATGTAGGGAGTGCAATGGCAAGAGGTATTACCATAACCGTACTACTCCAACACACAAAGACACTTAGATATATGAAAATTAATTGATTAAAGGAACATTGAGCAGGGCAACTGTGGTTACAAGACTTGCAAATTTTGGTCTCAGTGCACTGACTGTACTCCTCAATTATCATGGAATACAACCAAGAGATCTCCTTTAGGCTGAGAAAAGACTGAGAAAAGCTAAGAAAGCTGGTGTTGATCAGCTTGGAGAATAGAATTCTCCAGGGAGACAATATTACTGTCAACAAGGTCTCCCTGTCAATACGTAAAGGAATCTCATAAGAAAGTTGTCGACTGACTTTTTAGTAAGTCCTGTTGTGACAGGAACCTGGGTAATGGTTTTTAACTAAACAAGGGAAGATTCATACTAGAAGAGATTTAATTCCACAATGAAGGTGGTGGAACACAAGCACAGATTTCCCATAGAGGTGGTGGATGCCTCATCCCTGGAAATATTCAAGGCCAGATTGTAATTGCAATCCAACATCCTTTAAAAAAAAATAATCTAATTCTGGTAGAAGTCTTACACTGTAATGAAGTAAAAATAAAGAAAATTGTGAGTTTTCTGGTGAAAATCAATAGATCGGTGTCCTTTGGGATCAGCTAATAGGCTTACCTGAAACCTCTTCCTTACCTTCCCTATCCCCCCACTCCCAAAAGATCTAGAGAAAGGAACTGAGAACAGAGGCATTTAAGAGCTCAGCTTGATAATGTGACTGTTCTCAACCTGTGTCTGGAGTTTGCCAAGAAAAGTCTGATGATGCCAAGGACTCTGCTCCTTGCTGTAGAGCCCACCTGAGACTGCCACTAGTATTTACTAGCACCTTTCTGAGATCTGAAATATCATAGCTCTCACTAAGCTGGGAGCAGCCACGATACTGCTGGCAGAATGCTGAGAAAAGTACTGCCTGGCATTTGTCCTGGAAGGTGTGCTCTCTCTTTAAGGCAAGGAAGTGACAGAAGACCAAGCTCAGAAAGGTGCAATTTCAATATGTCCTTAACCTTAAATCCCACAGAAAGCCCTGAGATTTAAGTGCTTGCTTAAATTAATGCTCACACTAAGGTGCTATCTGTATAAGAATGGATTTTAGCATGTACTTATATACTGCTTTCCCTCCCAGCCTGAATGTTAGGCTAGTGAGACTTGGCATCTTAAGCCCACAGGAAGAAGGCTTGGCCTTATATTTACATTTAATACAGCTCTTGCCTCTCTCTGATGTTTCAGAATCAAAGCCCCCGTACTTAACCTACTGTTTAACGTTTCTCTCATATCTTTCTTTCCACAGTATGTGGCATTTGCATCCCTGTTCTTCATTCTGGTCTCCATTACCACCTTCTGCCTCGAGACCCACGAGAGATTTAACCCCATTGTGAACAAGACAGAAACTGAATTCATCGGGAATGATACCCAGGTGCGGCACTACAGGGAAGCAGAGACGGAAGCCTTTCTCACCTACATCGAAGGTGTCTGTGTGGTCTGGTTTACATTTGAGTTCTTGATGAGAGTCACTTTCTGCCCAAACAAGGTGGAATTTATCAAAAACTCTTTGAACATCATTGACTTTGTGGCCATACTGCCTTTCTATCTAGAGGTTGGACTCAGTGGCCTGTCTTCCAAAGCTGCTAAGGATGTCCTGGGCTTCCTCCGCGTAGTCCGTTTCGTGCGAATCCTGCGAATTTTCAAGCTGACCCGCCACTTCGTCGGGTTGCGGGTCTTGGGACACACCCTCCGTGCCAGCACAAACGAATTCTTGCTGCTCATCATATTTTTGGCATTGGGCGTCTTAATCTTTGCCACGATGATCTATTATGCCGAGAGAATAGGTGCTAAACCAAATGACCCTAGTGCCAGTGAACACACACACTTTAAAAATATCCCCATCGGCTTTTGGTGGGCTGTTGTCACCATGACGACCCTGGGCTACGGAGACATGTATCCTCAGACTTGGTCAGGCATGCTGGTGGGGGCCCTCTGCGCTCTCGCTGGTGTGCTGACCATTGCCATGCCTGTCCCTGTCATTGTGAACAATTTCGGAATGTATTACTCCTTAGCTATGGCTAAGCAGAAGCTACCAAAGAAAAAAAAGAAGCATATCCCGAGGCCACCCCAGCTGGGATCCCCCAATTATTGTAAATCTGTCGTAAACTCTCCACACCACAGTACTCAGAGCGACACATGCCCACTGGCCCAAGAAGAAATTTTAGAAATTAACAGAGCAGGTAGGAAACCTCTTAGAGGAATGTCCATCTGACCGTTAACCTCCATCCCGCGTAGTGATTTAAGATTCAGCCAGACTGCTTTCTTAGAGCAATGGGTAGCACATTTATCCATTCTAGTCCCACCATCACACAGTGAATAATATGTGTGAAGTCTAGGTTGCAGGGACAAATGGTACAGTGGAGGCTGATCGGCAAAACTAAGGATGAGAGCACGCTCTAGGAGCCCAAACTTTGGTCCTGGTTAAGGGCATACAAGTCTCAAGATATTTTTGAAAGCTGTTACATCTAGTGGAAGAATTTTGAGAGTTCTACAGCTGTGTTGCTGGACTGTGTAATGCATCTCAGAGGCTCCTGAGAGCTGAATGCTTCATAGAGCAGAGTAGGAGCCAAGTACTCAGCAATTACAGAGCTTTCTGACAAAACAGGGCTGCAATTCGAAACAGCCAGATGCTTTCTCATTTGTTCCCATTTGGGACCTTTCAGCTGTTTTAAATGGCAGATATTGTACATCTCATTACAGAAACTAGGTGCCTAGTAAGTTGAAGGGACAACTATACCATCATGCATATTCATGAGACAATCCTGTCTCTTTCTGATGATTAACTGCAAAGTAGAACAACAGCTCAAATTCTTGACACTAATGCAAAATGACTCACTCTGAGACAAGACTAGATGTAAGGATGTTTATTCCATGGCATGCAATTCAATCTATTCTATAGTAATCCACTAGAATTTAGCATTTAGAACTATGAAGAGTTTTGAACCACATTTTCTAAAACATGCTCCTTTTGCAAGTATGGGTTGGTGAGTTACAGCTCTTTCAACCTTCTAGCAGCAAAGGCCAACTGGAAAAGGTCTGACTGGTCATTACTGGCTGGTTTGGCCTAAATAGTGATTGCCTCACTCTTAATTGTACTGATTCATGTTAGCAATAGGTGAAACCAGAGCAAAATTAACCATACTAATTCTACTTTGGGGGGGTGGGGGAATGGAAAGAATACTAGTCACCATGGAATATATTATAATATCCCATGGCTAGTGGTTAATTATGGGAATATCTCAGTTCTATGAGACTCCTATAGCACACAAAATTACGGGGCTCCAATTTGATTTTTTTAATATACCCATAATCTACCTCTACCCATGGAATATCACTATTTATTCTATAGAGTAATTTGAAAGTAGATAACTACGTTGAAAACAATGCCAACTTCATTCTTGGCAGATGTTCCAGCCAAGTTGCATAGTAGACATTCATCAGTCTTTTCAGAATATCCCCCTGCGTTGTATTAGAAAGGACAGATTGCCAGCCAAGTGATCTCAACTGTCATAGAGTTCAAAAGAGGTGCTTTGGAAGAGCTAGCATATACCTATGATGGTCTTGTGTTATCATATTTTTGCTTTGAAGAAAATTCTGATTTGTTACTCATTGTGAGTGAGATATTTTCTCGTCATCTCATAGCCATGCATGTTGATGTCATTGTTAGAAGCACAAAGAAAGTGAGACTTTCCTTTGTGTGTGACTTCACCAATGCCAATGCTAATTTTGGAGGGGAAGAGCTGGTGGGAATCTTTCTCTTCTTTCCTATTCTCTTTTATCTTCCTTTCTTATTTCTTTTCCCTTCTGTGCAAGTATGTAAAATCCATTCAGAAGGTAAATAGCTTTCATTTTGTTTTTGTTAAAGGCTATTTCCATTGCAACAGGCCAATCACAATTCACATGACTGATAGACTGTACCAATTGTATCCTTGGCGCACATAAGCGATGGTCTTATCATCCATTCCCCTCAGGTTGCAAATGCTTATCACAGCTCATGTTCAAGCAGCAAACTTCCTCATAAAGCAGATGCTTTTGTGGCATCATGGATCAAGAGGGAAAGAGGGCACAGCAATATTGTGTGTCTCCTACCCTGAGCAGTGTTCCAACTGCCCCATGATAGGGTGCAAGAGATGCCAGACTCTGGGGTACTTTAGCAGTCAGCTACGGAGTGAAATCAACTCCGAAATCCCTGGCTTTATAAAGTTCATTCTATTATCTACCCTGGTCCTCGCTGGGAACTGGAGGACCGGGAGCTCTATGAGTTCAGTACAATTCCACACTGGTATCCTGAGAATACGTGTAATTTTGGTTCAATGTGGAACTGTTTTGCCACCATCAGTGCTCTAAACTCAGCTGTTACCACAATATCCATGAAGTATTGATAGTAGCAGCAACTAATCTATTTCTGCAATAATTGAGAGACTATTTTTATATACATATACAAGCATATATATTTTAAGAAGCAACAAAGCACACTTACACTTCAGCTAACAAAATTGTAACACTGTAGCTGGAGTTCTGTTTTTAATAATTATTATGCACCACTAGCAGCAAAAAATATTGCCTGCATCTTTTAGCTTCCAAATAGGGAAAGATCTATATGTGTGCAGGAGAAAAACAAAAAATACTGAGATCAGAACCAAACTGCTAACACAAGATCTGCATTGCCTTGGATGTTAAACTTAATTTCTGTAACATGAAGCCTTCACAGGCACTGACTTGTTTTTCAAACTATTACCTGCAAGTTATATGAAAACAGGGACTTGCAAGCAGTGAAAATCTTTAGATTGGTTAACATCATCTAGCTATAAACAGCTAGTTAATATTGCACTAGAACACAGAACAGAACAGGTGCCTAACTTTTCTAAAATAGTGCCCAGGTTGTCCAGCATATTTCTTGTAATTTTTTAACTGTAATGCTTCAGTATGACAGTGTCTAGGTCACATAAGATCATGTGATTTGTATCCAATATGTTATTAAAAAACAAAAAGCCTGCATAGTTCCTCAGGTGTAAAGGACATCACATGAAGTTATTAATTCCATATATTGTTTGTCGTGGAATGATTAAACACATCACCAAACAGGGTCGAGCATGAAGTAGTTCTACACATGACTCCCTCTCTCATGCACCGAGTCAGCACTTCACATCTGTTCCTGGTCCATGCCTTCAGGGCCAAGGGGCTCTGCAGAGAGCTCAGCACAGCTCTGCCCGGTGCCTCCTCCCAGGATGAGAAGCACTTTCCTGGCACAGGCATGCAAACAGCAGAGCTTTGCCCACAGGCTGCACAGCTGCTGCCAACGATGCTTTGGTCATTTGCAGGCAAAGCAAAGATGCTTTGAATTTAAATCTGGCAGGTTTGAATTAAATATTTTTATTGCCCACAACACTCTCAGCAGCTCTGTCCTGGGCTAATCTACACCTGGTAGGAGGGCATCTTTAATTAACAGCACTTGATTTTAATCCAATACAAAGAATGTCAGTTTCATTCTACCATACCTCCCCTTTCTGCAGCAACCCTTTCTGTTTTCCATACCATCTGATCGCACCAGGGGGTGGCTGGGAAAGCAGAAGAAGGGAGGAAAGGCATTTCAGAGTACCGGATGGCAGAGCTAGTGCTGCAAGCAGACCTTCACCAGCAGCATTAAGAAAGGAGAAATTTCTGCTATACGAAACATTGTCTTCAAGGCAGTTTCTGCTACCCATAAATTCTCAAAATATTGCCTGGGGAAACTGAGCCTGATACAAAGCAGCAGATTCCACCTGACCAATTTCACCAAAACTCTTTGACCTGGGGATAGCTCAAACTATAGAGAACCGTGCGTCACTTCATTTAACATACACCCACCAAATTCTAGCATCTCCATGTCAAAGGATTAACGTTATGTTGCACTGTTATTTACAGGCCCTGTTCAAGATCAGGGCTTCATTTTGGAATCATTTTATGTGGGATAACCACTATACTGCAATCAAATACCCAGCAGGATAAGTGGACAACAAAAAGCTTATGGAAGTAATCTCCAATATTTCCAGTTGACACACAGCTTAATTTAATAGTGAAAGATTGCTTGAAAGGTCTGCAGCAGCCACTAGTTGAATATAACTAAATAAGCATCAGTCAACCAGACTCTGCTGTGCTGGAGTGTCTTTTATCTCAAGACTTGAGTGTTCTAAACAGTCAGTATCATAACAGAAGAAAAAAACAACCAAACCCAGAAAAAGACAGTTTCAACCACTTAAATATTATTTTTGTCCCAAACCTCACACTGTCCTACAGGAATAATAATTTAATTAGTACACAAGTGCACTTATGGTGCATGTTTGTAAGAAGACCTCAAAACATGCAAAACAGATGTTAAAAGCTCTGTTTTGTTTTTAAAGTGTTGCCCAGTTCCTCAGCCCCTCCCTTACATGAGCTGTGTGCTTACCTACTGGACAGACTGACTGCATGGGTACATCTCACCTTTGTCACTGGATGAAGCAGTGAATGTAACTTCCCAACACTGTAAAAGAAATTTAGAACATGTGGAATTC
Source organism: Cyanistes caeruleus (assembly GCF_971803275.1). NCBI lineage: Eukaryota > Metazoa > Chordata > Aves > Passeriformes > Paridae > Cyanistes > Cyanistes caeruleus. The sequence goes on from NC_141706.1 coordinate 20,286,571, forward strand.
ATAACTTCATTTGATGCCTACAGTACTGTCTGGTGCCACACAGCTATGGTCTAAAGAATGCATCTGTAATTCATAAGCCAAGGAGATGGGTTATTTGCGGTTTGTTCAGAGATCTTCCCCCCCCTTTTATTCTTTTCATATATGTATTTACAACACTAGCACACAAAAGGTTTATATTGACTTTAACATAGACAGATTAAGAATTTCTCATCTCTCTGATCCCCTCTGCATGCAGTTTCATTTAAGCTATACTCCAAGGATAGCCTATCTTCATACAAATGTACTGTGCAGGCTCTTTCACAGTGTACTGGTGACAAAATTCTCTATTCATTGCACGGCTGTAAAATACAGAAAAAAATGACTAGAACTGAGGCACCTAAGACGAGACGGGAAATATCTGTCATTACTAACACAGACTTCAGCTTCAGAAAAACAGTGTATAGTTCTTTTACTTCTCTGCCCCAAAGCCAATTTTCAATAACACACTCCTAGACTATCCTGATGTGTGAATAAAGTAATCCAAGTCTATCACTGAGAGAAGGGAGCTACAAAGCTGCAGTGACTCCAGTGTACTCCATGGTCAGATGAACTAGAACAAGCTGTGATGTTAGGAACCCATTATTTCAGTGCAATTTCCCAAGAGAAAGTTGATCTCCTTTTAAAGAAATCACGTGGAATTACCCATTCCAGCTTTATCACTCATGCTTTCTGAAGGAGCTGCTCTTTTCTCAGGGCTTCATTTTCATCTCTTCTTTCATCATAACCTAAATAACCTGTATTCCTTGTGCAATGCACTGCCTCTAACGTCAGAAGTGTGCTGAGCACTATAATTCTAGTGCCCGTGCTCAGTGGGAGCTGGGAACTCTTGGCAGCTCTTGTCAGAGGCCCATTCTGCTGCCTAACATTTCACTGTAGCTGGTGAACCTCAGTGGCTTTTATGGAGAGCAAAGCGTTGTTAAAGCCATAGGTATGTAGTCGCTGTGGTGGTCCTTCAAACTTCCAAACGGGGAAGCAAATTCTCTGATCAAGTGTCTCTGAACATTATAAAAAAGTCTCATGTAATTTTAGTGTCATAAAACCTTTGCCCCTCTCTGTAAGATGGACAGTAGACAACAAAGAAACTCCTAAGAGTTAAGGTCTGTTTCAGCTCAAAAAGCTCAGGTGTTTAAATATGTTGGACATAACAAATAGTAAAAAGGCAATGGAAAAGGTAATAGAGAGGTGTTTTTTCTTTCCTCACTATACTTAACCTTTCTAGTCTTTAAAATCCAAAACTCCTCACTCCAAAATAGCAAATGAGGTAATGATCACATCTTGATATCACTGACAATGGAGTCTTCAGGATCTACTGGAGAAATTGCTAACAGCTCAAAACAAAAGGAATAACACTCAGTTATTCTCATCTAACTTAAGTTGCATTTTTCTGAGGTCCCCCTTATACTGGAATAAGAATCAGGCAGCCTCCAAGAGTAATCCACTCATTTATGACCTGAGTTGTCCTCTGGGGGTGCCTTTCTCCATAAGAGTTCACAGGTGATTGCAGCTATAACTCAATAGTCTCATTTAAATGCCTACAGTTCTGTGGAAGCACTCTGGATCTATTCCTTGCCCCCTGCCACCTGTGGCATTCCTGCAATCTCACAGCTGGGGTCACATGTAAAGCAGTATCTATAATATAATGTATTAGCTTGTTGTACAATTATTCATCTGTCACTTCCTGTAGGGATAAAACCAGTGGGTGTCACTTGTACTACTGTTGACTTTAGAATGTGAGTAAAAAACAATATCCTCTATGCCAAATAATTTGAAAGCAAAGAGGAGGAGCTATGTATTCAAACACAGTGCTTCATGTTTCCTGCTTTTCTCTGGCATTAGGTGAGACATGAAAAAAAAATTTGAAAATTATAAAATCTCCCTACACAAACCCTGTGGGACAGAGCCAGGGGTGAGTGTGTTTAGGGACAGGACTGCATTAAGCTAAAAACAATTGCAGGACTAAATAATAAATTTTCAGAGTTTTCATGCCTTAATAACCTAATGAACACAAGGTGCTTTTAGTCATGGGAAAACACAGATATAAGCATTTCAGCCAAATAAGGCAAACCTGTGCCAACTCTTCAGTACAAAGCAGATATAAATATAGAAAATCCTCTTTCTCAAGCATATGGCTCCCATGCTATCCAGTGCAGAATGCATTCCTGAATTGTGAAAGAGCTACTCTTGGCATCTCTTCCTTCTGCTGGACTGAGTATGGTTGGTATTTGCAGGACAGGTAGAAGAAAAGGCACTTCTGTGCAACAAGTGCATTTCTGCTGCATTACAACTGAACACGCTAGATCACTTACCTGTTACTACAAAAGGCCAGGGAAAAAAAGGTGTAGGGTATGAGCTCCCAGTTCTGTGCCCGGTCCACTTGCTTATATCCCTCTTGGACTATACTTGCTGGATGTTTTCTCTGAGCCTTTTGTTTACTTGCTTGTCTGTTTATAAGCACAAAGCCAAAATAACAAGCACTTGACCATTCCTGCTATCATTGTTCTTTGTATTCATTCATCCACATTCCGTGTCTCAGACACCTTCCATACTGTATAGATCATCATACTGTATTCCTCAGTCAGAGCAGTAATATAAGATGGTAACATAACTCACCTGACTGCATTTTCCTGCAACCTCTACCTGACCTGTCAATGACCCCCCTGGTGTTAGAGAGACTCTCAGATGTTCAGGGTAGATATAAGAAAACTTCCAGAAGGATCAGGATGAAACTAGGAAGGATCTTCCAGAGCTCTTTGCAATGCAGGATTTCCAGAAGCAGCTGTTCTCAGCACTGCATTAAGTACATATCCAATAATGCCTGTAAATAGCAAGATGCACTGGATCGACTTTCCTAGAGCTCCTGTACTTCTCTAGCAGTTATCAGTAGGTAGGCAGCCAACATACTGTCACCTCACTTCAAGAAGTAGTACCTGTCAAGGGTGATATTCTCTGGGAGTGATGTTACTATGTTGGCCGAGTTAGTACTGGGAGAGACGGTCACCACCGTCACTGGAGTGCCTTTCCTGGGGGACACGGCTTCCTGGAGGGACCCAGGTCGACACGGTGGTGAGTAAATGTTGAAGAGGTAGGTTGGGGTGGAAGGATTCTGCATAATTCATGTAGCGTACTAAATTCTGCTCTCGTGCCAGTGTAAAGTCCTTCAGTATGATCTACTCAGAAGAGCTTCTTAACAATTTTCAAAATATGCAGTAATATAAAAATCAGGAAACTAATAAAGATACCTAGATAAAGATATTGATTTTAATGGCCTTAGAATATTGGGGTAACTAAAATGAAGTTGTTATATAGGAATCTTAATTCTTTTACATGTTCACATTTCTCTTTTTTCTCTTTCTCTCTCTTTCGCTCTGTTTGTTAACATTTTCTTGTTATTGCTGTGCGTTGCTTGCGACTTGTGTATGTTACAGACTGTCACATTTTATTCTGTGAAGTTTTTCTCCAATTCCCATCAACCTGAGCTCCATGTTGGGCAGCCGAGGAGATTACAGTACAGTTCTTTATTGCAAAAGAACCAGGAATGTCACAGACTATAGGTAACTTCACTGAGGTTGTGACACAAAACCTGATGCAAGGTATTAATGCAAAGAGTAAGTACTTGGTATGAAAATAGAGCTATTTAGTCAAATTACTTTCTTTTTTTCCAGATAGTCTGCATGGGAAAAGTTAATTTTCATTACTCTACAGAAGAAAACACTCCCAAACCTACCAATCTAGGATTCTTGTCACTCTCATTTGAAAACCAGTGGTGCCTATGTCAACATATCATTGCTCATTTTCAGAGGCTTAAACCCACATTTTCTGTGCTGTTCTTCTCTATGCTAAACTTCCTTTCACATTCTCCAAGTCATCATTTCATCATTTTGTCATCCTTTATCTGTGGTTTAATAGATCTTCTACATAATTCTTTTTCTAATTTAATATAATTATATCCCTTTCACTCTAAGGACCTGATTAAACAACAAAAATGAGTCCTTACCCATGGGATTCACATTTCTTAATCCTGTGTGAGGCTCTGTAGCCTATAAAATTGATTTCTGTAGCCAAAAATGGTCTGGCACAAAAGCATAATTGTTACTTTGCTGAACAATGTCCTGAGCAAAGCATTTTGTTTTACAATTTTCCCAATTACTCCCATAGATTAGTTTTAGAGAATGGTACAAAGTATAGATATGATAGACATTCTGATCATTTTCTAGAAGGAAAGCATAAAGTTTATTTCTTATTCATAATTGTCAGGAACTCAGAAATCACTATAGCCATATAGCAACTCAAGAAAAGCATATTTGTCTCAATGTGAAGTTGATTTACTACATGATTTCCTGTTATGCTCTGACCTTCTCTTAATAAGTGAAGAAGCACAGCAGAGTTTCCATGAAGTCCAGCATAAAAGAATACAGTAATTTATACTGATGCAACTGATGAGTGCACAATATTAATGCAGAATAAACACTATCCAGGCAACTAAAACAGAAGCAGCTTGCTAACAGGAGTGGAATTTGACTTCAAGAGACTCAAAAGAGTTGGGAATTTAACTGTAAGTATTTCCTTTCCATGCAAAATCTTAGAGTGAAATCATTGAATAAGATAATCGTTTAGATTGGAAAAGATCTTTAAGATCATCAAGTCCAACCTCTAACCCAGCACTGCAAGTCCACCACTAAACCATGTCCCAAAGTACCACATCTACACAACTTTTAAATGCCCCTGGTGATGGCGCCTTGACCACTTCTCTAGACAGCCTGTTCCAATGCTGGACGATGCTTTTGGTGAATGAATGTTTCCAAGTATCCAATCTAAACCTCTCCTGGTACAACTTGAGGCCGTTTCTTCTTGTCCTATCCCTTATTACTTGGGAAAAAGAAACCCACCCCCACCTGGCTACAGCTTCCTTTCAGGCAGTTGTAGAGAGCAATGAGGTCTCCCCTGAGCCTTCTTTTCTCCAAGCCAAACACCCCCAGCTCCTCCCTCAGCTGTTCCTCACAGGACTTGTGCTCCAGACTCTCCACCAGCTCCCATTTCCCTTCTCTGGACTCACTCCAGCCCCTCAGTGTCCTCCTTGCAGTGAGGGGCCCAGAACTGGACACAGCACTCGCGATGTGGCCTCACCAGTTCAGGGGGACAATCCCTGCCCTGCTCCTCTGGCCACACCAGTGCTGATCCCGGCCAGGATGCCCTTGGCCTTCTTGGCCACCTGGGCACAGCTGGCTCATGTCCAGCTGCTGTCACCAGCACCCCCAGGTCGTTTTGTGCCGAGCAGGTTCCCAGCCCCTCTGTCCCGGCCTGTGGCACTGCCTGGGGTTGTTGTGACCCAAGGACAGGCCCCGGCACCCGGCCTGGCTGACCCTCACACCGTCGGCCTCAGCCCATCGATCCGGCCTGTGCAGAGCCCTCTGCAGAGCCTTCCTGCCCTCCAGCAGATCGACACTCCCACCCAGCCTGGTGTGTCTGCAAAGTGCCTGAGGGTGCCCTCGGTCCCCTCATCCAGATCACTGATAAAGAGATTAATTAGGGCTGGCCCCAGCACTGAGCCCTGGGGAGCACCACTGGTACCGGCTGCCAGCTGGATGGAATCCACTCACCCCCAGTCTCTGGGCCCAGCCATCCAGACAGTTTTTTACCCAGTGAACAGTGTACTTTTCCAAGCTATGAGCACATCATTTCTCCAGGAGAATGCTGTGGGAAACCTTTCCCTCATTCACTAAGTGGGTCACCTTGTTATAGAAGGAGACCAGGCTGGTCAAGCAGGATCTGTATTTCCTAAACCCATGCTGGCTGGGCCTGATGCCCTGGTTGTCCTGCATGTGCACCATGATGGCACTCAGGACAATCTGCTCCATGACCTTCCTGGGCACCAAGGTCAGGCTGACAGGCCTGTAGTTCCCCAGATCCTCCTTCTGGCCACTCTTGGAGCTCAGTGTATTTGCCAACCTCTCCAGTGCACCAGTACTGCTGATAAATGATGGAAAGTGGCTCGGTGAGCATCTTCATCAGCTCCCTAAGTACCCTCAGGTTGACCCCTCTGGTCTGAAAACTTGTGTCTTAGTGCTCGATGACCATTTTCCCTTGGATTATGGGGGCTTCATTCTGCTCCCCATTCCTGTCTTTCAGGTCAGGGACTTAGTACCCAGAATAAAACTGGCCTTACTATTAAAGACTGTGACAGAGAAGGCAATACACAGCTCAGCCTTTTCTTCATTCACTTTCACCATAATCCCCCCCACACCCAGTAAAGGCTGGAGATTCTCCTCAGCCTTCCTTTTATTGTTTATGTATTTATTGAAACATTTTGATTGTCTTTTATGGCCGTAGCCAGATTGAGTTCTAGTTGGCCTTTGGCCCTTCCAATTTTCTCCCTGCATGACCTCATAGCATCCCTGTAGTCCTCCTGAGCTGTCTACCCCTTCTTTCAAAGGGGAAACTCACCCTTTTTTTTCCTGAGCTCCAGCCAAAACTCTCTGTTCAGTGAGGCTGGTCTTTCACCAGCTCATGCTTTGGCACACAGGAACAGCTTGATCCTGTGCTTTTAGGGTTTCCTTACTGAAGAATGTCCAGCCTTCCTGACTTTCTTGCCCTTCAGGACTGCCTCACAAGGAACTCTGTCAACAAGACTCCTAAAAAGGCCAGTGTTGTTGTTCAGTTCCAGGCTCTCTGGAATTCCAAAGTAACAGTTCTGCTGATCCCCTCCTTACTCTCTGGGAATCAAAAACTCTATCATTTCATGATCCCTGTGCCCAAGACAGCTATGAGCACACAACCATCATGCCACTCACAAGTCCTTCGCTGTTCACAAACAACAGGTGAGGTATCTGTGAGGTATCACAGTGACGTATCTTCCCTATTTGGCTGACTAGGAAAGAGAAATCTAGGGATGTAAAGCCAATGGATATTTTCAGATAGCAAGTAGCTCTTAACTCCTCCACAAATCAAAGCAAATATCTTTGAATACTTGAATTCCTACTCTTAACTTCACTGTAATCATTTGCATAGCACAAGAAGTATCAGGCAAAAGTGATGCTGCAAAACTAGAATGAAAAAAGGAATGCGAAATCTTTGCTTTTTTAGGTGTTTTTTTTTTAGATAAAGACAGCTGGGAAAACCTGTCCTCCAGCAGCCTCACGGCTGCTCCATTTCACACTTCCAGATAATAGGCTTGTAGCTAAGAAAAGCCAGAGCACAGCAGTTCTCCACCCTCACCTCAGCTGTGCCACCCCTGTTCCTGTAGCTTTCTGTCACGAGCCCAAGAGCCAGGGAAACCCATCATCCCCAGAAGAATTTCCCATTGCCAGCAGAGTATGACACAGCTGATGTTTGCCACAGTATCAACCCTTTTACATCATCAGGAGAGTGTGACAGGACTGAAATACAGAAGAGAAATTAACTCATTAAACACATGCCAATATTTTCTTCGGGGAACCAGCTGGATTAAAGGTCTCTGCTGTTAGAGAACCTCATGGAGATCCTTCTTCATGAAACACTTTAGGCAGCTAGTGTAAACATTAGTTAGTGACACATTTAAAATTAAAATTTCCCTCATGTTCTGAAAAAAAACACAAAGGACACTCAATTGATCAGGAGTGGGACTATCCACAGACAGTAATAATGGCAGTCCCAGGTTTGGATCAGGACTGTAAGAGCACAGTTGAGATCTAGAGAAGTGGTAAGTTAATTTTTAGGTGTACATGGGGTGGGGATGTGAAATGTAACTTTACTCAGAGAAGATTTCTCCAGCATCAAGATCTTCATCTTTCAAACAACTTACTTTCCTGGCCCTGTTCTCAGCTGCTCCTGCCTGCTTTCTGTCTGTCACATCCTTCCCTTGTAACAGGCTGCAAAGCTCTGAAGTCACCAGTGTTGTAGGTGTCTGCCTACAACATCTCTTATCTCTTTCAATCTTAAAACAAGGGTAGGAGTTCTGAACAGTCTCTGCCCCTCTGGAGGAGATTGTCAGTGACCTCATATAACCAAAAAACAAAACTGTGTCTCTTAATTGTTGTGTTTCCGATTTAGAGCTGAGAAAACTCCATCTTCTTCAGCAAAATGTGGACAAATCTGTCACTGTCCATGTACTCAGATGTTGACTCATGGGTGACTATGCTTAGATTCCATGCTATGGATTGTTGGGCTTTTCTCAGCCCTGTTTCAGTCAAAGTGACCCTGTAAACACTGAAAATTATCCCCTCTGAGAGTACCTTTCATCCAGTCTTTGGAGTAAGTGACCACTGCACAGGTCTATAGACACATGGAAGAGAAAGAGGTGGGGGTTGCAGGACACAGCTATAATCCTGAGATGAAGCAGTGAGAATTGCCACCATCCCTGACCCACCCATGACTTCTGAAAATACCTACAGTAAGAAGGGTGGGCCAGGAACTTGTTCCTTGGCAGCTGGGGGAGAATGGCAGTGTTTGCTCCAGGGAAGAGGACTAGGGTGATTTTCCCCATGCAGGAACCCTTCCAGCACAAGTGCCACATTTCCAAGCATAGATCGAGGTCAATAACTGTATCGTACAATTATGTCCACTGATACTCTGAATATAAGGTGCAATTCAAATAGTTGGAGAGTCTGTGTCAGACTCTTGCTTATGATCAAAACCAGCAGCACTGGTAAAGCCACTGTAACAATTTGCAACCATTTGCTGTGGCAAAAGAGATCAGTAATGGAGCAGCAGGTACATGGGCAGCTCTACTGTGCTTCTCCACAACAAGCAGAGTACACTAATGCAAAATCCAGCAGTTCTCCTTAGTTGGGATAATTTTCAGAATCATTTCCCTCCATTTTAAAATCCATCATTTGCTTGGAAACACACAAGGCATTTTAATATACTTTTCTACAAAGAGGGATGATAGAAGTAGAAACCACACAAATGAGGTAGTTGTGAAACGAATTATTCACCTGGGAAATATGCTGAATACTTTCTTTACTCTCAGCCAAATCTCTGCAGGAGAATGTTTTGAGCTGGTGCAGTTAGCTAGGTATTCACAGATAGGACAGTTAGGGAGATAAGGTACCAAGCTGAGAGTCAGAAGATTTTGTTATAAATAACTTACATATCAGTAGGCAAGTTACCTCACTGCATGGTAGTTTTATCCATCTGTAAAACAGAGAGGATAATATTGACTTCTCTTCATAGAACAGAACCTAAAGAACAAAAAATGCTGTATAAGCCTAATTCAGATTCCCCTAGCAGGGGTGGAAAGATGTGAATTTGATAGGCCAGAATCAACCCTTCAAAGTTTTGAGCACATAGAAACAGTTGTCATTAGTATAACTAGACTCAGAGTTACCAGACAGCAATGATTGCATAATTTTTCTTTACCAGGAGTTCTCTCAAGGTTAGTCTTGGAAAAAGCAAACATGCAAATGGAAATTTAAGAAATCAACCTGAAATAATGTAATTTCATTCCATCTTTAGACCTTATTCCTAAAATTGTTCAGCATGTCAATCTGATAGTTAAAAAAATGAGAACTACAGACTGATGGCATCAGTGAGGTTTATGTTTTCTTTACTCCCATAATAGACTAATCACATACCTTCATAGAATTAGGAGCTGTAGCCAGTGGTTTGGAACACAACTATTCTACTTAGCACTTACTTACATATACCAGCAATAGATGCAGTGTTCTGTGCTGGCAATTTCTCTGCTTCCTAAATATTCACCCAAATTGTCACTGTGGATTAGCACGGCTATCCAGAATGTGATCCCTAAGGCATGGCCCATGACTGTAATGTTCAAGGAACATTAATAGGATAGTTCAGTAATTTTCCCACATCTCCAGCTACTCTATTCTCTTCCTCTTGAAAGGAAATAAAATAACAAGGTTGTGGATTTTTAACAAGCATAGAGGAAAAATCATCAGTGCTAAGGGATCCTGAAGGGGCTGTAAGAGCAAGTTCCAGCTCAAGCTACTAGAGATTTATGAAATTAATTTGAAGAAGTTCAATTTTGTTGCCATTCAAGCACAACAGAGCCTGCAAGCTGCTTCCAAAAGAATCTATGGTTGTTACCAGTGAGTAGCGTGACCCACAACCACTCTGCTCAAAGATGTTTTGAACTCCTGAAATGGACCAATTCACCCTCCATCACCAACAATTTCTTTTGCAAACCTGGGCTCAGGAGCAGAAGTGTGTGTCTCAGAGATTTCAGTGCAGAGCTCTGCTGACTCAGCTGCCTCCCTCATTTCAGTATTAGAGCCATCAGCTTGTAGCAGTAGAGGCTTATGAAGCAGCCTAATTCTTTGCTCATCCCCAGGAGGACTGCAGCTCTCCCCAAACACAGTTAAGTGATTTTTAAATACAGGGCTCAGTACCTGCAGTGTCACGGTTTCTATGGCAGCCATGCCAGGTTTTTGTTCAGAGTGGTATTAAATAGCAGAGATTATTACGAACAGAAAAGAATTGCAACTCAGTGAAACAGTAAAACTTTAGAATCCTATTGAAATTAATGTCCACAAGTATTAAAATGCCCCTATACCTTTTGCCACATTTTTAAATGTGTTGAGAGACCTAATTATTTCATTGCTAACAAAACAAAACATTACTACATTCCTCTTGGGGGAAATAATCGGCTGATTCTGCACAGAGAAAAATGGAGGCAGAGGTGAGACGTGCAGCAAAGACTGCTTGTGTTGTTACAAACCAGTTGAATCTAAATAGAAGAAAAATAAAGGCCTAGAATGGAATTACTGGTGCATGATAGATGCATAGTGTGTGTCACGTACATCTGTGCGTGTGTGTGTGTGTGTATGCAAAGTAACAAACATAATTTGAAAGTGCTTCTACCTTCTACTAATCTGTAGTCCATCAGAGGATCAAAATCATACCTCCAAACCCTACCTAACTGTATTTTATTTTTTTCTCTGGGGCTTGTTTTATTAGTTGGCTTCAAAATAATTGCTAAATAAATGACAATATTATATAGCATTTAGAACAAGCTAGTATGTGAATGTAGAAGGGGAGCTGAAGTCTATCCAGTGAGTTTCTTTCCTTCAAGACTTGCAGGATCACCCATTGCCTTACAGTATCTAGGTAATAAGCATTGTGCAACCGAGGTGTAGGATGCTGCCAGTACCACTCAGTTAACATATCTCAGCATTTGTGGAGCTTCAGAAAGCACATTTTGACTGTTTTTCCTTCCTTTCAACCAAAATACTCATATCGAGCTGTGCCATATTTCGAGTATATTCTCAATACACTAATTTGCACTTTAAAACCCTAAAAAATAAAAAAATAAATCCTACACTAAATAGCACTTTAAATTGTTTTGTAAATGTAAAAACCAGTCACACAGAGAAAACATGATTCTCAGTCTATCCTCATGGGAATGTGTGGAGCAAAATGGGAAAATCTGACAACCTATTTTCATTATTTACAACCAAGAGTAAATTTTACTCCATCTAGTTTCCAAATTTATGGCCTGCTGTAGTGTTTTGTGTATGTAAGTGTCCTGTGCTGGCATTGCAAATACTGTATGTGTTTCAGAGGAGAACATCAGAAAATGGATTGGGTTTTCTTTAAATCCACGTTCTGCTGTCATATTTCCATACGTAACGTACTCTGTGTGTCTACAATGTGTACAGCCATTCTGCATGACTGATACCAGAAATGCTATAAAACCATCTGGGTAAATTTTGGGGAGGGGAAGAGCAGGAATTTCCCCCTCAGTAACACCGCACACAGGTGTAAACCAGCACAAACAGAATATACTCAAATACTAAAACACAACTCTCAGTCCACTGCCTCTCCGGAGCTCTGAGCGACAGTAGGCTCCATGGCAAGCAGGTCATCCATGCACCATCCGATGTCATGTGAAAACATACTCTGATTTCTAACCGCAGTCTTCTGCTCGCAGGACTAGGAACCACTGCACGCCCCTTTCTGAAAGGGCCCCTCAGTGCGGACGTACAGGTGGCTGCTGTCACACCTAATGGGATCACCTTTTGTTTTTCTTCCCACTTAACAGACTTTATTTTATTTTGGTGCAGTGCACATGAACGCAGTGTCTAGGACAGATGTGCTACCTTTTAGAGTGTCGCTATAGAAGTTTTTAGCTGTGAACCCTTAATTTGCAGCTGGAACTCTAATAAACAGTGCATAGTGTTTCAATAGCCTTCTGCTTATATGTTTGAAGATTCGAAACTGAATGGTGAGGTGGCCAAGGCGGCGCTGGCAAACGAAGACTGTCCCCACATAGACCAGGCTATTACGCCTGATGAGGGCCTGCCCTTTACCCGCTCTGGCACTCGGGAGAGATATGGACCCTGCTTCCTCTTATCAACCGGGGAATATCCCTGCCCGCCTGATGGAGGAATAAGAAAGGGTATGTAGCTGGGGCCCTGTAACCACGTAGCTAGCAACCGGTTTAAATAACTAAGAGAAAGTCAGCTTAGCTGTGGCACGCGATTAGTGCGCTTGCTGTAGAGATGCACGTTTGGGCTGGAAACCACCACCTGATGTCTGCATTTGGAGTTTCTAACCTATTTGTTTCAGAAAGAAAAGCCTAAGGAGCTGTAACTACCCTGTGCAGCTATGCTAGGCAGTCGAGTCTTCCACCCCAGCCGGTGCAGGAAGCTTTAGTGGAGGATGCTCTACTATGTCCTTAACTTAGCCCATCCCATCCCCGAAGGAGAGATCAATTAACGTATCATAGCAATGAAAGCTTGCCACTTGGGAAGCTCACAGAGCTTACCAGACTCTGAGGAGCACAGATTTGGAGGTGGCAGACAGGAGAGATAAAACACAAAAGCAAAACATACTTAAGAAAATAAGAAATTATTATTTAGTGACTTAACAGAGCACTAAAACAAAATATTTGGATATTCATAGCTGGTTAGTTCAATAGAGAAAGAAAAGTATGGACATCTGTTGGCACAGGTGGTCTTAAAATTAGAAAATAATCCACCTAAAGTCCTTTCATAAATAAATCATTATTAGTTAGTTTCTCAGACTTCTGACAGGTACAAATCTCTCAGAAGTAACTGCATTTTAGTTTGCTAATGGTCGGAATAATCTATTTAGCAACAGAAATAAAATCAGATTTAAAAAGCTTTCCCTTCTTAAAAGAGACTGTTTTGCTTAAATAATTTAATATGAGGCAACCATACAAACCCAAAATTAGAGCTACATCTATATGCATCAAAGTTGATAAGGAATGGAAAAACTGGAATAGAACTCACTCTCTTCAAATCAGTGTTTACCACTGGTGTGCTGTATATAGTATAAGATAGAGTCAATATTTTAAAACTGCAAAGATTGTATGACATAACCATACACTGAGTATGGAATATAGAATTCCCATGTGCCATTGTATGATGGGCAATAGTTACAGTAAATGCCGGTTATAGATAGTGTATGTATTTATAAGTCTAAAGCTTATCATCAACAAAGATATAGTAGGACCACAAGACTTTCATATGAAAGTATATCCTCTAAAATTTACCTTTGTAGCAAAGCGTTTTACTTGATTCTGTATTGGATAAGCATTGGCCGTGTTCATTCAGCCTGGGCGAGTTCAGGTGGTTCCAGTGGATCAGGGGAACACTCCAAATGGCACATCCTTTGGGATGGGGAATGTATGGTTTTCACGATGCACTGCAACCTCCTCTCGTTCCTGAATGAAACAGAGGCTGGTTGGCTAAAGAGTAATATATGTCAGCATATTGTTGGCCTGTTTGAAACATGTTGAGAGCATCTTAATTGTTGTTCCAACAGAATTTCATCCATAGTTTGTGCAACTCTCTGTACACTTGCTGAGCTGTTTACGTGCATGCCTGAAGAAGAAAGGGGGGAGGGAGGGAGGGAAACTGAATGCATGTGATTTTGTTTTCTTTCTTTTTATTTTCTTCTTTTTTTTTTAACGCTGAGAACAAAGGAGTAGTATCTCTATAGCAACACATTCAATTCTATGGATTTTGCTGCCTTGTCCCCCTCCTGCCCCACAAAGCTACCACAAACCTTAATTTTGCCTGAGGTCACAATGCATGAAGTGGAAGGGAGAGGTATGTGTGAGTGTATGACAGAGACATAGAAAATCCCTCCCACTGACTCTTCTTTTTTTTAGGGTACAACCATGTTGCTGCCTGTAGGATCAATTACATAGCCTGACCATCTTGAGAAATGATGATTTTTATTTTTTTTTAATGTATATATTTTAAACTTTTTCTGTATTTCAACGGCCTTCTGAGTCATGTTGCAAGCGATACTACTCTCGGCATGTCCGTGCATGCAGATGCTATTGAACTGGCTACAATGTTGACCTCATTCTTAGTCCATTCTGTCATTGATCCAATGCTGTACTTTGCATTTTTCTTTTAAATGAAGGTTACGAAATGTCACGGAGCCTTAACAGCATAGCTGGCATAAGTGGAAAAGCGATAGGATTATCCTCAGTGTCTGCGCCCTACAGCTCTCCTAGCCCAGTGAGACGTTCTTGGTCTCCCATCCCATCTATTTTGTAGCATGGATCAGTAGCAGAGAATGGTCTAAAAAGCTTTACTTTCAATTAGCCTATGCGATGTTGCATATAGTCCAGGTGACTAAGTCTGAAGATGCAATGTCTCACAGTAGCACCTGCTGCAAACGGTGTTACTTCTGATGCTTAGGTGACAACACTCCTAAATAGCACTCAGATGACAATAGGCAGGCATTGGCGTAGTACTGGTGGGCCATACGTGCTGCATGGTATCAGTACATAGGATGAAGGGTAGATGCACCAGATGGCTTCCTTCCTGGTGCATCCTGCTAGTATATGCTTATTGTGGCTAATGGTGGATCTACTGGCTCTGTATGGAATGGGTTAGGCGTTTAGTCGATGCTGAAACATGCCAACGATGGAAGATTTTGCTTTTCTCAGGATATTTTTGAGCCATAGGAACCCTGCAGGAGTTTGAGCAAACAAGCACAGTAGGATGAAACTTTGCATGGGCACCTATTTTAAGCTGAAAGCAATACTCAGACACACTGTAGAGAGGTCTCAGTCTGGCTGACTGCATGGAAAAAAAATCCTGTTGAAGAAGAATATGGCTGCCTCTGCATGTAGCTATTTCACCTTTTCCTACTTCCTTTAACACTAAGATGCCGAGCTTGATGTGAAAAGCGCAGGGAAGAAGCTCAAGTACTGATTGTATTCTTTACATGCAGATCTTTGCAAAGAAAGTCCAGTCATTGCTAAATATATGCCAACAGAGGCAGTCAGAGTGACCTGACAAGGCAAGATGGAGATGAACATTGATGGCTAATAAACATCTCTGTGGAACTGTGCAGGCATAGAAGACCTTCTCATTTGGACAAAGTTAACTCGCTCCATGCAGGTTTTATGGATGATTCTTCGTGGTTCTGGAGTTGTACTAGAGATGCAGGCTTTTTCTACGGCCAAAATGTAACAAAACTGTAGAAGATTTTTTTTTTTTAATCTATTTTTTTGTTCCATAGCATGACTTGCATGAAGACAAAAATGAAAATGAAAAAAAAAAACAACAAAACAACAAAACAACACACACACGAGAAACACTGCAAATGTATGATTAAGGAAAAAGAAAAAAAAAAAAAAAAGCAAAGTTATATATTTTCTTTCAAAGCTCTTTACTTTTACATACATCGTTGTAGCCAAAATGTAAAACATTATAAAACTGTACATTTCTTTGCTATGGATCGCTTCTTTTTGTATACAAGATACAGAGTAATGGTTTTAAAAAGTGCAATCAGGCAGTCATCGGTCATATTGACCACGCCTTCACAGTTCATCACACCGACATGGAAATCAAGAACTTTTAATCCAACTAGAAGTGTATAAAAATAAGAAAAACTTTTTCCTGTCTGTTTTTGTTGGCATGCTTGTGACACATGGGACCTTCCTTCGGACCTGACAGTAACAGCTGGTTAATTTTCCAGCTCTGGTTATGTTGTATTTTATTGATGTATAGATCCAACGTAAAGACCCTTCATAAATTGTTCATATTAAGCAATCAGTATGAATTTTAAACAAAAGAGGTGTTATTTTAAAACTGGGACTTATAGTACAAAATCAGGAAAATACTCAAGTATAAATGGTCTCAAAGTTTAAGAAACAAGACAACAGCATTGTATGCAATTTAGTACTGAGTAAAATGCATGCACAATGTTATGCAAAACAATTCTAGCATGAAAATAAATTTTGTATCATGGTTTCAGTGCCTGCTGTATAGTGTAAAGGGGAATCCTTTTCTGAAGCAATCAGGGGTTTCCAGAGACTCGCTTCTAAAATCTTGAATAAATACAGTGTTCTCAACAGAAATGTAGGAGAAAAGCTTGGTATTGCTTTGGTTCTACAATGCTAATTTTGGTTAGTAGATAATAAATGAAGCCTGCAAACACTTGATACAACCGATGTCTAAAGAATTCACACCATTAGTAATTTTACAAGGGAAGATTAAAAACCCCTATAATGATCTAGGTATCTTCCTTTTCCCTCCCCAACATTAATAAATGTTTGTCTTTTTAGCTGATTAAATGAATTCAGTTTTTCTTACTTCTTTGGGCCCCGTCCTTCACTTGTTCTTCACTGAGCTGCACCAGTCCCCCTGATATGAAACTGAAGGAGATCCAGGTGTCTGAGTCACACTTGATTTGCCACACAAAACATGCACCCAATAAGAACTGAGAAACACAATGGGATTAAGTTTCATTTTAGATGCTACAAATGACAACTATGGACTATGTGCCACTGGCATTCTAGTTGCCTTTTTGGTAAAGTACTTCTGTAAAGGAAGGATACACACCTTTATCCTCATGCGAAGAACTTCAAAAGAGCTGGCAATCTTCTAGGCAAGCTACAGCATCTGCAACTGCTGATGGGAATGGAAATGTAAAGGAATAGTATTCTTACAGTCTGGAGGAAGTAGGGACTAAACCCAAAAAAACCTCAGAAGAAACTCTCATGGCTCTGGTAAGTGCTAAATTATACACAAAAAAAATCCCAACTGCAGCTGGACCTTGTTGTCACAAAACTCTACTCCAAAAGAAAAACAAGGAAGACCTCAAGCTGTGTTTTAGGAATAGAGGAAAGGCTGATAACCTGAATTTGTACATAATTAGAGAACTCCTTTGTAGTCCTTCATACAGCATTATGTACTTGATTTCGGCTTTAGTGTCTCCCAAAAGCTGTTTTTCTCACAATGTTTCTATCCCATCATTCTCAGAAGATAAATTTCTTACCTCCAGAGGTAAGATCCAGATTCATCCAGGATTTCCTTAATGAACAATTTTTCCTTTCATAACGCATTAAGAATCCAGAAATAGATTTATCTGCTGCATTTCTTATTTAACACTGACTCAAGGGCCCAGTGCAAATTCTCCATCACCAAAAGGAATACCAACAATTCAGATCTGTAAATCCCATGTAGGTCTTCGCCCTCCACTGCACTTTTCTTATATCTGAGCCTTTGAGAACAGGCTGGGTACAACCGTCTTTCTGTGCTACTTTTTTACATTCCCCATTCTCATTTTCATTTAGAATCTCCTCTCTGTTCAATCTGATTTGAGGTAACCATGTCTTCTGGGTGACTTCTATAAACCCTTCAGAAACAGAACCACACTTCCCATCCACTGCCCTTCAGGAGTTGCTCAAAAACTTAAGATCTGTTTGACCCCCAGAGTTCCCTTTGCACCACAGTGGCAGGACTGACAACACATGGTGAGAGGGAAACAAGAAAAATGGAAAATCTCAGAAGCTGTTGCACTGAATCCTAAGAGAAATTTACTACGTCCTCTCTGCTGCCTTGCAGTTAAGGAGCTTTTGCTTGGGTATTATGATTAAAACATTAATTCCTTCAAGCCTGCCCCCTCTCCCTACAGGAGGTACATATCTTTATTAAAGCATTGAAACTATACATGTGGGTAGATTCTGACTTCAGGCGTTCAGTAATGCCACCAGCTACTTCTGACTTCACACTGTTGTAAGTAAGAGCAGAAGTTTTGCAGTTCAGTGACACTCTGCCTGTTTCCTGCTGGAAACAAACATCTGTGTTAACTCCTCTGTAAGCTCAGCTTTCAGCAGAGTTCCCAGCTCTAAAACCCAGTGCTGACCCTTCAACTGAACCCATTGGCAATTAGTGGCTTATGACTTGCTAACATTTAAAGCACAGATCAACCACACCTTCTACATATACAGCTTTTCCTCTGACTGCATGAAAACACTCATTTTTTCTGGACCAACCTGATGTGTCTACACAATTGCAATTTCAGACAGAAGAAATTTCTGAGAAGAGGTTTTCTGCTTTCTCACTCCAACAAAAAAAAAAAAAAAACCAAAACAAAAAAAAAGAAACCCTAGCTAAAACCACTGTGATAATAGTCAAGTGCAGCAGTCATTAATCTGGATAAAGTGATTTTTCATGTAAATTGCCTCCTCTCTCCCTAAAGTTTCAGGGCCAAAAAGAAAATACATCACTGAAACAAATGTCTGCTAGGACAAATGAGCTGACTGAAATACAGAAGAGAGCAAGCAGGGCTAAGGCAAGAGCATTCAAAAAGGAGCTGAGCACAGAGCTGCTTACAAAAAAGATATCCTGAAGACATTACCCTGTCAGTTTGCATATCCCTTTCATAGTTTCAAAACAAGGCAGCCTACTTCTCTGCTTTCCATATATATATCCTGGAAGGAACTTTGCCTCTGAGCTCACACACAAACTACCTTCACTTCATGAAAACCTGGTTAAGTTATGCAGGTTATTTTTAAGTCACTCACTTACTTGAGTTTGGGCATTAAATACCTGTCTGTTCAGGACTTCCAAAGCCTCTGCATTCATCTAGAACTGTAAGTGCCAAATTTTTCTCCTGGGGAAATACAAATGATCATTCACAATCAAGAACAATATTTGAATTAAAATTGAACTGAACGTTTAAAAACAGGGTCAGAACTGCATCTCTTGACTTTCTTTATCTGACAAAGCAAATGCTATAACGAGGTACCTTCTTTCCTGCATCAGCCTGGCAAAGCCAGGTTTTCAATTCTCAGCGTTCACTTGAACATTTAAAAAACTTCATGCAACTGCATAGGTCCAAATATCTCCAGGTACCAAAAATTAAAAGCACGTGCCTCAAGGCTTCCCTCTTTTTTTCCCTGTTGAACAAGCTAAAGATTCCTTGAGCAGCAAAAGGCAAAATGTTGCATTTGTGTTAGCTCAGCTGTCACTCTGAGGTGCCTGCAGTGCCTCTGGACTCGAAGGGCTTAGCAGGGATGACACAGCCTGTGCAGAGGCTGCTGACTGTGAGTCACACCAGCACAACAGCAGACAAGGCTTAAGCCCAGGGAAAGCAGCTCAGCGGGGCCACGCTTTGCTGGGGTGGTGTCAGTGCAAGTGGGTGACTGGAGAAAAGGCATCAGTAGCTCAGGAGGTGGGAAATGAGAAGGACACAGGATGAGTTTGGAAAATGGGTTATGCAAGCAGGAGAAATGGAATCAGCAATCAGCAGTGAGTGGGAAAGAAGAACAAGGAGAGAGCAAAAGAGTGGCAGTGAGATTTGCCCAAAATAATCATCAGGAACCACTAGTCTACAAGGTAGAGCCTTGGCCTGGGACTCAGGAAATGGGAATTTTATCCTTGACTCCTCTGTGGACATGCTAGGTTACCTTGGTTGGGCCAATTAAATTTTTTGTGCGTCAGCTTCTATTTCTGTGACATTATCCTCTTTTTAAAGTGTTCTGATGTCAAAAGAGGAAAAACCATATTTAAGAAGGAATATTTATTATAATCTATCTACTCAGAACTAAGGCACCAGAGGAGAGAAGTGTCTCTTCATTATTTAAAAGATGCCATATTTCCTTCTCTTCAGAAGAACACAATGCCCCTGTAGGAATCCCTTTTCTTTTGTATTTTAAAGCAGAGGATTATTATGGAAAATGATTAAGCACCCACACAGTTAAAATGACAGAACATTTTCATTACTGATTGGCAACTCCTCTGCTGCCCTAATTTAGGTACCACATGCCTTCATGCATTCAAATCAGTAAAAACAAAACAAAAGCTAAACTCACTTGACATTTGCAGCCAAAAACTGAAGTCATGTCAGAACATAAAAAATCTCCCAATTTTTGGGCTCGTTTCTAAATACAAAGAAAAAGTAAAAACATAGTCTGCTAGCAATGAATTCTGAAATTCCACTTACAAAGTCTCGACCCCAAGATCTGAAGACAGAACTCCTACCCAAGACTGCATAGTATCTGGATAATCAGGTGGTCTACAGGCAAAGCAGCCTGAGAACAGATGAGGAAGTTGGAAATGAATGGAGAGAGAGGCTAGCCAACACGGGAATTTGACTTACACTCCACCCCCTACCAACCTGCAAACCTGCATCTGGAAATGAGACAAAATCCAACATGTCACAAAATAAAAACTCCAGAGAAAATTCTGAAAAACGAATGTCACCCTTGAATTTTCTCATCCTTCAGCCAGCTTTTATTCGTAAAGAACTACTTTGTTGTTCTTGTTTCCAATCAAGATGAAGAATGTGTTCTCCCAATACTCTAAATTTATGCTTCCTCACTCTCCCACAAGGAAACACGTGGTTCATCCAGGCCATGATTCAAATACAGAGACTATTTTCACTGCTGTTTTCAGTCATTCTATTTTGATGTTTTACAGAGGCACTGATGAGTAAAAACTGCTGCTGCATTAAAAACAGGTGAATGCTGAGACAACCAACCGATGAACCTGAATGAAATGCACAAACAGCTCAAGAATGTGCCTTCAGTCCTTGAACATCCAAATGGGTTACAAAATAACAATGGCTTTACACATGCAGTTCCTCCGAATTAACTTCAAAGGAACACATGATACAGACCTACATCTCCTGTTATATTCACCCAGGAGAAGGACACTTCCATTAAAGCAAAGCATTTAAATTCAAGGCTATTATTTCTAACATGGAGCAAAACATGCAAGATCAGCATTTACTGGGAAATAAGAACAGCACAAAAGCTAAAGGGAAAGAACAAACCACATACTACCTCTTTTTTGCTTGTGTATCAAGATATTGATATGTAAAAATTTAAAGTGGCCAATTATTTTTGTGTCAGCTGGAGTTGTCAGCAAATTCCATGTATTTTCTACCGTGCGCATTTTAAACCACAATCAAAACCACACAAGATGTGTCTCTACCCCAGGCTGTATCCATTCCAAGGCCCTGGAATTTTTAGCTAATATTAAATGGCATAAGCAGAACTCAAATACTGATAAAAAGTTCTGGAGTCCTTTTCAATAAAGTACCTAGTTAAAAGAAAAAGCTCAACACTTACCATGCACCATAAAAATATCAAAATTGCTCAGAGTAACCAAGATCTGTTATCATCTTGATTTCTAACACAGGGGAAAAGGAACTGGAAGTCCCAAAATTATTTAAGTCTTGTTTCAATCAGAGCCAGAGTTCACTGAATCAAATGGATAAATAGTAAGTACTTGGTTAAATGCTGGACTAGATTAGAGGCCTGATCAAAATATTTCTGAGCCTGCAAGGTGAAGACAGATGTTGCTGTTTTGGCTGAGGAGAAGTGTAAACTTCAAGCTGTGCTATGAATGAGAAGAAACCTAAACATTGCAGGTCAACAACTCACATTATTATAAATAAACAGTGGAAGAGGGAGAACAATAATATCCATGAAACAGAATAATTTGTCTCTCATCTCACTCCCACCACACCGGCAGGCAGGAATGCTGCTATGCCGTGAGATTATTCAGTCCTGAGGAGTTGTATCTTGGCTCTGTCCTCCCCCTCCTTTTCCCAGTCTGTATCAGGCTCTCTATTGCCATTCATGTAAATATTTTTCCATGGCCACCTTTCTCTTGTACATTCAAACCAATCTCCTTCATCAGTTGTCCCTCCCCATCTCTTAAGTCTCACAACTCAAAACATGCCATAAAAAGCACAATCAAATCACCTTCTCCCACCTGCCCCACAAATTCTCTGTGCTGAAAACATGTAGCTGAGCAAAAGCTCCTGACACTCATTTAGAAGTGACCTTTGTGATGATTGCAGATGGCAAGAGTAGTCAAACACCTAAAGGACTGCCAACATGCAGATAGAGAACTCAGTGTTGTGTAAGAAGAGGTGACTGGGCAAACCATCTTCCATCTTTCAAATGAACACACTTCAAATACAGGGCCTGGCATGCTGAGCATAAAAGCATCAAGTAACTCAGAATGCCACACCAAGTCAAATTCCATCAGTGACCACAAAGTGGCCCAGACAAATCCCCCAAGAGACAGAGACTTCTGACACAACACACACATCATCCTACCAACATCCTTTGAAATGGAGCAGGAGTGTCTTGCACAGGTGCACGTGGAGGCTGCGTGAGTAACAACTGCAGATCTCTTAGGACTTCAGATAACAGAAAGGCACACAAGAGCTTTCTTCTCCTTCTCCCCCTCCACCCAAAGGCCTGAAAGTTCTCAGAACTGAAGGTCAACTGTTCACAACTTGTTCTCCCTCATGAATGTCAGCTCACTGGCAGGTTTGCTTATCTTCAGAAAACAGGAGGGGAGAGCAGCTGCACAGACACTTGCTTAACTTGTTCCAGTGTCTTTTTGTAAATACATACATATATATATAATAAACTTTGCCAGTTTATTCCCACTTGAGCCTGAATGTTTATTTAACAGGCTTCTTGCTTTGTTTATCACAGAAGACCTGTTAAAGAACTCTATGAAGCACAGCATACTGGGTCTGCATTTTGCCTTGCAGAGACTGACCTTCTCCGTGAGGATTATCAATAGCCAACAGCCATAAACTCTTAACATCAGCATGGAAACTTGTCTTCTTCCACTTGATTAGGAACTTTTCACTGTGTGTTCCCTTCCTCACAGAGACAGCCATAGCTGATTCTGTACAGTGCTTTATTCTGCAAACAAAGCCACTGACATACAAAACAGGGCATTCACACCTAAAAGAATGAGCACCAACTTGGTTTTGACATTCAGCCATGTACCTTCTACAATGAATTCTATTCACTCTGTACTACAGCAGCACCTAGAAGCCCTGACTGATGACAAAGCACTCACTACGTCAAGAAAAGTCATTACTTCCCAAAGTCTTCAACCTACATAGGCACAACAAAGGAGAGAAAAAACACAGTTCTTGCCTTTCAAAGATGAAGATCAGATGCAGATATGAAACACCATATCAAGACCAGGAACAAACTGACATACTCCTTTCTTTCTTCACCTTATCATCCAAAATCATTCTTTGTGTTCCAAAAGTGTGTTCGTGTTACAGGCGTGAAAAATTGAAAACCATTTCAAATATGCAATTCACATTTATTTGTTACATAATTTGTTGGACTCCTCTGCAATGAACTGCAGCAACAGCACACACAGTCAAAATATGTCCAGTCCAGTAAACCTCATGTAAGGCACATATTGGCTGTGATTAATCAAGGAACAGACTTATTTAGAGGAGATGATTACTGAAGCAAGAGAACACGTTTATTTGGTACACAGATTTTGCAGAGATCACAACAGAAATCTCAGGCAGGACTGTCAAAGAAAGCACGAGAAACTGTTCAGTGCATAGAATAGAGAAGCTTTGGTATCCAGAAAGTGGCATTTAGAACAGTCAATAAATATCAACTTATATAATTAAAAGTGCAAGAAGTCACAGCCTGGAATTCTTCATTGCCATAAAGAACCACAGCTAACACATGGAATAAAAAAAACCATTTTACAATAGAAAGCTTAATTCTACATATTTTGCAGAGTACTCATTTGATCATTCTTTTAGTATCTGTAATAGTTAAAATCAGCTTCGTAGTCTACTCAATTTTCTCATATATTGAATAGAAAAATAAAATATTCTTGAAAGTGAAGCCAAGAACTATAACTGTTGTAAAACCAAAGTGAAAAAACCCATGTAGACCCATATTATCATATTATTTCTTCCCCTTCATGTGTAAGCTGATACATCATTAGGTCTTCATGTCCTATTTCCTAAGAACCTTTCTCTGAGCATTTTATAATTCTGTAATGCTTCTTCCCTGGCAAGCCTACTTTAAAAATTAAACCACTGTTTAGCAACAGTAGGTCTCATTAAAAGGTGCATTTACTACACAGTAGAATCCTCTATATTTAGAACTTGAAATATGTTGAATACCAGAGCAAATATAAGTATTGTGAGTGGTAAACATCCAGTTTAATGGCATCCACTGTATTTGTATGGAAAAAAATAGTTTTATAAATAGCTTCCAAAATTTTGCTCAACATAGGCAGCTAGTAAAAATTATATTATTAGCTAATAATATCCAAAGGCATCTCATTTCACACTTTTTCCTTTCTCCTATCAAAACACATGATAGGCCTATGCTCTCTGCCAAGCCCCCACCTGGAACAAGTACTGTGGGCATGCTGTGAACAGCAACTCAGTTGGGCTGCAAAACAGAAGAGAACCTGAAATTACCGGGAGCACTCTGCTCTACCTTTTAGGCTGGAGAACTACTAAAATCTTCCTGGTTAGATTTTAATGTCTTCCTATTCCAAAGCAGATAAAAACACAGAAGCTACATTGGCTCAAGCTGTCCTCAACAGCTAGAACTGATTTATGCCTTTTGATAAGAACTTTTTGATTGTTTCTAAGAGCTCTTAGAAGTTTTCCTTCCCTGAGCAGTAGCTTCCAAAACTTCAGGTCTGGTTTGCAAGTTAATGATAATTCATGCAGATCTGCATCCCTATAAATCTATAATAAACTGATGTCTGGCACAGAACATAATCCATGAAAAATACTGCTCCTTTCACAGTTTAATCGACAAAGCTAGTTCAAAAGGGCCTCATTTTCCTCTTTTGCCAGCCTTCTAAATTACATTGCTTTTTTTTTTTCCTTTTAATCTTAATCTTCTGTTTAAAATGTGTGTATGCATCTAGTCATGTTCACTGGCATTTCTTTCTGACACAAACAATTTTCTGAGCTGCTGGGCGCTCACAACCACAGTAGAAGTTGGCAGGTACAACATATCATGATGTAAAGACACAATAACAGAAACTACCTTCTCAGACCATATCTTCAGACTGAACTTATACACCAATAAGCTGTTAACCAGTTGGTTTCTTCCTCAACGACGTCTCAGAAGAACAAGAAAATGTAAATCCGTTTTCAGTTGTATTCCATCAAATCAGAATGTCTGTAATTCTATCTGTGGGTAAGAAAGTCAATTCCTGTGGCAAGAACCCAGGAAACAATTTTTTAAATATTACAGCTTTTCAAGCATAGTCATTCCTTTTGGATTTAGGAAAAATATCTGCAGTTTCCAGCTTCTGTGTTAATCATGGGCAGTTCTCCTGTAGCACCTCTGAGCTACACAATCCAAAGATGTCCATCCACATACATGATGTTATGATTCCAGGTGTGCTGGGTCTAGTGAGGAATTTGACAGAGGGCCATGGAGTGTCCTGCCCCACATCCAATTAAGATCTGTTTTGTACTGCCAAGAGCTTCGACTGGCTTTGGGACATGAACATTTGTTTCTGTGCCATCACCACACATGCCATGTTCATTCCATCCCCAAGAGAAGCACTGGCCACCTGAAAGAGAGGACAGAAAATACAGAATAAAGGCCACAGAAACACAACAGCTTTGCTTAGTTTTGAGAAGCAGATTTATCGAGTCATTTTCTCTTTAGGTTCTAAGAAATTCTGCTAAGGTGGGAAAAATGTTCTGGTTTTCTGGAAAATGTAAATAAACCCAAATGACTGATTCTCCATCCTGTTCCATATTGTTAGCAACAGAAGTGAGATCAAAATAACAATTTAAAATCACTTAGTAAATACATAGTTCAGTATTTATGTGGAGCCCACAGAAATCTCTCTTCATTTTAAGAGCCCTCCCTGAAATGATGCAGAATCTCTGTCTTTCAAGTTTCCCCTAGTAAGCAGAAGTATGATAAATCAGGAGCAGTGACTTGATTCATTCACAGCATGATCTGCAGGACTGGGGAACACAGAGCCACAGTTCAGCCAAATTGCATTTCATTTCTAGCTTCAAGTTCACATGTCACCTTTCTCCTTTAAATACAAGTCTTCAACAGCCTGCTCTATTCTTAATCATCCTACCTCTTCTGCTTGCTTTGACATCATTTCACTTCTTTTATTATTCTTATTTTCCCTCATTATTATTTATTTTTGTAAGATCTACTCTTTCATATCCCAAATAATAATTCATGTATTATTATTACCCCATAGTACTCTTTTTTGAAGCACAAGATGCAAATTTTGTTCTATAAATGGTTGGCATAATAAAAAATCCACCAAAACCTCCTTATTCTGAACTACAAGTACTATTTCTTCCCTATTTTCTATTCTTTATTTGGCTGCCAGAGACTGTGTCTGTGACTTTCTGTACTAAAAAAGAAAGCCATCCTGCCATATAATCATGTTTGTGATGCTATTGTTATTTTTGAAAAGCAGCAGGTATTAACAGCAGGAAGTAGCATTCTGGATTTCAAATAATGAGAAGAAAAGTGCCAAAATTGACAAACTCTAATCCCAGTCACGATTTTACTTTTCAAAATTAAGAAACAAATTCATTGCAAAGCTAGCAGGGCCATCTTCTCTGCAAATCCTGCAACATTTCACTGTCCTCTGCTCGCTTTACATTTATTAGTGTATTGAAGTTCCCCTCTTGTGCAATGAAGTATAAGCATTACTCAGGCCAGATGTAACTAAGCAATGTTATCTCATTTTCCTGGCAATCTTTAAGGCAGTGGAACACAACAAAGCACCACTAGAACATCAGAGTAGCCAAGGCACATCTCTCTCTCTTCTCTGATACAGAAGTTCTGTCACTCTTATCTCAGGAGGCACCAGATGTTCTCATGATTGTGCATGTACAATATTGACAGCCCAACCTACATCCCAAATGCACTCACATGAGCTGCCAAAACATGCCAAAATCTGAGTAGGCTATATAACCCATTTAAGTATCAATAGCATCCTACAGCCTAATAAGATTTTGCTTTTTGGTAAGGTTCCAGGTAAAGATGTTTATGTAAATATTAAAAAGCAGAAAAAGGACACCTTAAGCCCATAATGGAGACATATCTCAGACTAATCACTCAAGGAAACTGCACTTAAGAAAAGACATTTTTTGGCACAGTTAATATGTGAAGCCTGCAGAATGAGCCAAGCTTACAAATGTAATGAAAAGAGAGTGCAACATGCCCTAACATTAATAAGATCACTGTGGTAAACTTTTTGTTACTAGACACCAGCAATTACTACAACAATTTACTTGCTTCTATGAAGACTCACTACATCTGTTTAAAGGGTTTCTTAATTCTTTTTTCATCCTGTCCCATCAGGACAAGAGAGAGGAAGCCAGAAATTTCCTGGTCGCTATGTATTACAAATTGCCCAGTGGAACATGAATGGTATAATAAATAGTCAAAGAAACAATGCATGAGGCCATTAACCTCTCAAATTGATAAATATATCCAGTGAAACATCTTTTGAGAAAACATCATAGAAAAATTTACAAGCTAGGAACCCTCCCAGACAAGAACATCTTCCCTAAAATAAGGATTGTGGAGTCTTTTCCAGCCTTTACTTCTCCAAGCATGTTGAAAGGCCACCAAAATATATTTTTCTACATGAGTCTAGTGATCTCTAAGGTTACTGAAATGGGACAAGAGTGAAAACTGGCAAAAGAAAAATAGGAAGTAAGTAGGATTTATGAATGGTCTTACACAAAAATGGCTTTTACATCCATGGAGAGCTGGCAGAAATCTGAAGAGAAAAAAGGCAGCTGACACATATGGAATGACAGGCCACAAAAATGGTTCTCATCGCCATCAAGTCAGAATCAGGAGAGCTAAAAGGGAGAGAATTTTTGCTGTGAAAATGAAAGGTGTAACTGTACCACATCTGCCTGTAGAATATTCAGTGAAAGGTTTGTACATAGAAATAGCCAAATGCTTGACTTGTGTCAGAGAAAGCAGAATTTGCAGAAAACACACCAAGTCCATTTTTTGGGCAGTAACATATTAACAAAACCTGGAGGAGAGCTGAGCAAAATAAGTGTGGTGAAGGTGGCCAGGAGGGAACAAGCAGCTATGTGAATCACTGGCACAGAAGACAAAGTCAGTGAAGACTGAAAGTAATGAAGAATCTCCTTAAAAAATGGCATAAAAGGAATATTGGCAGAGTTAAAGGCAGACACTAAGAAGAACTGATGGCTAGCCTCTGGACAAAGGCCACCATTTAATGGTTCTTTCCTTTTCTTATGTTCTCTTCCCTTTTTGTTTGTTTTTTTTTCTTCTTTTCTTTCTGATCGCTGCTATTCCCAGTTTATTGCTGATAAAAACATAGAACCAGCAGACCTACATGCCTTCAGAAGAAAATTCCATTTCTATGTCTGTGCCACACCTTCCCAGGATGGAAGAGCATTAGAATGATGTGTATTAGCACAGCTACAAATTGCTTCTAACAAAATTTAGAACAAGCTTTGTAACATGTTCTCAAACCAAAAGACTTGTGTTTGATGAAGTGAGGGAAGGCTACTCCATGTTACTGGTTAAGTGAAACTGCATAAGATGTTGCATTTACTTGTCTCTTTTAAAACAGAAGTACTCAAAGTACAAATCAAACCCACAGAACTCACATGGCAACACAGCAGAATCCATGGGTTTTCAGTTTCAGGGAATTTCAGTTGCATTCACAGTCACACTAATCAAAGTTTAGAGTAATGCTATGCAGGATTTTTCCCAAAACATTAAGTATACAAGACATAGGGACAACAAAATTCTTAACCAATCTGTTTTGGTCAAACAACACAAGAAGTGGCTACTGCTCTCCTTCTGTCTGCAATAATTATCCAGGCTTTTCTCCAGGTAACTGAAATGATAACAGCAATCTAGAGGTTCATTAACCTGGAGAAACTATTTCTAGGTAAAATAAAGCTGCATCAGATTGGAGAGAATTCTGGAGAAAGAAGAGAATTTAGATCTGTTCCTTATTGCTGAGTGGAATCATCAGATGGAAGAATCAATGGTCTCAAATAAGGTGCTCTGGGTGAGATTCACTGGATTTAACTTCAGCCATCTAAAAAATTAAGCAACTTAGCTACAGATCATTATCCTCTAAAGCCAATGGAGACATCTGCATCTCTCCAGCAGAGCAAGAGATTCATCTTATCTAAACGCCAGTGTGAAAATGAAGTCTGTCTCACTTTGGTGATGATGAAGGGAGACCAAGTGATTGTCCTAGCCTTGGTAATATCAGTTCTATGCAGCCGAAGATAGGTTATATTAAATCACATCTTCACAGTTGGTCTGAAGGCAAAGCAAGAAAAACTGAAAACAAGGAAGCTGCAAATATCACTGCAGCCTAGCTTCAGGCTACAAACAGTCTGCTTCTAAATCAGCTTGTGCCCTGGAGGCTTATCATTGAAATCTTCAAAAGCTCCTCTTTTCTGTTTCTCCTCTCCCATTCCTTCCACCAGCAAACAAACAGAAGTTGGCCTTAAAGACAAGCCAAGTATCTTGAAGTCAAGTCATTCAAGAGACAGCTTCCCATTTTAGGGAAATGTTAAACTGTTTTAGTACAGCTCTATTATACTGGCTCCATGCTCTTAGCAATACTCCACAACACTTCAAATTATTATTTCTTTTTGACCTTAAATTAGTGCTACTCTACTCTTTTGTTATAGACCAAGTCACAGTAGGCAGGAGATCAACTCAGATCAAGTCACAACTCTTCAAACAGCATCAGGGCTGGGCCACAAACAAAATTTAGGTGTCTTCTAAGACACCTCTTCTTAGACTTCTAAACTACCTTCCCTTGATTATTTGAAAGCCTTCAAAACCTCATAAGGAACAATGTAACACTATACAGAAGGAGATTTAGACTATACTTCTCCCAGGGAGTTGCAAAACACAATATGTTTTCCTGTTTTTTTCAGGACATCTGGTGGTTCAGGGTTTCACATAAAATAAAATGCAATAAGCATCCCTCTACATTTCTGTATTTTTAATAGCAATAATTCTGCCATTAGTGCAAAAGATCTGCAATTGTAAATTGTAAGAAACAGGATTGATATCAATTGCTTTCAGCAGAAAAACAAAAAACTGTATTAGTAGTTAACAGGGACATCTAGGCATTGCGCAAAATGTCATTGAAGGCAAAGCTTGGTAAGTGGAACCTACGATAGCATCATCTCAATACACAGTTGTATGTCCAAAACTAGGAAAGAACTATGAGAATCGCATTCAGGTTTTATTGTGGAGCCACATTTCCAAGTAGCAAGATGTTGTGTGCTCCAGGCAGCCCATACAATTGCTGCTCGACCCTCTGAAATGTGTGTCTGGCTTTCAAGTGAGTAAGCTGGATAAAAATCAGACACATTGCAGTGCTAACACAATATACAGGTAAGAAACACCATACATTTTTGATATTAAGTACAAAGCCATGGTGCTAAAGGCATGCTGATTTCAAAGTTAGCCTCCAGTCAACAACCTGCCCTCACTCCACCTTTACATCATTAGTAGCTCTCTCTCCTCAGGCAGTGGACCTAAACCACTCAGCCCCCTCCTCAGGAGTGGTTTCACATAAGTGAACAGTTAGCTGGCTTCAGGTCAGGCGTCTGTGGTTCCTGGCACCTGGAAAGAGCAACTTTCAATGTCCTCAAACAATTCATCACAGCAAACGCATGAAGCCTGCACTGTGTGGACCTTTCTGACTTGGTGCTCTAAACTAATATCTCATGTGAACTATTATTTTTTCCCAGCAGAAGCACAGTTTTGTTATAGGACCTTCTCTTTGGCTAGTTTTGTATCTTGTGTAGTACAACAGGGACTTCAAACTGGGTCATGGCCTCTAGGCCAACTGTCAGAATATCCAATTACAATCCATAACCACCTACTGAAGAGAGTCAGAAAATCAAATTGAGAATACAGCATACCTAGTAGGACCTTAGGCAAGTGCAGTACTGCAAAATGCAGCAATAAGGCTACACATCTCCTTTGCAATTAAATTTCACGTGGGAAAGTCTAATTTCAAGTTTTGTGCTTCGATATCAATGTCTGTCCCACAAACAGCAAATGGAAGAGCAGTACAGAGCACATCTAATCTTTTCTGTTCTCATTTCCACTGCATGTAAATAGCCAAGAGTTACAAAATGGGAAAGGGAAGGAATCATGTTTATGATAATTTGCAAGGGCAATGTAGCACATCTGCCACAGCCTAAAAACTGCCTGTGGAGAAGGATCCTACATCCAGCAACGCAGAGAAGTGGGGAAAGACAAAGTAAGATGTCACTTAGCAAAAAAAGCCATAGCAGATCTACAAAAACACACTGTGCATTTTCCTGTGCACTGTTTTTAGCATCAGGCAAATAACTGAGCCCACCCCTAGAGGAAGTGCTATCTTGCCAAATTACAATAACAATAGAAATTTTGTTCTGTTCTCACAGGGCATTTCAAAGCAGGAGCTGAATGGCTCACTGCACAAATTAATATGTATCTATTTGAAATAATCACTCTGCATTACATCAAATAAACAGTTTTGGTTACCATTCATGCTAGTTTATGATAGAATTTATTTTTTCTTTCTCAGTTATGCATAGTCATTTCGAACCAAAAAAAATAAGAGGAAGAAATTCACAGAACAATATCCTAGGATTTAAAAACAACAGACTTGCAACTACAGATTTCTTGGGCTGCTGCACCTGTGTAGTTTTTGTGGTGGAACTGAAGCCCTGTAGGATGGAGATGGTTGCTTTGCTATGTGTCAGTTGCAAGGACAGAAATCTACTGCAAGGATTATCTGTTTGCATTTCTGTTTCCATGAGGAAACATTAAAGGTATTATCTATGTCTAAAGTTCACAAGTGCTGCATGAGGTTTTTGTTTTGGTTTTACTCAAACCTGTTAATTCCTTCCCAACAGGAAAGCATCTCCAACTCAACACAGAACAAAACCTGGGCTCACGACTTTGTGCAAGACTGAACGTAACTGGTCCACTGACAATACATGAGGATTATATCATACATGAAGCAGCTGCAGTACAGAGAGGATTAAGCATTAAAGATGCTTTTTTCTACACCTGTAGAAGACAAGAAAATCTTTGAATTTTGATCACTTAAGTACAGGACAAAAATACCTGACAGAAATTAATTAATGGAGAGATTTGTCCTGATGGTCTGACCATGGCACTAATGTCTGTTCCATCAGGATATCAGACATGGCAGAGAGTGACATTTATTCAGAACTTACATCCCTGCCTCTCACAGTGACAGGCATTCAATGTGTCACAGTGCTTTAACTTCGTATGACCAGAACTAGACAATCACAGTCTCATCACAGATCCAGAGACTGCAGTCTCATGACCCTCTGTACTGTGTGAAACAGAACATCCAGAAAAATACCTTATACCTAGTGCTTAGTAAGAGGTCATCCATGCAAGGCAGAATGTCAGAGCTCATCTAGAAGAGTGCGAGTCAAGTGTCCCCTGGGACCCCACGGTGCCATGGTCGTTTGTGCCCGTGAATCCTGGGTAGTAAAGCATTACCACTTCAAATTTGCACACACTTCAAACTGACGTAAGTGATGACACAAAGAAAAGGAGGGGACAGCTGTGAGTCATCTGACCTACAACATTACCTCCAAGACCTAGAACTGAAGGGCTTCTTCAGCACAGGCCTAGGAAAAGTCATAGATGAACGCAGAAGCAAGAATCTGAGAACCCCCTCAAACTGCACTCCAGTCATACATGTAGCTTTCACAGCACTAAGCAAATCAAAGAGCAGGAGAAAGGACAGTCAGCAGGATGAGCAAGTGCATGCAGGAGAAATGGTGCTTCCTCCTACTTTGCTGGCTGAAGTCAAAAACAAGAGACCCCACTGGGCTCTCAGGAAGTCTCTCATCAAGGAAGAACAGCTAGGTTGGAAAAGGATATTTTGGAAATGCTTTGGTGCTTAACATATTTCATATTTAAACCCTTTGTAGAACACTGGCCTATTTACAAGCATGAGCTTTAAGCCAATCACAGAGACCAGGCTATAGAAGACTGTCAGTCCTTGGCATCTTATAAAAAATACTTATGTTAAAACAAAAGCTGAAGAGATAATCCATATGGCCACATTTACCTACAATTTCTTCTCTTCTGACTGCTATTCTCTTCCTCTGAAGGGCTGTTTGCACTGAACAAAAGTGAGCATTCTGGGATTTATCTCTGAAGGTGTCCATTTCTGCAGAATACAATTCTCCAGCTCAGAACCAAGAATTGAAATGTGCAAACCTTCCACATGGACATTTTATGTAAAATAGCTTTGTGTTTAAATGGGCTTTAATTTGAATTTCTCCCCTTTTGTTTTCCCCTAACAATTTGCAAGGCTGCATTTTGGTCAAGTTTCAAGACACACAATATGAATGTGCATTACTGTTGAATGAAGTCTAAAAAAACTGCTTGTTGATATTAAACAAGTGAGGGCTTTTCCCCCCCATGCTTAACAAGTAATCTGAGATCAATTCCAGCAGTCATAAGCTAAAGTGTTAGAAATGCAAAGAGAAAAACCAAGGAAACAAGTGGTGACTGAGTTGCTCAGTTTCCATCTTACTGATTGAACTGGTAGATTTTCTCACAGCTACGCAAACAGTGCCACAGAACAAAAGTAGTTGCAGCCCAGCAGTGATGATATCAGGATGCCTTATTTTGCAAAGTTTCAAGTTGTGATCTTGGTGTATTGCAATGGCTCAGATGATGGCACCGCTGCAAGTGTCACAGTGCAGCTGTAACAGTGACAGCACTGTAGTACTGTTCGCTGTGAGAGCTTTAAAATACATAGCTTGATAAAAGCTATAGCATAGCTGTAATCAGAGAGAGCTCAGGGTGAACTAACCCTCCTTTCTGGGCAGGATTTGTGGATTACAAGTTTCCTCTGTGCTGCAACTGTTGTACTTGAGTTAACCCACTTGTATCCAGTTTAAGTGTGCTATAGCACACTGTACTGTAGTGCAAGCGCACATCTAATAAAACTCCTGTGGGTCGTGTGCCTTGTCTTGTCTGTCTGTCTCAGTCTGTGCCTATTGTTACAGGGACTCTTATACTTGTCACTGTGTGGGGGTCTGAATGGGGTCACTCTAGATCTACTCACATACAACTCCTAGAAAAGGAGTAAAAAGTGGTAATGTCCTCACGTTCACACTGATGCCATTTGCAGCCACCATTGCCCTCTGCCTCATACAATATAGTTCTGTGAACTCACAGGACCCCTTTCAAAGAAGAAAACAGACAGCTGACAGAGCTGCGACAAAAGATGAAACCAAGCAATAAAAAAGAGAAAAAAAAATATTCAGAGTTCAAACACAAACCATAGAGAAGTTTATATCAAGTGTGTGCACCAAAGGCAAGTCACATTTTCTCAGAAGGACTGACAAAACACAATACTCTTACCCAAGGTTGGCTGTGCAGGCTGGGCTGGTGTTAACTTTCAACAAGTTAACAAGTGAAATTAAATAACTGTTTATTAAATATTATTTAATTATTTTAAAGTTTATTAAATAACTGTTGAATACTGAAGAAAAACAATAACAAAAAAATAAGACAAGAAAACCCCAAACAAACTGCAAAGTATTAACACCACAAACTGCACCCTCAGTCCCATCCACATGGCTAAGACTGATTTCTGCAAAGCAGGACCTAAGTGGTCCGGCTCTTCCTATTTCTTAAGCACTAGGAAATGATCAGGAACTTCAGTCACATCACTCTGTCAATAAACTTATGCAAACTAAAGAGCCAAATAATGTGTACCAGATGGGATACACAAATTTTTTCCACAGGTAAGCAATACATAGGGAGACCAGGACCAAAGGAATAACAGCTCTATTCCTTTAACTGTACTTTTAAAGCAGGAGTTCACTAAGTGTCATATTTCATTCAGAGTTCTGGAAAAAGTAAGCAGATGGTCAATACTGGCTACAAAAGAAAGAGTGAGAGAACAGGCTTTTCCAGCTATAATTAAAAACAAGTATTATACCATTAAGACTTAGAAATGGTCAGGAAGAGAATCAAAGCAGACAGCCTCAAAAAGAAAGTGCCTATAAGGCAGGATTGGATCTGCTTCTCCCATCATCATTTCAAAATCATATATGACTGTTGAGTGAGGTCTGGGGGAATTGCTTGTTGATATTAAAAAAAGCAAGGGTTCTGCCATCAATATGTGTTAAAACCAAAGGTGAGTTTGCTTAGATGGAAACAGTTTTTGACATTACTTCTGGTGCAGAATGGAGATTCTGGGCAAATCGTAAAGCACAGCTTGCAAACTTTTACCTTTTTTTATCTCTATGGACAAATTCTACTCTATTCTCCAATATTTTTATTCACTGAACTATTTCACTACAAACCCATAATTCCTGTTGGAAAAAACAAAGCTGTTAGATTTCAAAACCAAGCTGGCAAAATAAGAGCACTTCAAGCAATACACAGGACTAAACAAACCCTGGTCCTGAGCTGCACAGATTATAGGCGTGCAAACAAACCTTTTACATGTTCAGGCCAGGTAGTCAGAAAATAATCTTGCTGTAGCACAGCTTCTTCACATTTCTACCTTCCCCCTCCTCTGTGGGTCAGATATCCAAGCATTCACTCTTCAAAACCTTCTTACCTAATTTTCCCCTAGAAGCGCACAAGGCAAGGAGAGAAATTTGAGATGCCACTGGGTACCAAGTGAGCTGTTCTCATTAGGGAAGGAAAACAACATCCCTGACACATAACGTTCAAGGTACATTTTGGGGGCACCTCAGCACTGTGCCTCCATCAGTAGAAGATGCACCTAACTTCTGAATTGGGGGTAGCTCCTTAAGCAGAATGAATACATCAAGTCAGTTCCTGGAAGAAAGGCAAGCACAAAACAGTGTCCTGAGATGAAAAATTCCTGTAATCAGTGCTGTGAGATGCTTTCTGAAAATTTCTGCTCTGCTACATTTTTTGGGTGCTGGGAAATTTACTGAAAACAGCATTCATGCATCAGGTGCAGGGATGCTGGAAAGTAAAATCTGTCTTTGGCAAAGCAACAGGGAGAACAGCTGATGGGCAGAGGGATTCAGAGGCGCCACGCCAGCTCCAGAAGGTCGGAGACCAGAATGGACAATGCAAGCTGGGTCCCTGAGATGCCGTTCACCACTTTCCCATCTGATCCTCTGCATAACCTCAGGGAGAAGAAGAAACTAGCTGGACAGAAGACAGAAATATCTGACACCATTTTGCAAGAACTATATCTGTCAGAGACCTGGAATAACAAAGTATTCTCCAGAATAAAAAAAAAGCAAACAAAACAAACACTTCTATCTATGTGATATAATATTTGACCAAATTAAGAATTCAGGAGCTTTGCTCTCCTCACTTTGGAGGAAATAGAAACACTGGAAATATGAGGTCTCCATACATTGGCCTAACTGCTCTTTCCTGCGTCCATGCAGAAAGCCAGTTTCTTCCATTTTATATTTGGCATTAGACTAATCACACAGCAGGAGCAGCTATAGAAGGCAACCTAGAAAGAAAGACAGAAAAGAATTACGTAGAATTTAAGGCCACATTTGGCCCTATAACAAATATTTTTCATTACTTACAAAGAAAAAGCAATAGTATGAAAACCTTTTAAGTGATGGATAATAATACTGAGCAAATAGTGTAAAAGACCAAAACCCAATCAAGCCCAAACTTCTGGTAAAACAGCAAGCTTCAATATGCAGCAAAAAAAGAGCAAGAGATGACATGCTTGTGTGTCCACAGGACTGTGTATGTAACATCCAAACAAATGAACAATATATAATATAGTACTCACTAACCTGAAGCAGGAATATGAGAGAAGCTGAATTTATTCTTTACACTGCTGGAAAACAGAACAACCAAATATGAAGACGACAAAGCCACACAATGTTGAGATGTTTTCTTAAATCACTTTGAAATGGTTTTTTCTCTGGTTTTGTAATAACTTAAGGCCTGCTGAACACCAATGAAGAAAATATTCCTTGTATAGTACACCTAAAAGATCTTTACTTTCCAGGCTCATTTACTAACAGAACTGTAGCTCTGTTCATGGCTGAACCAAAATGCAGTTCTCATGATTCTGGAAAATGAACTCGGTCTCAGTGAGACCCAATACATGCATGCTTCTTAAATCTATTCAGGAACAAATGAAGCAAGAGTAAGAATTTTAAGCATCCAATCAACCTAGCAGAAGTGATTCATGTTCCAAATTAATCTAAAGTTTTCAAAATGCCTGGATTCCCTAAAGCAGAGCCTTTGCATTTTTTTTAATCTTTTTTTTTGTCTTGGGGTGAGAGGGAGGAGGCACTATCAGCATTTTAATGCTCTCTGTAACAATTATTGACACAGAAAGGTTAAAAATAAAGACCATAATCTTTACTTAAAAATACTACAAAGGATAAAGAAACCATCCAGGTCAAAGTATTTCAGGATGACCACAGAGCAACCCATGTGTCTTTTTTTTTTTTGGTCCAAAAAAACATTGATTAAAAAGGATTACAACACGAGTAACAGTACTACACTTAATATTTGTGTTTGAAAAATATTTTTATGTACACATACAGACGTATTCTACATATAACTAGGGATGTTTTCTTAACAGATTTCATGCTTTCAGACACTGCATTTGTAGTGACAACACGTTTTTTAGCACAATAGGATTTCTGTCTCTGCAGATGTCCCTCTGTAGATGTTCACTGGTGTTTTGGAGTACTTGAGTTTCTGTAAGTGGGATTCAATTTGCCTAAGCCCAAAACATCCATGGTGTATGCACCTGTGCATGCACATAGCCATCCTTCACACAGGAATCTAAATCACACTCAACCGACAAACAGGAAGTTTCAGAGTGGGGTTCACCTCACCTAAAGCAAATATCTGAGGTCAAAAGAATCCTTCTACCACCACCCTTTTACTCATCTCTTCCTCTCCACTGCCTACAGATACCTGATTAGCTCAGGCATAGTTTAAAGTTAAAGCAGACTGACCATGCCTCAGATGCCCAGCCCAATCTGCTTTACAAACTTGCTGTCAGAAGACATTGAGCTGTCTGAAAAATAAGATGGTTCCCAGGCAAAATCAGAAACCCACTGAGATTTCAACTGTCCCCCACATCTTCAAACAATTTTGAACATAATTATATAAACTGATTGTTGAAAATGTCATCTGTACACAGAAAACAGAATGTTGTGCACCCAGCAAAACCTTCTATTGCAAGATGATGAGCTCAGCAGTAGGAGACGCCTCATCAAGCACCAAGCTGTGTCTCCCTAGTTTTACTGCATCTTTGGTATCTAGTTCATTCAAATATTCACCAAAGGGACTTCCTAAGCTTTTTCAGTTACCTGATGGGTTGTTACCAATTTCTGCATGAGAATACCTATTATTACGGAGGAAACACATTACATTGGAGTAATTTCTTAAGAAATGGGAATTATTCTTATGTTTAAGTAGTAGCTGTTGCTTCAAACACTTTAAATCACTCTGTTGAAATATAGTTTGAATAATTCCGATTGCTCTGATTTTCAACACCTTTCCTAGTCAGTGTGTCTTGCTGAAAGGTTGCTCATAGAGCTGTTTACCTTCCAGCATGAAAGGCTATCTTTTTCAGAAATTTCTTCAGAAATCCTTCTAATTAATTAGTCTACAGTTCCCACAGCAGTTTATAGAGGTTTGTTTGTTTGTTTTTTTAATTAGGTGTTGTGGGGTTTTTTTGGCTTGGATGGGGTTTTTTATTTATTTTAGAAAGCTCCCAAAGCTCTCTCAGGCAGAAATATTTCTTGTGCTCTGTGCAAGAGATGCTTTTTGGATGCTTTCGCTACTAAGAATTTTTTTTGGCTCTCCAGGGGACAATTAAACAATGACAATATTGTATTCAGCCCAAAGCATAATTCTATTTTTGAAGATTTCATTTGACTAACATGATACTGACCACAACTTTCTATCCGCAAGACAATGTAATTCAAGTTCAGCCTCATGTCAGTGTGCACTGGCTTGACCCAAGTCCCAGGAGGTGCAAAAACTACTTAGCTGTCAATGTGATTAGGTAACCAGCTCTCCTTCAGGCTGACTAGATGGATGGATTCAAAGCTGCTTCTCCAACTGGTAATCAGCAAATGTCTTAACAGGATTTAAGAAGGAAAGGCAAGCCTTGATGGGAAAGGCAAAGGGGACCAATTGCTTATCCTTGAAATGAAAAAAGAAGCCATGAGGAAAAAAGTTTGAGTGCAATTGAAAGCAAAACTCTGAGTCATGACTAATTCCTTCATTTCCAGCTATCTGCTCCCATTACTGACGCTTTGCTCCTTTTAGCCATGTGACTCTCAACTTTCTCATTACAGAGACAGAATTACCCTGCACAGAGCAGAGCTATAATCCTCCTTCCTGAGCTCTGAAGGGATCTGGCCAGGCCTTCCCTCTGACAAATGGCAGAAACCATCACAAGAAGCAGCAGACAGCAGGGGACTAAACCTCTGAGTGCTGCATTACAGGCTTAAGGCTACTCACTGACTGTACTCTTTCTACCTTTTCCCACCTCATTTTAACTACTTTAGCTATTTCAGGTTGTGATCTCTTTAGGTCGAGGGTCTACTGCATGGTCTGACCTGACCTCGAGCCCATAGATGTTGTGTAATGAAAAGAAATACTTTAAAAAACTATAAAAATCTCTGTTGTAGTTAACCATCCTTGGTTTTGGATTCACAGTGCTCTGTAAATCTGGAACTTGAGAAAAATAGTGAATAAAAACCCTGAAGCGAAGGTGTTATTTGGTTCACCTGTGTATTTAGAATACACTTGAAAAAATGAACAGTTAAATTTAACATGAGATATCATGCACTTAATTATCCTTTCTCACATGGTGACATATATAAATAAACCCATATTACTTTATTCAGACAAGAAAAGAACTTAAGGAAGGAATCATTAAGGCAAAGGTGACTTACATAGGCCTGCTTTTAAAGAATGATTTCCTGGGAAAATGCTCCTCAGTGCTTTTTTCCCCCCCATCTACAGTGCAGGGACCTTTTACTATCCCAGGGAACATTTTAAAAGTTCATGATTTACAGCAGTAATTCATACAACATCCTAAATTAACAGTCATTCAGGACAGAGGAAAGAAAATAATACAGAGTGAAAGCAAAACTCAGTTAAGTACAGAGAAGCCATGCTAAAAGCCATTTGAGGGCTCCTGAATGCATATGGCATCTGTTGAGCCAAAATGTTATTGCCAGGAGTCAGCGCTGATTTCCACATTTGTGCTGTGCAGACCCTGTGGATGAAGTTAAGCACTGAATTCCAGAGTCAGGAGAACAGCAGCATCCTGTGAGTGTGACATTTCTGCCTCTGTGGAGGGTTACAACTCACAGGGCTGTAAAAGGCAACTTACTCCTTTCTTTATGGAGCAAATATCATCTATGAACTGAGATTATTTTTAATTCATTTTGGCACTTATTTCTTACCTTCCATTTTCTGTGTCCAGCACACCTCTCCCCCTAAAAGGATGTATTTTGTCCCCTGTCCCTGCCGTCCTCATCCACACAACATTTCTGCAGACCTCTCCGTGAAGACAGCACTAGCTGCAAGGGTATCAGTGCAACAGAGAATCTGCTCGGTACCTGCTCACCAGCAGTGTCTCTTTCAATCTTTCTCTGCCAATAAAGGATTTTAGGAGGTTTCAGGAGGTTTACTTTCTGTGCAGGAGGCTAAAAGCGGCACCATGTAACTATAGCGACAACTACCGTGAAAGCTCTCGATTTTTATTGACATGCCTTGCAACACCCTGTTGAAAAATTTATACAATTAGAGAAAAAAAGAAAATTAAACATCCTAAAGGCCAAAGGAAAATATTGTGGTGATCTGCATCTCCATGCATTGCTTAAATACTTACTCATGGTAATTTGCTTCTTTTACTGTATAGTGGTAACATTGAAATAGTATTTAAAAGCTCACAGTTTCAACAAAGATTTAAGCCTCCACAATGCCAAAACAGAAGATACACTTGCAATCAGCTCAGAAATCACTGTAGCACATTGCTGTATTTGACAAAGATTCATCACTGGGAAACTGACACTACATAAATGAAGAGAAGAATAAGCTGCACATTTTTTCATAGAGAGTGACAAACATTTGCATAGGGATATACTGAATTATTCATCTCTTACAGACAAGACAAAAGACACATCTTTCTAAAAGGTATTTCTCTATCCAAAGGATATGCATTTTAAAGGATCTTCCCATGCTCACAGCAGCTGAGAACTGTGTGAAAATGATACTGAGATGCTTTGTCCCAGTCTTAAGAGTTCTGTGACTTGATAGACAAGTTTGACATTCCACATCCAACAGAATGGTTTCAAGCTCACAGCAAAATATGAATATGCTGCAGTCTGAAATTGCCTCAAATATCCTGGAAAGTTACCAAATCACTTATGTTGAGCTTGAAAAGGCCACCTCTAAATACACTTCTTCCAAGGCCATGATCCACAGTGCTGGAAAACTGATCCTTGCTAATGGCCACCATTCATAGCCTTAACCTTTACTACATTGCTTCAGCTCTCTCCAACAGCTTAAACAATATGAACCAAAAACACTTCCAAAGATTTTAACAATTACCACCAGACCAAGAACTAGACTTGCAAAAACCTTGACTTTATTGACAAAGTGGATTTGCATGGTTTCAGGAATTGCCAGTTTTGCAGTCAAGGAATAGGACTAAAACACTTTACCTCAGCTGCCAGTTCTCATTTCCTGCTCTGCTGTCATGATTTATTTCCCTAAAAAAGCACAATAATTGCAACTACTTTTTTTTTTTATTTTAATCATCATGCAAAACAGAAATATTTAATAGTAAGGTTTAGGGAAAATACTGAGCTGTTAATATTGCTCTACTGAATCTAATACTCTTGCAGTACACAATGCAATCCAGGCAGCCTGGAAAGGAAGAAAATGATGTGTTGCTATGGAAACAGGAAGGCACATGTTTAGGTTGCTCATCCCTGAAGAGCTACCCCACCAATATCTATAAAGCCTGCTAATAAAATTTTAATCAATGATTAGAATAAAGTGAATTTCACCTCCTGTTGGACACCAGAATCATGGTTTACATACTGTCAAGTTCCTTTAATGTTCCCTGCATCCAACTATGCCCTACAACATTAAGAACAAATTTATGCACAGAATGTCAACATGCACTTTTCTAGTTCAGCTACTTAAAATTATTATTCCACACAGCAATAGATACCAGCTTCCCAAATTAAAATCTTGTGCATGTAGGAAGGTGCTTTTTAATTTATTAATCAATATGCCATACCTCCCGCTTCAAAAAAACCAACCAGACCAACTTAATAAATGAGGTGTTTGATTATTACTGGCTTAACACCATCGACCAGGGACATGCCAATCAGGAATGTGACAATTAGCCCAGTGCCAGTGTTGTCACCCACCAGACACCCTAAACATCTGCTGTTTCCTAGAAATTATAGCTTCTATCTAACCATGACATACCTGCAGACAGATCTTTCAAAACACTGGGGCTTACGAAGTAAAAATGCATTTCCAGACAGCCAAACAGAAAACAGGCCAAGTTATTTGCTGGCAAAACTCACCTTATTTCATTATTACCATAGCAGAGCATCTGGCTCCAAACACGCAGCCACTAATTACCTGTACAGTTAACTATGTCACTACACTTGTTTGTTATTATACTGAGAAATCAATAAGCAAGACTTGGTTAACACTACTACTAATCTATTAAATCATTCTTTATAAATAACTAAGTACAATGTTAAGAACTACCAGTACGGTAATAAACAGTTAACAAGCTCTGCATTCTGGATCACAA
This sequence comes from Cyanistes caeruleus, assembly GCF_971803275.1. Classification (NCBI taxonomy): domain Eukaryota; kingdom Metazoa; phylum Chordata; class Aves; order Passeriformes; family Paridae; genus Cyanistes; species Cyanistes caeruleus. The sequence continues at coordinate 20,329,455 of NC_141706.1, forward strand.
AACAGCAAAGCAAAGCTGAAAAGACAAGAAATCCATACTGTGAACAAACAGGTGTGGTTTTTGGTTTTGTTTTTTTTAATGTAGTTGTGGTTTAACTCAGCAGGCAACAAAACACCACACAGTCATTTCTTCACTGCCCCCCAGAGGGATGGGAAAGCACACTGGAAAAAGGTAAAACTCGTGGGTTGAGATAAAGAGAGCTTGATAGGACAAAAAAAAGGAGGAAAGAATAATAATAATGATAGAAGAATACACAAAAACAAGTGATGCACAGTACAAGTGCTCACCACTCCCCTGCTGATTCCCAGCCAGTCCCTGAAGCAGCAGCAGCTCCCCTCCCAAATTTTTCTTCAGAATCATGCCATATGATATGGAATATCCTTGTGGCCAGTTTGGGTTGGCTGTCCTGGCCACATCCCCCTCCCAGCTCCTTGTGTTCCACTCAAAACAATTACATCATCAGTGTGTTATCAACATTTTTCTCATCTGAAATCCAAAACACAGCACTTCACCAGCTACTAGAAGAAAATCCACTATCTCAGCTGAAACCATGACAAGAGTCATACATTATAAATTATTATCTTAAAATTTAAATTAATTTCCATTCATGTACACAATATTCCTCTGTTTCAGTATTCCTGGTAGAAGGACTCCAGTGGTCCATTCAGACAAGTCATTCAGGAAGAAAACCAACTCTCAGACCTACCAACCATAAATCTTTACTGTACTGAGATCTTGAATCAGAATATTAGAAGTGCCAATGTCAGAGGAGATATGAGTGACAGCAGGAACAATATGTCCTTTAAAGAGGCCAGACTTATCTGGTTTCAGCTTCAGAGATATTGAGTAGGGGTGATTTTCCACACTGATCCCAGAACACAACAGCACTTTCAAGAATATGGCAGTCTCTCTATCCACTGTTATATTTAGGACTGAAGTTTTCAAAAAAAAAACCCTGACACTAATCTCCTGCTCAACTGTACAAGATTTTTGAGGTGGTGGTTATTTTTAAATTAAAGTTGAAATACACTGATTTCCTCCAACAACACTCCTATTTCCTTTTCCTGGCTTTGTAATTAACATGAAGACATAATAACTGCAGGCATACCCCTCCCCCAAACTAGGTTCCCACTGTGTAAGCATTACACAGTAGCTGTATTTTTTCTTCCCCTAAGGTATCCACTGTGATATTTTAAAAGATTTATTTGCTTACAGCTAAACAGATGATATTTACTCACATTACAAAACTCCTGTCATACAACTCCAGCATTATTTAACCACCTTCTCTTAGGAGACAACCAAGGACAGCAGTTCAGGACAGTCACGCTGTCTGGAAAGGCTCGCACAAAGTACATGCACATTGTCCCTTCTCCAGCCATGCAAAAATAACCTGAACAAAATAATTATCCAGTTTCATCAGCACTATAATAATACAACCAAATTTCTGAGTATTTTCCTAAATAAGTATGTTCATCCACCCCTTCAGTAATAAAAACCAGGATCTCAGCAGTACAGCAGCTCCCCTTGGCTCAGAACAGGAATGACAGTGCTTCATTCCTGTTACTTTTTAAGGGTTTAGCTGCTGCCTGGGCATCTTCACTGGCTACCAAACTATTTCCAAATGTCCTTCCACCCAGGCATCTGTCTCTCCAAAATTTTGGAGACAAACAGCTTACAGGAAAGTGAGAACGACAGTGACATTTGGAGTACAGTGCCCCCAGCCTCCCTTCCTCACGAAGGTTCCTTCCAGTCATGACGCTTTAGCTAATTCTTATTGCTTTTATTGCCTAAGAGCCACTGTGGCCTCACAACTCCCCTTTCTTCCATGTCTGTGTTTTAAACCCAACTCATGGTTCAGGACTTTCATTTTTCCAAACTTGTGGGATCTTGCTTTTCTTCCACTCGCACTTCTCTCCAGACAATGATCCTCATTCTTTGCTGAGAAACTCAATGTCACCCTGCAAAAAATCCTAAAATAGCTACAAAATAGTGTAATTTTCAAAAAAGGGTGGATTTTTGGCTCTTTTTTTTCTTTACTTTAAAAAGCACACATAAAGCTAATTTCTGCAGATGGAGTAAAATATTCCACGTGAATGAGGCAGATTGGCTTTCTCATTGGACACTGAAGGGTTGCTATGATTCAGACATTATGCTTTAATATTTAAATTTCCACAAGCTGCAGATATGCTGACATAAGAACAAACATCAGAAGGCTGACGTTTCTGAGATCCATCTCAGAAAAAGATCGACAACACATTCTGAAATCAGGTTCTGTTTCTGTCTATTGGAATTTGACAGATTTCACTCACTTGTGTAAGAAAAGATAGCCAAAGAGGAATCCAGCACAATGGTGCAGCTTTCAAACACTCATGAGGAGACACTATGCTGTCATTTCCTTTGTCCTTACTGCAAGACATAAGAAATAGTAAACTGCTTTATTTATATACATTAGGTCCCGTGGTCCTCATTTTTATTTCCTCTTTTTACACAGATTCGTATTTATTTACTGCTTGAAAATTGTAATAGTACCATACCACTTGACTCCATAGAGGATTTTTACTCTGCAGTGTTATTTTTGTCTTCTCTAAAATTTGGCAGACCTGTCAAACTGGGAGATTTCACAAGCTGCTCAGGACATCAGAACCACGAGGCCCCAGTGTGTTTGGGTTTGGTTTGGTGTGGTTATTTTTACTTTCTTTCTTGATGACAGGACCCTTTATGCTGATTCTAGCCTTAAATACTGCATCCTGAGCAGTGCAACAACTGGGGAAAACAAGATCTACAGTGTCAGCCACTTACATGTGTTCTCACGTAGTCACCATCTGTTTGGTAGTCCCAGAAGTCAGCAGCTCTACCACAAAAAGCACTGTCATATTAAACACCCTGCTGACACAGAGACCACGGAGGGAGGGACTGAGCCTTTCTGGCTGCTGAGCCATCAGGTTATAGCCTCAAAATGTACCAGCAAGAACCTTTAAATGATAGTCCTTCAAGGTCTCCTCTTCCTCTTCCTTCTCCCAGCTAGGGGCTTTGCACTGATGATGAAACTGCTGCAGCTCACATTGCATAAGTTTGCTAAATAATTGCAATTGTACAAACTTGCAAGTCTGCAAATGTCTCTTATTGCATGTGGTTGCAAGGTATGCTAAGAGTACAAAAAAATCCAGTGAAACAAAGGTTACAGCCCTTGTCAAAATAAGCTGTTTGTCCCTCATTCAGTGAAATGCCGAATGGTTGAGTTAAACAGGACTAGGGAACCATTTTGAAAGGCTGTAAGGATTGTCTCCTGGGCTCCTACAGAGGAAATACCCAAAACTCTGCCATATGGAAGGGTGCAGTTTGCTTTCCACAGCTTAATTGGCCTAAGCACATGTGAGTGCGGGAGCTCTGGCCTTGGTATCTTACCCATTTCCAAGGTCTTACACAATACACTGAGCCCTTCATGACCATATTGCTTAAGCTCTGATACTGAAAGAAAAAAAAAAATCATGTTCAACTTATCACTACATGATCATAACATGTAGTCCCAGTGAAAGACTTGGGACTGTGACCTGCAAAACACAGTAAGAAAAATTTCTGTCATCTCCGACAGGAAAAGGAACAGGCTCAAAAGGAATAACCTGCTCACTCCTACATATCTACACACATATACAAAACATGTGAGTATAGGTTTAAATCAAAATACAGACATATCAAATCATTACTCCTTGGTGTAACATCTTATTTGCCTTAAAAGAAACCAGAAATTCTTCGCATCTGTGTTACTTGTGTGATTTTAGGCTTAATCTTATCGTGTCAATTTGTTTCCTGGGAACAAGAGATCCTGACAGCCTCCAGCTTCATGCTTGGGTTGATCTTTCCAGCAGAGATGATGATGATGTAGCATTTGCATTCTGTAATTCCCTTCAGAAGATAAGTAGATTTCTGTTTTTACAGAAATACACCAATTATTTTTATGCTATATTATACATATGGGTTGTTTTTTTAAGGCTGGTTCTGAAATACTTAAATCTGCCCATAAACATAGAATGAAAATTTTTCTAGGCATGCAGTTTCTTTTCTAGCTACTACTATTTAAAAGCTGAACTGTTAAGTCCCCTTCTTCCCTTCTCCCTTTCCAGCCTCACAAAGAGAGCACGGTAGAGAACTTTGATCATGGAGGTATCACTGAATGTAATTGTTTCACTAACAAGAATCTTATTTCCCAAAAGTAGTAGCCCAACAACAGAAGTGTGGAGACACAAGCAGAGAATCCTGGGAAAGCCTCCGAGATTGTTCTGCTGAGTTTCACTTGATCACTGAGCTCTCAGCTCTCAAGATGACCATGACAGCAAGCAGTCCCAATCTATTGTGATCTAAAGGTCATGTCAGAACAGTACTAACAGCATTTCTCTTTTGGTAGTACCAAAAGGGCCCCAGTGGGACCAGACACTGTCTTGCCCTGTGCTCTCAAAACCCAGTTGTTCGGTACATTGAATAACGATAGCAAAGCTGATAATTAGTGATTGAGAATCCACTTCTTTGTTAATACAGCAAGAAAGGCACTGACACAAAGGCTGGGTTGCCAAGGGGCTCAGGCCAGGTGGGGCCCACCAGAGGAATTGGATCATGTTTCTCCAGAAGGCAACCCTCTGACACAAGATCTGTCACTGCCTCGAGCACTGGCCTGCCCTCCACACACTGCTGCATTCCCCTAAGGTAAATCCAGCCTTGTTCTTGGAACTGTTTCTGGGCTTCACAAAGAAACGCCATCAGAGACTGCCAAACCCAAAGGAGATGAGGCCACCCAAGGGTAGGCAGACAGCCATGGACACTGCAGGATTAGGGGCAGAGTAGCAACACACTCAGACCTCCCTGGCTGGAGAGACACACACAGGACTGGCTGTGAGCAAGAAGCAGTTTAACAATGTAGTACCAGCTCAGAGCAGCAGCAGGAGATGAGCAGCCTTCCTTCACACCGCAGGGGATCAGAGATAATTCAGAAAACGGAGACAGATTCAATTTAATATAGCAAATTAAAGGGAAAACCAAGAGAAAAAATTGGGTCAATCTGGTATGCACATGGCATTCTCATTGATAAAACAAGTAGACAACAAGATTTTTACAGAGGTCTCCAGAAATGAGCAGCACCCAGAAGCTCAGCAGATGGCCTTGAAAAAACGGCCTGTTCACTTCAGAGTCCCAGTGGGAGCTGAGCCCTTTCAAAATAACTGGAACAGTCTCTAGATACCAAGCAACCACCAGCAAAGGAGGTGAATTTGCTTTCACAGCATTTCCTCTGGTTCATTCCAAGTTTTCCCTGCTCATTTGTGTATTTCCAATTAAAATACCATTCTTATTTTTCCTAACTGGTTCCCCAGTTAGCAGCAGGGGAGGAAAAGCATAAAAACAAAAGCTCTCAGTAATACAGCCTCAGAAATGAACCTGAATGGCAGCTCCAGGGCTCTGACACAGCAGCTCTGAGCAAGCTGCTGCTTCCCCTGACATTCCAAGGACGGGGGGATACATCAGGCTGTGCATTTGTATTCCCTGCCACCGCCTCGGCCTGGCCTTTCTCCTCGCTCCCCCAAGCACAGACATCATCTCATCATCGGAGAGATGACCTGTGAGCAAACTGCATTGCAGCCTGCACTGCCTGGGCACCGAGCCCAAGGTGAGGGGAATAACACAAAGTAGAGCTACGCCAACACCAGACATGTTCAGCTCTTGACTTGCCTGGCTGTCAAGACATGCTCCACTGCTCTACGGAGTCAGCAGCAGATGCATAATGCTGCCGCGACCTCCAGAAAACACCCCTTGTCTCTGCTGTGTGTAGAGCCAGAGTGCAGACTCGTTTTTACTTCCAAAAAAAAAAAATAAGGAAGAGAAATAGATGTATTGGTGGCAAAGTATTTTCCTGTGCCTACTGCAAATCCAGTATCTCTCACTGACCACAAATACAGAAAAGAAAGTATCTGCAAGAGAGAAGATAAGTCTTTGCTAACCGTCTAATTTTCATTTGAAAGTGAAGGGAGCACTCTGTTGAGAAAAAAGTAGAGGAGATAAAAATCAGAGATGGTGAAAGCGCATTCATAAAGGGCATGAGGAAAAGGGGGGAAGAAATCAATCACAAGAACAGACAAGATCAAACGGCAGCATACCAGTAACAGCAGTATTTCCTTGGGAAAAAAAGCTGCAGGATGAAGAGGCAGCACAGCACCATGCTGTGAGGAGTGCTGCTCTCCTCACCCACTGCATAGAGAGAGTTAGTCTTTCTCCATAGCAACAAGATACTTAAAAGCCAATCTGGAGACTGAAGACCGGCTCAAAAACAAAACACAACATGTATCAATTTATTATCTCTATTTTAAGCCTCAGCTGGGAAGTACACAGGATAGCATTTGTTTAGCCTGAGGAAGCATCTTCATGGAAAGCTCTCTCCTCCCTTTATACCTCCCTGCCTCAGAAGCAACCCTCGGTGTGAAGCAAACTGTGGCACTTTACGTGTCCCCTGCTCTTAGCTAATGCCAAAGACATCAGGCACAAACACAGCCCGAGGTGCTCGTAGCTGAAGCCTATCCACTGCTGCCTTTTGCAGGGACTGCAGGCAGGCATCCATACCTCCAAACTCTTCTCACAGGATTCTGGGAGTGGAGGGGAAAGGAGGAGGAGTTGCAGCCTTTTGCTGCCAAAAAAACCCAACCAAACACAACAACAAAAACCCCCAAAACAAAAACAAACCAACAAAACCAAAAGCAATAACAACAAAAAAAACCCCAACAACCAAAAAACATAATAATAAACAAACAAAACTCCCTAACTTGCTGTTTAGTAGTTACCAGCTCAAGTCACTGATTGCAAGGGCTCAGGATATGCTCATATCTTGCCCTTGAAGTCTGCTTATACCTGTTTGGAAAGAGATCTGCTCAGGCACCTGAATGACTTCAATAAAGCCATTATGCTGACTGCACTGGCAGGGCTCTGGTAACATCACGGACCTCACCTCCTCAAAGGCACTGATGGAGCCTGCACTGCACATTCTAGAATACATCAGGATTGTCTAAGAAGCCCATCAAGTTTTAGGTGACTGGACCATGCCGAAAAAGCTGCAGAGCACCTGGGGTTTCAGTCCTGGCCTTGCTTTAGCCTAGCTGCTGGGATGAGCTTCCCCTACTCCCCTCCTGCAAAGAACAAGCACGCAGCAGCATCAGGGTTACTCAGAACGACCACAGCTGAACACCAGACAGAGCAGCACTGCCTGTGCTCAGCCAGGAGTGCTTCAAAAGCAGCTGGGCACACAGGCCCAGGGCAAACAAGGCCACTCTGCTGCAGCCACTGTCCCTCAGGCACGATGGCATTGCAGGGGACAGAGCAGTGCAGAGAGGCAAAGTGTTTACATAGCACCTAAAGAGGGAGGCTTTTGCCCAGTGGAAAAACAAGAACATGCTGAGGGTTTGGAAATGCAAGCTAAGAGCCTTAGCTGGCTCTGAATAGTGGAGAACTGGTGGGAACTGGGCATGAGGTGGCAAACAGAGCAAATGCAGAAAGTTGTTGATTGTGTACAAGCATGCCAAAAATATGGTCCAGTGTGCCAATTTTGTTTGTTCTTAAGTTTCTTTCACTGCAAAATTTTACTGTTTGAATGACCACAGAACATTCAGAAGGAAAGAAAAGCCTGGTTTAAGATTATCCAAAGATGTACTTCCAGTGTCTGCCATGAAAGGCATCATTTGAATTTCATATTAGTATTAAACATAGTTCTAGTTTAGATTCACCCATGAGTCATAAGTTTTTTTTAAAAAAAAAAAGCACTGTACTCAGCAACTTTGCCTTGGCTCAGCACTATTATCTTACAGACTTCATCTGTACATCTGCTAAACCAAGAACTCCAGAAAAAAAATTCAATCCACATACTCTAAACATCCATCTGTCTAACCATTTCCCCTACAGCTAATGTATATTTTGGATCTGAAATACAGAGACTTCCAATTGGCCAGTCCTTAACCACTATATTTATTATAGGTCTTGATTTTTCATTTCTTCGTGCAACATTTTATTCAAGAATAAAATATTAATTTTCAAGCCACTGAGTCAATTTATTGTTAACTTTTGAAAAAAAAAAATATTTTACCGTAAAATATTTCTAAAAGAGCTGCATGGAAAGGGTTAGAGTAATATTCATCTGCATAGATTATAAAATAGAAGGAAAAGCATGAATCAGCTTGTCCTCATAAAAACACATTTGCTAACCAAAATCTGTTTCCTACACCATTAGTTACAAGTGCAGAAATATTTCTTTTAATAAGTTGCTTCCAAGGTTGCCAGGAGCAAATCTCTGTGGAACGCACACTAAGTTGTTCTGTTTTTTCCTGCGTAGGTTACCTCACTGAACTCAAAGTGGATGTATCCAAAGAGATTTTTAGGAGCTTAGGGAGCAACACAGCTAAAATATATGAAATATATGGTACTTTTTTTTTTCCCCTACAACCAGAGTGGAAAATAACAATATTTGAGTCTTTAGCTCAGAGCTTACAGCAGCTCCAGAAAAGCACTGCTTCCCATGCAGCCAAGTTTTCCCCCAGCTATGGCTTCAGCCTCAGCCAGCCCCACATCTCTCCCACCATCTGAGCCAGGTGGCACTGTGACCAGACATGGCATTTTGCAGTGTGCCTTCTCAAAGCTGATGTCACTCCTGCATGAATTTCCAGTGCAGAACAAAAAAATCACAAGGCACAGGCTGTAAATCACAAGGGCTTAGCTGTTCCATCTTAGGAAATTAATTATCCTGATGATGTTATCTTAATTAAATGGTTGCTAATCTAAGTTTATATTTAAGCCTGAAATGTGAATATATTTTAAAAACTCTTGATGATAGCAAATCTGAAGAGACAGAGGAAGGAAAGGAAAAATACCAGAGAAAGTTGGATTGGTTGAATTGGGCAAGCAACCATTTTTCTAAATACAGGCAATTATAGCTCAGGTGTTCCCTCCTTTAGGGTTGTCTAGGTGAATCACATTTCTAGGGGGAAAATGTGAGGGTCCCCAAGCAAAAGTTGAAAGCAGATACACAAAATATAAATTATAAAATTGACAGTCTGAGAAAAAAAAAAACCAATATCTGAAGTCAGACATTAGCAGAGAATCTTTGAAGAGTCCTGCTGTATGAATAGTTATTTACACTTTTCTAGCTCACTGAAAACAGTGGTGGTCTTGTAAAAAATTTACAGCCATCTAGCAAGGTGCCATGCATACAAGCCAGAAGCTGCTTGAGAGAGACTACAGGCAATGATAACCTTTACAAAGAAGGAAGAAAAAAAAATGGCTAGACATTTAAAAAATTGTTTCTTTTTCTCCATGGACAAGGGAAGTTTAACATGGCCAGCAGAGAAAAAGTGAAAACCAGGAATTATAGCTGTAACTGAACAGAGATGAGACTACTAAAGGCTGATAACCAATAGCTCAGCATCTGAACAGCAAGAGACACTAGATGTCCTAATACTTCAATCCATACTCGTCAATCACCATTCCCATTTGTTTCATACCCAAATCCCCTCAAATTGAGAGATCTTTTGTCCTTTATATCTGAAGGATTTAGCTAAAGCAATTACCATCAAATATTACCATAAGGAAAGGTAAAACACAGCCATCTTTCCTTTTTCCAGGCTGATTTCTAGCTGAACATGTACATTTTGCAACCAACAGGCTGAGACTTTCTCTTGACTCTTATAGGCAGATGGGCTGCTCATAGTCTCCTTTCCTTCTGAGCAGAGCTGGAAGACCCCACACCCCCTCAACTCACCTATCAGCAATCTGCACTGAGTTTTACAAGGTCACATCCTGCATCACTCTAAATTGAATTCCAGCCTTCCAATCAGAGAAGCAAATGCACCTATAACCTTTACAAGCAATTAAATGTACTGCCCTTGCTAACTCTGATGATTTCTCCAATACTTGAATCTCAAGAATTTAGTCATTACTTCTGCTGGCCTTTGCTCTGAATGAGGTTGAGACAGCGAGTTTCACTTTGAATGTGTGTCAGAATCAGTTATAAAAAAAAGTCCCTTTTAAAGAGAGATTCAATAAAAACAATCATGCTCCTGCTTTTCCCTTTTGGCAGTACAGAAAAACCTTTACAAAACTAAGATCTGGCTTCTGTGACCTCCACACTCATTGATCCTTTTGTCAATCTTGTTTGCAGGCTTCCTTATTCCCATTTTAGACAGGTCTGAGTTTGCCTTTGGATATTAAGGAATTTAAATAAAGTATTTCCTTACATACAAGGATGATATCCAAGTGGAAAATTTGTGTAAGAGATGCTTTCGGGGTGTGGATGGTCCGGGACACGGCAGAGACTTCTATAATCGAGTTAGATGTTAGTAGTTTATTTCAGGGTGTGGGGGAGAAAGAGAGCCTGCTATGAGCCAGCAGATAGAGCTCAAAGCAGGCTTGGAGAGAACAATACAAAAGGGGGTAAAATATGAATACATGAGTTCAAGATTTAAGATTGCTAAGAAAGAGAGTAACAGAACAGAAGTGAGAGAGCCGGGGAAAAAAGAGGATAAAGAAGAGCAGGAAAGAGCAGGAAAAAGAGCAGCAAGAGAACATAGTAAGAGAGAGAACTCTCTTTTACAATTACTTATATAATCTATACATTTGAATATTCTATTCCTTTACTAACCAATCTTTCTAAGTGTACTAATACAGTAACATTTGTGTGTGACCTATAGAAATCGCTGCTGTTGCATATTTTTAGGTATCTCAGGGTCCTTCAGACCTTTCCTTATAAGGCTGGGGAGAGGGGTCTCAGCTTAGTTTTATTTGGGGAAAGAATGTGTTCTGGCATACCAGACCGGTTTCTTTGAATTATTCAAACCGTGTTTTCATTTGTATTTCTTCCTCAGCCTTTCTGGCTAAAGAGTCATATTTATAATTTCTTTCTAATTCCACCTTCCCAGCAAATTTGATCCTTGAATCTAGACCAAAAATAATTCTACAATACTCTGGAATATCTTACTGACAGACATCACAATAATGAAGCCCACAGACAGGACAAGATAACAAGAGACATATTTTTGCCTTGGTATAAACTGTTTTAAACCTGAGCTAAGGAAAGTTAAGACTTTACACTGAAGTACCCAAAGTGCACTTAACTTTTATACAAGAACTGGAACTAAAGTTGGCATCTAAGAGTTTACAAAAATCATTCCAAAATGAAAACCAGAAAAGGGGGATTCAAAATCATGTTATCTCTTTATGGGCCATGTAAGATGTTCCCTTAGTGTTAAATCACATTAGTCCATGAAGCTAACTGGAACAGTATAGAAGAAAAGCTGTTGTACTCCAGGTGTATCATATCAGCAAGCAAGCCACACCGGGAGTGCAAAACACACAAATTATAAAACAGAAGTCATCTAATTACTCAAGATCTGTAGAAATCTTGGAGGTTCCTCTAGAAGTTTGTTCTTGGACCATTAACTTGTTCGATGAACACAACTGAAGCTGAACAAGGAAGTGCAGCACAAAAGAGAAAAGGCAAGTCCCAATCAAATGATGATGATCAATATGCTGTGGCTACTAACCTCCCAAGAGGGAGATGGGTGGAAGAGTAGGAAATGCTGCTAAGTCTCAGGTACAGCTAAAATATTTAAGTTCACATAAAGAAAATCAGTGGTAAGACTGAGTGCAATTATAGAGTAGACACTCCTTGTTAATGCCCTGCAAGCATTAACTTGGGATATTTCATTATTAAAATTGTGTGCCGTCTCTCAGACGCTGAGCTTTTGTCAATTCAAGGACATGTTGCTTATTCCAGCTGACTTGGAAGTAGTTCTCCTCTCTCCCTCCTTTCCCCTCCATTTGCAGGACAGAGTGAAAGGCAACATTGAGTTAAATCTTCACCATTTTTGTTGACAGGGTTCTTCATGAAAATTGCATGGAACCCGTAACATAGGCCTTTCAAAGAGTGCTGCAGCTCCAGATTAAAAACTCATACTATGGGAGAGGACAAAGCTGTAACTGTTACACATTGAAACACAATAATGAATACCTAAAGTCCAAAATGATCATAGAGTGAATGGGCTTCCACACCAGGGACACACCATTGTTTGGCCTACTTAAAGTTCACAAATAAACTTCTTACAGATTTCAAGCCTGTCTGTAGAGATGCAGAGAAGCCCACAAATGGTCACCACAAGGAGACAGTTTAATAGTGTAATCTCATTTTTCATAGTGTGTTTCATTCCTGCCACCCTACAATTTTAACAACTAAAAATCTAAGGTCTTTTTAGGTAACAGTCTGGGCTCCTTGTTCTTCCTCTTTTTGGTCCTCCTATCACTCTACCTAAGTTCCCATGATGCCAGCACTGCCTTGAGCTTTGGGAATGTAAGATCGGAGCTGTCACCATTCCAGACTCACCACTAAGCACTGCAATCCAGCCCTCCTGGAGCAGGCAGTATATGGTTTGCTGTGCCTAAGAACCTGCCTAAGAAGAGTAAGATCCCTGTGTCTGCAGTTTTTCCTGGAGACAAATCCACTGACAGCAGCACTAAACTATCAAAATATGCAGCTTTGCCCAGGAATTTCAACAAAGGAAAATAAAAGGGAGCAGAAATGGGTGTCTTTTTCAAAAATATAAATTACAGCATGGATCAGGTGATTTTGGAGGTTTTCTCCTTTAGTTTTAAAATAAAGATTAGCAACTTATTTTGGAGTGTAAGAAGACAGATTGTAGCAGAAACACCAATTAACAAAAAACAACAAACAAAACATGATAAATCTGACTTACCTCCCACAACCCAAAGCAAACTGTCATTAAGTTACCCCTCTATGCACAGAAATTGAAGTCAAGCCCAGTCTCTCTCCTTTTTTCACACAGGATTAGGTGATAAGTTATCCAGAAACAATCCAAAACAGCTCCAAAACTATTCCTTATATGGCAGATATTTTTGAAAACTCCATTCTGCCACTTATTTTGGCAGTTGTGAAGATAATCAGCCCCATTTTTCCATATAATTTTTCCTTACATTATTCTGATTTTGACGGGGTGCAGCTCCCCTAACATACCGAACGCCAAACTACCACACATCATAACAAACCTTGGAAGTTAAGGTGTTATGTCAAGGCCTACCATTTGTACAGATTTCCCAGTATGATGATATTAAGAAAAGAAGCCTTGTAGGGAGTCCAAAATTACAGATAGCTTCCAATTGAATAAATATTAAAAAAAGAACTGACATCAGAAGTTACTCAACAGAAGGGAACTGTATGTAGTGACATGCTGCAGTGAAGAGGAGGAAGTAACTCAACTTCTGCTATCCTTGGTGCTGACTCACCACATTCTGGCTGCAGGATATGACATCCATAAAGATGCTCGAGTTTCTAGAGATGTCCCTAATGCAGTCAAGTGCCTCGCTGAACAAATACACTGCCTAGAACTGAGACAAAAATCTGAGCTCTCAAGTCCTTAAGAATGTGGCTGATATCCTGCAGGGTGTCAAGACTGCTATTTGGAGAAGAGTGGAAAATAACAGACATTAAGCAAGGCTTTTTGTTGTAAAGGGCCGATTCTGGTTGTATCAAGACTGAGCTACAGAATATGATGAATTTGTCCAGCTTCTTCATCTTCTCTCTTCCCTGGACTGAAAGCCATGTTGTCTTGCTAATATCCTTCTCCTTCACCCCAGACCAGCAATCAAACACTTCTCAGCAAACAGCCAGAGGCCTGGGTAACAGGGGCTGAGAACAGGAGGGACATGTGCCCCTTGCTGCCACGTTCCAGCTTTGCTCCAAGCCAGATGCACCAAGGAGTGACAGGGACCTTGCACTGCAAGGAAAAGCTCATCTCGGGTCACACAGAGACAATACAGTCAGGAACAGCAGAGTATTCATTTACAATGAAGCCAAATGAATACTGAGAAAAAAACCAAACAAAACAGACCCATATCCTAGATCTCACAAATCTGAGCTTTCTTTATGTGTGTGTACACATCTGTGTTTGTAAGTTATATGCACACACAGAGACATATTCAGAAACAGGCTAAATATGTTCCCCAGAAGAAGATCTGACATTTGCAGCCTCAATCCTGTCACCCAGAACAGACCAATCTGCACGATCTTCAAGGCCAGCTGCTGGGTACATGTGCTGAAACTAACTTTGCCTGATACATTTATTTGCGGAGGACAATACTGTTTTGACTCCAACTTACCCTGATTAGCCCTATGTCAGTGAGAATTATTGCTATGTTTGTTCAAATTAGTATGTGTCCTAAATTATGGAGAGAAGGTCACTTTACAGACCCAGGAGTAGGAGGAAGCTCTGGACAAAAATAGGATAGCACTGTCACAATATTTACCACCCAGGTTCAGATCAGTTTCATCTTTAATGTCTCTGCTATATTTTGCTATCTAAGGGCATGACTAGCAAGGTAAAGCTTATTTAATCCACCTGAAAAAGAAAAATAAATACTACTAATCATCAGATGACTTTAGAAACAAAGCAATATAAAAATCTCACCCTTTCCACTACAGAGTTTATTCTTATGCATAATAAACTATCCACAGACATCAGATATACAGCAATATATATTTCATAGACAGCTCTCACTATAGTTAGTCTCCACAGAGTGACTGACAGAGAAGCATGAGCTGTCATTCCCATTTCGGACAGCAGGTGTAAGTTAGAGTTTGACATTACAGATACATATCAGTATTGTAAAAGTAGAGAAAAAATAAACTATGTAAGAGACCAATAATTACAGCTTGATGCTATTGAATGGGACAAAGCCACATAGCAGGAAAATTGCTTCCTAGCCAGGCTCCTGCTCATCACACCCATGTGTTTACAGGAGGGTTAAGTTACCTCATTCACCTTCTTTCCTCACAAGACCTTTTTTTTGTATTACATAGTCAGAGATAATTCTCACAGAAACATGAAGTAATATTGGGAGTGTCAGAGCCCACAAGCAAGAACAGATTTGTCAAAATATCACAGCAGTCTTTTCTGCCACAGAGCTGACTTGGGGATTCACCCACCCCATCTGCTGCACAATTACAGGATGAGGGGTCAGTATTGAGCCAAAACTGAAGGAGGGAGATGAGATAACAAAGTCTTCACTCTGTGGTCTTTAACAGCTCTGCCTTCTACTTGCAGACACAAAACCTGAAGGTGGGGGCTAAGAAAGAAAAGGAAGATCATGAGGATTTCCCTACACTCTCTCTTATTTTCTCACTTTAAGGAGAATACTTGAGAATAAAATTAATTGCTAATAGCTATATCCAACTCCATTGCCCTTATGGACCCAGAGTCCATCCAGAGACTGCTACCCTCTGGCTGGAAGGGCCAGCAAGGCCACTGAGGTTCTGCTGAGCATTCTCCTTCCAGGAAATGCACCGTTCCCTGGAACAGCATCCTTAGCTGCAGACGGTGGCATTATGTGCTTCCTGAAATGCTGCTTCTCCATGCAGCTAAAAGCCTTAAGATCCTTGAAGAGAGGAGTGTTTGCAGACCATACTGTTTGCAAGCTGTCCAGGAAATGAGTCCTTCCTATAAAAAAAAAAAACTGTGTTCAAACTACAAGCCAAGATGTTCAGGATCTCTCCCTAAGTCGTCTGATTTCTTACAAATGTTATCTATCCTTACCTCCCACCAAGCTGCACACTCAGAACTCTCATTCTACAAATGTAGTCACAATGGTGTTTGAATGCTGAGCGCTTTATGTACATCTGAAATGCTTAAGAAACAAGTGTCTGTCTCATTCTTCACCATTTAATTAAAAAAGAGGGTCTCTAGTTCCATACCACTGTTTTGAAAATCATAACACGGAACATGGCATGTATTCCAGTAAGAGGAAATCTTATGGTGTTCAAGTAATGAGCACAAAACCTAAGGTATTGCAGCCTAAGTGAATTTTTCTGCAGTTGGTAAAACCATAGTATGAAAAATACCAATATAAAAAGGGAGGGCTGAGCCTCCCTAACATTTTCATGTATTTAATTTTGGATGATAAGAACATCCCTAGGAAACACTCATTCAGTAATGAAATCTGAAATGAAAAATGACCACCCAGAAGTAAAAGTAGTCATACACAATTAATGAATTCATTCAGCCAGCCAATAAATCAAAAAGCAAACCAGACTATCTTAATCTTGCAGGGAAACGTTTTTTCAGTGCTTCCTATACTGTACTTTGCTCAAGGCCGACATTACCAATTGGTTGTTTCTTTAATTCTTAACCATTTACATTATAATGTTATTTTAAATGTGTCATCCAAGAACACTGTGTCAGAACTTACTATTCTTTCCAGAATTTCTAATCCTCTTTCTGATTTCTAATCCTCAAAGAAATTAATATGAGAAAATTTACTTTAAAGGTTGAAAAAGCCTGTGAGCATTCAGCATAGTTATTAGTACATAGTACTAATATTAGTACATACTAGTCCATAGATAACTATATTTTTCAAAAAAGGGCCCTAGCACTTCCCTTTTTGGGTAAAACTTTGTACAAACAGATATCAGACATGCAGAAAGCTATCACTGCTGAAGCTTTTACACTCTTTTCATCAGGGACTCAAGGGGTTTACCCTTGGGATACAGACAAAAATAACTTACTAAAGTTTTGTCAAAGACAATTTGAAAATTTTCACTTACTATTCAATTTTCTGTGCAACAATGAACTAAATTAAACAGTAACTCTGGAAAAGCTCAAAGCAAGAGGCTATTGAGAAAAGAAAGAGCAGCTTCACTGAAGCCTGAAAATCTGAGTCAAACTTCTTTGCCTTTCAGTTGTATGTCTTTTTTCCCCCCAAAGCTCATCTACTAAATCCCAATAGTTTTCTCATCTCCCTCCAGTTTCCCCCCAAAAATTAGGAATAACCAGATTATGCTTCTATTGAATTTTGCAAATGCATGCTTCAATGCAGGAGCTACATGTGCTCTTCAGAGAAACCTATCATCAAATTCATGTGAAAGAGGCAAAAGCCAGGACTGTTCTCCTACTAAGAGTGGATTCTCTGCAGACTCCAAATGATCACACTCAAAACTTTTGAAATCTAAGGGGCCACTGAAGTACAAAGCTGCCTGACAGTCCCTGATGTTCTCACTTCTACTGCATTCCTTCATGCTGAAATCATGTTTATTGGTTTGCTTTCTTCCCTTTGGATACAACTTTGACACACCTGTGACCTAAACTAGCACCAACTGAGCACAAAGAACTGTGCTGATTCTCCAGGCTCTTTCCAACAGCAGGGTCTAGCTTGTGCCAATTTCTACTGCCAGGTTGGTACTGACAGGTCACACAAATTCCTCTCTTCCAGATTTCCACTTTCTCAAGGAAGGCAGTGAAGACAGCCCCAACAAGGTGACTCATCAGCAAAGCCCTGCCTCCAATTACAATTATTGCAGCTATGATTCCTGAGTGAGCTTATTAATCGAAGTCTCTGCACAGTAGAGACCTTTAATTTTACAGAAATCTTTTCAAGTCACCTCCAAAGCTGGCAACAAAACCAATTTTCCTCCTCTAAAACAATAACCAAGACCTGCCCTGTGTGCAACAAAATGCATGTGTACTCTCAGTTGTAACTGATACAGAATTTCTCAGCCAAATTTTCACAAGTTGGTTTCCACCTGCACACACAGGTCCTAGCCCAAACTCACTCAATAGTGATCAGAACTGCATGACAGCACCTACAAATCCAAGCAGGAATACAGACCCTACTTCAAACTTCTGGGAAGATGGTGAGCAGCAGCTTGGAGCACAGTGCCTGGCTGCTGCTAGCTCGCCTTGGCCCTGCAGATCAGTGAAGCAGAGGGCCAGGAGAGTAGGAAGAGTCCACTAAAGGACACAATACTGCTTTTGCACAAAAAAAAAAAAAAAAGTAACATCCTCAGTTCATCTGGCCCTGTACCAGAACAGTAGCAATTAAAGTGATGAAATACAATGAAATAGAACGGGGGGGTGGGGGGGAGCAGGGGCGGGCAGACAAGGACAGAAACCTCCAACAATGATAATTTCATTAAACACTATGTTAAGCAAGTCAGAAAGCTCACTGCACCATTAGAGCCTGCCCTGTACATTCAGAATTTCTTAGCTTGGACACAGGAAAAAATAAAAAAGTTCTACAGGTCCTCTCAGGACACTTGACTTTGCTGGGAGGACACAGTCTGCTGCCCTTTGCAGCTCACCTGTTTCTTACACAGGCTGCCTCCTTCAGGCAATACACCAAGGAGTGACAAGCAACATCAGAAACACTTCTTTGCAGGCATTGCTTTGCCCTGAGAAGAGTCAGAGCCTAAAGGAAGAACAGAGCTACATTTTGTACCTTCCAGCTAGCATATTAATTTTGCAGGTCCTGTCACGCTATTAACAATGCTCAGAATCCATTGCTTATGCCTCCCTGTAGGGCTGTGGTTCCTCTCTCTCTTCTGACAATCCATCCCCTGTGGCCATTCTGCAGCAGGAAGGGATAGGTAATGGATATCCCAGTACACACAGACAGCCCCTACACAAAAGAGCTGAAAAAGCAGCAAATATGGGAGAGATACGGGGACAGATTTATCTGTGATTTGACATAAAACTCATTCCTGACATTCCTGTTCAACTACTTGTGGGTAACACAGGCAGATTTCCATGTGTCAGTTTTCTTCATTGCTCAAATGTGTGGGCATATAAAGCAAGAGGGAAAAAAGGCTGTTGAAGTATGAACTGGCTTTGGACATACCTAGTATGAAAATCCTGTGTTTTCCACTTCTGGATTACAATCATATTCTTCAAGTAAACTTTGGAGCTACTTGTTCTGGGAAGTATTTGAGCTGAAAGAGGCCTGGGATTTTCAGAGTGATGATAAATGTCCTTTTTCACTCCTAGGTTTTTGGCTGGAAACATATCTAGAGTACAGAAAGCCAGGATTTTCCTTTTCATCGGCACACAGACTGAACCACATGGCTCCTCTTGCACTTCTCCAGGCCAAGGCCAGTCCAGAAATTATCCATAAAATCCTTACTTTGGAAAGATTAGATTAAAAGCTTAGAGATGAAGAATATATATCCTTTCCCCAGAAGCCCTGATGGACACAATGTAGCATCACCTTCATTTTTCAAATGAAGAAGCGGAGTGACACATGATGGAGGACATTTTACCTCATGTCAGCTAAAACACCAGTGACAGCAGCAGGAGCAGGATCTACTTTTCCCATATCTGAGCCCACTGGTTATCCAAGTGTTGACTGGATAATCTGAATAGACACATAACATTGTCACAGAGTCACTGGTGACTTTCCCACCAGACCTTCCACTGTCACACTGTCAGATACTGCAGCTCAGGTCTCCCCGTCAGGCTCATGCCCCCAGAACAAGCACAAAATAAATGCTGGAGCAAGGCACTGTGTGCAAAACACTGTGATAGCTACACCAAACATGATATCACAGGAGAGAAAGAGAGCCATCTTTCTCTCAGTGTTTTGGCACAGAGTGGTTTTTCATTCAGTCATGCTGAGAAAACACAAGGAAATACAGAAAAACCAGACTTTTCAAAAATCAATTAAAATAAATTAGTTTGTAATGGAGAGGAAAAGTCTCTCTCTAAATATGAAACTATCATTAAATGTTAGTAGCAAAAGGATGGTCCCAGTTACCTTTTGAGTGCAAGTTTTCCACTTTATGGTATTTAAGGAACAGAACAGAGCACGGCATCCCAGATACTGGACAGGTCACTACGGGGTGGGTGAAGACAGGGAGGGAGGACTGCAGTGTTCCAAACTCCTAAGAAGAAAAACTGTGAATATTTGTGAATTTCTCTCCTTGCATGCCTAATAAATGAGCTCCTGGCTCTCGAGCTCTGCTCCCCTAAGCTGACCCACAAATGGGCAGTGAACAGGCTGTGAACTTTGATCAGCATGCCATGAAATTCCAGCTCCCACGATAAGCAAAGGTGGACAGGAATGCCAAACAATTCAGTTTATAGTCAATGATATTGTCAAGTTATCTTTTGCAAAAACAGGTTAACAAGAAAAGAAACCACAAAAACACTGGCCTTTTCTTTAGAAAGGAAAGTGCAAGGCGGTGTATTCATAGTAAAAGATGTCCCTTAGAAGCACATTAAACTGCAGTGATAATGGAATATGAACAAAAGCCCCCTCAAATTTCTCAGTGTTGCTGAAAATATCTCCACTGCATTGATCCCACTGGAAGCCTTTTTGTATTTTTCCCATGGCACTTTCTTGGTTATCTGAGGTGTGCAGTGGTTATTTGCAATATAGAAAGAGACCTTTGGTGCAGAAAAATACAGAAGTTAGAAATTCAAATTACTTACCAATTTTTTAAGTTTTGGTTTTTTTTATATTAGAGGATGATTTATAGCTAACTTGCAATCTTAAAAAAATGAAAAGGGTCAAGAACAGTCAAACTTTACCATTTTTAATCCAGTGGTCAATGTTGAGCTTACTTTCCTTATAAATATGATATCAAAGTGATATTATTCAAGGACTTTTAAGCACTTTAAAAACTCTGCTAGATGAGATTTCATCATGGTCCTAACTAGACCATGAAAATTAAACACATTTTGCTAGAAGGGATATAAAATAAGGGAAAGTTTAAGGACATATCTCCCCCATGCCATACACCCATATCTGTGCTTCACAGTGAGCCACAGGGCAGGAATGGGCCAACAAGCACCAGCACAGGCACATAATTCACACAACATTAAGCAACCCCAGGGGGAGCGATCTGCTTAGTTCCAAAGCAGGAGAACTGGACATCCCAGTGCATCTCACCAGGGCTCATTAGGGCTCATTAACTCCTGGAGATAGCTCCAGCAACAGCCTGAGCATCCTGCAACTGTACTTCTCACACAGTGTGACACACTGATACCGATGCAGCTACGGCCCGGAGTGGAGATCACTGTCTTCCTGCTAAGCATTCTTTTTCCAGGGTAAAACAAAAGCTTTTGGCCAAAGTTGCTGGTTTTCTGCTGTTAATATAGCATGAAGACACACTGCTCCATGACTAGAGCTTCTGGGGACTTTGCCACACTGGTAATTAACATCAGGATTATAAAGGCACAAACCGGCAACAGGCATTTTCCAAGTTTGCTCTGAAACAGAATTTCAAGGAGACCAAAGAAGTGCGGAAATGAGAAAGTCAAGTAGCATAATGCTAAAAAGAGACTTGGACTGTTCTGTGTCATAAGAATGGGCTGAACAGATCCTTTGCAAGCTTCCTGCAAGAGCCCAGGGACTCAAAGGAACAGGATAAAGCCGTGTTTCATTTTTGCCATCCTGAGAGGAAGAAGCTAACACTCATCTGCATAAATTACTGAGAAAGCAAACAGAAGCAAGCTAAAAACGCACATAACAGCCAGCAGAATGGAAGGGAAAAAGACTCCAAGAACAACTTGCCACATGGCAACACTGCAAAATAAGATCTCCAGTAGTGCTAAGACCAGCTTTGAGCAATGGCTTTAAAACACCCTGCTCCCTAGTTGGCTTTGCCTTCCATGAATCCCTAAGCAAAATAGTTACTTATATTCTTTCTTCACTAAAATAAAACTTAGCACTTTACTATGATTGCTTCACAATAATAAAAAACTCTTAACACTAATCACGTGACAGCACTGACTCCATCGCAGAGCTTCGACAATGGAGAACAAAAACATGCCCCACAAGTGGAAGGGAAGACTGTTCATTTATCAGTCTGCACTACCACATCCCCTGACCTATTTTATTACTAAAAATAGTCCCTCTTAGGTCACTGCTGCAAATTGAATTCTGCTGCTTCATTGCCCACTGCAATCTCACAGAACTGCATGCTGCCTACACACAAAACACTAAGTAGGTTAACTTATTCACTGCCAGGGATGCAGCCAGCCTTCTCATATGGATAAAAAGACATAGACAACTTTGCTTAAATGAGTGAAATGTTTCTTGCTTTGCAGTTAAAAGTCCAAACCCAGTTATTTATATTGCATCATGAATATGAATGCCTGGCTTCTAATTTGCCTGCACTGTTTTTCAATATTATTCTCGCAAGATGTTTTCAAAGGATTTAATGCTACAAATGATAACAACAGGAGCCCTAATGACCTCTCTATTGACTGAAGAGCCAAGTCTTTCTTGTTTAGCCCCATCACTAGGATAAGTCTGGGATGACAAGAGACAAGAGGGAATCAGTCAAAATGCTCCAAGTTAAAAAGACAGCATCTTCTTTCAAAAGATCCTGTATTTGTAATTCCCCATTCAAAGCATCAAGTGATTATCATACCATGAAGAGAGCTGGCAAAATTCAGACCTAATAGCCACAGGCTACTTAAAAGAAAGAGGAAGGCGTGAACTTTACAGATCAAGAACTTATTAGAGGATCCTAAACAGGAGACTGAAAAATGTATTTTAGACCATTTCATGCTTGATAGTGAACAAACATAAAGAATATGCTATGTCCTTGCTGTTTTATTTGAGCTAGACAGAATAAGACTATCATATTTCCCTGGGCTAATACGGCATCTTCATTTCATTACTTCAATAGCTTCCCAATCTTAAACAAGCACACCCCAAAACCAAGCAAAGATCAAAGACAACTGACTTTATGTCAGCTTTCTTAAAATCACTGCAAATTCTGTTGGGAAATTTTTAGCATGCAGCAGATGCACACAGAGCTGAACCATTCAAATGATTCATGGGCTCATTAACCTAACTTTATTGTTATTTAGTTATGAAACCAAGTTTCTCACTTCCTGCTATTCTAAGAATAACATCTGCCAAATCTGGGCTTTTTGACAGAGGGAATATCCAATATCTTCAGGGGACAAAACAGCATCAGCTCTGCCTGAATTTCAGCTGGTGTCATTTACAGGGATGCTGGAGGCATTGTAGGTGAGAAGTTGTGTGAGAAGTCCATGGCCTTAACGGCTGAGAAAGGCGAGCTCAAATATATTACCACAAGGGGAACCACACAGTCTCTTATCAAAGATTTATGAAATGTGTTCATGGAAGGAAGAGGGAACTGGCCCTGCCAGCCAAGTGCAATTAGTTTCCCATTCATTGAAAAGGCATAAAAGACACACTGCAAACAGCCTGGGTCTGCATTTCTGACCATCCTGTGCTCCAGATTTGCCACATCTTGCTAGGGATTGACTATGGATTTGAAACAAAACAAGACAAGACTAATCAAAACAACAAACCACCAAGTAGATACTATTTCCTTATCTCTAGCCAGTAGGTCAAAGTAAAGGTGGTCTGTCGATATATATTTTTCATGTATATATTTGAAAGGTTTATCAGCTATATATTTCAAAGGTGTGTTACTCACTTCAGTATCATCAAGTCATAGGGCACAAGTGACACACTGGAGATGCCTGGCATATGTGGACAGTTGTTTTTAAATGAACATGTTATGTTCTGAATGGCCTGTTAGTCACACAAATGCAAGAGAGATGGATATAAAGTTCCTTGCAGAATGAAGACATGGAGCCCTCTTTACTTTTTACAAGATTAAGCATGTTCCACAGTTTTAGACTGCATAACTAATGAGTCCTCTCAACAGGATGTCCTTTTAGAGCTTAGTTTCTCCAAAATGCTATAGCATTAACTGCCTTTTTATTTCTTAGAAGATCAAAAAAGTGTTATATTGGAACACTTGAATGCGGTGATTGCACTTCAAAGACACATTACTTCACTCTCTTTTTTAACTCTCACAGCATTGCTTCTGCTTAACAAAACCTCCCTCTATTAGAGAGCCTATTTATATGTGCATGCCTAAATCTATTCTCAGAGAGATATGATCAAAAAAGTCTGAGGTCATAAGAAAGACTATTCAATAGGTCAGGTAACTAACAGGAATGTCAGCTAAATTAGGATCAGCAAGATAGTTAACAACAATACTCAAGCAAAGATGCTCAACACAAGTGAAAATAAGTTACTTGCACCACTTTTCCATGATCATCTCACATGAAACCAGAAGATCATAAATATTTAACTACCTAACTAACACTGTGGTCAAAAGTGGAAGTATCTGAACCCTCTTGACTATATTTTTTATAGTTAATATTCTACATATATGTATATATACATATATTCATACATATAGACTATATATATGTATATACATATATACATGTGTGTGTGCATGTGTGTGTGTATATATATATATATATAACTATATATAGTTAATATTTTAATATAGTTAAGTTTTTACAAGTCAAAATCTAGTCTAAGTTTGCAAACCAACAAAAGAAAAAAAAAGGAATTATATTTACAAAGCTCTAAAGCGGTCCAAGGCCTAGATAAACTGTTGTTTATGTATCACTAAGAAAATCTATGCAGCTTTCAAAGTGCCTGGATCCACTAACAAGGATTTAAAAATTCAGTGAAAACACACGTGTACCACTGCTAGTGAATTTTTGGCAAAAGAGTAGGTAACATGTTATGCATTTTGGGCCGAATGCTAAAGACAAAATTAAACTAAACAAACTGTTTCAAATTATATTTCAGTCCCAAAACAGAGAATTTACCATTAAAAACTTCAACCAGTTCATCACATCACTTCCTTCTGACTGTGGGAAGCTGCAAAATAAAGTATTTTGTGTTTCAGCATCTAAAAAAATTGAGGACTGTCACCAACCATCTATTAAGACCACACCACTCAGCGGTACTAACTAAATGCACTGCCACATCTTAACTTCTATCACAGTAAACGATAAATTACCAAAATATTGGCAAAATCAAGACAAAGGAGGCACTTTGAGGCCTGATCAAGGTTAGTCATAAGAAGTGACATGTAAATAAACAATGTTTACACTCACACAGCTGTGCTTTCCATGCCTGGCCACTTTTCCAAGTGGTGGGCACCAACGTTCGCCTGCCTGAATGCCCACATCACGCCAGGTACAGGTCACTGCTGCACTTGTGGGTTCTGCAGTTTGATCTTCAACTCCGAGTGGTGACACCAGTTTCAAAATAGGGGTCAAGGGTGGGAAGAGCACAAGTTGCTCCTCATGCAATGCCAAAATGTCCCACTACCTCCTCTTTCAGGAAAGAAAAATCCTGGAGGCCGAGGACCCGCTGGAACTTGCACTGCTCAGAATAGACGGGAGAGTGCACGAGTCTGTCAGCTCATATTCACACTTGGTGAAAAAATGATCAGCTCCCACCTCAAACTCCAATCTGAACACCTGCAAACAAATGCTAAATCAGCAGCAGGATGCCTCCCTGCTACTGCCAGTGCTTTGCCTCATGCTCTCTCGGTCTCTTTTTCCAGAAGCGCTACTTCAGTGAAGAGACCCC
This sequence comes from Cyanistes caeruleus, assembly GCF_971803275.1. Taxonomy (NCBI): domain Eukaryota; kingdom Metazoa; phylum Chordata; class Aves; order Passeriformes; family Paridae; genus Cyanistes; species Cyanistes caeruleus. Next base: position 20,354,700 of record NC_141706.1, read on the forward strand.
TTGGAAAGCCCCACGTTTCCCGACACTTCTGAGGGCATTTGGAAAGTGGACGTGTGATACAGGGGCCAAGTCTTCAGCTGCAAATCTGCCTCATCTGCCTCAGCCTCCAGCAGCTGCAAAATTAAAAATAGCTGCCACAGGCAAACCATGGCTGAAGATGAGAATGTTTGTTCCTTTATTTCAGGCTGATAATGGTGTCACTGTTGACATGTTTGGGCTCTGAAAGGAGCACTAATAAGGAAATGGACAAAATTATAAAGGCAGAATAAGGAACATTCTAAAATAGAAATGGGAAAATTACTCTCCTTCTAAATTTATATGGAAAATTTGACTAGCCACGACAAAATTACATGCTTATTTGGCTCTTTAGGATGAATTTCTTGCTAACTACATGCAGAGCAATCATTTAAAGCAGCATTCTCAACCCTTAAAATAAATTCTCACCTGACCAAATGAGACAATTTTATCAGGTACCAAAATTATATGCGCCATCATTGCCTCCTCAGGACTTGAGAAAAACATGGTCAGTAAGGAATGGAACCTTATTGCAGAAGTTACTCTCCAGCTTTTGGCCACTTCCCGGCAAACCCCCACATTTACAGGACACTTTAAGTTCACAGAAAAGGAGCCTTGTGCAAGAATGAGAAATTACATTTCGTCTACTGTAGCAGCAGTATTACCTGTGTGTATTGCCTATACCGTGTGTACTTTTGCTTATATTGTCTACAAAACCACTAAAATGTAATTCTAATTTTGTGAGCCAAATGAGGGGTGGGGACTGTGCACAAACACTGCTGTGGAAACCACTTGCTTCATTCACAAAACAGCAGTAGTTGCTACACAACTAAATGTTGCAAGGGAGCTATTTGGGAAAGAGAAGGTGTTATTTTCATTAGGTGAATCCCTGTGCATTAGTCACATATTTGTCAAATTTCCTCTATCATTAATTACTCATGTAGTCAAACCTTGGGTAACCCAAGGTCAGTGCTGCCTCTTGGGGCTGCAAGCCAGGTTTCTTAAAAACTTAGCATTGTAAAGAGCCATCAGCACCACCAAAATCTCCAAATCATTTCTGAGCTACAGCTTCCACCACTGTGCCACAAGGAACAGCTACCTCTGAAAGAACCAGGTTCACTGAAAGGCTACCTGACATCCAGGAGCAGGAAAACTGCCAACTTTCAATTATCTGCATCCAACCATGAAAGGCATCTCTGGAGGCCTTTGGATAAACATCTAAAATACCAAAATCAGATGCTGCTAAGCAGAAAAGCATCAGGCATGGTTTAAGTTGATCTACACACTCGCAGATACCTTTAATGATAGAATGAGGCATTGCACCATGGCAGTGGCCATTGACCTTTCAAATGGGATTCCTGTCTGGTGTGCAAAGAGCCCAAACACAGATACAGCTGTGGACTGTGGAGGGGAGATTCTCCCAACTATGCAGTGATGGCAGCCCTCAGGGCTGTGCCCTCTGTGCACAGGGCAAACCCAGCGCAAGGTCTGCACTCAGGCTCAAATTTAAACTGAAACCATAAATAAAAACCCTAAATATGAAACTACCTTCTTTTTCTGGATATTGATACATCCCAGGATAACCCCAAAACTGGCACTTGGACTACAGTATACCATGTATGATTAAATAGAAACTTGCCGCTGAATCCTTTTTTCAGTCACTTCTGAGAGGATGTTCCTTTTAGTTTCATCATTGTACACTTAAATTGCATTGGAAGAGAAGATATATTTCTAAAATGGGTCAGAAATAAGTGAGATCATCATGGAGACATAGTTATTCTGTATACAGAGTTCAAAGAGAGCCTTGGTTTAAGATAAGAAGTCCTTTAAGATACTAGACTTTTGGTTTAGTCTCTGTCACTCCTTTGTTAATTATACTTGGGTACAACTGCCCCAGAAGCAAGAGGCTATGTAAGAATGAATTTTAAGAGCTTTATGGAGAATAACCAAGATTTGCATGCACTGCCTACCTAAGTCCTCATGTAAATGTTCCTCATTCTCAGGATTATAAAATGCACTGACAACCAGGCTATTTGTATACAAAGTACCTGACTCCTGGAAATTACGCATCCCATTTCTCTACCCAGAATAAAGTGTTTTCAACTATCACATTTACACAAAGTTTTTACAGGTTTAGACTCAAAGCTAGTACATTTCCCTCTTCTTGGTCATTCTTTATGATGCCTGTTTCAACTGCTTTGATAAAGACAGAAGGCACAGCAAATCTGGCAGGAACATTCTCTAAGGAGAAATTCCTTGCTTGTTTATGAGGAAGCTGAAGCACTTCCTGTGCTTTGTACAAACCTTTTTCCCCTTCTTTGTTGCAGCTGTTGTGAACCAACCCACTGAGAAAGGCAGAGGCTCTGCACATGCTGGAGCCTTTCACTTATTTACAGACCACTGCTCCTTTCGTGCAATGCAGCTTGCGCTGCTCTGAGGGAACATTCACTGCTCAGAATTATTACAGACTCCATCCCCTTTCTGTTGAGCACTGACCTGCACAAGGCAGAGTTGTTCCAGTTTGATTGCCATGAAGAACAGCACCAATGCATGACAGGAAAGCTGAAAGTACCCTTAAGATGACTGTGTTTTACCAAAACCGTAACACAGCAAAGTGCCAGTCTAAGATGGAAGAGAAAGCACAGATCCTGAAGAGCAAGAGATACTGAGCTTTAAGAAGGCATCCAGTAAATATTAATATAAAACTAAAGGAGGTTTGGGAGAACACAAATAAGGACACTGAAGACACAAAACTCACAAGGGTCAGACTGGATGAGTTATAAAGGAATGCCTGATTACTACTACCCTCACAAAAATATTAGAGATTCTAACTGCTTAACACTCAGATGAAAAACTCAGCTGTACGTTTGCTGAAATTATTAATTGGGCCATCTTATACCCTCTGAAAAGGCATATATCAGAATCTTAGATTGTTCCTTGTGCCCTGCAGAGAAATCTGTTCCCCTTCTATTCAGGAGTGATCTGTCTTACTGCAACTCATCTGTCACAGAGTGGTTTCATGCAAACAGCTCTATCAACTTCCCCGTCACTTCTCTGCCACTTTGCCTGTCCAAAATATGCAGAATAATGCACCAGAACTTTTTAACACTGAATCACACTGACAAAACTTGGAAGATCATCAAATTAAGCTACACTCAACACTATTCAGTAAGCAGAATGGATAAGTAGTGCAGATATTAGAGAACAGGAAGGCTGAAGTTACTTAGCAGTTCTCTTGGAACCCCACATTAAAAATGGCCTTGAGAATCTCTCTTACTTTAAGCATCCCTCAGATTCTTCATAAAAAAGTAAAAGGGAGTGAGACAACCAAAAACTATTTAATCCCCTTTTTAAAATGGATAGAAATTGGGAGAATCTCAGAACCAGACCAGAAATACTTAAAAATACTTTCTACTATATTCTAGACTAGCAGCCTAGCCTTCTAGGGAAAGGGGATTTAACATAATTTTAATTTAACTATTAATATTCAAAAATATTGTAATACGGAGAGAAAAAAAAAAAAAAGCTTATTGCACTGTAGACCTGGAACATGAATGAAAAAGAGAGGAATAACTTTTAGATGTCATTCCTGTACATGTGTTTTCACATCTTTGAGACATGAGTCTGTATGTAAATGGTCCACAAACCCGAGTCAATACATAATATGTATGTACAAACTTATCCAGTTGCTTCCTCTGAGGGTTGAAGTATTAAATGCCTCTGTCTGCCTGGTTCTGACATGAGAATTTACAAGTCTAGAATGAAGGGGCTGCAATCTGGATGGAAAGTAGGAAACAATTGAGGAGTACTACCATATAATCATCCTGCACCACCAGAATATGAAAACAGTAAAACTTGGAAAAGGAATACTCCAAGATTGATCAATCTGAGACACCATAATGAGCCTGATTATCACCCACTGTGATGAAATTCAGCCTGCCTTAAACTTAAGAAGTTGGGTGCCCAAAAGACATGTATGCACAAAAAAAATTACTAATCTTAAAATAATTCTAAAAATCTTGGCTGAAATCACCCAAATTCCACACCAGTGTCATATATATCATTTACCAGGGAAATGTGCACCAGAAACATTCCAGAGCAGAAAGATGAGGCAGGTTCACTACCTCTGAAAGAGATCAGTAATAAACTAATATATACATTTATAAATTGATGGCAGCTAACTAGACTATAAGTGAGTAAAGTTCATTTCCAGGGAAATGTACTTGTCACAGTTCCATGGGGGCTTCTTGGATATTGTGCTTTCTAGGGACAACCTAACAGCTGAACTCCATGCTGTTCAAGCCATGAAACAGCTTTTAGAAAACATAAATAATTTTTTAAAATGCCAAGACAGATGGATCATTGCACCATGCAATACAAACTTGACTTTCCTACTGTATACTAAAGTATCACATGGTTTTCATTTCCTTCAGCATAGTTTCTCTATACTTAGGGATAGAGAATGTACTATTAAATTGGCCACAAGTTGAGCCTGGAAAATGTAATTAGATGGAAGCAACTTCTGCTTAATATTTGTTTGCTTAATTAAGGGAATAAAACTAATTTTTTAAACTTCTGTGTCTCAAAATGCCTTTCATGACCATGTACAGAACACCAAACAGAGGTGTTTTTTACTATAGAAGGCACTTATTCACCAAGTTACAGCTTTGCAGTACTGCAGCATCATCAACATTTTACTGTCTTGGCCGGGGGTTTAACAACTTAAAACATGATTCAAGCCCGACTTCGAGTTTAATTTTTCTAGCCAACACTAATGCAGCTAGTAGACTATTATATACATTGCTGTATAAAAGACTGGATATCACCTCTTCACAGGACAAAATACTTGCTTTGTGCCTTTGTGGAGTCAGTACAGTCATTCCCCAGGATAAAGCAGAGAAGCTGGACTTCAGACAAGTTGTATCTACACAGTTCTCACCAATGCAATCTCTTTCTTACCGTCCTACACTATTGCAAGGAGATCACGAAATTCTGACTTAGAATTTTTGCTTACATTTTAGAGTTGAGGAGAGAAGCACATATCCTAAGACTTTTCACTGAACAGTAAAGCATACTTGCACACAGCCAAGGAATGAGGATTTAGAAAACCCTGTTAACAGAGGAAATGAAAACCATCTAATTCAGGGCCACATGAACCCCAACGAATGTGTGATGAGCATAATCTGAAATGCTCAAAGCAGCAGAGAGTGAGGCTTGGTGACTCAAGCAGAACCTCATGGTTTTAGTTCCCCTGGATATTCAGCACTGTGATCTGTGGAGCCTGAAGGCTCAGCACCTCCAGCAGACAAAGTCCTGTTGATTTCTGCTGCCCTTGCGTCAAATAGCCAACCAAATTCCAGCTATAAAGAAAGCATAAGCACATTTACTACCATTATTTTGTAGGTGACTGCACATCAAGCCAAACTATCAAAAACAGTTCTGGAGTTCTCTAATCCTTAACTCTCCCAGGCAGAGATCACCAGCTGCAGACTTAAGGGTGAAACTTGGGACGTTCACTTCCAGCCAAGACAATTACCAAGACTAAGCTCCAGCCCTGGGGACTTAAATGAATGCACAAAGTCCCTGTTATAATACAAGTTTATCGTTCTTAAGGCTTTAACTGCTCACACTGAATTTGCAAGTCAGCATCAGGCAGAAGCAGCCACAAAACCTTTGCAGAGGGCAACAATCCTCAAAGTTAGTAAGCATTAGCTTCACAAAGCATAAGACTAATAACTGGGAAATACAGAAATGCACAGTCTCTGAAGGAGGATATTTCAAAATGAGGTACACTTCGTACTTCAGAAGACTCAGAGAGCATCCATTACAATTATGATACTCCACTGGTAGCTACCCTAATTACCCTGAGAGAAAAAAAAACACTAACCCCACTCTCATTCAATTTCTGGCATTTAATTCACTTGCCAGGGAATCTCTTTGCTTAATAGGTATTTATGCTATTTTCCTTGCAAAGCACATGTTGCCATGGAGCGCTGATCACAGGCAGAAGTAAGTGATTCTGCCTTTTTGAACTGCACAGCCTTCACCTGAGGGGCTCTATCTTACTACCTGTCAGCCTTAACCTTTTGCTAAATACATGGCAAAACAAGAGTGAGCTGTGGTTATTTTTGTTTTGATTTTAGTGAATGGTCTCATCCAAAAGCTACTCTTAAAAGTCTTCCCCATTTTTCACTGGCACTTTGCTTTGACAGAATGGAGTTTCCTTTCCTCAGAGTGAGAAGGTGGCAGATGGGAGAAGGAGGAGGATCCAAGCAGACAGAGAAGTATTGCACAAGACACATGCTGAACTTGTCAACAGAACAAGATTTCTTTACTACAGTGCTTAAAAAAATTAAAGTGCCTGCTTTTTTACTCAACAAACCTACAGTGTTATACAATGGCATTCAGGCTTTTTTATTTTAGGGTACCAAGAATTTACCTAGGATGAATCTTGCCTTGCAGTTAACTTGATCAACAGTGTAGTAGTGAGACTGAAGGAATCTGAGTGACATCTAAGTGACAGCAAACCATCACACTACTCCTGCTATAAATGGCAGGCAATACACGGTTTAGATGTAAGCAGAATACATTTGGATTCCTGCCTCCTTTCATTGGTAGGTTGCAAGATGAGTCTCAGGGCTAGAAAAAAAAAACACAAAACAACTTAAAAATAGGGTGTGTGGTCTCAGAACAACAAGGATATCAAATCCTTACACTTGTAACATTTTTTCTCTTTTAGGTCCACAGGAAAAAGTTCATGTGAGCTTTAAGGTTATGGCTGGCCAGATGCACGGAAAAAAACAGCACGGACTAACCTGATCCTGTCTCCAGTTTCCAATCTGGCACAGGGAGAGTTGCAACTGGCTGCTTCCTGCCTGGCATTTCTCTATGGGAGAACAGAACTGGACTACTGGGACTAAAGGAAGACTCCAGCTTAAATAAATGTACCTAAAATCTGCCTCCAGTATGAAACCTTTTGATATTCACCAAGTCCCATAATTAAGGTGACTAAAGTCATGTTCAGTGACCACAAATCAGATGGTAGGTCCAACAACTCACAGTACAGCACAGACACTGGTGACCATCTTCCCCTCCTCTGTAGAGAAGTAGCACGACTAAAGTAAGTACTTTTCTTGCCTAAGCAAACATCTGCTTCTCAGAAAAGGCCAGAATCATCCATGCACTGGGTCTTCATCATAGAGAACCAGTGAGTGCTACAAATTAGTCATACATCACACATTATCCTGCATGCTCAATGTGAAGCATACATTTACATGATGAACTCATATGCAACTGGTATTTCTGAAATAATCCCTTTTGGAGGCCTCAGTAATAGAGCTTCCCTTGAAGTAAAGGTCACAGATTGGATCTACTATCATCAGGGAACAGTAATAAATTATGAATTATTCCTATCAAAACTAGGGGACAATTTATTTTACAGGAGTTGCAAGCAAGCATTTATTAAATCAATATCACAAAAAATACACATCTTGAAAAATGTAACAGCTACCAAGATTCTGCTAATAGAACAAAATTCAGCAGCTACACTGGAAAAAACTTCTTACCCCTTGAGCATACATCTTTCACCACTACCACATCACACACCAAGTACTCATTTAGAAGTACAACATGTTGCAGGCCTTTAAGAGATACACCTTTCATCTAATTCAATTTTAAAAGACAGTGAAATGTTCATAACACAAAAAAAAAATAAACTACAAGAAAAAGCACATGGGAGGAAACAGTTCAGGAGGAAAAAATAGGAAGTTTGAAAGCCAAAGCAAACTATCTTTCAAGGCAAGTGAGCTTCCTACTCAGAATTATATGATTTGTGTTGCTTGTCATCCTGCCCATTTTCTGAGATGTCTCAACTCAGCAAGATAGCAGCTGGTGTCACTGAAAACCAAAGGCAAAGGGAAGCCAACCTCCAGTTTAATATCAGACATTCACAGCAAAGCAGCTGCTGACTTGTTCAATCTCTTGGCAACTCAGATTTATCACCAAGGTCATGGCAGATTAATTATTTTTTTTAATTAATATTAACATGCCTAAAGAAGAGGAAGGGGAGATGATTAATGATGTATCCTGATAAAATAATTTTCTCATATTTAACTGAATTGTTGTTCTGAGCATCATCCACAAGGAAAAATAAAGAAAACTCATTAAGTTCAGAATCCTTTCTACTCAAAAGTCTTAACTGACAGAAACTCTTTCCTACTGAGAAAAATGGAAACTGAAATCTTCTAGCTATATACATCCTTCACTCATCAGAAAAGCACTGGGTCTGGCATTACAGAATGTGTTATGGGCAGTGGCATTCTGGGGCATTCAGAACAGCCTGATTCTCTTTTACAAGGTGAATAACAGGAGATCTGTGAACAGCTTATAGGGTTTTGAATCACTAGCACTGTAGGTCACATAACAGACTGAGAACATGCTAGATCTTCACTAAATTCCTCAGAGGAACGGGGGTCTGTAAAGGCCAGAGGGGGGACCATAAAGGACACTGGAGGTCATTCTCACAGATAGGATAAGCACTGAAAATTTCATTGTGGTACATCATCCCCTGAGCTGCCTGAAGGCATTTCAAAAAATGATGCACAAAAGAGCAAATATGGTGGCCAGGCTCCCTGGGTATAACCTCACACTCACTGAACAACCCACATAAAAAACAAATAACAAATGGCTATGGCCTGTGAATAAGAGCAGAGTTAAAACTGGATTTCATGTTCATTATGGGCTCATTTGGAAGCTTCATCTCTTCCACCTACAGTCTTGGGCTGGTGCTTCCCACCACAATCACTTCCCAGTAATCTAGTCATTTGTTCCAATACAAGGCTACAGAGCAGGGATATCATAAGATGCTAAATCTGATCAAAGGAAGATAGAGCATCCTGGCATCATGTGAAGGTCCTCCTAGACAACATTTAATTTAGTTAATCACGGCTAGAATAAATACAAACAGAGTTTATACCAGGATCAATACATCCTATATTATCTTCTCGAAATAAATATTCCATTAGAGTTGTAGAGGGGAGGAGGATGTATGCCAGAACTAAGCTAGGGGAAACGTAACTATCTCATCTGAAAAATCTCCCAGGAAGGCCTCAGCATACTGGTCTTAAAATTATTACAGTTCATGCGTGTTATTACTGGTGATGGTGGTCGGTCTTCTTTGGTTTTGAGAACACTGACAGATGTGCTGCCATCCTAGCAAGTTCAGAACTGTCAAACACTCAGGTAAGAGAGGCATTTGCCTCCTTAAAGACTGATGGGCACCAAGACCTGTACATGTGGCAATAGTCTCTCACTTCATTCAGCTTCCTGCTAACCACAGTTATGTTTGAAGCCTCACCATTAACAAGTATAACATGCTTGACATGAGTCCTTGTGTGATTTACTTGTTCACCAGGAATATATCAACCCTTCTCACTGCTCCACAATAAACGTTAAATATATTCTATGCTAAATACCTCTTAAAATCCTGTTCAGTCCTTCACACTTTCTCACAGTTCAAATAAGCCAAACAATCTAAAAATAAAATCATGTGAAGACATTTCTCAGAAATAATAAAAGTCCCAGTTTAGCCTGGTTGCTCCTCGGAGACTCCAAAAAAAAGTACAGGAAAAGCACAATAGTGAAATGAGTCTCAAAAGCATTTTTAATTTTAATTACTTTGTCACCTACCTTCTATAAAAAAGCACTTGAGTGAAACAGGTTCAAAAAGCAAGGACAAGTAAAGGGTAATTTTTATAAATATGCTAACTTTTAATCTCTTTTAATCTCTTTTCATTTGACTTTTTTTCCCCCTACTATTTTCTTTAATACTTATCTCTCTAAAGCCAATGATTTTAGTAAAAATATTTATTTTTGCCCTGAAAGCTTGCTCTAGGCTTTCAAGCTTGAACAGTTGCTTCTTTATTAATAGAAGTAAAATAATCTTGCCTGCCAGATAATACCTCAAGATTTTCTCCACTGCAATTTCAACCACCTTCAAAGTCCAAGTCCTAAATCCTAAAGTGGGAAAAGAGAATCTGTTCTTATGGAAAGGTATAGAAACAATTCCCCTCCCCACCTTGGATTACAAAAGCTTCAGGAAGCCTGCTTTGATGTGTTCATTTAGTCCTACGCAGTTACAGCTAAACAGAGCAGTGTTGGCCCAGAAGTGTCCCTGTTTCACCGCCAGCCTGGCAATGTTTCCCATATATCCTTACAACATCATCTCTCAGACTCATGTCACTGTCAGCATCCCTGCCTTCAGCTTTGGTTCATGAAAGATTTTCCTGACCTTCATAACTGAAAGATAACATTAGAACGATATGACCAAAACGTGCTTAAAATCCAAAAACTGGGCAGCAAAGATGACTTTTAAATGTGCATTTGTGAAAAAAAACCCAACTCACACTCAAGCCAATGTCTGAAAATCCCTACTTCAATCTTTTCATTATGCAGAAAGCTATCAAGAGTATGTAAGATGGTGCTACTAAAACACACACACACATAAAAAATATCAAAAGGTAAAAGCTTCAAAGATTATTCACTCAGAGCATACAACAAACTAAGCTGGTCACAAATATCTACCCGTGTGCTGAGAGAAAATTTCTTAATGCTCCATGAAAGATCTGGATAGTGACTACACAAAGACATGGGGGTGTCAACACAAGGTAGCAAGATATTCCTTCCTGGAGAGCCACAGATCTCACAGCACAGTCAGGACACTCCTCACACCAGCTTTCTAAATATAAACAACCTTGCTCTCCCACCAGCCAGCCATTTAGCTGCAAAATTCCTCCTCAGTGATACACTTAGAAGGTAAAGTGTTGAGGCTGCATGTACAGAAACCAGAATTACCAACACAGGTCACTACAGAGCTGCTCAGCAGAAGGGCACCAAAGCCTTAATTTGCTGCAATTCCAAGCACTTTGAGCTGCATTGCTGGCCTTGTGCTTTTACCTGGGTGAGTGTCTCTCCCAAATGCTCTAGATGACTCCCTGAAGCCAGACATTTGTGCTTCCTTTTATTTCATTTTATAGCCACCAAACACTTACTCTCCCTCTGGTGACCCAGGGTACCTATTTTTGTGATTCTTGTTTGCTTCCTTGAAAATTCAGATAAATATGCCTTATAATACATGGGATGTATTTTTCTTGTACTTCAAAGTAATTGCTCCGCTTAGAGCCTGCGGGTAAACAAATATGATAAAGTCTAATTTGTTTTCTAAATACTCAGTATCCATACAGTGAACCTTCTGCCAAAGGACAGCAGGCACCTGTACTGCAGCTCCCGCTCTTAAAAGAGTGTTCTCATCCTCTGTGATTTTCTAAAACCAGGTGGAAGGACTTTTCCTTTCCACAAATACGTGCAAGGAAGGGCTCCCTACTCATTCAGCTTCAAGCAAAAATTGCTTGGTAGCATTTGCTAGTTGTTTGTGGTCTTCCCATGACAATTATCTCTTCTAGCTGCCACTCACAGCTCCAGCTGGATGGGCTTAGCTGTCACCAGAGGTTAATATTGCTCACTTGCCTCTTCCCCATCTTTGGGAGGGTTCTTGACGCAGCAGATGCACCACTGTGGATGTGATGCGGTGACTCGCAGGAAACACACTGACAGCACACTGGAGCTCAACTCTAGACAAACTCTAAGCTGACACCACAGCGATATGTAAAGTTCAGGGAAAAATTTTACAAGAACCATGAGCTTTTTGTATAGAAAGAAAGTAGCAGCTTTAATCATCAGGGCCTGCCTAAGCAGCTCTGCATCTGGTAACAGCAGGAAACTACACTGCAAACAGTATGACAAGCACTGCATTATTACCTGTTTATACGCTAAATTATATAAATTAAGATAGAGACACATACACCAAGACTAATTATATTTTAAAATTGCCTGAGGGGAAGTGATTGCAACTATTATTAGTTCCAATGCAATACTAAAAAAAAAAAAAAAAAAAAAACCAAAAAATTGTCAGGTCCTTCTACTCTAGGCATTTGTAAAATCCACTAAGGGGTAGTTTTCATTCCAAAGATTTCACAATCTAAATTGACAAGCTGCACAGAGAAAAGAAGAAGCTGAACACAGCATTTCAGAGAGTTAAGTCACCCAAAATATGCACCAATACAGTGACAAAGCCTACAAGAGAAGGTAGCTGTAAAACCAGGACTTCATTTCAGTAACAGAAGATGCAGTTCAGTCAGATCTTATCTTAAACTCTAGATTTTCTTTTTAGGAAGTCAATGCAATCCCATTTTCTCTTGTGCATCTACTTAGATTTTCACTGCAAAACATCCATTCTTTCCTATAGCCAGCAGCCACTGACTTCAGACAACGCAGTTGATACAAAGCCATTTTTAGCCCCATCAGAAGGCTTTACCAAATGCTCAAATTAGCATTTCCTCATTTCTCTTCTCATCACCTTACATCCACTAATACATGAGATAATTTGCAACTTGGCTTTGCATTAGCACTTGGAAAAGAAACAATAAGAGATCAGAGGATCAGAGGAAGAGATTTTGGGAGTATAACCTGCTGAAAATAACAAAATAATCAGACTTCTGAAATTTGAAATTCAATTTCAGTTTCCATGTTACCAGAGGAACAATTAGTTTTCCTGGAGCACCAACAGTATATAGAAAAGAAACACGAAGTGAAAAGATATTTGAACAACTCACTGTATCGAACCATGACAGGAAAACTGTGATGTCAAATCTATATCCAGCTATGTCCAAAGCACTCAGACAGGTGATCTGATATATGTATGAGGCTGCTTTTTCCCAACAAATATAACCAAAGGGGCTTGTATTTTGAAGAGCTGTTTTAACAGTCAAAGCCACATTAAGAGCTAAATGACACACGAAATGGCTCTGCCAGAGAATAAATTTAGAAGGTCAACATATAACCCGCATGAAAATGACAACAGTGATGGTTACTCGAAGTCCTGCCAGGTGCCCTTTAATAAGCAGAGAATGTGATTAGTGCTGCAATGCAAAGAGACAGCATGCTGCAACATGACTCCATGCTGCTCTGCCAGGAAACCTTTACAATACAGTCCCTGGCTGCACTGGGATTTTTCATGCATAATAAATAAAGCAACAGACTAGCAGACTCAGGTTCCTTGCTGAACACCAGTGCCCTCCACTGTGAACTCTGAAGATTCCTCCAAACACTACAGCAACAGAGAGAATTTATGATTTTTCTCCTCATGACAGACTGCTGAGTCCCCTGGGACCGAATGTCAGACACATGACTCTATCTGCTGCTTCATAGGGCAGCTGTGGACATCTAAATAATACTGTCAGCATAACGCAGGGATCCGTCCATCAGCCTGCACAGCCTGCTCTCCCCATTGGTGCTCACTCTGCCAGAGAACAGATCTTTCATAATCTGTTACAGCCCTTCCTCAACTGATGCTTTATACAATAATTCAGTTGGAATCGTGGAACTTTACTAGCAGTATGGAACTCTGCTAATTAAGAGGTAGTGGCTCACACATAGGAACCCTTCAGTTTCCTTATTAAAAAATATGGAACCAAAGTGTTTGAGATGGCATTAACACCACCACCATTTTAGGATGTATATCACCACCTACCTAAGCTTTGATCATATTTGTTTTTCAGCTCATAATTGCTATGTTCTTCCAGAACAGGAATATAAAAAGAAAATCTTAACAGAGTATTGAATAACAGCTTTTACTGCCCCTTTAACACTACTGCATACTTAATTCAGACCACTGGAGGCATGAGCTACCATTTGAGTGGAAGGATGTTTTATCCTAATTTCTTGTACAAAGATTATTCTTCAATTAAATTTAGTATTGGTTTTTACTCTCCAACTGCAGCTTCAGCAGGATGTGAATGCCCGTGTTGTGATAGTTACAGCTGTGATTGCACACGAACCACGGAAGACAAAATCCAGAATTTGTTCTAATACACACAAAACAAAAAAGGCAATGGGAGACAAAACTAACTCTCTTCTGGAAGGACCTGTGATTTAGCAAAAAGCTAAGAGTGATTTTAAAAACGTTTCTTGACAATTCTGTTGCACTTAACACACTGAAACTCAGTGTGACCAGCCAGAACCTTCTTGTCTCCTCATATGCCACTTGTACTTCCATGTGCAAAGCACACTTATGGTTGGGTGGCCAGCACGGGCCTTTGGGGTTCATTTTTTATTGTTTTAACATTAATTACATGGTGCCCTCTCCACTACCATTAATCATGGGGGGGAAAGCAGTGCTGAGTAAGTAACCTGAAAAGGGAAAAAGACAAACGAGACAGAGACAAGTGTCAAGCGAGTAACGATGACATTAATCACAAAGCCCAATTTCTCTTTGTGAGCACCACTGCACCACCACCACCTGCACTGACAGTACCTCTGTGGTGTGGGTCACTACATAGCAGTGTCCAAGTCAGAATTTGGGGACTGTCTCACTGAAGGACGTTTTAAATCCTCCATGCAAGAAAATGAGCAAAAAAAGTCAGAATTCACTGTCCTGACTATGAAAGTGCAAGAAAAGGCTTTTTGCACTATCTGAAGTAGCCACATGTCCCAACACTTATCCCCTTCAAAACACCACACCAGAAAATATCAGCTTGAAAGATCTACATCTTTCCTCTTCCAAACAAACAAATTTCTCTTTGAAGGCTCTTTTAAAGTTGGACTTCAACAGAAACTAATTAGCTTTTAAAACAAGCACTTCTCCCTAAATATCCTCCAGTATCTTTTGTTTAAAGGATTTTCATTAATTTATAGGGGTTGAGAAAATTACTAAAAGCAAGACCAAAAAAGGGATATAATGCATTACCAAGGCTTTGGGGAGACAGACTATAGAACTGTGATCCTTGTAATGATTTCTGGGGTTTTTTTTTAACTATCTCCAGGAGGCTTGAAGAAAATCCCATGGTTTAATTTTTACTAAAATAAGACATTTGCATTTGGAGGGTCTTCACGGCATTCTGTCCTGTGCCCTGTGGCTGCAGCACAGTCAGGGCATTGCTGCATTTAATAGCATCTCTACCTCTGCACAGTTTATATTGCTTGATTATTTAAGTAGCAGCATTGCATGAGCTACATGTTCTCTTAAAAGATAACTATTTTCTTTTACAAAAAAGGAGCATCAAAGTCTTACAGGAGAGTGGGTAGGAAACTGATAAGAGCCTTCTCCGTAAATACTGTTTTTAAACACAGGCTTTTTAGGGTAAGAATCAAATCTTACCTTTTCAGTATTGAAAACACTATAGACTCCCAAACCTGGAAAAAGTCCAGCATTGTCACAGTGATTTAGTTCCTGTTATGTATTTCAGTCATTCAAAGACCCTGTTTTGGTATCACAAAGTTCAGCACTAATATTGCAGCTATAACATTCAGGTAGAAAAGCCACCTTTGTGGTGCTCAGTAAGTACACACACTGTTTTCAGTATAGCAAGGTATTTTTCAGATATGTTATACAACATTTGTTAAATAACTACCCATTTCTTTCAGTACAAAAATAGGCTGGCTCCTAAGATGATTAATCCTTGATTAAGGTGAAAAGTGCAAGGTCTTTTCTTACCAGGCAAGGACTTTCATTC
Organism: Cyanistes caeruleus; assembly: GCF_971803275.1. NCBI lineage: Eukaryota > Metazoa > Chordata > Aves > Passeriformes > Paridae > Cyanistes > Cyanistes caeruleus. Next base: position 20,370,281 of record NC_141706.1, read on the forward strand.
TTAAATGAAAATACATACCAACATAAAAAAATACTACAAGACTTATAAATTTTAGAATTAGTATCACAGTACAACCTCAAATGAAGATAAAAATGTGTTTTCACCAAGGGCTATGAGCGAAGATGTTTACACTTTTTGCGTACTAACGGCAACTTTTAACTCATTAAGTTTAGAAAAGCAGGTACATTTCAAGACAACACACATCTCGTTCTCCTTTATATCAAACATTTACCCCACGATGAAAACTAAAATACTACCAATATAGCCACAGAAAAAGGAGTAAGTGCTATCACAGTGAAGAGACAAATTTTGCACTGACTTCAGTAGAAGAAACCAAGAAAAGAGAATTCAAATAACTGAACCATACAAATGGATGCAGACTATATAAAGTAACATGAAAAAACCTAACTGCTTGCTAGCCTTACTAATCAAACAGCTTATATCACCAGCAAGATGATTGGAACACTACTTCAGCATTTGTGAAATGAATCGTAAATCCAGCCTCTCCATCCTAAAAATGTTTCTATTTAAAAGATGATGCAGCAAACAAAGCACAAGCACATTTGTATATACAACCAGAAATACTGACTTGACTATTATACTGTTAAAGGCTTTTTGGTTTACTTGTCATACTGAACTTGAATTATTTCAGTTTAAAACTAAATCACTCAAGCATTTACTAATTAAAAAAGACATGGTTGGTACAGTTGTTATAAATGAACTCTGTTTGAATGGTAAGTTATTAGAAAATTGTACAATCAAGTAGACATTCATGGAAATCCGTGTGGTATCTTTTAAGGACTATAACAGCTGACAGTTTTGAATCAAGAGTGGCCAGTGATCAAAGAAATCCTACCACAGAATGTTCTAAAAAGTCAACCTTTTAAAAGCATATGCAAAATTCAATTCAGGGAAAATTGCATCATAGTTCTTTAGTTCAAAAAATTTGCCACATCACATTTCTGTTGTCCTTAAAATAAAATTGACTGGCTTCCAGCACTGATAATTTCCCCATTGAATTCAATGAGCGTAGCACGCAGCTTAGATAGGCATATGGTGTTCTTTACATATGCAAAGCTCTTAGTTTATTCTAACTTTCTTCTAGAATTTCTTTCCCCAACCCATTTTTTCCCAGAGATTTCTGCCTAGAAGGCAGAAAGCTTAAAAGGACATAAGCAGAGAGAAGGTTGTTCAAACTCAGTGCTTTGCTTTCATGCACACTGAAGGAATCTGCCAGCAGTACATTTTTACTTCATCAATTCAGCAAGAAACAAGATTGCTCTTCAGTCGACATTCAGAAGCACCAGCCTGACAATTAATACAGACATGTGATGCTGAACAAGTATGGAGAAGGCAAAAAGGAAAAATATTTTCTTAAATCCAGCCACAAATTTAATAGAACTTAACAAGTTCACTACAAGGTTTAACTGGAGAAGGATAATTAGAAAATATACTACAGCAGATATGGAAATACAGAAAATGCCACCTTTGTGGCCACTTCACAAAACCTAAAAAATTAGAGCATGGAAAAAGGTTGAATACCAAATAGCTGCTTTTCTCTATCTCTGTCAAATCCCACTTAAGAAAACTAAGGAAATTCGTTACTTGACACCTCAATGCATCAGTCATGGCAACCAAAACCATCTATGTGGATGGAGAGCTGTTTCATTTCCAGCTCTCATTAGCACAGAATTCCTTTCTTCATCTGTCTTGCGCTGTCTATTAATGGGGATAATTATGCTGGCCTCCTTTATAAAGCACTCAAAAATCTACAGCTAAAAATGTTCCTAAACAAGTAATTATATATAATAGCAATCATGTATCAAACTTCAGTTATCAACTCATCACATGAAAGCAAGAATCTGATTGTTCCTGGAATTAGTACACAAAATTCAATTTCTCCACCGACATTAGCTTCCTAGTACTTCCATCATTATTACAACAGCTGCATTATGCTAAAATGCACTAAAGAACCTGTCTACCACTGACTGACATTTTGAAGCTTTTCCAAGCTTCGAACAACAAAAGACCCAGAACTTTTTTCAGCAATAATTTCCATGTTAATAATTTCCACCTTGTTAAACAAAGATTTTGACCAGCGTCAAGCTTAGATGTTATTCTGAATCTGCAGCCTGGATTGTTGCAATGGCTCCAATCTAAAACAGGCTGTAGCACTTTGCAAATGTATTCTCTTGTTATATCCACCAACCCCTCTCTCCTTACAGGGGCTGGCCTACAAGGCCACAATTTCATCACCACCACTTACTGTCACCAGTTTATCTTCTTTCCTCTACATCTATATGTTACTTTCCTCCTTTCAGCTGCACACAATGCCCATAATCATTCAATGTGTTTGATGTACACGTTTTTCTTTCATCTTGTGCTACTAAAAATGAAAAAATTATGAGAGGATTTGTTATAAAATAAAGCTACTTACCAACTATTGCCAGATTATGCTCTGAGCCACATGCGATCTGAAAAAGAAATATGAATGACTAAATCAGAACCTGCTTACCATTAGGAAGACAGTCACAATTATGACAGGAAATTAAAAATTAACCTGAAACAAACAACTACACTTTGTAGGATGCAAAATTAAGGTTGAAGTGTTCTCACTCTTAAATGGAATTTCATTTGTAGCCTCACTTAAGGGCTTAGGTGCCAGGGGTGCATGTTTGTTTGTTTTTTTTAATAAAGAGCTATTTGCCTTTCAAAATACAGACATGCATTTCATGGACTGGCCACAATTCTGCAAAAACATCACACCTTTGACAACAGCCACTGGATCCAACAAGAGGCACACAGCAAACACAGATTAATGCAGACACAGCTGGGAATCAAAAGGGTGATGAGGATCTCTGTATCTCTTATCTATACTTTTTTTCCAGCTGACCCCTGAGGAACTGCTCAAAGCCTACAGGCTCAGTGTGCTAAACCTGACATGATATGATCCCTATGGTCATTTGCCTGGAATGGAGAACAACTACCTTACGACTCAAACCTTCTGTTAGCCCATTAATAATGGAAATCAATTACATATTTCTTTTCAAAGCAAACTTACAGTTCACATATTTTTCACCCATCTTTGTAGCTGCTGTGAACATGTCTGATGTTTAAGTTGCTTTAGTGTACTGAGTTTTTGTAAGTTGTCCACCAGCGGTGGTAACATGGGCACCAAGAGCAGTCCCCTGTCCTTACTGCAAGGGCTTGTCTTTCCCACAGAATTTCTTTTGCAAGGTCACTGCCAGCATAATTGTCTGAGGTAACAGTCTTCACACAAGATTACTCTGCTGAATGTCCTCAAGCTTTTAATTTAAATAAAACAAATCCCCTCAAAATCCTGTAGCCAGTTCACTGTCTTGAAACTACTCGCCCGTTATACCTACTACTGAGCTGGAGAAAATTAATAAGCACATTCTTCTTAAAGTATATTTGCAATGGCAAAAATATAATGCAGGAGTATATGCTCAATTATATTAAAAAATATAAGTTCATGCCATCAAAAGTTTATATGGTTCTGTGCACACATAACAATTTAACTTTTACAGCCAGAGAAACAGCTATAATCACCTCCATATCTGCAGAACATAAACCCATAGAAGTTAATAAAACAGGCCTTGTGCCCAGCTCACTGGGCTTCAGCATTTACTGGTGAAGAGACACCCAAAACTGACACACTGGGTAGCTTGAGCTCTCGTATTATAAGTGAACACCACAATCACTACTATTTACATTTTACCAGTGTCACAACTGCTACATGAAAACATGTGTGCAAAGCCATCCCAACACAACAATGGCAAGGAAGAAGAAAAAGAGTCTAGAATAAAGCTGCTTAGACAACACATTAAAGCATTTGGGAAAAGAAGGCAGGAAAAAAAATTCAAGTCACACCGCATTCCAGTATGTCCTCATCTTCAGAACAATCAAGACAAAGAAGCAGGAAAAGCAATGCCTTTTTAAGAGCACTATCAGGACTGCACTGAGTCTTTTATTCCATAATACTGCAGACAGGAAAAGCTCCAAGTCCCAACCATTCAAACACATAAATCACTGCCATATCCCACATCACTATCCTCACCACAAGACCAAGCCCTACAAAGCAGCAGGGCTGGCTCCTAATGCCTATTTACTGGCTAATGCTCCCACCTGTGCTTCTCAGGCTCATAAGCTGATACCATGGAAACAAGATCCACACATGGAAACACATGCAAAGGCTTTCCAGCAAAAAAGCAGAATTCTTATCTTCACAAAGTGCTGAAAATTGGATATACTGAAGTTGCTGCTAATAGAATAAATAAATTTTATCTGAGGTGTGAATAATCTTGGCTAATTCCCTAGGAAATACACTGACACAGGCAGAGATTCAAAAGCATCGGCACAAAAGAACTGCTCAGGCTGGTGGCTGACACTGCCGGGACCCACTCCAGAAACACTACATTAAAAAAAAAAAGAGGAAAAAAAAAAAAAAAAAAAAAAAGCCCCACTCAATCAAGGTGTTATTTAGATTGTAAAAAACCTCTCCTGACAAAGAAGCATTTTTTTGCTACACCCAATAGCAGCAGGTACAGAGCCTGCAAGCCAGATAAAAGAACGCTGGTGATCTCAAACAGCTTTGCACATGTAGCTGTTACTCTGGGCACCATTCAGAGCCTCCCACTAGCCAGCTATCAGGCTGTGAGGGAATCAGTCAAGCCAGGCCAGGAACTGCTGTGTTATATAGACTGGCCGGTGCTGGGGAGCTGCCCCCAAGGCAGCCACTGATGGCCAATATGCTGCAGCTCTGGGGCTCATGGGATACAAAGCACAAAAACACCTCTTCTCAGCAAGTAAAAGCCCCAGTGAGGTGAAGTGCCAGCTTTGCTAACAACAGCTGAAACCAAGCAAAATCAGAAGCTGCAGAAGGCAGTGCCCTGGATTCACCCTCAACAGCTCAGAGCAAGGACAGCACACACCATGTACCAGCAGGAGTTCTGTGCTCCAAAGTAGAATTTAGATCAGATTTAGAGCACAAGGTTCACCACACCTCTGCCTTATCGCAGGGTGTCACCACCTGACAACACAGGCTGACTTTATAGGAACCCCCAGATAAAAACAACAACCTTAGAGAACTCCAAATTTAGCTTCTTGGAACACCTTGTCCATCATCTATGCTCCTTGCTACAGGCTATACCATCCACCCACAGGATTCCTCCTGGCCTGCACACCTATGCCTCTGGAGCTCAGGAGGAACCACATCACAGAGGTGAAGCAAGGTTGCCACTGTTTAATGTACATTGAAGCCTTGCAGGTATTTCACAACATCCTTCTTATGATAAATTTTAAATGTGGCACCCTCTTTTCTCCAGGACTCCCCACAACAAACAACACTCAGCCAAGAATGATTGATTTGCTGGTACAAATACAGACCAGCCAGAGAACAGCATTGCTGAACAGATGTTTTATGCTTACATTAGATGTAATAAGCTCTGCAGTCAGTACAGGTCACTGGGAGAAGCCTGGTATTTACTGCAGCAACTATAATTTTCTGGCTACTTCTCTTCTGTCCCCACCCCCAATATGCTGCAGAGAAATTAAATTCCAACAGACATCTGCATGCTTCCAGTGGGTATGTACATTCAGGGATGCTTATAAACACAAAATAATGTTTTCTAATTGGGCAATAATTTTACATTATGTTTTAATTGAAAAGAAAATCTTTATGACAAATCAGAGAGACTGTTACTGAGCAAAGCATTCTGTGAGCTTAAGAAACACAGCCCCCTATACAGTAAACAATTCACACTACAGTTCTCAGTTTGGAGAGAAATTTGAGAAGAGTTGTGAAGGATATTGTGATCTCTATAGAAATGATCTCAAAAAACGTGACAAATGTCTGTAAGGCAGGCAAAGAATGCTTAGGGACCATTTCACCCAGAACTTATTTGCCTTATTATCTGTGCTCTTTCAACCATACATAAATTGTTTGTTTCTTCCCTTAAGTTGTGCGCTAGCAAGCTGTTTTCTACCTGGCAGTGGCTGTGGTTCAGATCCATCCATCCATCTAGATTTAACACGTGTGGTGTAAGCAGCCAAGGGACCAGCATTTTATTAATCATAAATAGTATGATAAATAGCATAATCATAGACATAAGCTGCAAAGATGGTGAGGAAACACCTTAGCACAGCAACCACAAACTCTGGGCAAAACACCAACACCTTTCTGTGGCCTACATATATGCTAGTCCTAACAAAAAATTAATTGTCTGAATGTAAAATAAATGGGTTACACAAAATAGAGAAAATATCTCAGTTAGGATTAAAATATTTTTCTACCATACACGAAAAAAAGCACTATATGAAGAAGTAATGTTTACATATTAGATAAACTTTTCCATATATACCTGTGTATATATATATATATTAGTATATAGTATATTAGTAATAAGTATTTTAGGAAGAGAAGGTTATCTACTAAACAAGATATTTATCAGGGAAGAAAGTTCAGAAGTTCAGACAGAGTACCACTTTTTCTATCTAGGATAGAGATCTCACCTTTGCAGACAGCAAACACACACATCCAGGACAAGACTCCTGTGGATATTCAGACATACAGTCTCCCTTGGATTTCAAAAGGTAATTAAGAGACAAAAAAACCTTTTGCCAACCATCCCCTAAGGGACTTCCAAGTACTATAACAAAATAAGTCTGACAAAGTGTATAAAAATCCAAGTTTCAGGCTAATACCATAACCACAAGGCCATTCTTTCTTTTCTTTCTGTAACCCCAGGGCTTTTACTGAGGATCTGTTGTGCAACCCACCAGGAAGAAATGGAATCAGAACTGCAGGCAAAGTCAACCTCCCACTGCAGCAGAGGGAAAGGGACAGTACAGGAGAGGGTGCAAGGAAGAGGCACAGGGAGCTGGACTCACAAGAGGGATTGCAGTATGAAAAATCACAAGCATCCAAACATCAAGGTGTTAAGCTAAAACAACAAAAAGACCTCAATGCCATTTATTTTTGTTTCACCACCGTATAAATGCATGTTAATTCCCTTTAGTGCAATTATTTCCCAAAACATCAAAGGCTGTGGAGGCTTCCATCACTTTAGAGATAAGAGCATGATGTACAAAGAAGATTTTTAGGGACGAATGAAGATACGATGTTTAAGTTGCACACAGATTCTAGTTTCTGTCTTCCTCATTGTACCAAAGCTCTTTTTCAGGAAGAGAGAGCAAGGGGAAGAAAACCTATGAAAGGGAGGGCACATAAGTACTTTTATCCAGCACTTTAGCCATGGTATCTCATGTCTTCTGACAAATTTCACTGTAAGGAAATTGCCAGGGCCAGAAGATGGCAAATTTTACTCCTTCTGAGATCAGAAGTCCTAATGGAAGGAGACGAGGTGACCGAGAGACTGCAGATCAAAGCTTACGTAAGACAGGGGAATCTTCTCTCCCAGCGCTGTTCTTCCACGTCCTTGATTAATGTATCGTAACAACAATTTGTACTGTTTGACACACTCAGTGCAACTACATTTGTATGCAGAATTCTACTGATGTGTAAAAATAAAGTAAAAGGAATCTAATTAGCAAAGCTGTCCTGCTTCCAATGATCCTTTACTAGGAACTCTCTGTTCCTCTTCTGGATCATTTGACTTCTGATTGATAAGAAAGCAGCTTGCTAACCTAGTCACATTCCTTGGCGAGCACAAGACCAAGTTCAGTTTAATGCAGAACATGTTCCTAGCTGTTGGCTGCACCAGGTGAAAAGTAAGAGGGCTAGTGTCATGTATCTCACAGGATATTTTCCATTTTTCATCAAATAATCTTATTTTCTACTTAATGCAGATTTTTTTTTTTTTGTAGTTGTGTGATTCGCTTTTTAGTCTGCATGTAGTTTTTCTTTTCCCTACAATAAGAAAATTCATAATAGAATTTAAATTGAATGCACATAGTAAGGTCTGGAAGAAAACATTTCTTCTCAAAGCACACCTGATCAAAAGCTAATGTGCCACATAAGCGGACCTTTGGAAGCATGGAGGAAGAGAGCAAACGTTAAGACACTGACAGGATGCAGTAAGCTTCCAAAGGAAGATTTTAGAGCTCTCTGTAGCTTCCAGAGTTATGATCTATGCCCTCCCTGCCTGAAAGTAATTCCAAGCCTGCGTCACTTGTAGCACAAGACGCACAAGACTTTTCCTCCATGCAGCATTTCCCTTGCTTCTCCACCCATTGTTTCCGGAGTCCCATCTTTCATCACTCAATGCCCTGCCCTGCCAATTGCCTTTAAGTCACCAAAAAGCCAGCTGGCCAACACCAAGAGCTTGCCTTCACACCCTCCATGCCATACATGATGTATGTCTATGTCTCTGCACACCTTCCCTCTCTGCGACACTAACCACACACGAGAAATTGCTCTGCTCTCTGACTGAGCACCACGCTGGAATGCCTTCTTGTGGCTAACAGGGTGCAGCTGCACTTCTGTGATTCAGTTGGTGCACCTTGGGTCTCAAGCGATTGCCCAAGACACAAGCATTTGTTAATTACAATGCAAAACAAAAACAAAAAACAAAAAAACCAAACAAAACCAAACAAAAAAACAAAACAAAAACCAAACCAAACAAAAAAATCCCACATGCACAAAACCCCCCCAGACAGATGAAATTAAGACCACGTACCAAAAACCAACTAATCCTTTAGTACCAGAGAGGAAACACCACATCTCCAAAACCCTGTCATTAGGGACCAGGTATGGGAGATGAAAATAAAACAAGGAAAGAAAAGGTAGTTGTTAAAGCAGACAAAATTTTCATGGAAGGTTTACATCACAACAACTCATGTGCACCTCCTAAGTCTACTTGGAGGGAGGTCACACTAGAAAAATTAAATATGGACTGTTTGCCTTAAACTGAGGATGGAAAGACTCAGGACATCAACACAGAGTAAGATCTGTGTTCACATATGAAAAAAAACATCATCTTTAGATGACTCCAGAAAAACACAACAAATGCTGAGGTCTCAGTAAGAACACTCAGTGGTATTAGGTTTTAGTCAAATGACAAGAATGCAACCAAAACAAGTGTGATAAAAATCTGTACAAGTCAGCAAGGTCAGCAGGCTTTTCTCTTTTGCCTCAAAATTTTCCAGTTAGTTCTTGTACCCTTCTTTGGGCAGTTCTCTTCCTTCCTTGGGGTTCAGAAAGCATTAGCAACTTTCATTCCAGGAAAATAAAGCTCTTCCACTTTTATATCTCTCAGCCTCACTGGTCCATCAAAATTTTCCATTTTTGTAATCAAGACCTCAGCCACAAAACAATTTTTGTCTGTCCTTTCATCATTTTTAAAATCAACCAAGTCATGGTCATTCAATTTCACTTTGTGTCCTGTAATGAGCTCTCTATTCAGTCTTCAATATATTGTGAAAATTAGGACTGAAGTATCCCTTCTGACTGATAAAGAACCCATTCACCACAGCAACCCTGTTAATGTGTACGTACTCCTAAACCTATGACTGCACACTGCAAATCCCACAAGACCAAAATCCTCACTAACATTACAGACATCCAGATATAAGCTACAGGAATGGGGTCTTCAGAAAATGCACAATTTTACCCAAGGGAACTTCTTCACCATTTGCCTCAAAATTACTTTGATTTGGATTGTTTCATGCACAATTCCCAGCTCCTTGCAGTCTCAGTGTCACTGTCTCATAAGCTGAATGAGAGGCACTGAGATGAATACCATACAATCTGTTCAGGTTTGCTTTGGGGACTGTAACTAGTTTGCTCTTTATTTGAGGCCACAAACACCATTTTGACATAAGGAATTAAAGAAACCAAGGCCACAGAAACACAAAGTTTCAAAACCTCCTTTTACACTGATTTGTGTGTACCATCAACACACTCATCCTTATGATCAGATTGTTCTGATGTTTTCAGGTCAAGAATTGTGGCTTGCAGCATGCAAAAAAACTACTTGGTATCTGTCTTTTCTTTCTATTGTACATGAAAACAGCAAAAAGACAGAAGTTCACTATCACATATAAATGTCATCATTGTCTATCTAAATGTGCTAATTTCTGGTACTCTAAAATTAACTAAAATTAATGACATGGTTCTGTTAAATAATGATTACAGACAAACATTCTGTCAAAGTATATATCATTACCAATCATTTTATGGGCTTAGAATAAAAGTCATGACAGCATGCTATTATTTGGCAACAAAACACTGAATTCCACTTAAACAACCACATCCTTTTGTGCATGTATAACTGCAGTTTTAAGTTTTTCAACAGAATCTGGGTTTCACATCTCTTTCCTTGTGGCAAAACAGTCCACCATTCTGAATGCATTTGGAATATCTTCTGGAATATTCAGTGCATCTGGGGAGAATCAGAGAGCAATCAAACACACATATCATGGGCCCTGATCTCTCTCAGGAGCCCAGCTCTCCCCTAACTGTGCTCTTACTGCAAGATGTGTCGCTACAATTCTTTCCCACAACAAACACACTGCAGTGAACTTGACACACAGCCTGCAGGATTACACAATAGCACAAAGCCCAACATTTTTTTAGAACTCAAAAGAAAACTAGCACTTATTATGAAGTTCATACCCTCAAAGAACTGTCAGGGTATTCTAACAGGATGCTGTGAATAGGCAGACAGTGTCCTTAAAATACTCCTTTAAAGGGGGCAAGTGCTGTAGTGTGGCTGTGGCCGGACAGCAGCCACTTAATTAGGGCCAGAGGGAACTGGCCCCACCATTGTCAGGTATGACTTTGCTCATCCTCCATAACCCTTCTTTTCTACCGTGTGGGGGTTTTCAACATCCTTAGAGTATTTTCTTCTTTCACATGCTTTTTTTACCCATGCTATCCTTCATAAAAAACTGCACCCAAAACTCCTGGCTGTATTATCAAAATAATACCACTGATGATGTCATTATGGAATATTACCCCTATTTTATAGTGCAGAGGCTTTTTTACTTCTTCCAGCATCAAATCCAAATTTATGATAGAATTTTAAACATCTCAGTTCAACTTCCAGCCCTGGGATGTGGGAAGACTAATTTTCAGGGAAATTACTAAATGTTCAAGGAAGGTCTCAAGCAAAATTGGATTGAGCTTTCATTTCCATGCTAGCCCTGCTGACCTTAGTCTTTAGCGCTGCTTGTGTAAACTGGCAGTACACAAGTACAGAGTCACTGAAGGAAATAAAAAACTCCACTTAATTTCTAAAACATTTTATGTTATTTGAAATAAATGAGCAGGTTATTTAAAGTACAGTACTACTACTGTGTAATATCATTAGAAACATCCCTTACTGGACCCAACGCCTTTGGGAAATATTATTCAAGATAACTAGTAGCTGTTCAAGAAATCTGCCTGATTTCCAGCATGACACTCACTGACCTCTCCCTCCCCCACAAACATGCAATAAAAATGTTATCAAATTCACTGGTAGCCAAAAAAACACCAGCACATTAAGAAGTTCTCCTAAAATATGACAAAATAAATAACAGAGATAAAAAACCAAAACATTTTTCATACACCAACTGCCTCAACTTGAGGACAGAATTTTCTTGGTTCATTTACTTTCCAGAAGAGCTGCAGGCATAAAACTTCTATATCCTTGTACAAAAATGCCAAGCCATGAATTTTGCTGACTGTCCTCTCCCTTACCTCTTCAAATAAACGGTGCTTATGTCTTTAGGGTATCACACAACTTTGCTCTTCCATGTTGGATTCTCTGTTTCTGTAGCACATACTAACAGCACAGCTCCTTAAAGCAAGCTTGTTGGAAATAAATAAAATGTAAACTTGCTAAGAGTCCAATGCAAAAATTAATAAGAAAGTACTTCTGAATAAATAAGATTACCATTTGAAAAGACTCAAATAGACTGAGCCCTGATGCTAGACGCAAAGGATTAGGGAAAAAAACATGTCTGAAGTGACTCTACACAGCTGATAAAAAGGCATTTTTATTAAAAAGCTGAATTATAGAATCATAGAATCATTTAGATTCAAAAAGATGTTTGAGAACATCAATAAAGATACCGAACAGTGTGGACCTGATTTTCTCTGAGCCTGAGGGATTGCAGGCTGTCAGTGGCAGATCTGTTCCCAAGGGAAAGTTTCTTGGGATATCTCGTACTCACGGACAACATTTGTAAATCATCTTTCTTTCTCAAAACAGTGCTGCATAATTGTAGATAGCGTGTTTTTCTCTTGTCCCACCAATAGGACAAGAGGTGGTGTTCCCTTACCCAATTCATGTTAACCCTGTAACGCAAAACCCTATAAAAGCTGAAAAGTTTGGAGAATAAAGGCCCCTTTTCCTAGCAACTCATGGTGTGTGCTGTGAACCCACACTTCTACATCATGTCCAACAGTGACAGAACAGGACTGGGCCCAACACTAAGCCCTGGGGAACATCACTTGTGACCAGATACCTGCTGGACTTCGTTTTCCCACCACTCTCTGGGCCTGACCATCCAGCCAGTTTTTCACCCACCAGAGAGTGCATCTGTCCAAGCCATGGCCTGCCAATTTCTTCAGGAGAACACTGTGAGAAATGGTGTTAACAGCTTTACTGAAGTCCTGGTAGACAACATCTACAGCCTCTTCCTCATCCACCAAGCAGATCACCCTGTCAGAGGAGATCAAGTAGATCAAGTAGGCCCACCCTTTCATGAACGAACCCCAGTCTGATGCCCTGGTTGTCCTGCATGTGCACCATGATGGCACTCAGGACAATCTGCTCCATGACCTTCCTGGGCACCAAGGTCAGGCTGACAGGCCTGTAGTTCCCCAGATCCTCCTTCTGGCCACTCTTGGAGCTCAGTGTATTTGCCAACCTCTCCAGTGCACCAGTACTGCTGATAAATGATGGAAAGTGGCTCGGTGAGCATTTTCATCAGCTCCCTAAGTACCCTCAGGTTGACCCCTCTGGTCTGAAAACTTGTGTCTTAGTGCTCAATAACCATTTTCCCTTGGATTATGGGGGCTTCATTCTGCTCCCCATTCCTGTCTTTCAGGTCAGGGACTTAGTACTCAGAATAAAACTGGCCTTACTATTAAAGACTGTGACAGAGAAGGCAATACACAGCTCAGCCTTTTCCTCATCCACTTTCACCATAATCCCCCCCACACCAGATAAAGGCTGGAGATTCTCCTCAGCCTTCCTTTTATTGTTTATGTATTTATATAAAGACTTTTACTGTCTTTTATAGCCATAGCCAGATTGAGTTCTAGTTGGCCTTTAGCCCATCCAGTTTTCTCCCTGCATGACCTCATGGCATCCCTGTAGTCCTCCTGAGCTGCCTACCCAGTCTTCCAAAGGTGATAAACCCTCCCTTTTTTTCCCCTCTGAGTTCCAGCCAAAGTTCCCTGTTCAGCCAGACTGGTCTTCTTGCACCAGCTCTTCTTCCAGCACATAAGGACATCCTGATCCTGTGCCCTGAGAATTTCCTTACTGAAAAATGTCTAGCCTTTCTGACTTCCTTGCCCTTCAGGATTGCCTCACAAGGGACTCTGTCAACCAGGCTCCTAAATAGTTCGGAAGTTCAAAGTAATAGTTCTGTTGACCCCCTTCCTTGCTTCTCTTACTTCATTTCCTACAAAGGGAACAGGATGGATAGTGAAGGTTCTGCAACATGAATTCATTTAGAGTTCTTGAATCAAAACTCCAGAAGAAGTTCATAAAGCTTGATAAATGATCAAGACTGAGACAGACAAAATTTACCGTGGTCAGGGTACAGCATAATAAATCTTTCTGGATACCAAAAAGAATAATTTAGACTGTTCATATATACAGAAAGATTCTAAACCAATGGGAACCACTCAGGGGAACCATGTATCATCACTGTGGACAATTCACCAGAACTAGCCATTCAATGTGTAACTGCAACACAAAAAGCAAGAAATTAGATTAGTTTAGTCCTAAGCATACAAGCAGTCCAGGTAATTTTTTAATACAGTGATTCCACAAGAAACACATATTTGATAAAGACTTCAATTTGCAGTGATATTTCTAGGATCTCTCAGAGCCAATTTATAATTTTTTAGGGCTTTTCCATTTCTTTTTTTTTTTGTTATTGTAATTGTATATCTTTTTAATTTCCTGATAGTATGCCATACACTATCCAGGCAACTGAGAGAAATCCAAGTGTATTACACCTGCATTTGACATTGACGCATTTATCAAGCTTTTATATCACAAAAAATAGGTATCACATTCAACTGACAAGATATATTTTCCATAGTCACATACTCACTTGCAAGAAACTACATCATCATCCTTTAAACTTTTATTGATCCAAATTCATGTCAGGCACACCATTACTTAGCCAAGGCAAATACCAGGCTGACAGGCCTAAAATTATTTGAGTCATTTTGTTCAGTCCTTTAAAATACTGGCAGGGCATTGTCTTCCAACCAGTCTTCTGAAACTTACCTGGCATTCTGGGAAAAAATTATTAACATCAACAACATATATAGCACTGGGGCCTTCTCTCCTTAAACTCGGAAAAAAAAGTTTCAGCCTTGATTTTTAAAATTCTACCTCTAGAGGCTAAAAAACTTCTGGTACTAAGAGAATCTCATCTCTTTATGATAGTCCTGCTTTTTTCCCCCAAATGCAAAATAGAAAACTCTACTAACACAGAATTTGCCTTCACAGGGTTTTGCCAATAGATGTATTTAAGATGTTTCAGTATTGACAGTGCACAGCCTCTTGTATTAGTCTGAGAGCAAACTCACCCTCAGTACCTTTTCCTATCTGTCTTAGTTGGAGCTGGTCATTCTGTGCTGTGGTAGCTCACAAGCCAGGCTGCAGCCAGTGCCTTATGTTTTAATTCAGGAGAGTGGGAAGGATTTCCCACCTGTTGGATACCCCTTAAAACCTCTTCTTCCCAACTTGATAATGACTTAGAAAGAGTAATGCAGTTTTTTGATATAAAATGCCCCTATCACTCATAAGAACCTACTTGAGTCTTCCTGAATAAATTGAACCCCAGATGCAGATATTGCAATCACAGCCTTTTCTGTAAGGTTTCATACTGAAATATTTTGTTGCATCATGGCTTAAAGGAGAGAATTTTGTTCTTCAATACACACTAGAAGGGAGTTGGCTAACCTAATCAAGGTTAGGAGGGTCGAGATATTGTCAGTGGCTTCCTGCTGCTCAGAAGGATTACAACATTCCCACATGCACAGAAGTCAGGCTTCTATCCTCCTACTGTTAAATCATATTTCTCCTGTTGCTCTCACAGGGTGGCTCTGTAACAGTGCACAGGAATCATCACGACAGACAAGACTATTTTTCAAATAACACGTCATGAGCAGTACTATATTCTCATTATAAAAAGGAATCGATGCTTTAAAATAAATCCAGAAGACAGGAACACATTCCTTAATAGAGAGTCATTGTGAAATATACTCATCAGAAATCCCTTCCCAATACCTGCTTTTCTTTCAATTTATAAAATTTTAGTAATAAATAATATGTGGTTTTAAAATTCTAGCTTCATCTGATACGGTATTATATGCCACTTGACAAAATACAAAATATAGAAACCTTCAAGAATAGAATCTTAATATCTTTTATTAAAGTAGCAGCATTTTTGCAACCGATGAAAAGTACTGCAGGTTATATTAAAGTCAACAGCCCACCAGACTTCACCACTAATTACAAAACACACCCACCTCTTGTGCATTTGTAATTCCAAGTGGCATCACTGTTTAGCTGGAAATCAAGAGGCAGCAATTCTCTCTATTTCAGAACCTTCCAGACATTTGGTGAACTCATTTGACCTAAAGCAAAATATGCAGCCCAGCCAAGAATAACAATAAAAGGAAACCCCTTCCTGGATACTCTTGAACCTGATTAAACTGAAGCAGTACTGCATAACACAAAAATCCACCCTCATCTGCCCTGAGTTCTCAGTCAATCAACTTCAGAAGCGATTTACTCTCACAAGGAAGGTCATCATGTGCAGAAGGTTAAGAATAACTGCTCAAATATGCTGTGCAGGAGGCAAACTGTGTGTTCTCCTGCCCATACGTAATGTTTAGACATTGGCAAATATCAGGAGTGTCTGGCAGTAACCAAAGATTTTGCCATTCTGACTTGAGCATGCTGGCCAACACACCATTCCTGGGCGCAGAACACTTGAGAGCTGGAGCTCATGTTCCGAGTCCACTGACGCATATGGGGTTAAACATTTACTTCTTTGCCCAGTCTCTCCCATATCCACACTAAATATAAGCTGCATTCTCGTAATGGAGGTGGTCTCTGCACAGCACAGCTGCCCTGCTATTACCATTTCAAATAACAATGGCAACTGAAGTCCTCACTTCCAATTACTCAAAACACATTTAACCACTGCAGACAGAAAAAAAAGACCAGTAAATTCTTTTCTGACTATTTCAGTATATTGGGTTATCATCTTCTGTAACAGATTTCACCTTAAAAACATCTGAGGTGTTCCAAAGTACAAAGCAGCTCCTCATTCCCAGCTACTTGGCAAAAAAAAAACCTGGAATGGCAGTTTTAAGCAACTTGCTTTCCCAACCCAGTGCTGAAACACTGTGGTACTTACTGGATAAGGGAAGAGTTTTGCTAGCCATAATACCTTTAGAATCACACAACCTGAAAAATATTTGGATTAATTAGCTTAGTTTTAATTCAAGTGTTATATTATCCAAGAAAAGACTTTTTACCTGTGCGGGAATTTCTGTTACATTTCGTGTCTCTTTGCATCTTTACACCTCTGTCATAGTTGCACACAGCATGCAACCATTTTTCTTACTAAATGCCTGAAAAACTTTTTTTTGCAAGGTCTTGCACCTTTCCAGTTGCTCAGAGTGTTTCACAGGACTACTGCTGGAGATGGAAGCAATCCATTCCTGAGCTCAGAGGATCAAAACATTCTGTAATTCAACTGCTGAGCATCATTTGTCATACATGTCGGATGATCCTGGCCATTCATTCATTGCTGAATTCTTCACATCACTTGTGTGAGGTGAAGCAAACCATCTGCAAATGTCATACACACTTCCTTTCCTGGACTGCTTCTTCTTTTCCTATTCATCCTCTCTTTTCACCTTTGCAGTCTCCTTACCTTCTTTTCTTTCTGTGTCCACATAAAGGACATCCTACATTCACCCACAAGTAACAGAACAACCCAGTTAAGTTATTGGGGAAAAAGAGCTAATAGATAAGCAGATTGTATGAAGATGTTTCAGATCACTTGTAACTAAAAACAAGGCAGTAAAATATTCTGCAGATTTTCCTGGTGGACTTTACTCTGTAGTCTGCCAGGGTAAAACAATCTCCTAAAACAGAAAGGGAACAGGGACTGAAAGTAAAGGGGACTGCAAAGTCTCTCTTTTACCATCCTGCCTTGGGAAATTATCAGGCTTTTGAAAAATTCCCATATACAGTTTCATCATTTTTACTACCCTCAATTCCTCACCAAAGACCAACCAACCTTGTACACAAGAGAGAACAGACTACTACTGCTAATTTACCCATACAGAGGAACATATTTAGCATAACCCTAAATTTATCATTATTAGGAACATATATAAGCCCATACTTAGAAAATGAGTTTCTATTTTCGACCTTCCTGAGAACAGAAGGCACTGCTAATTTTAAAACAAACATAAATAAGAACAAGCTCTAAATTATGCTGCACTTTTTAAAAGAATAATTTCAGTACAGGACTATGATCTACAGAGTGCAAAAATTTTGCTTCTTAAAATAATTTTTAAAAGAACGATTTTTCACATGCTTTTTTTATGCAGGCTCCATCTTGACTAAAAGGAAGGTAACAAACATCAAAAGCTAAATTGTTCATGAGACTGCCTGAAGAAAAAAGGTTCTTTCAGGTCAGGATGAAGGGCAGTAACATTCACCTCAGCCTCAGCAATTAAGAAAATTGTTTCCATCTCTACAGGCATCAGTCTTCTGAAAACTGAAGGAACAATCTATTCAACTCAAACATGAATGAAATGTTGACCAGACAGAAAAAAAGACTAAAAATATACTTTGATAACAAAAGACTCGTTTGGAGGGGGAGAAAATTAGTAGCTAGGCAATCCATTAAAAATATTTCTCTGGCTTCCATTCAGATGCTGGCCAAGCACAACTTCATTGTTTGGCATGTCACTTGCATCTCCTCACATCACCTTCATTCTCTCACTCAGATAACCTCAGATAAAAATATACAGAGTGCTATTCTAGGATTCAGCAATACTAAACCAGTAGCCAACAGCAAAAACTAGGGCTCTCTTGATTCATAAAGAATTTTTAAAGCCCTTGTGAACTACAGAGCACTGGGAGGAGGGTGAAAGCTTTCATCAAACTGAGGCATAGGACTCTCACTTCCAAAGCACGAGGTGTTTGTTATCCATGGTGAGAGGGACATCCAGTTACTGCATCTGCACATTCTCACAGGAAGGTAATGCAGCAGAGGGAAGGGAATGCTGAATATGACATCCATTTCATCAGCCTAATAAATTTTAGATTAATTACAGAAAATTATTTCCCATTTCACTTCCACATCAACTGGGCTTTTTTTTTGCTTCTCAAGCCTCTTCAAGGCACTATATTGGTACCATTCAATCATCTGCCACTAAAACACTGCCAGGACTGTACACACACCTAAAGGTTCTACAGAATACATATGAGTAATATATATATATTTATATATAGAAAGAAAAAATATTTATCTGGGTGAAATTGCAGAAGGTGATTCTGGTTGATGGACACCCCTACTCCATCACCCTCTCAAAGTAGCAGAAAATTGCACCATCAAGCAGACAAGGATATTATTATTGTTATTATTACTATTTTGGTTTAAGAAAATGCTGACATTTTATGATTATTAATCAGGAACAGCCAGCTCACTGCCCAATGAATACAAATTAGGACTCCTGCTGATGAATGGTCATTTCAGCCCACCTTTCTGGCATCCCTTGTGTGCTCCTCTCCACTCCTTCACTGTGCAGCGCACATCTTTCCCAGTCCTCTTCCACTGCTCACGACTGCCACCTCACTGTCACAGACAAAAGGCTCTTCTCCCTCTGCAGAGCAAGAAAGGGGACATACCCTGCCCTGTTGCTGTGCTGCTCCCTTGCCTCTGCAGCTCATCCTGGATTTTCACCACAGAGCAACAGAGAGCCTGAGCTGCAGCCAGGCATCAGCAGCCCTTCCATTTTCAGCACAGTTCTGTCCTATTAGGCATCATGTCTAAACTAGTAGCAAAACTAAAAGCAAAATAGGAAAGATGAGTTTGATAAGGGAACCAGCCTTTGCTGCTGACAAACCCACCAGAAATGGAGGAAGGGAGGCACTTTCAAAGGCAATGCTTTTCCACACTGCAGTATCCAGGAGCCAGACTCGGCTGAGCACACACACAATAGACACAGTTGCCGTAGCAACAGCATCACAGGGAAAATTTTCCAGCAAAGCTTCTCACTTTTCACCAAGGTTACTTCCAGATTACTACTTAGCACAGGGATCTGTATGGATCAGACAACATCTTGCATCTGTCTGGAGCATTTCTACATGAAAAGATGTGACAGCCACACCACAGGGAAGAATAAGGCACTGCACAAGCAAAGCAGGGACCGGGCTCTCAAACTACCATCTGACAGCAACAGCTTGAAGGCTAATGTATTGTCACCTCACAACAGACTAGAAGTATGAACTGTAGGAATCAAATCTTCTTCCACCTTTTGTTCTTAAAAATTACTAGATTTCAATAAAGATCTACAGCACACCTCTGCAAAAAGGGACTTTGGTTTCTAATATTGATCACCACCTCAAAAAAATTCCCCAAAAGAAGAAAAAAAAAACAAAACCAGGGAACATCTAAGCTGCTTGTTTTACACATACTTTTATCATTCCACTAATGCTGTTAGAAGGCCATGGAAGTATATGGTGCAGCACTAGTGTATTTTGGTCACAAAGTATGTTTTGTGACCAGCACTTTTTCTCATAGTCTGGAGAAAAAACTGGTCACAAAAAAGAGCAGTTGAATAATTTAGAATCTTAAACTACACCACTAAGTTATTTGACCTTGCTTCATTTGGTCCCCCTAATTTTTCAGATAAACAAAAACACATCAATCTTTTCCCCCTGAAATGATTTTGGTTTTTTCTTTTACTCAAACATTTAAGTGATCAATTGTCACTCCCAAAAAATAAAGAATAAGGACTTGTTCAAAACATTAATATCTCTTGAGAAAACACTTCATCAATTCTTTCTGCTTAAAGGACATTTTCAAGTTTCTGGCATGCAGTCTCTTGACTGTAAAGCTGCAAAAGTAACCCCCACATAATCAAATGGCACAACTGAACTGCTTTGCAACTTGCTCACAGGATACAAACATCCAAAAAGACTGGAAGTTGACAAAGAATCAAAAGTAATCAAATTAAATAGGACTGTTCCTGCATTTATGTCTTACTATCTATAAAGATAACAGCATGTTCCTGAAATACATCTTTACGACAATCAATAGGTAATTTCGGCATCAATTGTGAATATATAGTTCCAAGCAAATGGCTGTCACACCATACCAGAGAGCTTCATTAGTGAAGGGTGCTTCAGGCTCCTCTAGAAGACAGGCAGTTCAGAAACTGTCTGCTACAAGAGCTGCAGAAACACAATTATACACTCAAGTCTTGGCAGTTTGGGGAAAAGAATCACATTAGCTCTGATGAGTTTTAGAAAACCTTCAAATTTCTTGGCCCTTTGTTAATGAAGGACATCGCAGCACAACAGATATTAACTTTACCTCTGGAAAAACAGGCAAGCACAAGACAAAAGAAGCTACTGCAACAACAACTTCAACAGGAACAAGCTGAGTCCTCCACCATATAAAGTCATGACTGTAGCCTAAGGAAGATGCCACCACATAAAAAAACTTATTCTTGTTGCAGGAATATTTTGAGTAAAATCTCCAGCTTGAATTAAGAAAATATGACTATATAATTTAATTTGTCCTTGTGCTCTTAAAAACTTCACACATACAGCAGCATGGTAGAACCAAGTGTCAGAAGCAAGGCTAGAAAGGGGGACACAAAATCACAGGCACCAAATTCTGAATTACTGTGGGAAAGAAAACCTACCCCTTACAATGGAAGGCATCTTTAATGAATAAAACTGGAAGGAGACAAGGCAAAAACTATGTAGGCAAAAGCTAACTCTTAGCAGGGTGGGAAGAGGGGAAGAAGGCACCCTTTTGCTGTATACATTTGGGAGCATGAAAAATGTAGGTGAAATTTGTGAGAGAAGTCAAAAAAAATCTCATCATCCATTATCACAAACACATCTGCAGAAGAAACTCCATTTGAAAGGAGGACTTCTAATTAGAAGAACAGGAATAGCCTTACCTTAATTTAAATACAGTAGAATATTAACAGTAAATGTAAATCCTGAAACTGGGGATTTGAATATTAAGTTATCTACTGTATTTAAATCTGGGTATATTAGAAATTCTCTTATTCTGGAAGAAGAGAACAAGTAGCTTGATTCCCCTTCTCCTCACTGAACTTCTGACCAAGGTTTAAGACTGTCTGGAAGTCCTTTGCTTCTACCCTAAATAAGACAATGTTCCTCATGAGTCAAACACACATCCCAAAAGCAAAATACAAGGAAGAGAAATGTTAGCTTGTAACAGAAGTCTGCCACTCCTACTCACGTATTTATAGCACCAGGGTTGAGCATAAGGGTTGTAGAATTTAGAATAACAGTAAGGATATTAAGGACTCTGAAGACAAGTAATCATATGTGGTAGCACACAAGGCACAAGGAAAAATGCAGTCTAACAGTGTAACTACCCCTCTGGGAAAGCTATTGACAGGTGCATAAAGCATTCAAGTGAAATCATAATCAAGGGCTGATGATAAAGCTTAAAACAGCAGTTTTGAAGAGCTCCCACCCAAAACCAGAGGAGAAAGGGTTCTCCACATTAGTTATGGGAGAAATTCCAAGTCCATGGGGTCTGAAATTAAGAATTACATTAGAATTTGTAATTTGCCATACAACTTTCCAAAGAGACTGTTTTAGTTGCAAGGTCAGAAACACCAAGGACAAAACACCTAAAGCACTGGGAACACCATCATCTCCATTAGGAACTAAAGTTAAATTATTTTAAGATATTCTTGGCCAACATGGTGTTGTGATAAGCATTCTTACGACAAGTTTCTGCTGAGAGGAAGGAGAGGAAGGATATGCATCTCTGAGCTCAAACTTTGGAAAGCTTAATAAGGAAATTATTGGTTTTAATACAAATACAAACTTTTCAAGTTTTTGGTTGGTGGTCTTCAAGAAAACAGCTAACAGTTTTTCTGAAGATGTGAAAATAAGTACATTTTGTGAAACCTTGCATCTTTTACTACAATAAGAAAAGCAAGGCATAAATTTGCTTAATCCAGCTTGCAGGAACAATTGTAAACTAAAAGCCACTTGCAAACTCAGAAAAGACAGAGAAAGAGGCCAGCCTCTCTCCTTAGAGGTGACATGGAATTGACAAGACTGAACAAGATGAGCACACTGTTCACCTCCATGGAAAGCCTGAAGAGGTTAATTAAGAAAAAAAGCCACAAAAATCCCTACTTCTCCTCAAAATACTCAGAGTTCTGAAGAACCCCTCTACAGGCCTGTCTGCAGTATTGTCAAAGGATTTAGTCATTCCACAGGGAGAGCCAAAGATTTTATAATTTTTTTTAATGAGATCTGATTAAAATTTAACACAGTTAAATAACATATCTAGGAGTTTAAATACCCTACTTCTAAAAATGATGGCAAGTGGAAATTGCAAGACAAGCAGGATCTTTGAAAATCAGCTGCTTTACATGTCTAACACAGCAGAGTATGACTTAAATCAGAGCTTCAAAAATTTTGGGCTAGTACCTGCTCATTCCTATCCAGACTGTCACAACACACTGCACAAGTGTGATGAGGTCTGGGTGCCTTTCATTGTAACAGTCCTATTTTAAAACAAAATTTCTGTTCCAAAGAGTTTGACCCAAAAGAGCTGCACCCCAGAGTGCTATGCAGCCCTACAGAAGGACGGAGAGGCTGGAGAGATGGAAACAGTAGAACTGTCTGAAGTTCAACAACGGCAAGTGCAGGGACCTGCACTTGAGGAGGAATAACCCCATGGAATAACCAGTACAGACTGCACAATGATCTGCTGGGAAGCAGCTCTGCAGAGATGTACCTGGGGGTCCTGGTGGACAACAAGCTGTCCATGACCCATCAGTGTGTCCTTGTGGCCAAGAAGGCCTCTTGTGTCCTGGGGGGCATTAGGAAGAGCATTGCCAGGAGGTCAGGAAGGTGATCCTGCACTCTGCTCAGCTCTGGTGAGGTCTCACTTGTAGTGCTGTGTCCAGTTCTGGGCTCCTCAGGACAAGAGATTTGGAGTTCCTGGAGTGGGTCCAGCAGCTGGAGGGCTGTGAAGGGACAGGAGCATTTCTTTCATAAGGAAAGGCAGAGAGAGCTGGGCCTGTTCAGTCTCAGGAGGATAAGATTGAGAGGGTGCCCCATAAATGTCTGTAAGTATCTGAAAGGAGGGTGTCAGGAGAATGGAACCAGGCTCTGCTTGGTAGTGCCAAGCCATAGGACAAGAGGCAGTGGGCACAAACTAATGCGCAGGAGGTTTACCCTGAATATCAGGAAGAGCTTCTTTACTGTGCAGGTGATCGAGTGCTGGAACAGATTGCCCAGAGAGGTTGTGAAGTCTCCTTCCCTGGAGATATTAAAAAGCCATCTGGACAATCCTGACTAATGTGCCTGAACAAGGAGGTTGGACTAGATGACCTCCAGTGGTCCTTTCCAACCTGGTCCATGCTATGATTCTGTGATCAAGCTAGTATTCATATTCAGGATAGTACTGCTCAGGAGAAAATATGCTTCACAGGTGACACAGCTGCAGGCCTAGAACAAGGCAGCACAAGCAAAGACCATGCACAGTTTCACCTTCTCCTTTTGTTACCACATTAACTCCATATACATGATTAAAAGAAAAATAAACAGCTAAGAAAAGCCTTGATAGCTTAGCAAGACCTTTACTTGGTATTTAAACATAAATAGCACATAAGGCACTACATGATTGTCCACAGATCATGTGGTATATGCTGTAAATTGTCTTTTTAGGAACTGAAGTCATCTCCCTCCAGAGTGAAAGCCAGAGAATGCTGTCACTGCTACTGTGGGCACACGTTTGCTTACCCCTGTATGTTTATGCTCTCTATGTCAAGGCTTGTGAGCTGGACCAACTTACAGAGATGTACAAATGCAGAACAGAGAGATTAGAAAGATCTGCTTAATGCAATATGTGAAGGGAGGGCAGAACGTGAACCATGAGATTGTCAATGGATTCCCAGAGCAGCTGACTCTGAAATGCAGCAGTGACACAGAGCACTGTCCATATCAGTAACCTGCACTGTTACTGAAATTCACAGGATTTATCTGCAATACCCATAGTAGGGAAAAAAGTTCTTTTTTGTCTTGATTAGTCTGCTGAATTATGACATTAAGGCTGCTCTCAGGTTTAAACATAAAACTAATGCTGCTAGCATCCATGAATTTTAATATATTCAGTTCCCTAAACTGTCTGTGCTACTACAGCAACTGAAGGTGTCTCAGTCTGAGACATTTATTATCCTATCTTTGAAATGCTATTAATGTTATCATTCATTTATTACACAGTCTGGAAATTATGACACCAAGAATGTCTCTTCTTTTGAGCATCCAGGTTGCTTACACACCAAATCCTTGTTTTCAAATGCATTTTCTCAGTATCATTCTACGTGCATCATAAAATGAAACAGAGGACTTTTCAGTGGTCTGAGTGCTCCACACAACTGATTTCCCTACTGTCACAATGAGGATGAGTTACTGGCAGAATGGTCGTCTGTCCTGTCCGTGCTGTACCAGCGTGGATGTTCTGTTCTGCACAACAATTCAAGCCAAGATTAATGAAAGCAGGTTGGAGGCACATGATCATGCCCTCTGCACCACCCTGCTTTTCTTAGCAGCAAATGGCTGCGTCCCATCTCCTGTTCTCATCATGTCTCTGACAACCAAAGCTTGAGACAAACAGGGTTAGCAAGTACCAAGCTACCTTATTTCTCCTTCAAGTTTTATTTTAACATAATCAGTGGTAATTCCTCTGCTTAAGTCAATGAGTGTTTGGGTTTACACCATTTATCAGTGCCATGGAAGCTTCAGTGGAAGCTGAGAACATAAGAACTTTGCAGGCTTTGGCACCTAGTCTTAAGACCTCTGAATTCAATCCTTTTCCTTTCTCTGGATCAATAACAGATTCATACTCCAAAAGATTCCTGAAAAACACTCCCTTATAGTATGGACCTTTCCCAACTGAAAAATAGACAAATACCTTTCTGTCTTTCCTTCCTACTCTTAGGTCTCAAATCTCAAGTAAATCTTGTGAGGGGAAATAAATTCCTTCTTAAATAAATGAAGTATAATGAAAACAACTATGTCTAAGGCTAAAAATTATTTTGGTTTTATTTTTTTAGTCTATTATCATCCCCTGCTTTAGATGTCCTCTTTAAGGTCAGGACATGGACGAGCACAGAGTATGCCAAAAGACTTACAAAAAGGGACTATTTTGAGCCACAACAATTAAGCTCCACAGTGACAAAGGCAGTCAGCAGAGGAAACAGAAGAACTTAAAAATTATCTTTTGGTTTCTTTCACCATTTCCTCTTACACGTGAGCAAACATTCTTATAATGGCTCTTCTGGGAATTTTTTTTCTCCCTTCCTTTTGTAGTTTCCACTTCTCAGCTAATTTTGGCATGTCCAACTGGTTGCTTAGAGATGCTTCAGTTTTTATTGCTCTTTTTCTGTTTGTAATGTAATTTTATTCTGAATGTCACCTCTAGCAAGAGTAGTTTTGCAAATGAAGCAAGAAACACTCAGAAAAGCCTTTTTAAACAACCACACCGAGGTCTACGGAGCAGCATCCTACACACCTTTTCCTCTCCTGGATCTGAAAAGTGTAGGAAAGAGTCCTTAGCAACATTTAGCCCTATCTCAACAGCAGGCAAGAATGTCTTACAGGACAGGATGGAGGAGAGGAGACTCGAGGAGAGGAGACTCGAGGAGAGGAGAGGAGACTCGAGGAGAGGGAGAGGGAGAGGGAGAGGGAGAGGGAGAGGGAGAGGGAGAGGGAGAGGGAGAGGGAGAGGGAGAGGGAGAGGGAGAGGGAGAGGGAGAGGGAGAGGGAGAGGGAGAGGGAGAGGGAGAGGGAGAGGGAGAGGGAGAGGGAGAGGGAGAGGGAGAGGAGAGGAGAGGAGAGGAGAGGAGAGGAGAGGAGAGGAGAGGAGAGGAGAGGAGAGGAGAGGAGAGGAGAGGAGAGGAGAGGAGAGGAGAGGAGAGGAGAGACAAAAAAAAACCAAAAAAACAAAAAAAAAAAAAACCAAAAACAAAAAACAAACAAAAAAACAAAACAAAACAACAACAACAAAAAAAAGGGCTCTGCTAAAACCACCCAGAAAAGCAAGTGTGTGTAGTAGGGGAGAGAAGGGAGGATAAAAGCAGCATCTCCAGCTCCCAGGCATGCCCACTATCCTATCCTAACCACCTGCTGAGCCCTTCTCTGCTGCGATGCTTTGTAAGACAGTGCCATGCTGTGGACACTGTGCTCGCTGCCGCTGCTCTCTGCAGTCTCTGCAGGTACAGTAGGCCTGTTTCCTGACCCACTTTCCTCACCAATCTCTATTTAGCTCTACGCTAGTGATGCTCCTGGCATGACAATCAGATACTGCAGCCTGCAGTGCAGTTCGTTACAACACATTCGCGAGTTCCGAGTAAATCCAGTGGAAAAGTACTGTATCAGCGGAGCCTAATTACACTGAAGTCATTTTCATAAACTTACGTCAAACGCAACAACACAAAAGTGCTCCAGAGATTCAAAAGATGCCTTTTCATTTTAAATCTACTAAATCTGCTAGGCATAAAGTAAATCCAAATGGATCTTTTTTACTTGAGGGCTGCAAATGGCAGAAGCTAGTACCTTTTCTTTGGATTACCTAATCAATCTTATAACCTGTGCCACTTAAAACCTGACATAATTCCTTCCATTGTCATTCTTAACTAGAGAGGGGCTCTACGCCTTAATGTCCAGTGAAATTGTAAACTTAATCTCACTCAGCTATTAAAATTATCTTCTGATATGCGGGAACCAAATTTCTC
Organism: Cyanistes caeruleus; assembly: GCF_971803275.1. Taxonomy (NCBI): domain Eukaryota; kingdom Metazoa; phylum Chordata; class Aves; order Passeriformes; family Paridae; genus Cyanistes; species Cyanistes caeruleus. The sequence continues at coordinate 20,397,498 of NC_141706.1, forward strand.
CTTCAGAAACAGCCACTTGAGAATTAACTTCAAATCCTACTTGCACTTGCAGTTAACTTCAGATTTTACTTGCACATACATGTGTAAGGGATAAAATGGTTTTGAAACATTAACAGTTATACTAGACAATCAGGACTGTTCTGGCTCCAAAGTTAAGGTGTGATAGGTGAATACCTCTGAGATCAAGAAACTGGAGTTTGGTCATATTTCATTTATCTGCAAAAAAAATGCAGGCGTCTCCCTTCTCTTACAGGGAAATATTGTAAAGAATGACCATAACGTGGGCCTCAGTTAAGAAATCCAATTGCCAAGCCCCTAAGTTATATGGTAATAATTCATTATACCACAAATCTCTACTTCCTTCCTGGGCACTGAAGTTAACTGGAGATTTCTGCAGTGAATACTGTGCAGGAACACCATACCTTGCTAATATTTTGCAAGTAGAAGTCACTGAAATATGAAACATTAAAGGGTCTTACCACCTCTCTCTTTGGCAAGACACTTTTTCTGTTCAGTGAAATATTTTTGTATTTAAAAAACTCAGAACTTTACCAAGAAAAGTTTTGAGAGTTACTCAGAATCATTATACCAAAATACTAAGTGTCTTAAGATTAGTTACACTGCATTTAAAACACTAAAACCAGCACAAACTTACTGACTGATGATAAATAAAAGCAGCAACAGAAAGTACTAACATACCCTGTGGGGCCATGAGTGCCTTACAGGTGTGGATCATTTACACAAGGTATTGTGTACAGGAGGGAGCATGAGGAACAATTATTTACAAAGCTGTCCAACTATGCACTGTGTAAAAGCATAAGTTCAGTCCTTTGCAGAAGTTAATTCATGTGCAATATGACCAGTTTTCAGTTTTGCTGGTGAGCAAGAACTATTACTAAAAAAAAAATTCTTGTAGCTCAGCAGATGCCACAGAGTGATGGCATTGTGGTTGTTTGTTTCTTGTTTTTGGGTTGGTTTTTTTTTTGCATTTGCACCACCATAATCACACTAATTTACTAAATAAACCAAAGATTCCCAAAAATGGACCCCAAAATGCTTATGTAAAATCTCTGCAACAAGAAGTCTGATTATCCATTAAGTGGGATGATACCAGCCAACAGCAAGAGAAAACAAAATTAAACATCCATCAGAATGTGCAATTCATCCAAATTTCATACCACAGGCACCTATAAATATATGAGTCATTACTATAATGTAGAAGGTAATTATATTTCATCACTCATTACCTTGACCCAAGGAGGACCTCTCATTTTCAGATGAAAGATGCAATCCAGACTTGCGTTTTTATGATTAAGGAACCCTGCGAGAAGCACAGCTTACATAAAGCAGCACCCTTAGACTAGCAGCTGTGTAGACCCAGAAAAAACTCAACATCAAAAAACTACTGTAGATTGCTTCTTTTACCCACCAGTGCCTTCATAACAAGTATCTCACATTTAAACCCAAGACAAGCAGACAGAATCCAACAGGGCTCTGAAGGAAGGACACAGTTGGGACAGTTGTTAGTGACAGATCTACCATAACTCACAGACACCTGGCAAGCAAAGTAGGTGTTTAGAAGTACAGAGCTTCTTTGTTCCTACCTATGATGGGATCAACAACACCACTAAGAGGTTATTTTGCTGCCTTGTAATTTATTGAAGATAAGATCACTCTCAGGGCAGTCCCAGGGCAAAGAGCCTGGCAAAGCAGAGATCCTCTTGACAGTTTTTCCTCAGGACTAAATTTTACAGCTCATTTGATTTTAGCTTCCCAAGCCATGCACCACAAAACTAAACCTAGACCTTCAGAAGTCACTTCTCTAACCTCACATCTACTCAGTTCAAGTAGAGAATACATAGTGAGGCCTTGGAGTTTAGGAAGAGCAAATGAATTACTATGCTGGATCTGCCCACTCCAGTGACAAGTGTTTCACAAGCAGATGACAGAAACCCCCGCCAGACAGTTACACAATAACCTACAAAGTCTATTTTTAGGGTCCATAAATGTTTATATCCTTTCAAGAGACTATAGAGATCTTTGTTTGCCTTTTTTTATGTGAACTTGGAAATGCTCAATATTGGCATCCAAATATGAGCCCTGCTATGATATATTTCCTTCTCCAAAGCAATTGTTATTGTTTTTAATCAAACAAAAGCTGTCTAGGAATTCAAGGCTCTAAACTGAATTGTTCCTGCTTGAACATCTGTTAAAAAATTCTGGCTGCAAAAGTAGAACAGATTCTGGTTTATATGGAAAACTTCATAAGTAATAAATATCTGGCAAATCAAGAAAGCACTTTAGGGGATATAATCTAAGATGCAATCATTAAATTGCTTCTTAGTCCTGGACTATGGAGTCAGAGTAAGAGAAAAACCACAAAATAAACCTTGGGTTTGATGGTTACTTTCAATGTTACTGTGCTTAGTAGGCTGACTCCTGGTTGCTTTGCAAATTCACACATGCCCCTGGGAGTGGGATCTCAGATCGTTTAGCATCATGGCAGATTTCCAGGTCTTGGCAGGAGGGTTGTTTTTCTCCATGAATCAGCAACTGTCCATCACACTACAATCTGTGAAGTGAAAAACCCACCTCATCAGCATAAACTAAATGCATGTATGCATGTATACATCGCAGAGGACTTTCTGGTCTCTCTCTCTCTACAGCCCACATGTGAGGACTGTCATTTGAACAAGCACATACATGCCTCTGAAAGCCAACCACAAAAGGAAGTGATTTATCTCACCTTCCTGCAGTCCTGTAATGCTTCAATAACACATCATCTGCATGGTAAGCCTTTAAATGTTATGGTAAAGAACACAAACAACAACCCATCCTATTTACTGCTTTCTCCTACCAATGGACAACTTCAGAGCCAAGCCCACTGTGGTCAGCTGCAGAACAGTTGCCTGTGCCTGCTGCTGGAGAGTAAAGAACATTTTCATTGTCACATAATGCTTACCAGTAAATGCATTCCAAACACCCATCAGCAAGGAAAACAAGAGCAAGTTACATTTGAAACATCTCCCTGAGACATGCTCCAGAATTTTAACAGCTCTCTATAATACAGATGATGCTTCTAAAAAAATGATAGCAAATGAGATGAATGATGCCCCAGTAAAGTGAACTTATTCTCAGAAATACTTGACAAGCAAATCATGAATTTTGGAAATGTATTACAGAAAAGGATGTACTAATAATTCCTCATTTTATTCTTCCTGTGTCTGTCTCTTCCTGATACACGAGAGATTGCAGTATTCCTATAGCCCTATTGCTGGGCTAACATTAAATAACAACAGATTTGCTGGCTGCTCAAAAATGACATTTTTTTAAGAAGGCAGAGGAAAAAAGTACTGAAATCAGAAATTCACTCTTAAAATTCAGGAATCAGACACTCCCACCCCTCCATGAGTCACAGTGCAAACTCCTAGAAAAACTATAACCTGATCCACTGGATGAAGCAGTTCAGCAGAATGTCTGGGTCTTCACTGTTTCCTCTGAATTATATGTCCAGGGCATTGCAAAATTTACCCAAATTACTCATTTTTTTCCAGAATCTAATCATAAAACCTACACTTCAGGGATATAAATTCACAATTTGAGACAAAGCATAAATTAACTTAGTAAATGGTTTTGTTTCTTGCAGCATTAATTCACACATGCACTGAAGATCATCAAATACAGAACAGCCAAGTTATCAAACTGCAGCAATGCTGCTGAAAGGAAAGCGTTTTTTTTCCTTAAATGCAAACACGTATTTTATTATTAGCTGCATAAGGGTGATCTATGCTTACACAGCTCAGAGCTGGATTTTAAACCAATTTTAACAGCCAACTGTTTCAACTTGCATGTAAACAAACATACTGCATTTCTTCATTAGCTGGAATTTGCTGCAGTCTGTCAGCCATCTGTACTGTCTTGCATTCTGTTCTCTATTCAGAGCACCACTATCAAATGTTGGTGATATAGTATTGCTCTCTTTGGAGACATCATGACTACACTATAAATAGTTTAGAGACATAAACCACTATTTCAAACAGTTGTCTTAATATCTGCTTTCTCAGAATGCATTAGGTAATTTTATTTCTCATCCAATTTTGGATCTCTATACCTTTTTTTCTTTGTGGATATGAGAAGAAAAGATTTTATTTTGGCTCTCTCAGAGGTAGAGGGCAAAAACTGCAGCACGAGAAAGGCTTTGTCCAACTTCTGCACCCCCCAAATCCTGGATGCAGAGGCCAAACCCCAGAAAATAACCCTGCAAATATCTGCAGTGCAGTACAAGGGTGACTGCACAGTGCACAAGAGCCAGGCTGTCCTTAAACCAGCTAGTTAAGGTGCTAGGGCCAGCCCTGGAGCACCGGCACACACAGGAATGGGCTGACCCAAGCACTCACTGAAGTCACATCCAACCAAACCCAGCCTGGAATCTTGCACCATGCTGGTGCAGCTCTGTGCTGGAGCTCAGGAGCTCCCAGAGCGTTGCAGAGCCCTGGCTCACTCCAGCCAGCTCAAAACATCAGCAAACCCCTGGCTCTAGCAGTAGGACCACAGCACAACCCTGTTGGTGCCACTTGTCCCCCAGCCTTCCCCTGGGGTCACAGTGCCTGCAGATGCACCCTTGAGCAGCCTCTCAGGCCCTGAGCTCTGCATGCCAGAGGCTTTCCCGATGACAGCACTGCGTCCCCCAGACCCTGGGGCTGTCAGGAGCCTCCTAGAAGAAGTGGTGGCACCATGAGTCCCATCCCCTGCAGTCACACCCTGGGCTATTGGGCTGTTCTAAACTGCTCCAGCTCTCTCAAGCAATTCCAAGGGGACTGCAGCACAGCTGAGGACACCACCCAGACAGTTCAGCTACAGATCTGAGCAGTATGCACTACTTTCAAACTTCAGAGGACAGGTGATAGTATCTTTAGAAGAACATTGCTCACTTAAATAAGGGGCTTTTGTAGGTTGCCGAGTCATTCTCTCTTTTAGGAAGTGAGAACTGGCAGTGAGACAGGAAACCTGAAACACACCTTAAACCCCAATTTTCCCTCTTCTAGGGACAGCAGAGCACTCAAATATTACTTGCATAACCAGTACCACTTGACAAGTGATGTAACCACAAGCCACAAAGCTACTTGATATCCACACTAGTTTTTCAAAGCGAAAGCTGCCTCTTCAGATACGGCTTTTTAGCTCACCCAGTGGATGTTTAAAACTTTTCAGGAAGAACTTGATGCTCTGCTTTCAAGATGACTCCCAGACTTACATCATACTTCTGATTTCAAACCTGCAGTGCTATAAACCCACCTTCTTCCAACAGAACAAGTTTGCTGCCCTCCAAGAACACTCATGGCACATTCGTGCAGCACCAACAGAGCCGTCCCTGATCAGAGGTGTCAGAACTCTGATTTTGGTGGTAAAATTACCAAGAAGTGAACATGCCTTTTTCTGAGAGATCCATTTCAGCTTCAATTCTCAGTTTCTGACTGAGGAAAGTGTGGTGAAACATTATCTAATTTTATTATCTTATCACCAATATACAAAGGAGAGCAGGACTCACTGATAATCAAACCATGAGAGTAAAAGTTTGCTATCCACTACCCCCTGATTAAAAAAAGACTAAAACTTAACTTCAACAATAAAACTCAGCAAGAAAAGTTCTTCATGTTTCTAACCCTCTGGATAAGTTTGGGGTTTTCCTTTACAGCCTAATAAATCTACCACTGGAAAGCTCTTCCTTTTCCCTGCTTGTGACTCTTTTTCTGGAACAGCAGCAACAAAAATGCCTACACCCTTGTGTCCAGATCATTTTCAGCAGAATTTTTTGCATAGAATTAAACAAGCCAACTTGCAGGCGTGAAAGCATGCTGCCAGAGAGGCTCACAGCCACAGAATGCTCCTACAGAGCTGCAGTACCACTGTTACAACATGAGCAAAATAAACTCTGACAAGCAAGCATTTAGGGGGACCAGATACTAAAGAACTCCTTCTTCCCCTTCAATGCCTGCACTTATCAAGCAGTAGGTTCAAAGCAGGGTTGGGGGGGTAAGAAAATACAGGTCTGTTTCCTTCAGGTCTGTTTGTTCCCTTCTGTGACTAAAAGAATGAAAAAAATGCAGTACTGCTGTCAAAATTTTCCAGCTCTATTTTGGCACATCATCTCTCAAAACCAGCCTGATCTAAAAATTTCAAGTATGTTTAACTCAAGAGCCCTTGACAACATCTAATGCACAGGCTATTTATCATAAATTGAGGTGCTTATTTTTGGACTTCACCTTGAAACAGCAAAGAATGTCTTTTTTGTCAGCACCAGAAAAAATTATAAATTGTACCAAATGTATCAATATTGTGTATTTCAATGGTATTCTACAGATACAGCAGAGATATCCACAACTCTGCAAAATTCATTCAGCATTACAGATGTGCGTACTTTGAACTCAATGCGAAATCGGACCATGTTGGGAACCACTATGACTTGGCCTCTCTGCATGAACAGTGACTGGATTTAGCAATTTTAAGTAACTAGTGTGATTTCTAATGTACTTTAACATGTGGGGAAAAAAAGGTAACTTTTTTTTGAATGTTTCTTCTTTGCCCATTTCACAATTCTGACACACACACACAATGATACCACTAACTGCAATAACCCCCTGGAGCTTCACGACTACAGAGAATTTTGAAAAATCTGCAAACCTGCAAGAAACATCCTTTGTAGTGCTAAGTTTTATGTATGAAAAGACAGAAATTTCACACTTTGTCATTTGCCCCAGATGTTGCTGTTACACAGAAATTCACATTAATAGGTATCACAGGGGATTCATATCATAGGTTCAATGACAAGCTGCATTCAGAACAGCCTTTCTACAGTCTTGCCTTTTAATCATCTCAAACTTTTTCAAGTACTTTAAACAGTCTCAGTCCACCATGGTATTCCTTTCAATGCCTTCAACTAAATTAATAAGGCACCTTTCCAGCTACATGTATGGGATGCATCACTTCAGTGCTGTTCAGATTTCTGACTTCAGAGCATGCAACACCAGCAGCCACCATCTCTGCCAACAGCACTGAAGGAAACAACAAATTGGACTGTCCATACGTGGAAGTGGTGCTGACCCTGCTATGACACTCCAGGAAAGCAGTTTTCCAATCAAACCCACAGAGTGGTATCTTCACTAGCAGTGAGACACCCACCATGACACTTTGCCAACTGCTCTGTACACACAGACCCTTCTTCTCCCCAGCAGACAAATTTGCAGAAGGTACCCAAGCAACCCCACAAAAAACTAGCAGGTGCTCTTCCACTCCTTATTCTCCTCTTCATGGGGCAACTACTAGGAAGTAAATATCAGCTATTCACCATTAATTAAGCCTTGAAAAACCAAGGAAGCTTGCAGGACTAGTGCTTTAGGTGATTTGCAAATATACAGCTCTTCAAACCCCAGTGATTTCACCAGGCCAAAACCAGACTCACAAGTAACATGGCTTGTAAGAACAGCAGCTTTGCTGCTCTTGCGAAGAATTGAAAAGGTGCCTTGTAGCTGTCTTGCAGATCTTGGACTATGTGCTGTTTTTCCACAAAATTGATTGTGAGGCCTTGAATTCAAACCCAAAGTAGAAAGTCTAGGCATATGTAGAAAATAAACAAACAGAAAACAAAAGCCTTATTTCTAGCACAGTTATTTGTGGATAAAGCTGACTTAACATGTCAAGAGTAATTGAGGTGAAAAAGTTAGCTTTGTGCTTAAAGGTTCACATACTGCTGTGAGAAAGAAGAAAAATAAAGGGAACTTCTTCAGACAAGCAAAGATCTTTAAAGAGAACTGCAGACACCATACATGATTCTAGATGACTTATACTGCAACTCAGAAGAAACACTCAAATAAAAAAGATTCTCATGTATCAGGACAGACTTTTTCAAGAAACATTTTAATGATGACAAAGTCACATCTGTGTCACCTCTAAACTCCTGTCTCATTTTCTGTTTACCCTTGCAGAAGAACACAACATTGCAGACATCAGGTTTTTTAATTTTCCAAAGAGCAGAGCCTGTTTTTAGTGAACTAATTTCAATAGCCTATCTGTCACACAGCCTGTGCATCTATTGCTACTCAAAAGAAAACAGAGGACAGTGAGAAGGACACAGAATTAGACTTTGCCTTATAAATTTAGAGCAAAACTGTCAGCATAAATCAATTCAACTTAATTTTATATGACCAAAGAGCAATTTATGCTACAAGACGGCACATAACTAAAGAAACTGCAGAAAAAATCCTGAAAACCAAAATTATCATTTTAAGCCTCCAGATCAAGGGCTCTGATTTTCAGTGCACAGATAGTTTAACCGCAGAATAGCTCAACTCATTTTCTACTTTGCAAACTTTGGAGTACAAGGGAAATAAGAACAAAGAGGAGAGGACAGCTAATTTTAGTGTTTCTGGGCTAAAACAAAATAACAACAAAGAACTACTGAACCATGAAGCAGTGTTTCCAAGCTGCTATTTCAGTTACAGTCTTTCTTTTCCCTAGCCAGTGGTGGAAAGAAGATGCCAGCTTCTACCCTATCAGAGTAATACAAGCATCTTATTTTATGCAGAGGGGCACATTGAGAGCTCTGAACTGCTTGCATAATGCTTCTATACGTTTTACTGCACCCAAAATGTGTATTACAGCTGACAGGAAAAAAAACAGGATGATTTCTTCAATTTCCTTCTCTCTCACTGGTTGCCCCTAGTAAGACACATCGCTCCTGGAAACTGAACTTGAGTCTTGCCTATTACATTTTAACAACTACCTTGAAAACTCATCCCTCTGACAGCTTGTTATTACAGCACTGGACTGAAGTTTCATAATTCTCAGTCTCGAGCATATGTGGAAACAGTTTTGAGGACAAAACCAAGACCTTAGGATCACAGGATTACCCAGGGTCGAAGCGACCTCCAGAGGTTCAGTCCAACCTCCTGCTCCCAAGCAAATCAGCCATGAGATCTTTTCCATTCCGGAAGGCTCACATGGTACAACCTCCCCAGGCAGCCTGTTCCTCTGCTTGATTGTCCTCATGGTGGAAAAGGTTTTCCTTACATTAAGTCCAAACCTCGTGTTTCTATTTGTGTCTTTTGTTTCTCCAAGTTCATTTTCTCCACGAACCTCCTTATAGGTACTGGCAGGCTGCAACTCTGTACCCTTGAAACTTTCTCTTCTCCCTGCTGAACAAACCTAGCAAGATTTTCTTCATGAGATTTTCATCTATCAGTTTCAGTTAAGAGCAATCAAGGTACCAAGACAGTTACCTTCTCAAAACAACCCCCAGACTTTCAGGTCTTAAAATAAATAGGTGATCTCCAAAGAAACTGCAACAATCTCAAAGAAGCGGACTTTTGAACTTTAATTTTTCTAATGAAAGTTCCCTTTTCTGCAAGTATTTACTCAGAACTGTCCATCTTACATTTTCAGCATCATCAATACTACTCTGGGGCTAAACAAGTCTCCTACAATTTAAGGATGAATGGATTGGTTTTATTTTTTTCAAAATAAAACAAACTGAGAACAGAGGGTGAGCACTGAAATTTCTCTCCTGAGTAGCAAATTGCTGCAATAAATTTGGACAACCAAAGAGAAAGCTAGAACAGAAAATGCTATGCTGCCTTCATACACAGTAGCACTAAAATATACTGGGTTAGGTTCATAATATTGCTGTTATAATTCGCTCTCCTCTAAGGATCTATTACTCTGCAAACCTTCACAAGAATAAATTATGCTTTCCAAGCATTAAAAACACATTAACATGACATAGGGCATGGAAATTCAAACTTGAAATACTTACTGAATCCAATAGATCATAAACCAGATCAGTGTTAGAAAAAAAGAAGAGGGTTAAATTAACTAAAATAAAGCGCTCTGAAATAATTAAGCTATTTTTCAGCCACTGTAATAACATATATTCCAATGGCTTAGATATCAGTGAAAGAGTCATTTAGACACAATTTCACTTTTAGTCATTTACTGGAACTCATAACCCTCTGGCCCAATTCCAGAAGATTTCTCAAATCCAATATTAAAGAAATTCCAAGTCAGCCTGAGCATAATATACCATGTCACATGAACTTTAAGCAGCCATGAGACACACACAGCAATACAGCAGCACATTTTAAAACTGTCTTCATTTTTCAGTGCTCTTAAATTACTTTAAAGAAAAAAAGAGACTTGACAACAAACATTAACTTCTCTTACTATTTCACTGACCGTGTTATTAGCCAATTAATTCACTTGTCCCCCATAAGAGACAAAGTCATTATGCTTATTCTTGCTCATAAATAAATGTTTAATTTCTTAAAAACATTTGCATGGTGCTAAAATCTGTCACACTTAATCATTTCCAGCTTTACCTTACTTCTCAAATCAATAGGCCTAAGTAAGCATTCTCTGTATAGCTACATGTAAAACTGAATGTTTGTCAAATGACAACTATAATATTGTTATCGAAAAACATTTTAGAAACACAGTTGAAGTTACGAAAGTACTGTAAAGCTAAATTAAAAACATGAGATTTTTTTAATATAGATAACATGAGGCTGCAATCTTGCTGTTTCACTTTGGCATTAGAACCTGAAATTTCATGTTTTCTGGATGTTTTGAAAACAAGCTTTCAATAATCATCACAATTACCACAAGCCTTTCAAGGAAAAGTTGCCTTAACACCATACTCAGCTTCTCACAGACAATCAGTCATCACTACCTTTAATGAATCTCAGGTATACACTTTTATACCATTAGCTTTTATGACAGCCACCAGAAAATGAGTAATCTTTACTTACACATAAGTAAATCTTACATGCTTTATAACATGGTGGGCAATTCCTCTGGATACTGCAGAGCTCCACAGACCTGAGTGCACCTCTCTGTATCAACACTGGACTTGACCCAGGAACTCTTGCTGCATTTCGGGTCTCCTGTCAAGAGTACTGCATGAGTGCTGTCTGCAGAAGAGTGTCAATGGGTTCTATACAAGGGATTTACTATGAAGAGTTATACTGCACAATAGGAATGCTTGCTGGCCTTTACCTCATGCCTTTCATTCTCCTCTGTCCATCAGAAACCATATTTAACCATGTGGGTTTTACCCCTCTTCCTTTTGCAGCTGTTTTCGTAGGATAAGCTCTGAACTTTGCTGCTGTTCTGAGCCAGCTCACCTGTAAATACTGTTTGAGAACCCTGCCCACTGGGACATGACTCAGTGCAGAAGACAGGTACACAATGCTTTCTGATTTTAGCATGGCAATGAGACAAGAGCAGCAGTACAAACAGTACTTTGCAGCCTCTAGATGGGAAGATGCAGTTGGGCTTACGCATACTCAGGTGACAAAATAATTTTGTAGTCGTGTAAATCCACTGGTGCATTTATTCTGCTCCCTCAGGATCAGGAAGTTTGCCTTGTTATGACTGGCAATGTGCTGGTCTTCAAATCTTCACACATCTCCATCCAGTAATGGCAGGTCTGAAGTGTCTTACAAAGACAGAAAGAGAGGAGGGGAACATTTGGGGTAGCACTGTTTATGCTTTGAGAAAGAGGTGGAGAATGTAATTATTCACCACGAAGTCTTATTAATTTCAGCAACTCTGGTAGCAGAATCTGCCAGGGGAGAATGGGGGAAATGTGCTGCTACATAGCCAGAGAAAGAAAAAGACTACTTAAGGATCAGGCACGTCAGCTCTAAAACTCCCCTGAAAAGTTTGACATTGATCCAGGGGAAATAAAAGTTCTATCGCATCTCACCTCAAGGTACTGCTGTTAGCTGAAAAAAAGGATGAGTAAGAAGCCATAACTTCAGGCTTCTATAGTATGGAAGTGTCTTCTTATCAAAAGCAGGAGAATGTATAGTATATAGTGTCCTGGAGACAGTGACTGGCAGGTCTGAATGCTATCCTCCTGTATGTCCATACTCACTATAGATCCTGCAGAGCTTTCAAATGCCAGGGACAACAGCTTATAGGCACATAAACTTTGGAGAAAGCCTTTTCTCAAAGAAATAATGCACTGAAGTATCCAAAAGTTTATGGCCAAACAGATGTTTTCAAAAGAGGTAACAAAGCTGTCTCTGCAGACCATCCCTCCCAGGTGCAGGTCCAGCACTATGACAAATGTGAGCAGTGTGACAGGCTTGTTTAGGTGTGCAGCTCTGCCTGCCCAGCAGGCACACCAGATGGCTCTCAGTAGGTCTACACAACAACAACTCTCTTGGGCAAGAGAGCAAGGGAAAAAAAACAGAGGAAAAAGCACAGCAGCAAAATACCTCATGAGGAAGCTCCAGCTAAGGCCTGTGTAATGACTATGGTCCTGCATGAGCAATCTTTGTCAAACAAATTATGAGTGAAAGCAAATAACCTGAAGTGCTGGGAGGCGCAGCTTGGACAAATATAAAAACCATAGCTTTTCTAATACCAGTTCTCCAAAATGGAAGTAATTCCTCTTCAATTATATCTAGGTATATGTAAATTACATGTAACAACACAAACACTTCTTACATCTCTGACTTACCATGAACTGAATTAAAAATTACTAAGTGAATGACATTAAAATGGCCTCATTGAGGAACTAAACTGGAATTCAGAGAGTCACTTTTGCCAGCTCAAACATAAAACTAACTTAGCATCATCGTTCCAAGTATTTTAATGTTTTTGATTCTTCTTCCCACTGAGTATCAGCCAATAGACAGCACTGAATAAGAGTTAGATGGAATCCAAATATGAGTATTATTTGGCATGTTAGAAATTTCTCTTAATAAATGCACAAGCATGCCACAAAAGTGCATCACAATCATATTTATCTAATATGAATAAAAGTTTTTTTTACTTTGCTCCTGATTCCTTAAACTATCAAAATCAAGTGCTTATCTCCATCATTACCAAGGAAGAGATGTTTCTCTTGCAAACACACGACTCAAAAGAGAAAGCACATGCAGTCTCACTGAATGGAAGAGATGTTTTTGAAGCATGCTACCTGTTGCCAAAAAGATAATAAACAGGAGTATAATTTGAAATCCCGGTAGGAGCACAGGTTATGTAACAGAAGTTGCCAGTAAGTAAAGCAAAGGAGGGAAAATACAGGCAAAAAAAAAAAGGCTGAAAGAGCAACCTGGAATGTATACTTAATTTCAGCAGAGGTACATCAGTAGTCCCTCACATACTTAGCATTACTAAATTTTAAGTCCTCTGATAAAATGACTTTATTAGAATTCTCTCTGGCATGGCATGCTGAGAATGAATACAACGTAAGTGAATAAATAGTCCTTTCTCACTGGCTTTCTGCCAATCTGACTGCAAAACAGAGGCCTCACACACAAAACCAGCCATCCTTGAAGACCCTGAATACCAGCAGTGCACTCCTGACTCATTTGGCCACAAGACATTGTAAATGCTTCCATGCACCATGCAGAAAAGCAACACAGGACAATACTCTGTCCCCATTTGTTAAAGAGATGGGGATGGGGTACATTATCTCAAACATGAAAGACTTTAACACCACATCAAATCCTATTTCATATTTCTGAACAGCTTGACAGCTAAGTTAAAACATGTATCTTAAGATTATTAAACACAATCACTGTAATTCACAAATACTATCTTAATCTTTCTAAGTAAAAAGACACAAGCATTTTGCTTCTCACGCTCCTCTAAGCAGTCTGCATTTCAGACTTGCTGTGGCAAGGAAAACCAGAGACAGCAAATTAATCCTGTATGACTTAACACAAACAGATGAACCAAGAGAGAGCCTTCTATTACTCTGTTCCAAGTACTTTCTCATTTTCACAAATTGCGAATCTCAACATTATGTTTTGTTTAGGAGATTTATGTCTAACATATAAGCTGAACAAAAATATTTCTGAGAAAGTTATACAACTGACCATGTAAATGCATTTCTACAAGTCTCTACATTTTTCTTAGCCCCAATTCTGTGTAACAGAGGTCCCAGATAAAAATACAGAGTAGAATTCACAGTGTCAGAGAAAAAGTTGTAGGAATATGCAGTAAAACTTGAAAAGTGACTGTCATCACAGATTTCCATTAGCCCATTTGTTTAAGGTTACTTGGTAGAGTAACCATGAAATATTTTGTATTCTTTTAAAACAGAATTAGGAATCAAAGCACAACAGGTGCCATGAAACAGCAAAAAGAAGATGGTGAATTTTTGGTTTCTGAAGACTGACAACATCCCCTCCCACCACAACCTGTGACTTGCATTCTCAGTGAAAACATTAGATTCACTGTGAAGCGAAAAAATCAATCTGTGTGTTCTAAAGAACCTGGCATGCACTTTCAAAGTAATCCTTTCAGACATGGAAAATTCAAATTTTCAAAAGACAAGCTGACACCTACTAGCTCATGATAAGATCACTGGTAATAAAACTTGGGCTCTCAAATACCTTTATTTCCAGCACTGATAAGAATTGTTTTAATAAATGTTTTCCTTGCCCAACAATCCACTCAAGAAGATGAAACAAAGGGTAGGATCAATAGAGGCTTCAGACTTGAATCAGCTCCTCATACATGTACTCAAGGCAGAGCAGTGAAGGTGAAAAGATTGTCTTTTGCCAGCTGCTCTAAATGTAAGATGTTGAGACAGAGATTTCCCTCACAAATCCACAGCAGAGTCCCCTATAGATACACCTGTATGCTGAATTGAGCAAGGTGGTCAAAAAGCAACCAATGATACAGTGAGAACTTTGACCAAGCTGCAAGCAGCCAACGTGGGAAGTTACTGCAGTGCTTTCCAGACTTCAATACAGGAAACATTTCTATCACTTCTACCTTTGAGTGCAGCCCCACAGCACCTTCCCCAGTGATGACTGTAATGCTAAACTGCAAAGTGGACTGGACTTTTACAGAGATGATTTAATGTATGACAACCACAGATGAAGAATCAAGGTAACACCTCTGTTCTCCAGCAAACACATTAATTTCACTTCTGTTTCTCACCCACTGTGTTTTCAAGGTGTTCTGAAAGCAACTACAGGGTATTGCTGATGTGCTGAACTCACCACCACAGCTACAGCAGCTGAGCCCAAAGTATTATATTCCCCCCAAGAGACAGCTAATGGCAGGATTTGCAGGCTGCTATCACACCACAAACACTGCTTGATCTCAGCAGGTTTGTCTGCAGCCAAGTGAAAAACTTCTGCTTGCATGGTACCACAGCACCCTCAATGATCCAATCCACTGGGAAGAGTTCAAAGCCAAATGGGAAGATTTCAGTGACACAAACAGGAGAAGAGCCATCTCCCTAGATGGTTTTCATGGTAAGGAAGAAATACATTTAAACCAAGAATTTGAAATACCCACAATAATTATAAACCTTGTAATGTTTTCTATCTCACTTCCTGTCATTTTCTGGCAAAATTTTGAAAAATATCTTGTAACTGTGCTCCCAAAAGTCACAAAGTTGGATTTTTTTTAAGAATCATAAGCCAATTGTTGCCTAAATGTAATAGATATAGAGCTGTTTACCATAAAAGCAGGTGCTTCTTTCTCATTGCAACTTCATTACCAAAGCAAGTAATAGATCTTAAAAAAAAACAGGATGCCTTTATCTTTTCTTTGTAGTGGTTAAATCCTAAAAAAGGAGCAGTAGCAGATCAAAAAGAAAAAGAAAATCAATTCACTGTTTTCTATTTCTGGAATTTACTTTTGTGTGTTTAAATCATAAACCCTTTTCCAAAAGTATCAAAGAAAAAAGATTTTCCTTCATCCACACATTAAAAAGAAAAAACCACACCACAAAACCAAGAGAAATCAAAATAGAGGGCCAAACAGAGGAGATATGAGCAGGGAATAAGATCCAAGAAACAAAAATCATATCCTATGCTTGCATCAGAACACAAAACACCACAAAGTACAACATCATGGCATATAGAAAAGCAGTAAAGGAATTGCATAGTTATAAACACCAGCAATGTATCTTGTCATAACACTTAATCAAATGTCAGACACAGTAATATCATTGTCTGATCTGTTAGACATTGTTAAATGGCTTTCATTCCTTCCCCTCAGTATTCTCTTGTGAGGTCCAGCAGCACCTAGTTTTTATTATTTTTTATTTTTTTTAATTTTTCTTTCTATAGAAATAAACCATGGTCTGAGATTTCCAAGGCTTTAAAAGGCTTCACACTTTTGAAATCAACTAAGAGTGGACACTGCAGGAAAACCTTGACAACTTCAAAAAAAATTAAGCTGGACAAAAGGGATTTCCACTGAAGCAATTACCAGTAGGAAATCTGGCTATTTAATACTTGTTAATTTAACACTTAAGAGAACAACATTATGCCAAACAATGTTCTGGAAAAACAAACACATCCTAAAAACTCCTTACGGCATCCTGATGCACTTGACACTAAGGAAGGGATTGTTTACATTAGTTTTACACTTGGGAGGGGAAGGAGAAATGGGAACTAAAGTGGCAAACTGTAGGAGGAGGTATTTTCAAAATCCTATTTCCAAAGTATGAACTATCAGGATTTTTCTGAGAACGAAATTTTTAAAAAAATTATTTTTAAAGGTTTTTATTTACCTTCTCTATGTCAAAAAAAAAACAAAAAACAAAGAACTGCAAGGCATAGTTTTTTAAAACCTTTGCTGGCATCTGATTACATGCAAAATCCACTGAATTTATGGAGACCTCAGCAATCAACTGCCAGGAGACCAAGAAAAAACCCTTAGGCAGGTTTTAAAACAGGAGACAGTTTAGCATTTTTGTCCTCACAGGACCAGATGAATCACATTTAGTTTTTCTTCCCCTTCTCCCTCCTTCTTCCACAAAAAAATTCTGTTGGTTGAATGTTGGGGCAAAGGCACAGACTGCTTTAGACCATTTGAAAAACAGAGTCCAAAAGTAGCTTCTGCCTTTGACAAATTCAGTTTAAATCAGAGAAAACCAGCCAACAGGCAAGGGAGATGAGCCACCAGGTGGAAGGACAAACCAGACCCTGTCACCAAGCAGGCTGGCTAACCAGTCCAGCAGTCTTGGAAAGCTACTGTGTGCCATGGTATTGAGAAACCTCGGCTCAGACTGTTCAGCCGAGTCTTCATAGAAGTATGGCGAACGCCACTTATATCTATCTTTAGCGCACTTCCATAGGGTCTGACAGGGTCCACGGGCTTAGCAAGCCACCACTGGTCAATACATACTGTTTTACATTCTTTCCCCAGTACACAAGGCTACTGCCTCTCTCTATTCTCACTGCTCCAGGAGAGCCCCAAGGACACTGCCCCTAACATTGTCACCCGGATTTAAAGGCTGGCTTGGGCAGACAGGCTTTTATTAAAATCTCATGCTTTTACTCTATTAAAATGGTCCTCTACACCATGGCATCACAACAGAAACACAAACCTCTCTTTGCTGAATTTTCCATTAAACAATAGCTTTATAATAACTTATAACCTAAGCACAGAGGCCAGAAGGACTGGCAAGGCCCAGAGTTTGAGTGACTCATTGGTAAGTGAAAGCTGGACATGTCAAACAAATACAAACAAATACCATCACTGTGTAAAAGTACAAGCACAACCCAAGTTCAAACCAAATTAAAAAAAAAACTAAATTAAAAGCAGGGAGAAGCAGTCTGTGTGCCAGCACTGCCTTGGTGAGTTTATGGTCCCACAATGACAAATGGGTTTGAAAGGACCAATGTTACAACACAATAGAGTTGGCATCACTAAGCTTTCTCCCATCTCATTCACCTGCAGTAACCTACCCAGTAATGCAGTATATCCTCTACCTAGAGAATGCATACTACCTATTAAAGAGTAACTTTTCAGCAGCAACATTCTTCTTAAGGAGACAGAAAAACAATGAACAACTAACAAAGTCGCTTCCACTAATACAAAAAATTAAACCATTAAAAAGACTGTTCGATCAAATTCCTGTGAGGGTAACTTAAATTATGTATTCCTCCTTGACTATTTTTCCATAAGATTCCAGTCTTACAGAACCCGCCAATAAAATTCATCAACACAACTGAAATACAAAAGACAAGCAGCATTTACACCAGAAGTTTCTTGACCTAAAGTTCTGGGGTCAGCCAGGTAAAAAGCAATTACTCTAACCTCAAATCGTCATCGTTTTGGCATTATTTTCCCATCCATAAAAGGAGGTATGGATGAGATTTCTTTGCAGAGAACGCTGCAAATTGATAGCTTTGTTCCAGTTCACTACAGATTCTTATTGATTTTCTCTCGTTTTAGCCTGCATTGATTTGTTAATCCCTTCTCTGTAACAGTCCTAATGACAAATTGAGAATGAAAAACTGCATGCTTTAGGGCCTTTTCCACCAACCTCTAGCTTCGAACCATATTTTCACTTGCACTTGGAACATGTCCATGCACTTACCCTAGGTTAGATCTGATTCACCTTAAACTAGGTTGGATGCATTTTATACCGAAACCTTTCTGTTCAGGCTTCTCATGGATGAACAAGACAACCAAAATCACATCAGTGAGGCAGAACTGGAGTTCTGTCACCTTCCAAGGTTGCTGCTCACAGAGACTGTCCTAAAACAAAGTACATTTTTATGTAATTTTGCAGAACTGCCCATGGTTGATTAGCAGGCATTAACGTATCATGCACCTGAAGGGCATTACTGAGCATTTATGGCATTGGTTGGTGCAAAGAAATCCTTCCAAGGATCAGGATCACAGGCTGTCTCTAAGCTCAGACCTGCAGTCATGGTGCACTGTTACTAGTACAATCCATGCAGAAGGATGGGACCCAGCCAGTATTTTTAATTTAAGGAATACAGTATGAGCATAAGGAGATCAGAGAGTTAAAACAAAGCAACTTAGATTAGTAATTCTGCTACTAATAAGCTCATTAAATAGAGCTGCCCATTTGGTGCCAGTGTTGGGTTGTCACTACCAACAGCTGATGCCTGTCTGCACAAGCCATGGCTACTGCTGCATGTAGTTTTAGTCTCTTTTCATTTCCTGATACTTTCGGAGATCTCCAAGAGAGGTACTCATTTGGAATTCTAACTGCAACACACCACCAAATTGAAAATTAATTTATGACTTACGAAGATCAAGGCTTGCCCAGAGACATATTTGTAACATCTCGCTCATCACATGCTGGGTGGGTCTCCACCTCCTGACTTTGTGCCATGTCAGTCCTCTCCTACACCACCCCATCTGTCAAGAAATCGACCTTTCCTGGTCTCTCATACAGACTGCAGAGCAGCCTGGCCCTGGCTGCCACCTCACTGCTGCAGTACAACCCCAGCAGACCAATTTTGGTCATTTTAAACCAATCCTTATCTGCAAAAGTGGTACTTGGAAAGCCTCTAGTTTGTACCCACACAGCATGTGCTCCCTGGCACGCAAAGGCAGCGCAGGAGTTCTCCTTTGCCATTCCCTTGGTGTGACTTTGGTTTCCCATCTCCCTCTATGCCAGCTGCAGGGAAATTGGTAGGGGTGGCAGGAAGCGCAGTGCTGGGAACCAGTATCACCTCCTCTTTATTTCCAAAAATTACAGACCCAGAGTTGGTTAGCCAGGCTCTGCTCATAACACACTGCTATTCTTAACTTGCAGAAATGACTTTGCTATGAATGTTAAATGTTTCTCTGCCAAGGCCATAAGATAGTCTTTACAAACCATGGTCATGTCTTAATGGGATAAGAAAAGCACAGAGTAAGTGGGATGGCTACCTAGGCAAAAAGTGGCATTTGGGTTGCAGTAGTTTGGTACTGCTCTCAATTTCCTGCTTAGGAGAAGGGCAGAGAGAACTGACTAACCTAAGAAATAAATCCTGTTTCCTCATTGCCTGTGACATGACTGTGAACTCTGTGTTCTTGCAGTGCTGCCAAGATTAGTGTTACTCTCCTACACAGGGCATGCAGAGCACACAAACACACCTAATCGAACACAGACTTGCTGCATTTGTATGCAGACTGCAGTTTCAATCTTCTGTTATATCCTGTTTGGGGTTTTCCCCCCTAATAATAATTTCAACAATTTTGTCTCTTATTTTCATTCTTAATTGCAATTTGTCACTCACACAGGGAGCTGTACTTGGAATCCACTTCTCTGTGGTCTTTATTTTCTTT
Source organism: Cyanistes caeruleus (assembly GCF_971803275.1). NCBI lineage: Eukaryota > Metazoa > Chordata > Aves > Passeriformes > Paridae > Cyanistes > Cyanistes caeruleus. The sequence goes on from NC_141706.1 coordinate 20,417,568, forward strand.
TATTGTCACTTAAAATTAATTGATAAGCCAAGAACTCGATGCAAGAATATTAAAGGGACCATCTCTATATTAAAATTTTCATCACTGCATCTCTAAAACAGCATAACAAAATCAATCAAGAAAAATTCAACAATGCCATTTCTCAAAAGACATGGATCAAGACCAACTCATAAATACACAAGTTCATAATGGGGGGGAAAAAAATCAACAAACCAAAAAACTCACAACACACACCAAAGTATCACTTGCTTAGCAAGTGAGAAGCTACACAAAACTACACAACACTTGAACTTCTTTTTTTTTTTTTTTTTTTGCATTTACCTCCTTCCCTAACACCCAAAGTGGGTTGTTTTTTTCAGGCAGCTTATTTGATCAGTTACTTCACACATATTCTCCAACTTTGAGCAGTAAAATCTGGTTTAGGAAAGTTCAACTTGTTTTTCTTCCACAAAAATACAAACCTCTCATTCTGAACATTCAGAATAAAAACACAGTAGCCAATCAAACAAATAAGTATTTAAAAGCCACACAAAGAGCATAGAGATGATATATAATAATATTAGGTTATTTCTTTTGATACCCCTTAAAGCCTCAACTACAGGTTTGCTTAAAAAGAGGCCTCTAACAGATTTCCCTGGTAAGACAAAAACTATTGTCATTTTTTTTAAAACCAAAAGGTTCCATTTTCAACATTATTGTGACCATGTGTTAAGGTAATAATGGGTATACATTAATCAGTTTTATAAACAATTAACTATCATCATAAAAATATCTTAGATTTTTCTTGTAGGCAGCTGCTTAATAGCTTGCAAAATGAACAGGGAAAGGAAGAAAAACAAGAATATGCTAAAACCAAAGCTACCTTTCAAGCACTTAAACAAAAATGGCATCTTACTGCAACTGCACTGAAAACTACAGCAATAAACTTTGACTGCAAAGTGCCATGAGAATGTATGATGTCATTCCCTGAAAGAAAGGAACCATAGAGGATCCAAAGCAATAAGTATTGCACAGGATGAACATACACATTGGAACCATGGACCATGGATCAAGATAAACACCTTGTCACAAGGCTATCAGTTATTTTCATTCCCTGACACAACTGGTCCCTACATCCATCATCAAGATTCAAGTTGAGTGATGGTTATTTTTTAATTTCCTAACTGAAATTTTAGAGATCCCTCATCAGAAAACTGTGATCTAGCAGAGTTTCCTTTGAATAGAAAAGGACATGATGAAAACATGGCTCCATGTGAAGACATGCATGCCCAAAATAACTGCAGCCCTTCCTTCCATCCAGCTTAGCAAGAAATATTCAGCACTGCACAGATGCTTCTCACTTGTTTATTGCTGCAGCAAATGTTTGCTGCAATGTGAATGACATGCTGAACATACCACAAACAGTAGAACGATAGCTATTAAAGCCAAAAATATCAAACAGACTGAAAAAGCATTTTGACAAGGAGGAAACATTAAACCAGATCTTTGTAGCATTTGCTAAATACAGAGACTCATCATATTTCGGGCCATTTGTATTTAATTGTCCTTTCATCTGAAGAGCGGTGGATGAATGCGCATCAGATGAGTCAGATGTTCTGAAGAGGTCCCATCAAGGACGCCCCACAACACAAGAGCACCGCCTGCAAAATGCTTCACACAACAACTTCTCAGTGCCATGGCCTGTTCCATGTTGATTAGGCACCAAAGCACACAGAAGAAAACAGCAAATAGACCTGCAGTGGTAAAATGCAAGAACTTAAAACATTCAACACCAGGAACCTCCACACTTTAAACCTGCCAGGAAGACACACTCAGATTAGTGGATAATTATCTAAAACTCAGGCTTTTGTTCCTCCTTTGCTTCAGTTTAAAGGAAAAAAGTGCTCTTATTTCTCAAGGTCAGTGTTTTCAGTTGAAGTCAAACTCACAATGGAATAGGTCACTCGCAACACTTCAAAAATCAGTTTTGAAGTGGCAGACACAGACATTATAACAGTGTCAGTTCAAAGAAAGGAGAATCCCTGGTCTTTGGTGAAGAAAGTAGGCAAGCCATGGGCATGGAGACAAGGAGCAACACAGGAGGTTAAATCTACTGCGCTGTCCTTGAGCTAAACTCATGTGTCTTTTATACTGTCCTCTAATCCTTAGATTAGTTTCTCCACTTTGGCTTTAACAATATTAACTGAACTGCAGAGGCAATCAGCAGACCACAGCTTTGCCAAAAATTCAGTTGAATCATTAAAAGTGATTTATAAAAATAGACCATGAATAAAAATCATCAGTCATAATCCTCAACTGTTAAACTGTCTCTCTGCATTAAACACAAAAATTGGAATTGTTAATTCAAGGTAAACATGGAAAAAACTCATCTTCTCTGTATTCTTCAATTCAGCTCTCAAAGCAAATCCTGTCTCCATATGACAAGAAATGGAAAAAGATGTAGCTTGTGTGTTAACAAAGAACAGGTCACTCTACATGGCCTAAATACTGCAGTTTATTGCATTTTCAAGTAAAAATTCTAGCTTTGGCATTATTTTGTAACCTTGAAGTGAAACAATTTAGGTCCTTACTATCTGTTTTTACTTTTTTCATCAACACAGCTCCTCCTAGCTATGATGATCCTAGCAGATGATCCTCTTAAGTCATCTTTGTGCTGTTATCTCTGCAAAGAATGATGTCTGCTCCAGAACACTGCCATTGCTAATCACTCCAATCAGGTCTCTCACAGGTCTATAAAGAGGAACAGTGCTGAGGGCAGCAGAATAAAGATAAGATTATTGTTTCTCTTTCTTTTCAAGGAATGTATCTGAATACATCCCTTCACTTTCATGGATCACTTGTCCTGCCAAGGGTAAGTTCCACTGCGTAAAAGCTGCAGCTGCCTTGGCTTTGCATTGTCTGACAAACGATGTAACAACATACTTGAGACACTGCACACAGCAGAGATGAAAAATATGAAGCAAATTCTGTGTGAAGTAGATTCAGAAATTGAGCTGTCTATACAAAACTAATGAGAAAAAGGAGAGACACCCATTTCAAAACGGGTAAGAAAGCTGAGACACAGAGGAGTTAAAAGTGACTAAACATTAGTGCAGCATCATGGGCTCTGGAGCCCCAGACAGGGTCCCTCAGGACAGCATCCCTTCCCTCCAGCGTGTCATCCACACAGCACAGCTTGGTGTCACTGGCAGACTTGCTTAGGATGCCCTCCATCTCACAGTCCTTGTCACTGACAAACAGCATGGATCCCAACACCAGCACCTCAGGAACACCACTGCCCCCTGGTCTCCAGGTGGACATCGAGGCACTGACCTCAGCCCTGTAACTGCAAAGGTCCAGCCAGTTTTTATCCACTGAGTCATACACACATCAGACCCATGTCTCTCCAATTTAAAGACAGGATGTTATGTGGGAAAGTGTCAAATGCTTTGCACAGGTCCATTGATGATGTCAGTTGCTGTTCCCTCATCCACCATTTCTGTAACCCCACCATAGACAGCCACCAGATTTGTCAGGCTGGTGGTCAGACTTGTGGTGAAGCCATATTGGCTGTCACAAATCACCTCTATTTTCTTTGTGCCTTAGCATAGTTTCCAGGATCTGATCCATGATCTTGCCAGGCACACAGACTAGTGAGTCAGTGAGGCTGACCAATCTGTAGCTCCCTAGGTCTTCCTCATTTCCCTTTTTTAAAACTGGGGTTATGTTTCCCTTTTTCCAGTGGGAACATCACCAAACTGCCACAGTTTTTCAAGTATGATGGATGGTGGCCTGCCCCAGTTGCTCTGTCAGTTCACTCAGGACCCACGGATATATCACATCAGGTCCCATGGACTTGTGCACCTTTGGGTTCCTTAAAGGGTCTCAAACCTGATCTTCTCCGGGAGTTAAGTAGTGTTTCACTCTCCTTGTCCCTGTCTTTGCCCTCTGCAACTTGGGCTATGTGGCTGGAGAACTTTTGGGTTGGTTGACTGAAACTCTTCAGCCTTTTTTAGAACAAGGCAGAAGTTTCACAGGTTCTCTTTAATACCTTGCTAAAGTTTAATGCCCTGGATGACTAAACTCTGAGAGTGGCACCTGGACTTAAATTATTAATCTGATTTTAAACCAACAAGGCTGCACCTTAAACAAAGCCCTCCTTCTGCCTGTTCTTTCTCTGCTTTCCTGAACATGTCCCCTTCTTCACTCACCCTGCAACTCAAATTGGAGACTTCTCAAGGAGCACAATAGATCAAGAGTAAGCATAGTGGGCAGAAGTTCTGGATCAGCCATCAACCACATGTCTCAAGCACATCACAAGTTTTTGTTCCTGCCCCCACAGTACTGGGAATTTCCACTCTTCTCAGCTGCAATACAAGCCAGGAGAACTGTTTATATGGCTGTGCAAGCCTTCCCCCTGGATCAGAGGGACAACCAGTTGTGGGGTCTGGAGTTTCAGACAAAAGTAGTGCTGCACCTGGGCAAAGTCCCACATACTCTGTTCAACTGCACTGCAAGCACAGCTTACACCTGCACACATTGATATATTAGAGAACTTGGCATCTTTTGCTAAAGCTGATTCCACCATGGAAAAAAATTCAGACTCCTGAATTCAAAAGCCTTTTAAAAAAAAATAATTGAATCTTATTAATTTCTGACCTTACAGGAAGTGCAAGCAAGGGCTTGTGCCACAGTATTTGGAAGGGTTCTATTAGGAAACTGTTCTGATTATTTTAATGTAAAGAAAAAAAAAAAAAAAAAAAAAAGAAAGCCAGGGGGATGGAAATGGTAATTTTCTTCTTTACCTGAGATGCTCCATTTAGGCAAGGAACTGAAACAGGGGTGTTACACAACAGCTCCAAGAAGCACTCTTCAGCTGCTGTGCTCTGCTGCCCATCCGGAACCACCACGTGCCTTCCAAGCTGCCCATAGTGCACTCTGCCCCAGGTGAACACCTTGCCAGCTTCTAAACACAAAACACATTTTAAGATTATTTATTCACCAAGTTCCTGAAACATGTGGGTGCCATTTCAAAACCAGAACTTTTTAGTGCGTCTTATCTACAGCTTCAAAAGCCTGGTGAAAACTTATTTCTGGGAACGGAACAAAAAAGAAAAAACATTAAAAACTAGCTCAAGCTATTAAGTTATACTTCTATGAAGCTACTCATTCTTCATTTGTTTTCTAGCAGAATAACATCTGCATGGTGGCCTGGGCTGTAAATAAACCATGTCAGTAAAGCTGTATAACCTGGGTATTCTGCATACAATAAATACACCTTGGTTGCACAAAGGACATATTTTAGGTTAACGGAAGCACAAACAAAACAGCTTATTCTGACACATAAAAAATTACAGGAGAGAGAATTATTTTCTATTCCCATTCTTTGCCATAGACAATTCATTGCATGACCTGCATTTAACAGTGTTGTGTTTTCCTGAAGTTAGATTTTGTCACTACTGTTAGCAGAGCTGTAGTCCTCAGGAGACAGCTGGTTAGTCAGGAACACCAGCACAACTGTCATTAAGCATTGGAAATGCACTGGTTTGTTTTCACAGGAATCCCACATTGGCCAAGGAAAGGTAACTTTAAATGAAATTAGCACTATATGGCTCACCCTTCTCTCCAAGGGTTGTTATACCAAGTTCACTGCTGAAGGACTGACACCCAAAACATCATTCTCCTGTATGGATAACATCCATAAACATCTTTCTTACCTTTGCTTCCCTTTAATTTAAAAAAAAAAAAAATCATTACAAAGTGACAGCTTTATTTTCTTAATAAAGTGACTAGACCTCTGCAGGTAAGTCATGAAAAGCTGTTCCTTCTGGGTGCCAATTAAAAAAGTTATATACACGCAGCATAAGGTAAAGTCCTCCGCTTGGTTTTAACTAGAAGCATCAACCCACATTCCAGCCCAGAAAGAAACCTGCAATGACCTTGAGTTATGTATACACTTTGGCCAAGCCTCAAACTGCTCTCTGGAGTTGAACTCAAGTCATCATAGGCCAAAAGATGTGGATTTGAGGAAAACACCATCTAGTCCAGCAAGTCAGCTTGCACGCACACACACACACCTACCTACCTCTCCCTGCTGTCAGTCAGTACACGCACACCCCACAAAGGGGTCAGGTGCAGGGGGTACAGTCACACCACCCAAAGATGACAGCTGTGAGGTTTCTAAACAGACACCAAAATACAAACCCTTGGAGATCTGAACACCTCTCTTTTCCTTAGGGTGCTGTTAAACTTTTTGAAATGGACACAGATGGACTCTGCTAGTTTGTGGAGTTTAAGGTGCTAATGCATTTTGTAAATGAAGTGGAAACCTCAGTTCATATACAGGAGAAGTATAGGCATTTTCCTTGGAAATCTGCTGGCAGGGGTATCTTTCACTCCAATCACTGCAAGTTTTTCAGATTCATTCTCTCAGTTCACTGATAATGCTTCTCCTAAAATAATTAAGTGATAAAATTAGTTGTCCTTCTCTCTCAAGGGCAAAATGCTTTTTTCCTTTGCAGCTTCCTTTCAGTTCCAGGAAAAACTGAAAACAGTCACATACTACATTCAATACAAGTGAGGTCTTTTAACATAGCAGCCACATTTTGTTATGTTAAAGGATAAAAGTAAATCTCATTAAGAGAACAACTAGTGTATCTTAGATTAGGAAGACAGTTTGAGGTTTAAAAAAGATGCTTGTTCTGAAGTTAGTATATTTACCTTTCAATTTATAGATATCTCTGCTAAAAACATTTGCAGCTGCCAAAATGTACATAACAAATTTAAATATAGACTAGGCTTCAGGCTTTTACATCTGACCAGGTTACTGCACTTCTACAGAACCCTATTAGTGGACTGGGAAAGGATAGGCAGGCTGCTCTATTTTATATTAACTACAGGAACTGAAACAGAATTTTATGAAATCTAAAGCCAGAAAGGATTTTTTTAATGTCTAGTTAGATCATTAATATACCACAGACTCTCAAGCCCAACCCAGACACTGCTTTATTGATCCCAAGGACTATAGTTGAATTAAAGCATTTCAGCTCTCAGAAGCCAAAAGTATCAAGTGCCACAGGCAAAAACATCAGCAAGCTGCAAGGCCTCTGAAAAGGCAAGCTTTGAACTGATAATATACACCCAGATGCTCACACAGTCTAAAGCACCTTCCATACACAGAGGCAACAAATGCTTCTCTCAACTCAACCTTTTGGGGGGAAGAAACTCCTTCCTCAGATTAATCTGGTGCTCTGTCTGCACCCTCTGCACCCAGACACGAACAAGAAACACCAGCCACTCACGTAACAAAAATGAACCTTTGCACCATCCCACCAGAGTACTGCTCCAATGGAACTGAAGACTGAAAACATGTATGAAGGATTAAAACAGCAACAGTGCTTAGCTATAACAAAACACCTGGCATCCACAGATTCTATTTTCTTTCAGTGGACAAGCCAGCAAAGAATCACTTACACATGCAAAACCAAAGAGAAGCCTTAGCAGAATGTAAACTGCTTCTGTAAAACATGAATGTAAAATGTTTCCAATTACAAAGACAGACCATTGCAATTAGCTTTTTCGTTTTTGCTATAATAAGGGAAATGAGTTTCAGGTGGTTATTAGTACACAAGCATGAAGAACATTCATTAAAAAATATGAAGCCAGATAAATTAATTTTTGCTTTTAAGAAGAATTTTTTGAATGTCCAAAGATGAGTTAAGCAACCAGTCCCTTCTCACTGCTCATCAATGCAGTTCTCCATTCTTATTGAGACACATTCCTTACCCAGACTTGTTCCTGTTTGCTAATCATTCCCCATCCCAAGCTCAGACTCCTGCTAATAGTCAATCATTTCTATTTTTCAGCCAAAAAACAACTGCCTAGGGATCCTTTAAAAAAAAAAACAAACTCTAAGCACATAAATCTGTCTCTTCTGTGAGAGAAACTAACAGAAGCTGATTTAGATGTGCCTTTTCTATGAAATACTGATTATACTTTCAGCAAACAAACAAAAAAATCCCAGTCTCAAGTGGAAATTTCAGGCTGAGGCAAAGACCAATGCATGGAAAATTCCGCCAAAGGTTAAAGTCTCATCAAAATCCTAAGGAAAAGAAAGCACTGAGCTATGACAGAAAGCGTTGAGCAATTGTAATGGGAGGTATTGCTACTGTGCTGCTTATAAAATAGATGGTATTTTAAAATGTTCTAAGAATATTTGAGAAAAAGACATTAGTCATACAGAGTAAGGAGGTTGCAGGATGAATTACTTAAGAATGAAGGGTGATATAACAAGGAGTGTTGGTCTAATATTAGACTAGGACAGGTTTTAATTAGAAGTCAAGAAAACATACACAATGATGAGTCAACTGGACAGAGTACATCAGCCATGGAAGTGGCTGAGACATCAGAAAATGCGCTATTTCATACCAGACTCTGCGCAGGAAGAGGGCACACAAAAGGCAGGAGTTATTTCTACAACTTGTGTAGAAAGAAGCATACAATATTGAAAAGCTTTTCCAGTTCTTCTAAGATACTAACAATGCTTCCTAAGACCTGGATCTTGCTATGTCCTGAGCATGGAGGCTCCAATTCCAAAGGGTACTACAATTCCTCTGCTGTGAACATCCACATTGTCCCAGATGGCTTTATAGCAACTGTTCAATTTTTCACCAGGCAAATGCTACATCAAATGAAGTCCAGAGGGTTCAATACCATTTGGAATTAAGGAGTAAGAGACAAACTAATGCATCTTGTGTTATTCCAGTTTACAACCTGAATGAGCCACACAGTACAGGAGTTCAGAAAGCTGAAAAAAAAAAAAAAAGAAAAAAAAAAAAAGACCAAGGAGAGAAGATTTTTAAGAAAAACTTTCTGACAGCTCCTTAAGTAAATAACATAAACAACAGTATGCTACATTGTTTGAGATTCTACATGATCATGTAGATCTGGTTTGCTCGTGCTCTTTGAACTGTAGACACAGCAGTCGGCATCAGTGTACACACAGCAGCAAATCACCCAAAACACATGCCCACGTCCCTCACAGAATACAGATGAAGGGACATACATATTCAAGGGCTTGAATACAAACCACTCTCTGAAAGGTTCCTCTGCATTTTCTTCACATCATCCTTCTGTCCTCATGTATAACAAAGCACAGACAGCTGAGAATGTCCTTAAAATTTTAAGTTCATAGCCTTCAGAGTACTGCAAATCCGGCAACATTGCATAAAGCCCTTCTAGTTGTTTCCTGCCTGACAGTGTAGCTTTTCCTGTGCCATTTTATACTGCTGCTGAGGCTGTAGAGCATGCCATCTTTCCCTTTTAGCACTTTTTTAATCAATCTGCTCAACCACATAAGTGGAAAGAATTAGCAATTAAAAAAAATAAGTACATTAGTTCGAAAAACAGGTTGGTTGTTTCTCAGTAAAACACAACAGACAAATAGGCACATTAAAATTTTCTTATTTTCACTAGACTAGATTTATCTTTATATAAATTTTCCTTTTTTAAGATAATATCATGCACTAGTGTTATCTCCTTGAAGTCTCTGTTTGGTACCCAGGCAAGCTTTGAACTATCCTTCATAAATACTAGATGAAAGAGTTCATCTAGGCTATCTCAGTTCAGGGCTGTATTAATGATTACTTTTCAAATGAACTCTGGATATTCATGCTGAATGCTTAATCTCGGGCTTGAAATATTAAATTCTATATAAAAAATTCCTAATGCCTCCTTTCACATGAAAATTCACAGGAGCAAGCATTAAAAATTGACATTCAGCCTTGCCTCCTCCCTCCCTACAGAGGGTAACACTTCTCCCATATCTACAGATCTCTGCTGTCCTTCAGAAAAATCACTAAGGCCCTTCAAACTCATCTACCTAGAAACTGCAGTTGTGCAGGGCAACCTAACAGAAAAACATTCATCCCTACATCCTTAATTCCTTCCTAAAGCTGAAGACAGCATTAATTCAGCAGCTGGAAACCAGGCATCACCACACCTTCAGCTTAACACCGGTACCTGTGCATGGTCTCAGTACAAAGCACAGTTATCTGTCCTCACAAAGGTTTAAACATCCCCTTGATCCTCTTATACAAGAGTTCAGTGTACCAGAGCTGTCCACATCTCTTCACACATCATCTTTCCATGACCTCCTTACAAACTGCTGCAACTTCATACAACAGGGCACTCCTGATTTTTTTTTCCATATTCATTCATAACAGCTATTAAGAATGTATCGCTAAAACACAAATCTATGCACACTATTAAGATCATGCCTCATCAGGGAAGTCCAGACAAACCAGCAAAAGCATTTCAGGGAGGACAGCAACAAAAAACTAAAGCTATTTCCATTGCTACTTTCGACTTCTGCAGTCACAGGCTGCAGTACACAGCTGGTTCAGAATAACCCATAGAGCATCCACACAACAAGCTGCAGTTCACAAGGGTATCCAAGCACTCTGTGAAGAGATTTAAACCTGCAACAAAAGGCCACAAGTGCCACTGGAAGAGAACCATAAGGGCATTGCCAGTCGTCCTGTAACAGCTATGGATTTGCCAGTTAGAAGTCCCCATCAAGGGGGCCAAAGATTCCTTGCCATTCCAAGCTACATCAGATGTCCCCAAACCTGGTGATCAAATTTACCCACAGGCATGTGGGCAAGACGAGATTTCACATCACTACAATCAGAGGCTCATCTGTGATCCAGCAAACAACTGGCTTCTGACTGTGACCCATTCCTACTGCTATGGAAAAAAAAAAAAAACCAAAAAAACAAGGATAAAATCATCCTGTCTCCTTTCAGAGCCTCCTGGTGATATCAAAATATTTGAACTGGTAATACAAGGAGTTGTAGGAATACAAGATATAATTGAAAATGCTCAGCTAAGCAGGTGAAGCTTTGAGGATGTGTGAGACTCACCAAGAGAAGACACGAGAAGACACCAGGACAGTGACAGTCTTTAATACAGACTAAAATGCTCAAAACGCAGAATGAGAGCTCCTTCGGCAACAGTTTACACCAAGAAACTCTGGACCCAAACAGTTCTCTCCCCACTAGGCCACCTGCATTCATTGTGTTTGAACTAATTGTGAAAGGGAAGGTAAACCAAGCCAAGAAATTGATCTGGCTGAAAAACAACCTTGGGAAATGGGAGCGTGGCTACACCAAATACTGCTGAAGGCAGCACTGTATTAAGACAATTTAATATTCCATGTGATGGGTGAGACATAACTTGCCATTTCCACAACATGCTAAATTTGTCATGCACTTCACCAACAGATTCATCTTTACCAGCACTATGGACATCTTTAAACATCTAAACAGCTTTGATTTTCATTCACTGAAAAACAGGCATAGTGCTCCTTTTTTGCTTCCATAGTTACACCAAGTTATGTCTCAAGATGGGCAATGCTCTGTTAATGGGATTATTCACATACTTAACATCATGCTTCACTGCTTTGAAAGGTTGAACAATAACTTTGAATATGGCAAATTCCAGGACTTTCCAGATGCCTTGGAAGTCTTGTCTCTGGTGCAGGTTTTAGATGGGATATTGGCCATTTTCCTTTTACAGGACAGACTGGAAATATGAAGTACCACACAAAGCTCTGAATAAATTAGAGGAAAAACTAAAATGTAACAATTTAAATGCATGTGAAGTTGTGTTCATACTGTTGATGCCAAACAGATATATCATCTTGGTTGAAAAAGGAAATGGGGGGATGTCATGAAATCCATGCAGTCGTGAAACAAAGCTGGGGAAGGGGGCTGGGGGCAAGGGTGGGATTTTAAAACACCTATCAGACTTTGCATTCATCCTGCAAGGTGAGAAAATTCCCTCCTTATTTCCCTCCACTCATGATAAGAGGGTCATGACTGCCTCACCAGCTGCGCCTCTGGCTTATTTTAAATTCAAACTATGATACATATCTCACTTTTAGACTTTTAATAGCAATGCCTTAAAATGCAGATTGCTGGCTAAATTTAGTTACATGATTAAAAACAAATCTAACTCATCTCTGCCCAGCAAACAGAACTGCTGCATTCAAGGTTCAATAGAGGACTTAACTCTTCAACTAAAAACAAAGTCCTAACAAAAAGCAGGAAAAAAAAAAAGAAAATCAAAGCACAATTTGGTAATGTCTCCCAAAAAGCAAGAGGCATAAAACATTAACCAGTTATGGAAAACTATCTGCAAATGCATCATAGTATACCATAGGGTTTTTGTTCAGTACTTCTGCAAATAAATTCTGCACTATGCTACTACAGCAGTATGAGTCATACACTTTTACTGACATTCTATATTTATATCTCCATGCCCTTCTGCACTGTTATATGCTTTCTTCCACACAGGCCTCTCTAACCTGGAATTTCCTTCCTTCTGCAGCTGAGCATCTCTTCCTCCAACACTCCCCAGAAAACTGAAGAGACATGCAGTTTTTTCTGGACACCGTTTTGGAAAAAAAATACCCTCAAACTATCATAACATGCTGCATGTGCTTTTGTTTGTTTCCAGTGATTTTCTTGCATCAGATTTCCTAATCTTTTGTCTATAAGAGGACTGCTTAGATGTTTATCCCCTTTGAGGCAAGATCCAGGTCCTATTTCATTAGACTTAACACAGTACAATGCTACAGAAAAGCTTATTCAGAGATTACAAATTACAACATAGGCATGTTTTCTAGATCATTTTATAAAAATCATTCCCTCTAGCTGCAATGTTGCAAACATTTGTGAATCTGCCTATTTTGGAGAATGCGAGATCCTGCTACTCTCAATATCCCATTGCCATCTGAGCCTCAGAAGGAACAGGCATATGTCTACAAGAGATAAACAAAGGGAAGGTAATTAAGTTCCCAGTGCTAATATTTACCTTGTCAAAAGACTCAAGGGCATGCTGTGGAAAGGCAGACACAGAAAAAGCAAAAGAAATGCTCTGGAATGGCAGCCTGAAGGAGAACTGGGCTTTTTCACTGTTGTCCACAAGATGCATTCCCAATAATAAGAGATCAATTGCACAAGAGATTTCATGAGATAATAAGCCTCAGACATGCATGATTCTGAAGGGTCACAATGTCTACAAAGAAACAGAAAGCATTACAGAAATAAAGTGTTAGAAGAGCAGTCCTTGGATTTTCTAAGTGGCTTGAACTTCCTCAGCCACTCCAGAAGCAGCCGAGTTCCACATCCAATGGAGTTCAACCCTAACTATGTGCTGTTCTTAAGAAATAAAATACAAAGAAGAGAACAGTACCACGAGCCCAACAATGGCACCTCCAGAGCCTCCCAGGAGATCACACTCCTTGTTCAGAGTCAGGATCATTATAAGAGCCAACTACAATTGACTAAGACAGAGTGGGCTGTGCACCTCAAATAATGAGCAGCGTTCCTGCTGACAGGAGGAACAAAACAGTCTAAAAGAGGATGGGAAGGAAAATTCATACCCTTTGAAGTCAAGAGATGAATAATGAGAAGTAAGGTGATGTATTCTCTCTGGAATATCATCCCAATTTCTCCCTCCACCCACAAGAAAGTTTAAGAGCTGGGCAAGGGGGTGGAGGAAGAAATAAAAGCACAACACAAGATTCCACCTGGGTATGGCAAGATGCTTAACATCAAGGAAACTGCAGGGAGAGAGTGGACAAAGGTGTAAATGGTTGCATGATGGTGAAAGCATCCAAATGCCACTTATGCCCTGAAAAAAAAAATCCATCTTTTAGAAGGGAACACTAGCTACTGGATAGCAGAGTTCCCTTCGACTCCTGACCTCTTGTGTCTCTTAACATTGTGAGGTGTCTTCAGCATTTCAGAGTCTGAAAATTTAGAAACATTTTAGAAATGTTACTAATGAATGCAATGCAAGTCCATCCTGTAAAAGAATCTGAATTCCCAGCCAAAAGGGAACAATGCTAGTGGGATTTACTTCTGATGCTTATCCAGTGAAGCAATAGCTATCCACAACTACCTCTATATAGCTACATCATCTGTATCTGTATCTGCTTGCAGTGCCAGCAAATCTGTGTTTGAGGTTTATCTAAGTGTGTATATGAACAGGGTTGTCATATAAGTACTGATATGCTAAGCAGCCTGCTATTAAGAGGGGCTTAGGTTTTAAAGAGAGAGAAGGGAGAAAAAAGAGAAATAGAAATAAGAGAATAATGAGAAAATTAGGAGTAAGAAGGGGACACCAATGAAGAACAAAAAGCTCCTGGTTTTTCAATACCTTCTTTTTTCTGATGTTACAATGGATACTGATCAAAGCTGTATCCTCCTATTCATGTTTCACACAATACAATGAGACAGGGCAGCTTCTAAAGAAGCAATGAATTTTCTCCTGTGCTAAAACAGGTTTTCATGAGCTTGGTTTGAACACTGCTCTGGTGAACTAGAGGAATTTTAAATAAATACCCAGATTTTAAAATCACACACAGCAGAAGTTTGTTGTATTTCAACTATAAGCTTCTACCTGTGTGCATGGCCACAATGTTTTGGGGGTTTTTTTGGTGTTGTGTGTAGTGTTGTGTGGCAAAGTGAACAGGCAAGAGGAGACAAACAAAACAGGATTTAACACCCTCCTTTGTACTGCGTGACTTGTCAGGATGATTCTTCAACCCATATGAACATCTAGTAATCCACACTGCCATCCTTTTATTGTCCCCACAGCCTGACCTTCACTTCTGGATGTTTTAGTGTCCATTTTCTCCTCAATGAACAGCTTCAGCTCCAGGCAGTTGTATCATTAGCAGGCACAAGCCTGAAATGTGTGTACAGGCAAATTCCCACAAAATATCCATCAGCTGCAAGATCCAAAATTCAAGATAAGAAATGCCAAACTGATTTTCAGTTTGTTTTCTATTTTGGGGTGGAAAGGACAAGCAGGAAAACATACTACTAAAGTAGTTTCTTTATGTCTATTTTGGGCAGCTTTGTAAAGGTAAATTTTTGAAAATTCTAGAAAAGTAAGATTTCCTATATTCATGATAAAAAGATCTTAGCAAAACTTAGCAAAAATAAAGCATTGTCCCTGAATAGATCTTTGACTACACAGTGGTTTCTTAGATTTTTTTTCTTTTAGTTAGATACTGAATAAAATGGAGAATGAGTCACCTAAGGAAATCCCACCCCTCCTAGGGTTTCTCTCCTGCATGAATCAGATGCTAATACCTTCTATTCATCCAGGTCTTTGTCCCACAGAAATAAACCATTGTGGTTGTCTTATTATTACATACTGTGGGCCCCGTAATACTAGATAAAAATATAGATAATATTAGATAATAGATGAAAAAGCAGACCTGAACCACATAGGATCCTAAATCCAGCTGAACATCCCAAAAAAACCCTGAAGTGTATCCTAAGCAACATAGAAAATGTAACTCCCCTTCATCTGCAGAGCTCAATCTCAGCTGTTTGGGATCCATACAGATTATATGTAGCTACACTGAGAGACAACAAAGTCCAAATAGGAACTACAAAAAAAAAGAGGGAGTTCACCCTCAGTTTCAACTAGCACACCACAAACTGTGGTTCCTCACAACTTGAATACTTTAAAGAATAAAAGCCACACACTCTTGCCAGATCTCATCTTACAACCTGTCAGAGCCATTCTACAAGACTACAGACTTGTTTACTGAAAATTTACAGCTGTTGATACATTTTGTGTATCCTACAGTACCTTACATCAAATTATTTATTTCAAAATTACTTCAAGGTAATCATGAAAGGAACAATCTAGGTAGGATTTTTGGATATTTTTCCTGTTTGTGTTTAGGTTTTTAAGAAAAAAAAAGTTCCTGAAGTACTGTTTTTCAGAAGTACTCAACTGACATTAAGCTCTTAAAAAGTCCACTACCTATGTTTGAATAGTAAGAGTCATTAGTGAGCATTAAACCTGAATAATTAATTACTGAAAAGGAAACGTCACTTAAAGATTACGAAAACAAGTATTTAATAGCCTTAGAATGCTACTAAGGTTAAATAAGATCAATGCACTTATATGCATAGATCGTGCACACAGACAGCTGCTTTCAGAAGCTGAGCTTAGAAATGCTTAGCTTAGTAAATGCATAGCTTTAAATGAAATTATCTGAAAATGCAGTAGCCACTTCTCTTCCCAAAGACCAGTAAAACTAAGAGAGCAGAGTACAAATACCTTGTCCTTGGCAATTAGTTACCATGCACATTAATTCAATGATCGGGTAATAATTGGTTCCAGCTTCTTATTCCATACAAAGTGAGTACAAAGCACTTCTGCCTTACTAAGGATTCCAACTGTTTGCCTCAGACCACGCTGTATCCACTTTGTACAACTGCAGAAATTCCGAAGTGCAAATTCTCGCTGTTTGGTGCATGCTTCACATCAATTCTCTACACTAAGAGCTTTGAGTTGCCAAAATTTCAATCAATCCCATCATCCTTTTACTACTTAGAAACTGTCAAATGATGTAACACCCAAAATGGAATTGTAAATTTTTTTTGCCCCCCACTCAGATCTCCAAGCAGAAAGAGGGGTAGGGAAGAACCCCCCAACCCAGTCTTCTAGTCCATACTCTTTTTGCTTGATAACAGGCCTGTTATCCAGCACTATTGTGGATAGCTGCTGTGACCCACAGTATATGGGAGCCCCAAAGCTGAATTAAAGTCTGAGAGGTAAAAGAAGAGCTGAGTCTGGCCCAGTCTGTCATAGCAGCAACCAAACAACAATAGTGAGTTCCACATTTGGATCCTTCTCTATTAATATCTATGAATATGGAACTTAGAGGCAGCTTATGACAGAAGTAAAGAAACAGTGAATTTTCTCTTGCTTTTACCTTTGCTTTTTTTCAGCTTCAAATAGTGAATTGACAGAGACCTGAGTACAATGTGAATTATTTCAGTATGGTTCAGGAGAAAGGGCTTGACATGTAACAAAGCAGAAACAGTCAAACAGTAGAGCAAGTGGCTTAGATAGTACCAGCAGTTCCAGCTACAAGTAGTCAGAAGAACTAGAATGACAGGAACATGCCCAAACTATTCTTCATTTAAGGAAACTTGTATCAGCTTTGTACCCTGGTTTCAAAATAGTTGTGAGAGGAGAGGTATTTTCAATGCAGTTATCATCATTACCATTGCAAGAGTTTAATTTGCTTTAAGAGAAAAAGAAAAAATAACCCCCCAAGGAATATCTCAGAGCCAACGAGGTGCCCTTCTCAGCCTACAAAACTACAGCCTCTTCCACAGTTGCTCTGGTGCTGGAGGATACTGAAAACAGAACAAACATCACATTTACAGATTTCCTGCACATAAGCAATACTTATTAATGTGTCTGACCTGGTTTATTACATTTGCTAAATAGATGGGTAGCCATAAACTGCAGCAATCCAACCACAGAAACCAAAGGAAAAAAAAAAAGGAAAATTAGAGAAACTAATGAATTTCTTATCTTGCCCACTAATGACTTGAACAAAATCTATACCAGATCCACATTTTAAAGCTACATTTTTTTCTGAATGCCTTTTAAAGATGAAAACTCTGTCAGACTGGGACAGTTACATTACTGTCCCAACAACAACCACTGTTCCCACTAGTACAAGAGAGGATATGACACACAAAAAAAAAAAAGGGGGGGGGGGGGGGGGGGGTGGAGGAGAAATTCAATATAATAGTCCCTCTTTCCACACATGGCCTAAAGCCCCAGAACATAATGCTGAATGATGACTGAGTAATTTTCCAAACTCATCCAATCATGGGGTACTTAGTAAAATCCATGCGGACAGGACTAAGCAAGTGTGAATCACAAAACCATAGAATCAATAAAGTTGGAAAAGAATTCTAAGATCATCAGGTCCAACTGTCAACCCAGCACCAAAGCCATGTTCAATAAAACATGTCCTCAAGTGCCATGTCCGAAGGTTTTTTAATACTTCCATGGATGATGACTCCACCACTTCCTTGGGCAGCCTGTTCCAAGACCCTTCCATGAAAGGAAGCCACAGAAGCCAGAAGATCCAGGGCAGTCCAGCCTTACATAGCTTATCTTCCCTTTCTGCTGTGGGAAGAGCACCTGGTGGGCTGCCCCACACATAAGAGGAACAGAACAGATTGGAAAATTTTTGGTAGTTGCCTTCCTTCTGTTAAGCTCATTTTTACTCATGACCTAAATTTAACAAAAATCCATTTAAATCTACTCTTCCCAGGCCATCTGCATCTCCATTTGCCAATGTAATGTCCCAGTTCACAAAGGGAATTTCAAATATTGAGATAACTTTCTTTGTCCCTAACACCAGTCACTGATGTTTCTGTTTTACAATGAGTACCTTCAATCAAACTTAGTGACAGTTTAGCATCTTCCTGACACCTCTGTCTCACACAGAAATGATATAGAATGGCATGCACAGCTATTTACTGTACAGCTGGAAGTTCGTAGCAACAAGGAGAGGTAAAAGATGGCTAGTGACTGAAGAAACAACTCAATAACCCAAAAGAAGATGTTAGGAAGATTCTGTGAACAACTCTCAACATTTGATAATGACTTTTCAAGAATGTACCTTCAGTTCCCACTGGACCCAACCTCCTCTTCAGCAACCAAACCACTGAATGAATTTCTTCAAGACTTTTATCAAAACCATGTAGAAGTAACTCCCAGCAGGGAACAACACGAATAGGAGTGTAGAACCACAAAGCAAGCAAACACACACACACACACATACTCTTAACTTTTTAAGTTTAATAATAAAGCCAAGGAATGATGTCAGCCCACGAAGCCAAAGAAAATACCCAAATCTTCTAGGTATTTACAGATAGCTAGAACAAAACTTTAAAATTATCATTGTGTAAGTTGAAACACCAATGAGATGAATGCATGACAGAAGGAGGAAACAGCTCTGAAGACAATACAGAAAACAAGGCACTTTCCACATATATCTAGAATCTCACATTCTGTTATTGCACACTAAATTTCCCACAGTTGCCAATGTTCATTTCTGAATTTTGGTCCCCAAGCTTATGCATTTCTTTCTCTCCTCTTGACATGCTCTACACTTTATAATCAAATGCAGCAACTTCAAGATAGGCCCGGAAGCTTCAAAATTGACCCCCAAGGCAGGTGGACAAAGGCTTTTCTTTTTTGAACATTCATTACTTGAACTCAAGTTCTGCTTCAAAGAGGTTTAGAGGTACCTATCAATTTGGAAGTTTTGATTAAGCTATATTTTAGTATTTCACCTGTATTCCCAAAACCCATCATCCTTCCAATGAAATACAGCTACCTCATGTAGGGCTCCAGCTTCAAACTCTCGGCTGCCGTGTCTAAAAAGAGACAAGAATTAGAACAAAAAAATATGTATGATATATATACAGATACACAAATGTATCTGCTGTCCTAGGGAGCTGCTGAAAAATTCAAGGTAGAGAAAGTTTGCTTTCAAGAGGAAGGCTGCAGAGTCTGGATTCAAGAGCAAACTGGAAAGGACCTCTAGTGGGCCGAGGCTGTGCTGCTCGGGTGCTAGACATGTCCTTCCCCTTCACCTCCCTGCAGGTGCACAACTTGCCAGCAAAGCCCAATAGCTTTACCTTGTGACTGCCATCAGAAAAGGCACCTAGAAGTGCAACTACAGCTTCTGTGAGAGACTGAAATGCTAAAGGTTAATGACTGAAACAAGATCAGAAATATTCTCGCATTCTGTTCCTGGTGCTTGGAGGGACACACTGTCATTTGCTTCAGAAAAACACACGAGATGGTTTATATTTTACTCTGTAGGTCACTAGCATGTCAGACCCCTTCAGAGTAGTTTTATGTGGCCTAAATGACATGACATTCAAAGATGCACAAATTCAGATGCACATTTGAAATGAGGATTCAGAATATTATTCAGACTATGTCATGGCATTTTGTTCTTCCAAGACTTTTTAGCTGTAGGCAGTTTTGCACAGGCAGCAGAAACACAATTTTAACTGCATTTTTGAAGTAACTTTCTAGTGAAAGAGCTTGGAATTCTTTATCTGAGCTCAAACAAAGCATAACTTCATGTGACACTATGTGACAAAGGGATTAGGGAATGTATTCAGGAGAATACACAGATAATAAATCAGGCCAGATTAAGGAAGGTTATTTATTAGGCATCCCAGTTAAAAAGAAAATATCTTGTTTTGAATTGAAGTTGATGATTCACCTCTACATCTTTAAAATACCTCTCTTCCTATATTTAGGTTTGCCTTCAAGTCAGACTAGTTCTATCATTCCCCAAAGTAGACTAATTTACATCTTCAACGTTACAGGTCATAGCTTAGCTCTCTTTTAAATGACCTAAGCAATAACCTCTCTTTCAGCAGTTACCCTCAAAGAGTTTGCATTAACTTGAGAGGGACCACAAATTAAAGCTGACATTAAGGAAGGCAATGCAAGACAGCTGCTCATTATTCAAAAATAGTATCACCTATACTGCAGTGGTGCTCCTAGTGCCATTAAGCAGAGTGCTGGATAGGAAGCAAACCTTGTGCAGAGTGGCTGTCTGAAGAGAACAGCCCTGGTACTTGAATAGTTTAAGGCCACAAGAATGCACCTGTTTCTGTCCTTCACATGGAGCAGCAACAGCACTGCCCTGCCATCAGTGAAAAGCATTCCTGAGAGTCACTTGACACAAGCATTCACAGAGAAAATAGGAGATAAAATAAAAACACCAGCAAGTTCATATCTCATCATCAGAGACCTGATCAAAGAAGAACCAAGGCTTCTTAACCTTCATCTTTCTGGACCAACCATCATAAACTAGGACCACCTCTGCTATCAGAAAAACATAACTTACTTTGAAAGGTACTGGTGATGCCATGAAGTCTAACTGTGCTTCCCTCCTCTGTAGAAAACAGTAATCAAAGCAGGAAAAGAAAGCACTCATCTGTCCTGAAGGGTTCTGTGAGTTATTTTACAGTAAGAGTGTGTACAGTGGAAATAGCCCGAAAAGATATCTCTATAATAAAAAGAATAAGGAATTGAAGCTGATGAGGATCAGTTAAAGGTAAGGATTAAAAATACAACATCTCGTGAAAACATTCCTGAACACCTTTAAGTCAAGGAATTAATTTCTCAGGAATTAATGTCTTGAATCCAAACTGCTTTATGATATAAACAACAGCAATGAAAAAAAGAGTTGAACTCTAAAAAGAAATTACAGGAAACCTCTGCTGAATGAGATGGAACACAGGATATGAAGGAGATGCAGGCATTAAAGTGATTTCAGGTGCAATTAAAATCCCTTGTAAAGAGATAATGGGGAAGAAATTAAAATTACTTGTGTGCTTTGCTTTTATGTCACTGTACCAAATTTTGCCAGCAGCATGAAGGAAAAACAAAGCAAGTCTTAAAACAGGCCAGCTTACATAAGAGGGAAAGACAGAAGACAAAAATATTTATGCTGCGTTCCTTTTTTCTGATAACAAACTTGATAACTTGCTTGGACTCACTTTAAAATTGTTAAACCATTGCAACCACGAAACTGGCAACTGTTCCTCCAGATAACTGCTTTTAATAACATCACTCTCTCATTTACTTTTCACTCTTTCATTAGTTCTACAGCCAAGCACTGCTCACCTGGCAAATAAAGATCAAAATGTCATTTTGAAATGGCAGAATTTGTGAATTTATGCATTTGTGTCCAATGTTTATCCACTTAGTTCCTTCCTGTGTCTTTCCAATGAGAAGAGTTTTGAGTTACTGTGAAGACAGCTGCAATAACAAGTTTTTTATTATTACTACTCTGACCAGGACTAATGTTCTGGAAAAAAAAATTCAAACAGATCCCTAAGTATTTGTAACAGCCTCTTAAAATTCAACTACCTTCTGCAGAAAACACTACACGAGAATTCAGGTACAGTAACAAATTTTAAACTACTAAATTTTGCATTGTGGTAAGATTATTAATTAGAAGATACTTATTCTTTCATCCAGCAAAATCCCTGTATGCTGCAATGTCTTTCAAAAGTATGTTTTTATCTTCCACAATGAGCAGAGAAGCATCATACTACAATATCTCTTTCTTACATTTCCTGTGTCCAAAAATCACTCATTTTGCCTCCTTTCCACTAATTGGGGAACTCCCCAGAGTAAAGCAAGCAGGAAATGTTTGTATCAATATCTCTAAACTGAAGTACATGCAGCCCTAGGTTTTCACAAGATAATCCACTGGAGGGCAGGATGGAAATTACATATAAATAATTTAATTTATTAATAAATTATTAATGGTTTTAATTATTTAATAAAGTAATATTTTAAGTAGCGTTTATCTTTATCTCATCCTTTGTAAAATTTCTATTGTACATATTTTATAGTTTGAATATTAGAACATAATATATCTATAATTTATAAATAAGTAAGTATACTGGGGGCTGCATGCTCAAAAAAGACTTTACTGATCCATAACATTTGTGAATCACTGGTTTATGACTTCATCACTAAGAAACTAAACTAACTTTTCCTCCTTTACTAGAAGGAGGTAGAAATACTGGTAGGGAGAGCTGCATGCAGGGGACAGGTCTCAAGTGGGCTGCATTTTTCACTTATTCAGCTGCAAGTTTAATGCAGCAAATGATTTTCCAGAAAGAGTTAAGTGCTTCAGCTCACACTATATCTAGTAGCTGAACAACCTTGAAATTCCCACAGGATCCTAATTGGTGTCTGGAGGCCGCCAAAGGCCATTCAAAATCTTATTCCAGATGATTTAGGTTCAGGTCCACTGATCTTCAAAGAGATTTAAAATTATAAATATATAAAATACAGTTTCAGCAATAACTTGTGCCACTGCATCACTTGGCCAGTTTTCTAATGCAGACATAGGAAGTCATCCTATTTTTATATAAATTCTTTTTAAACATTCAGCAGCAAAACACCCCTGGTAGTCACTCTACACCCTTTTTGTTGTTGTATAAAAACACCTACTTAAATACTCCATGTCTGTAATACCTACAGATAAGGTACCAAGTAAGCGAAACACTGAAGTTACTAAAATTCGTGGAAAATTTTATTTAGTGGGTATGCTCTATTAAGAAATAGTGAAGGAAAGCAAACCAAGCTGTCAAGACTCACTCTTTAAAAATCGTTATCCTGACTAATGGCTTCTTTCTACCATTTCTGTTTCAGTGAGGGTGACATCAAGCACTTAATGCAAGAACTACAGATTTTGAGATAAATTCTTTTACTGCGCCTGAAAAGTTTCCAAGCAGCTCATAGTATTGACTGCAGCTTTGAAATTTTCAGTCTAGCCTCCTCTAAAAATCAGAGTTCAGACATTTCAGCTAAAGGAGCAGCTGATGTAGATTTTTTTACACACTTCTCTCACATACTCACATACTTTGAGATATATTTCACTGTCAAACAATGAATGCTATGAAACAGAAAACAACCAATTTGTTTTTCCAGTCACACATCATAGCTCTGGCTGTTCCTTTTCCTCTGTGGAAGATTTCCACCCTCTTGTTAGCCTTAACTATGGCACCACACACTGCAACAGGAGAAGCAAAGAATACAAGCACCACAAAACAGCCTCAGATGCCCATCTTGCCTTTCCATCTCATCTACCTTTCCCTCCTGCCTTTGCATTTCACACTCTGATGAGCTTCACCAGATCAACCGTCCCTTTACACATGAATATCACCATTATATAATCTTCCTCTCATCTCCTCCTAGGTAAGAATCTAACCCTCCACACCTGGCAGGTTCCACATTGTTCTCATCACAAAGATTCCCAGGAAAGTACAGCTTCAACATGAAATCCATTTTTGTTTTCATCTTCAGAGAATGCTCTTCAAGTGTAACGATGCCCCTTTTTACTTGTCTTTTCCAAATATTTTCTGGGTTTGACCACAAACATGCACATAAGCCAGCTTATTTTAGTTTACTGATTTTCTTTTGAATATATTATTTTCGTTGCCCTTAATGCCCTACTAAAAGAGCAGCCAAAGGGATTTCTGTCCTCACTGTTTTTCAATCAAACCTGGGTGAAACTGAAACACTGTGTGTCCAGCCACTATCAGTGAGAAAGAACACTGGCTGCCTGCAACAAAGACAACTTACAATTTACTGTTTGGGTGCCATATGTTACTGCTTTTTAAATATCCTACCTGTCTGTGCCACCAGGTGGGTCCAGCCGCTCCAGACTGCTCCAATCCTTTCATGTGAGAAACAGTGGGTGTCTATCTTCTTGGGCTCAGCAAGAAAAATGTCTCCGCTCACCAGCTGCCCATGTTTGTTGCTGCCCCAGACAAACAGGTGTCCTTCATCTACAAGACAGAGAAGTAAAATCTCTTTAAAGGGATGTAGATCTAATACCACCAGATTCAGGCTCTGTCTCAGTTCAGTGATGCTGAGGAAAGAACATATCATTCAATTTGTGTTCTCACGTTATGCTTTTCCCTACCATTCTTTACCATTCCAACTGGGATATCAGAAATATTTGCAAGGGCCTTAACAACATGGCCTATTTTCTGAAGGCTACACAGACTCCCTGAAGCAACTAGAGTTTTCAGGTCAAACTGCAGAGATGTTTATAACAAAGACTAATTCTTATTAAAAAACTAACCACAGTAGTCAATTTCTCTGAATAAAAGAAAATCAAAGCATCTTGGAGACATTCACTGAGCAGTCCCTCTCCATCCACCCTGTCCTTGCAGACCAGCTATTATTTCCACTCCAAAGCTTTGATTATATCCAGTAAATAACTTTATGGACTGCAGCAAATAATTCAAATTCTGGCTGGCTGCTTCTGCTCTGCTTTACAGTCTCCCAGCCTCTCTACAAGAACTAGACTCCCAGCTCTGCTCATACCAGTTCTGCCTCCTTCAGCTTGAACAAATTCAGTAAATCCCCCAAAGCAGGGACAGTCCAGTGCTCCTTGACTCACCTTGCACAGTCACTTCCTAAAGGAATTGGACATACAGTTACGAACACACTACTAAAACAGGCATCACCCATCACAAGGCAAAATTAAAACATTATCATGCCAGACAACACTTGAGACTTCCATAAGCACTCCCATGCCTTCTCCATCCCTTTTCTAGAACAAGCATTTGTTCAAATGCGCACTCCAGGATTCCAGCCACAGGGATGAATCTTTTTACAGAAATACCCACAGTACTTTATATCAATGCAAGCTGGAGTAGCTCACAGCCAACGGACATGGACACAGCGACTGCTCAGGTGAGTCCTTCTGCAGACATCACATAGCATTAGTTTCATCTTTTCAGGACAAAACCATTCCTCCCAAGTCCTAGGCCTCCACAGTGAAAAAAAAACCACTTAAAGAGAACACATGGTGTCAGGCCTCCCTGAAGTCTTTGCCAGCCTGCACAAGCTGGAAGCGTAAGAAATAAATCTTGCACACATGATCTTGCACATTGTTGTGGGCCCAGAAAGACTGGAAGTCATGTAAGCTACATGGAATTTTTTGGAGCACACATCCACAACACTCGAGGCATCAGGATGTCTCAGGTCAGCACTGAACTCATTACAAGCACCATGGCAGAAGTAAATCTTTCTACGTAGAACTTCGGCTACAGGATATTTAATAATCTCAGTTTGGTAACAGCAACAGAAAGAGTAAGCCAGAAGAATTCCACTATATTACTGCTGTTGAAAAACAGGCAAGGAGTGGGAGTGGGTGCAGAAGCCAGTACTGGAAGTCATCTGCAGGACTTCCCATGTGCCTGTTTAAAACAACACAACTGAAAAGGGGAAAAAGTCAAGCAATTGTTTCTTTCAAATATTTGAATTCTCCACTAAGATTGATAAATTCTCCTTCCCAGCATGAAGTACACACACTCTCTAGAGAGAGGGGAGAAAAAAAATAAAATTAAAAACAGAGGTGACAGAAACACAACAAAGAAAAACAATGTGGCCATTCATAATCCACATTAGCATGCACTGCCTCTGTCACCTCCTTTTACAGAAGGTGTATTTGCTTTATCCTGGGAAAAGTCTCATGCTCGACCCTTATTTCTTGAGTAGGTTTGAACAGAAACTTAGACACTGAGACTTAGCATCATATTCTCACCCCTGGAGGGTTCAGGCCAGTTTGGATACCAGTAGACTCTACCATCCTTTTTTCCAAGATTATGTTTATGTTTATGTTTCCAAACATTATGTTTATAACAGCCCACATCAACAGCTGTATCCCAAACCTGCCTGGCTGTAGGTATTTGATATCCCATCAGCAGGTGACTCATGGAACAGAGGCAGAGAAAACTGCACCACAGTACAAGGCATTCCTAGAAAAAAAAGACCCATTTAAATATTACATCCTGCAGTAGTATATTTATTATACCAAGCATCTCAAAAACACAAAATATTTTAAGTAATAACTATCTTGCAGGACAAAGGGCATCAACAGCATCACATTATAGAAGTATGTGGCATTTATTTTGTCAGTCTTGTTCCACTGCTGCCAAATAGACCGCTCTCTTAAATAAAAAGTAAAAGCATGAAAGAATAATCTGTTCACTGTCTAAATAGAGAGTGCCAATTATCTAAAGTAGATTTTATTTGTTCTTACAGTTTGTCTTCACTAATCTTGCATACACTTTGCATCTCTGAACTCAATACAATTTACATCTTGGAACATCTCCCCATACAACTAAATCTCTATAGATCTGCATAAGCAAGTACTCCAATGCTCCTTTAATGATGACAGAGGTACCAGATGGCTGCAGATTTGCTAAGAACTTGTTCCTGTGAAGTTTGGCAAAGACTTGTCTTCATAAGGTTCAATATATTTTACACACTTCAAAACTGTAAGATTACAACATGAAAGCTATTCTGTTTCCCCTTCTCCCAATCTGTCAAAATAAAAAGAAATCTTTATTAGACTTTCATTACTGGATACCCAGTACTCCAGTATGGGAGCACTGCCTGAGGATCAAAGAACAAATGGCAGATATTATGGAAGTGCCTAACCAATTACAGCAACTTTCTACTCTTCAAATAAACTTCGTGCCCTTACACCACACATCTGCACTCTGTCACAGTGGAGCCTAAGATAGCTCCAGGCCTTTTCACACCCCTGCACTGCCCCACACAGAGGCATTAGGTCACCTTGCTGTGGCTACCTTCTGCTGCCTTTCTGCTTTTCTTTCTTTCTGCTGCCTTTCCTGGGACAGCCACCCAGCACACCTCTTCTCCGTGGGCAAAGGGTTGCACTGCTTCCAGCAGTAACCAGTTACCCCTAGAGGGCATCCTGCTGCAGCTCCAGAGACTTACAAATCCTTACAGAGTTTCTAGCCATTAAGAGTCCAGGCCCTGAATTACATAAGGCTAAGATCCCACCTTAGAAAAGACACACAAAGAAAAACACACAAAATTCAGAGAACTCGAAACGTGAGTCCAGCTCTTAAAACAAAAGGAAAGTTCTCAGAGGGCAAAACTGTTACAAAACAATTACGAGCACTAACTAGGGCAGATCAAATTTCACCGATTTTACCAAACCTGACAACATTTCAAAAGCAGAGAAAGCTTTGAAGGGTGAATTGGGGACTTTCACCTCTGCACCTGAGGCCTACCTGTGAGGGACACGGAATGATAGGAGCCTGCAGCAACTTCCTTCACATTTACATCTTCCAGGCCTAGAAAAAACATAGTCACAATAAAATTTCTACAGCAGGTATCAATTCACACACAAACATGCATAAAAGTGTAACAGGATGGTGATGACTTTTATAATAAAAGGCTCTGCCTTTGCGCCACAGACATGGCAGGACTCTCATTTTCCCCACAGATCATGATTTTCTATAACCATTCTATCCTTCAGTAACTGCACTACATGTTTGCAGTACCACATGGCCATATAAAAAGGAAGATTCATAACACTCCAAATTATATTTCTGCTCTATCAACCCACACAAAGGAAGCAGATTTCTGGATTACCTGCCACTTCACAGGGCTCCTTTGCTGTCAAGAACAGAGGGAGGGCTTTTCCTTGGCTTGCACGCTTTGCCTGAGATGCCATCCCAGTTCCCCACTGCAGCACCAAACCACTGTCTTTTCAGAGTAAACACAAAGAAAAGAGATTAAAACAAATCAACCACCAACAAAAACCATTCCACATGTTAATGAACAGTCATTCATCCAAGTAATTTTCACTGACTTAAATTACACTTTAAAAGACCTTTATGCCAAAAAACATTCAGATAACCCTGGTGAAGTCAACAAGCAACAGTCTCAGTCTACATGTAAGAAAACTAAGAAGGTAGGAAGCTATTAGAGACTCAGTAGGAGAAATCCTGTGGTTGCAGTACCTCAGGAAAGGATACAAAGTTCTTGTCATTCCTGTACTTTCTCTTCCCCCCTTTCCCTCTCTTGATGTCAATTTGTTTGGCAGTGCAGCAAAGGGAATCTCAATTCCTACTGCTCACACAAGCACCAGAGATCCCACTGTTCTTCCAAGTATCTCCTGTGCACCCTCAGCACCACTACCTGGAACCCATACTGAGGTTCACACAAAACTAAACCAAATACAAGAGCAGGTATAGTTTGTTTTTCCTCAGGAAAAAGGAAGGGTTTGATTTCTACTGTTACACCATGAAAAAGTCAGAGTCTCTAATTACAGCAGGAGAAATTTTTAGTTTCATTCTTGTGATTTTCCAGGTGTAAATTTCAATTACATCATTCAAAAAGACAAAGTTTATGTGCAGCTCCATTTTGAAGTATCTTATAAAAACTTAAATTACTTTGCATACTATAATGAGTTCAAATCCTAAAATACATTGATTGACCAGAAACTCTTTTTCCTGAAAAAAAATCCTTTTATGTTTTGTTTCAGAATAAGAAAAAAGAAATCAGTACATTTTCCATCCATCAGAAAATTAACATGTTAATAAACTATCACTCTGAATTCTTGGAAGAAGTTTTTCCTCATGATTTTCCGGGAAGATGGTTCTAGAATGTTTACTATTCATGCTAATTTGTCCCAAAGTCTTACAGTCCATGACTTTAAGGTGTATTTTCCCCGTGATATTTGAAATAAATAGTAGATTAGATAAATTTCATCTTTTCCTTCCTCTCCTCCTCCAAGACATTAAAATCCCATTTCATTTGTTACTGAAAATATGTTAAAATTATGACATACTTACCTGTAGCAGCAAGGGCGTGTCTCAGTCCTGCAGCAATATGCACCACCTTCTCTTTGAGAGACTACACAAAAAAAGAAAATTATAATTTAGTTGCTTTTTGCATTTTGTGCCTCTGAAAACAAAACAGGCCAAGAAGAAGTGGAACACTACAAAAATAGTGCTCACAATTCCAACCTGCATGTCCCAAAGCATATCACCATTTTGTATCACAAAGTAAATTTTGACCAATAAAAGTTAGTGGGAACATCTTCAAGAAATAAAAAATAAGTCAGCCAAGCAACTGGATGCACAGCGTTTTAGCAATAAATAAAAAAACACAGTCAAAATATCCATCTGAAAAAAGAAATGTTGGTGATACAAATATGTTTATTTCTCAGTCTTAACTCAGTGTTCCTCAAGAATTACATCAAAACATCCACAGTAAATTCTGGTGGTTAGCAAGTACTATGTTGCATTGGCAAGCTGTCCAGTCTTGCCAAGTTACTGATGGAATTTTGTTTTCCACTGAGAAAACCTGGAAGTTTCCCTCCACAGCAATAGACCTCAGGAACAATGTGAAGTTTCCCCCTTCTGTTATCTCCCATCCCATCCTGTCTTGCTCTTAGCAGGGTTTTGCAGACCCTCTGGATACCTATCCTTGGTGGAAAAGCAGCAGGTGTATTTAAAATAGGTGGCATCAAGCCCAAGAATTTAAGGGATACCAACCAAAAGAACAAATATTCAGCATGAATAGTTTGTTTGGTGAGGGATGAGAAAGATTCACATCAGCACTGTCATTACTACCAAATTTTAAGACACCATATTGCAGTCGATGCTCTCAGGAAACATCAAGGGTACAGAAACATCAAGTGAACTAACTCCTACTCACTAGAGGTCACCTAAGGAATCAGCTGCCCTCCTTCTCCTACACTGAAAAAAACAACAAAGGAATATCTGGCATGAGCCATGATACTAAATAATTTCTTGTCTGCGAAGTGAAAGAGTCAGCTTTCTCTTAGAAGTGGGAAACTTCTTCATACAGCAAGAAAAGCAGCCTTAGCCTTTCAATTCACCTTTGGGCCTTTACTTTATAAGCTTATCTGTAGAAGATAGGCACTATAAAAAATTAGCTAAAGAGTCTGGCTTAAAGCCCATTGAGGTCAGATGACCTCTGTAAATTGCTGGAAGCAATAAAAAGCACACCACCTTCTAAACCTTTACCTCAATCTTTTGTGGAATCAAGCATGGGCCTGAAATTTGAGGAAGTCCCAGTTGTCCAAAGGAGTTTGACCCACAGGACAGCACGAGGCCAGATCCTGCAAAAAGTGTTAGAGCAGGATCAGTAAACCCATGAGCAATAGCACTGTAACATTATAACAAGCACAATAATACAGCCAAGTAGCTCAAGAAATGACCTTACATGTCCCCAAAGCCCCTGAGGCCAAAGGCTTCTGGGCTCACACACCATGTCCAGAAAAGGTATCAAGCTCAGTGGGACACAGAGAGTGATTTAGCATGCAAGGCAAGTAGCTTAAAACCTGTGAGTGCCAGCACATAGAAGCATAGAACAGTTTGGGTTGGGAGGTACATAAAGATCATCCATTTCCAACCCCCCTGCCATGGGCAGGGACACCTTACCCTATCTCAGGTTGCTCAGAGGCCCATCCAACTTGGCCTTTGACACTGCCAGGGATGGGGCATTCACAGCTTCTCAGGCAACCTGTTTCAGTGCCTCACCAGGAAAGAGATTCTTCCTAGTAACTAACCTAATCCTGTCCTCTTTCAGTTTAAAGCCTTCACCCTTTGTCCTATCACTACAAGCCTTTGTAAAAAGTTCCTCCATAGCTGTCCTGTGGTTCCTTTAAGGTTCTGAAAGGTCATTCCTATCACAGATGTCCCAGGGCAGGTGCAGCCTGCAGTTTATGATGGGGCTGTGCTGCTTTGTGACCACAATGCACCACCATACAATACAAGGCAGTATAATTACAGGGGTAGTAGTTCCTTCATCAAATCTATGTCTGACGTGCAAAATACAGAAAATCATGGCCTCAGTTATGCCACTTTTAATCAAAGTAGGTAGCACCTTACTATTCACTCTGTTCCACTGAGGTCAGAGGGATTTCTCATCTGGATGGGACTACTCAAGTAAGGTATTACTAAGATTGATTATGGATGTCATGCTTGGGTACTTGATAATGAGCTGCAAACAAGTTCTGAATCCATTACTCTTAGAGAATTTTTGAATGTGATTATCAGTAGCATTTGCTATAAAGTGAAAGCCATCTTTCAAATATGTCATGTTTCAGAGAACAGCTAAATCCTGAATTCATGGCTAAATCCTGAATTCATGGCTAAATCCTGAATTCCATATAAGGCTAAGAGAATTTGTCCAGGGTTAGGACCTTCTCCATGCTGAATAGCCCCAACTCTCTCAGTCTTTGATCATAGGAGAGGTGCTACATCCCTCTGATCATCTCTGGACTCACCCCAGCAGGTCCCTGTCCTTCCTGTGCTGGGACCCCAGAGCTGATGCAGCACTCCAGGTGGGGTCTCACCAGAGCAGAGGGGCAGAATCCCCTCCTTGTCCTGCTGCCCACGGGGCTCTGGGTGCAGCCCAGGGCACATTTGGCTCTCTGGGCTGGGAGTACCCATGGCTGGGTCATGTCCAGCCTCTCACCCACAGCACCTCCAAGCCCTTCTGGGCAGGGCTGCTCTCCATCCCTTCATCCCCAGCCTCTGTTGATACCGGGAGCTGTCCTGACTCAGGTGTAGCATCCTGCACTTGACCTTGTTGATTTTCCTGAGGTTCCCGTGGACCTCTTCTCAAACTTGTCCAGATCCCTCAAATCACACAAGCAATAGCATTTTGGAACTTTCAGCATGTTTGCTACATCAAGATATTTCTTCAGCTCTTAGAGAGATAGATTTACCTACTAATATGATTGTAAAATCCCAGCCACATGCAACTTGTTTCACACAAAAGCCAGACAGGGCAGTGCACAAAGTAAAACAGAGTACATCCTCTGTGTGATTCAATCCCAGCTGCCCATTTTTGTTGTGGCCACATACAAAGAGTTGTCCTGTACCTGGAAGAAAAAAAAAACAAAAACAAAACCAAATTGCATTCCACTTCACAGACTAAAAAGAGAAACCTACATGTGTTAGATCCTGTGACAAACAAGGACAGTGATTGTGTGTCATTTTAGGCACTGCAATCAAATAAAAAGTAAGAGAAACAGTTGTTTCTGATGCATCAGAAACACCTCTGAGTAACCAGCTATGGAGAGCTGGGTCTGTCAAGGGAGACAATGTGTATGGTAAGATACGCACCTCTCACACTAAGATGCTTGATAAAGCATCTTATCAATTAAGATAACACTTATCATTTAAGATAAACTTTTTTAGCATGTCCACATCTGTCTGTATTCCTTCTTTACCACAATTAGCTGTGCCATATAGCAGAACCCTTCAAGGGCCAGATGTTATGTCCTAGTCCTTACCTTAACACTTCTTAAGATTGAATAACCTCTGAGTCCCCCTTCCCACTCCCCATCCTCAATACAGAAAATTTAGCTTCTCTGTACAAAAGAAACAGCTGAAGAAACAGTCCTCACACTGCCACGAAGTGACCACACAATATATAAGCAACAGGAATTTCTCCAAATATTGAGTTAACAGGGAGTAGAGGCAGGTGATTTGCAACTAAGGATTGTACTTGCTCAGAAACAGCAGCCACAGAGAGGTGGCAGCACAGAACCAACAGGGAAGCACACCAAAAAAAAAAAAAATATTAAAAGCCAAACACCCCGAGCAAGAGCTGTGTTTTTACCAGTGATAACTGCAGAATGTCCCCCTCCTCCAGCAATGCTTACAACGTCTTGACATTTGCAGGAAACACCTTTCAAGGCCTGAGGAACCAGCACATCCTCTTTATGACCAAGACCAAGTTGTCCATAGCTGTTTGCACCCTTCAAAAGCACACAGAAAAATAACACTTTTTTTTTGAAAGTTAACAAAAGAAGCACACATATGCTCCCAGTGACAAACAAGCATATTTGGGATATGCCACGGGTTAACCTGCTCCTAAAAATCCCCTGATTCCCAGGATTACGGACCAGGAGTGTCCCAACTTCGCTATAGTTAAGGGTGTCTGTGCAGCCCCGGTATTTTAATACAACCTGCTAGGACTTTAACTGCAGGCTCACAGTTAATAAGAAGGAAAACCTTTCTATCAGGATGATTACCACATGTTTAATTATAATGCTAATGATTCCCATTCATCACTAAGATCTTTTTCATGCCGCTGCTTTCTGGCAGGCTACCTCCAAAATGAGAGCAGAAAGACATGCTACCTTGTTCTGGAACCTAAACAAGTAAATCAGAAACATTTACTAAGTGTTTATTAAGTGTTTTATATTAAGAGATCCAAATGAAAATATAGCAATTATAGGCAGTATAAATTAACAGGTATAAAACTATAGCTACTAAACATAGCATGGAAAGCAGAAATTGCCAGAATGGTAACAAGTCAGGGAATTTCTTAGTCAACTTCAGCTCTGCGTCCAACAGTTCAACTTTCAGTCACAAAAAGAGATACCATAACCTTCCCCATCCCACACGGCGCAGTAACAGCAACACTCCACACCCACAGTGTTCCCAGCTAGTGATCCCTGGGAAATACTTTCGCTACTTCGCCCGTGCTTCCCCTGCCCATCTGCTCTCAATTTTCCCTCCACCTCTCCCGAAATTAAATCAATAAAAGGCCGCATTCAGCGCCACACGTTTCGCAGCCACAGAAACACGGCCGCTTCACGCAGGCTCGCCAGGCCGCTCGGCCCAGCCCAGAGCCAGCGGGTGGATGAGCTGCGACATCCAGGCGCTGTCCCACAGCCACAGCTGCTGGGGGATAGGCGCTTTAGAGCGTGGTACTGCCGTACAGCCGTAATTATTTTTAAAAAGACGTGTCACAACCTCCCGTTTTAGCCTGTAACTGGCAGTGAATTTTCAAGCCTTCAAAACCAGGCAAGCCGCGATAAGGCGCAGAAGGACCCGAGGGGCCGAGAGCCACACGCGGCTATCCCAACGCCAGCACCGCTCCAGCCGCCCTGCCCGGGCGGGCGAGCCGGCACCAACTATGGCCCCGCGGAGCAAATGGGGCTGCCCAGCGTGAGGGATGTCCCTCCCGCGGCTCTCAGACCCGCTGTGCCCACCAGGTGAACCGCGGCGTTGTTTCCCTGCGGGGCGGGGACACCGCGGCCCCGCTCCCCCGGGCCGAGCGCCACAGCATCCCGGGAGGGCGAGCAGCGGCTCTGCCACCCTCCCGCCCCCGGACAGCAGGAGATCCCGGCCCCCCGGGCCGTGCCGAGGGCCCACTCACCCAGGCGAACAGCTGGGGCTCCATGGCACGGGGCCGGCGGCTCCCGGCGCTTCCCGCCGCCCGCGGGCCGGGCAGGAAGGGGCGGGCACGGGGCGGGACCACGGGCGGGCAGAGCCTGAACCAGGCAGGGAAGGGCCAGCCGCGAGCGAGCGCTTCGTGTCTGCCTGGAAAATCCACAAATGTCAGAGGTTTACGTCCAAAAAAGGGAGACAGAGGAGTCCTGCGGCTTTGTCCGAATAAAGGGAGAGAGCTGCGGGGTTTTCTCTCTCAGGGTTTCGGAAGGAACAGCCTTCTTTTAGCCTAATTCCCGGCCACATATTGCCCTCTTCCTTTACCCACTGGCTGAGGCACTAGGAAGGTACAGCCTTCCCGAACCGCCTATTCCACATATTCCCCCTTGAACTTACTGTTTTACCCCAAAGCTCAGAAACCCAGGCTGTGCATTCCCTTGTTTGTGCCGGCTGCCTGGGCTCTGCCACGAAGCCGCTGCCCAGAGCCAGCAGGGACATTGGGACCCATTGCAAGGACGTTTATGCCATCAAATTGTTTATACAGGCATGAGCTTTCCTCTCATGTTTATTGCTAAGCTGCCGAAGTAAAGGGCTTCGGTGATTCTGATAATTACCAGCAACTCCTTTATTTCGTTGACATTTAAGCTTCCACAATGGTTTAAAGTACTTAAATTATCACCGTGTTACAGAAGGTTTGGATGGGTGAAGCCAAACACACGTTGTTAGTGCCGTGGAGGTGCAATCTCTCTGTGTTACTTCTAGCAGTTTACTTTTTCTTTTGCTACACAAATGCAAATAAAGATCCAACTGCTGTTTTTACAAAGTATTTGAAAGTAAGTGCTAATTTAACAAGTTTAAGATATGTATACATAGTTCAGACAAGGCTTGAAGTAGGGCAGACTATGTATATTTCGATAACATCATAAATCCAATATTGTTAAAACTGTAGCTGAATATTAACTGTTATCACAGAAGCAGACAAAACAAATCATCCCTTACTAATCACTTAGAAGAAGGTTTCTTCTTTAGAAAGACAAAGTTCCTAAAATCTATTTTTAAATTAAGTATAATGCAAGCCATTAATGTTGTAGACCATAATTCTACATATTAGATGCTCTTCAAAACAAAGTTATAGTGGGTTAATAGCCACATAAAAAACTATCTAGCCTTGATTTAAACAGTGAGTATTCTTCGAGAGGTTGGCCTGGCAATTGCTTATGGAGCAGAGGTATCCTACTAGAAAGCATATGGAACTCAATCTAATTTTCAAGCACAGAGGTTTCATGAAAGTCCTTTCAAGTTCTCAAAATCCTGGACTAGCATCTCCAGTGTGTTTAAGATTTCAGACCATTCTTCCAGTGCACCTTCTAAATTTCCTCATAAGATCTACCCATGAAAAAACCCAGTGCCTAGGGTGCTGCTAAATACACCCTGGACGTCACAGATACCCCCCTCAAATATCTCACAACCTGCACACATGTCCAGGCCAGGACAGGGGCAGCAGAAGCTTTGCACAGCTCTGCAGGGTGCTTGGAACAGTGGGACCCTCAACACAGGCAATGCAGACAATTCAGCAGTACACTGCTTCCCAACACTTCTAAAGCGCTCTTTAGAGTCAGGCATGCTTTACACTACAAGGGAATTTGTTGCCTTCATAGCCACAAAATTCCTCTGAAATGCTTGGGCCTTTCAGTTATAGTTTGATTGATAGGAAATGAAGGTGGTCAGGTAAAGAAGAAACTAAATGTAAATTTGTGCAGCTTGTCCAGGTCAAAAAAGTGGTTCAGCAATCAACAGGACATTTATTTTTACATAAAGCACACTGGTCTATGACCTTTAGGTGTTATTTAAAACTTTGATGTTCTTTTAGAGCCAATTAAGTTATTTTGAATATGAAGTTGCAGTCTGGAAATGGTTTTAGGCTTTATGCTAAGTCAATGCTGGATGGTATTCTGTATTTTTTGCTAAATTAATTCGATCAGGAAAAATTCAAATGGTACCTCTGTAAGGAAAGGTCTTCCCTCAGGTGCAATATCAAGGACAGCAACAAAAATCCTGACTCTTAGCCAATAGCAAACTGCTTAAAATAAACATAGTTAGGTTTTCATGCAACAGCTGTATCTCTGCCTTATACTAGAAGCATGCGGAA
The DNA here is from genome assembly GCF_971803275.1 of Cyanistes caeruleus. NCBI lineage: Eukaryota > Metazoa > Chordata > Aves > Passeriformes > Paridae > Cyanistes > Cyanistes caeruleus. The sequence continues at coordinate 20,454,150 of NC_141706.1, forward strand.
CAGCACATTTGCAACTCTTTGTGGCAAGAATAATCCCTTTGAAAGCAAAATTTGACCCCTCCCTTTTACCATGTTGAACCTCCAGCTATTTGTGTCCTGGTGCCTGCATTATAATCATTCAAGTTTCAAACTTAGTAGCACAGACTTTGAAACACTGAATTACCACAGCTTCTACACTGTCATCTTCAGCCCTATACAATCAGTAGCATAGACTGCTGAAGTCAGAAATTTAATTCTCCCTAGGGTGAATTGCACCTTTTTTGTCTCATAAGCCACCTCCTACAGCATCTGATCCCAGCCCTGATCCACAGACCACACTTTTTCTCCAGTCTACCAATTTCTCTACTCCCCTACAAGCTTCTAAAAGGAAACTCTGGACCTTTTTTTACCTAAGGGAGATGGAGGAACGCATTTATGTGAGGAAATTTACAGAGAGCAACAAGACAAAATTGTTACAGTCTTTCTTAAGGGCCGTTCACTCTTCCATGTGTAAAGGAGTGAGTTCTGCATGCAACACACTATATGCCTAGAAAGAAATCAGTGGGGAGAAGGGAAGAATTGGCTTGCACCACAGTGCTGACAGGTTGTTAAACTTCCAGCTGCTTTCCCATCTTGCTGAGGGCATCGCTGACAATGTCCAGCTCATGGCGCAGCTCGTTCACCACGCTGGCAATGCTTTTTGTGTCTTTCAGGATCTGCACACTCTGAGTGTAGGGATTGTACTTCACCCCAAAGGGGCGCTTGATGGTTTTTGCAAACTCTCTGTTGGGATTAAAAAAAAAAGAATAAAAAGTGTGTTATAACTAAAAGAGGGTGTTATAAACAAGACATAAAGCACAAACACATTCTGCATATGCAGCCAGTATCAATACCCTCTTTTCTAAACTACTTTAAAATAGTCCTAATAATCTCTCACCCAGTACCTGAAAGATCAAGAAAATACTGACCAAAATTTGAATACTGTGGAAAAATAGTTTAAAAACTGTGATAAGAATAAAAGGGTTTGGCACTGTGCTACAGAGAGGTATACAGAATCAAATCTGCTTTTATGAAAAGAAGCGGGAGAGGGGGGCAGAATCTGTACCTCATCTTTTCCTTTGCTTCTTCAAAACTTTCAGAAACAAAGTAAACCTCCTGGAAAGTTGTAATGAGACAGTCTTGCTTGCAGGTGACCTTTGGATCAAAGGGCTTGACTTTTGCGCTGTCAGAGAGTGAGTGCTGGTAGCGTATTATCATGGGCCAGAGGAATATCACCATCCAAGAATTCAGGGGGAAGACGACATGTGATAAAATGAATAAAAAGGATTATGTGAGATAATTTTAATGCATTGCATCTTGAAAGTTTTATCTGCAAATGAACAGTGTTTAACACTTAACAAACTTAATTATTCTGAAGGGTCATATTCTGCCAGCCTGCATGAGAAAAGTGACTCCACAGACATGAGGCTTGTGTATAAACAAGAGCAATATTTTCAGAATCTGGTTGAACCAACAAAGCTTTAATCTGAAAATAGTTACCTAAACTACAACATCACGGAATTATACTTCATAAAAAGCAGGGGGAAACAGTGGAAATAATAATGAGGTACAAAGAAAAGAGGCAAACAAGCAGTAGCCATTCTTACCTTGAGCTCACTAATCGAAGACAGCAAGCCAGCTCCATAAACTCGCAGCTGTCCCTCTTGCTTGCACAAGCCAAACTCTACCGTGAAGAAGTAGCACTGAAATAGAGAAGGAAGTAAAACAATTCAGCCTTCATCAAAGATGCTGTGGGGAACCAGATGGGAGCATTTCTATTTGTAGGTAGCATCAAATAGTTGCAAATACCAGGTAGTTATCACTCAGTTATGCACAGATATAGAAAGAGGAAGAAAGCCAGAATGGAAGGATGAAGGACGGCATGTTTCTCATAATAAAGGTGGATGTTATAGATCATCCAGCTGGGCTGGAAGATGCTAATGCCAGTGCAAACACTGAGGTGTAAATCTGTTTTGGAAACACTGACATGAAATCACAACTTAAAATGAACACTGGATGGAGAGGATCTCTGAGTGAGTGAGAACAGCCCACTGCAGTTCATTTCTCATTTGCTCAGTGTGCTGTAAAATTAAAGACACCGAATTCAGTTCACTGAATTTCAGGACTTCTGCAGCTATACAGGAAGGAACACCATTTTCATAGATGGCTTAGTTCTGCTCCCCCTGAAGGTAGTACAATTTTTACCTCTAGCTACATGAGATGGGAAAAGAAATTTTAAAAATCAGCGAGCTAATTCTTGCGTAACTGGTACCAATTATTTTTCACCTAAATTTACTTTTAATCTTAAAATACTCTTGCCAAGGCATCCAGAGACTGCTATCCAGAAAATTAGTTTAGTTCATATTATTTTAATTTCTTGACTAAAAGGTATCTAATGCTAGCACTCACCACATTCAATACCATATAGTTCCAAGTCATTCTACACATTAAAGAAATAGAACACTTTCAAATCATTGAATCATCTTCCCCAGAAGAAAGAAGACTTTGAAAGAAATAGACCATAAAATTTCAGTCTGCAAGGAATAATCTACCACTTGAAGCTGAACCATTATTTGACAGTAGAGTGAAGAAAAATACCAGTCATATCAACTTTAAAGTTGATATGCTATTTTTGCTATGCTATAGTTGATATGCTATTTTTCCTAGCATGGAAAGTTTTTTCATGCTTTAAAATTCGGGGACCAGGGAAGCACATAGATATAGCAGCCAGTGTGGCTAACATTGGCATGAAGCTCCAAATTTATTTGATGGCATGGGATCAGCCTAGTAAAGCACAAAGCTTTTGATGGAATCCCCAGACTCTCAAACACTAACCGTTGCCAGTTTTTGGACAGCCTCATCTGATGCCCCAAGTGATGCAAGACCAATTTCCTGGGAGAACTGAGCAAAACTGGGTTCAGCCAAAAGAGGGACATGGCCTAGGAGCTCATGGCAGGTATCACTGGAAAAAGAAACAAAAAAAGAAATCTCATGATTTGTCTTTGTAGCAAAATGAAAAAGCAGCACCACTGAACAGATACAATGTCTTTCATTAAACTTTATTACCCAAATGACAGAAAATTTCTTCTGCTTTCTTTGAAAGCAACTGAGCAGATCATACTGACCCTATATAAAGTGCATAAAATCAGATTTTCAAATGAAAGTGCCTAAAATTAAGGTCTGAGCTCCCCATTTGTAAGGCAACTGAATATTAAACTACCTGCACACAGTAATATCAGTAAGACATCTCCAATAACATGCTGTACTTTTGAAAATCCTGCACTTACAAAGGTGGCACTTCAGCATGCTGCAACTTCACTACATTGAGCGTGAAGGCTGAGTCTTCAGCACCTTAAAAATAAGTTTTATGCTGGTGTTCTTGAACAGGTTTTCAGTGATTTGGCTCTAGGCAAGCAAGTTTCAAAACTTTCTCTCAAATTCTACCACAAGATTAAATGACTCACGGCTCTGGTGTATAGAGAGGGTCCGAGCTGTGTCTGACATATTGAGTGCAGTGAAAAACTCTGAATGCTAATCCTGCCAAGAAGTCTCTGGGAGACAGATATCCAGCAACAGGGCGAATGCTGAAGCCTGTGCGCTCTGAAAGTGAACAGAGAAACTGTGTATTAGTTTAGCATAGGATGCACAACGTTGTCAGCTTTCCTGCTGGAACTGAGGTGACAGCTATGGCACTACCTTAGCTCAAAAGCCTGCAGGAAAATGAGGCACAATTATAAAAATTAGGCCTAGGCTTGAGAATGAGCAACATTTTTTAAAATGGCCCTACCTCTGTGCCAATGGATTTCCTAGGATTCCATGCCTTGAGTCAACAATACAGCCAGGTATCTCCTTAGCCAATCCTAACAATCTTTTCAGTCACTGCCTCTCAAATGTCACTGCATGCATTGAAGACACAGTACATTAAAACACAGATGGCCAAAAGGCCTCTTAAAGGACCAGAATGAATACAAGTCACCAAGGATGTTTCCTTGTGCCCACAAAATAGTGGGATTTGCAGTGGACCTCCATTTATTCTGAAAATTAGAAACAATTAGAAAACCAGCACATTACCTTTCAGAAAGCGGGACACATCCTCCAGCTGGGGGATATTGTCTTCCCTGTACCCACAGTGTTTGGTGAGCAAGGGTAGGTTTTTAAGGTACTCTCTACAGGCGTAAGTTGGGTAAAGATGGTTAAGCTCTCGGTACACAGTTCCCCAAGTCTTGATCTCCTCCTCAGTGAATTCAATCTTGGGAATTGGGTCACCACTGCAAGGAGAAGAGGAAGAAAGGACACTCCTTAGTAAAAGGCTGATAAGAGGTGACTCCATTACCTACTATTAGTATTTAACACCTCTATGTCTGTGACACCTGACACTAGATTCTGTCAAAAACACAGTGAGATCTGGTCAATGTCCTGGAAATCTTTTCATCTAAGGACCTGTCTTTTTTTTCACTTGAACCAGTTGTCAGGAATCTTTGCACTGACCTCACTTTAAGTGTTGGTTCTGTAAACAGTTTCTTAATTGTTTAATGCCAAGAGTAAGGTTTAAAATACCTACATAATCTCTTCACAGCTTATGGAGCTGATAACACATCCTTTTCAGTGTTGGATTTCTAAGTCTGCAATTATTTTCTGTTACCTTTTTAATTTGTTTTAGGAAAAGAGAATTCCCTAAATTAACAACATATTGTGTGACAGCAGCTAAACATACACATCAGGTGAAAATCATGCTTCTGTGCAGAGGAGACAAGTGCTTGTCTGAGCATATTAATTTTAGTCTTTCTTTACTATTTAGTCCTCAGGACCTTGAATAAAGTGGATTTTGGCAAGGGCAGTGTTACACTGCATTTCCACTGCCAGCCAGGGAACTGGCATGGAAAATTCTTTCCAAGAATCACTGTCAACAACACATTAACAGTAATCAACTCAGGACTGTAGTAACCAGTTGCATTACACACTTTAAAATATTTTAAATACAGACCTTTTCTAGGTCATTTTCATTTGAGGAATTTCACACCTGAATTCAATCAGGCCACGTGAAAATCACATTTTGAAAGAATTTACAGCACTGAGTTATGAAACTCTTACTGCTTTAAGAGTTCCACCCCCCCACACCAAGAAGCAGCTCTAAAGACAGAAGCTCTTAGAATTTCTTTTCACAGAAATCTTCTTATCTACACATCACACATGCCAGTTTGAACCAGGAAAGAAAATTTAAGTATTAACATTTGCTCAGAAAGTTTATCCTCAGTGGTCACTGGGCTGTATATTGGGATTTGCCTCCCCTCCCTCTCCTTTGCAGAGCAGCTGGCCACGCCACACAGCCTCAGATTGACCAGACCTGCCTCACTCTACCTTCTCATCTTGCCTTACGTCTCCCTTTCACCTCTCTGTCTCTGATTCCTGAGCTGAAATTGCATGTCTCAGCCTGATGTAGCCCAGGACGGTGAGCTCCTCACAGTCCACTCTGCTAGTATTTCAGAGCACCTAGAAGGCTTCTTCTGGAAGAATTCAAGCTTACTGTTTGTAGTTCATAGCCAGGTCTGCAAAATACTTTCTCCTCTTGCGGTAGACGTTGTCTTTGAAACCCTGGTGGGGAGAAAGGAAAACAGTTCAATGAGTTTCCAAGCCATAACAAATAAATCAATTTATAACAGGACACTTGGCATTTCTTCAGTTGGAGAAAAGTGTGATGTGTAAGAATGAAAGGAGAGGGTAGGAAACCCACAGCTGTACTCTGAAATGTTTAATGAAGTAAAAAAATACTCCAAAGTAAGAAACAGCTGGCTTGTGCAACTATATACTCTGTAGAGAAAGATTCATTTTAGTCATATCAGTATTTACACAAAGTTTGTTATTTGCATGATTATTGAAAATTACAAAACAAATTTCCCATTTTCACTGCCAAAATACCGGTTTGGTTTCTCCAGTAAGGAAGAAAGAGGAGGAAGAAAGCCTGCCTCAAAATAGCACTTTTTTTAGCTTCTTTCATTTGTATGTGACCACTCAAGGCCCAGACCTGGAGTTCTTGCGCAAGTAAACCCTGCAGAAAAGCACAGGAACTGAATTCAGTCAGTCTTCCCTGAACAAAGAGAGATACATGAAATCTTCAAGAGAAGGTGCCCAGACCCCCAAAGATGCCATTGAGAGAGAGAAGAGGGAGGAGGAAAAGCTGCAGTTTTTTTAGGTCAGCTCCACAGAGTATGTTTCCAGCTATGGACTGGGTGTAGGGAGGGAAAAGCACTTACGGGATGGTCGGCATCCAAGTCAGACCCGTACATCAGCACCCGGTTTGCACACTTATCCAAATCTGAGATCTTCTTCGGAAACCAGGGAACATTCTCCATGTCTAGGGAAGGCATGGAATCCACAAGGTTATTAATGACACCAAGCACACCACGGGAGGAAACGCTACTTTCAAGTATGGCCATGGCAGTTACAGCTCACTCTATAAATTAAGGAGGCATGAATAAGACAAGAGAGTCCTCTGCCTATCTGGCACCAGCCTCCAGCTCACACTTCCTCCTCGGTCACTGCCACAGTCTGCCTGTAGAGCACAGCCAGCCCCAGAGCCTCTGGGAAGGAAAGTTAACGTGGGTTTCTCTGCTGTAGTTAGAGTAGCATCTAGAGGATCCCGTGGAGACAAGGTCTCCCTGCGTACAGCTGCAGGGAATCTTGTAGAGCATAAAGAGTGCGAAGGAGAACGGAAGCAATTTGCCTGTGGTTCCCTGGGCAGAGTGGGAGCAGGTTAGAGTCCTCTCATCCTGCTTTACTGACCATGGGAAATGGATGTTTCTCTGTGGTTATGTATATGGGAAGCATCCAGCCTTGCCTTGAGGGGCCTGGGGGAGAAGAGGAACAGCAGGCTCTGCTGTCTGAGAGAGGTGCATCATTATAGTTTTGTTACCAACTGCTTTGGGTTATTTTTAGCCTAAGAGAGTTTTTGCCAAGCTCCTGGCAGAGCAGTTAATACACTGTTTTTCTGCCTCAGTGCTCTTCAGTTTACTTAAAAAAGGTCAGGAGACAGTTTAGATTGAATTTCCCCTTACTTAGGGCTAAAGTAAGCCATTTTATCCAAGAACTCCAGATCTCGCCTTCCCAAGAACAGTGACTGAGAAATACCTGGGACCAGCTTCCTGCTGCCCTGAACTCTAGGCATCTCTTTAATTAAAAGTAAACACGTGTAGGATCTAAAGGTAGGAGGCACCTCTGTCATACTAATATAAGTAGCTAGTTATGATTAAAAATAGGTTAAAAAGATAACAAAATCAAGAATTAAATGAGGAAATTGCAGAATCCATCTTCCATTCTCCCCAGTGTCTGAAGTGAACTGGGATCTGTCAGTGTTACGCCTCTACCACCGTGGTGTACTCGAGCCCTGCACTCAGACTTTGTCTGGAGGCCAGCCTGCTTTGACCTGCACAGATGCAGGACTCCCACTGGCACCAGCTGGGCTGTGCTGGGAAGGTGCAGGAGCACAGACAGCAGACACACTATTTGTAGCAGTCTGACACAGCCTGAACTTCCAGGTGACAGCCAGACTACATTCATACCTAACACAGAACCAGGTACCTGGTAGCAAGTGCCTGAAGACACTACACAAGTGCAGGTGTGGACAACCATAAAAGGATTTCAAAACAACACATTTGGAAGTGCATTTTCATCACAACTGCCTCTTGTACCTACCGTCTTCCTGGACATTGAAATGCTCTGTTGGGCTCACAGAGAGAACATTGACATGGGATTTCAGGAGCTGGAAGATCTCGTTCAGTTGTTCTCTGTTACTGTCACAGTCCACAAAGATCTCAAACTCAGAATTTCGTCTCTTGGACTTCCGTGACTCAATATGTACCAGATTTACATGCTTCTCCTGTTTGGTAAGAAGTAATGTTCTCAAAGAGATAGGCTAAAAATAATTGACTAAAAGTTACAATAGTTTTTCAAACTAATATTTTACTGCCATGAACTCTTCACCACTTCTATGAAGCTGTTTAAGTTAATTGGATCTGTTGATAGCAGTTTGTTTATTGAAGGGGGGGAAAGGTTTGATTTTCTATTCAGAAGAAAATGAAAGAGAACCTGTGTTCTTTCAGTTTTATTTACATTCAGGAAGCACATAAAGACACAGTCAGGAGATTTGAATTCATAGACTTTTTTCTTTCATCCTACCCATAGGAAGCTGATTAGCAAAATTCACCAAAATGCCAATCAAATCACCATATAATTATCTCACAAGCAAACGAGGGATTTAAAAGCAGTAGTTTTCAGGGCATTAGTTTCACTTTTCTTTAATCTGAAAAATTATTTAATAATGTGTTTTATATTAGGAACATTGAAAAAACCCCAGGCTAAAACACACAGGGCCACACACCAGAGCGCAGTGGTGCTGCACATATTCCTCACACAACACCTGCCCATCAGCTGTGCAATTGCAGCTCCCCTGCCACCTTCGGTCTGGCTGGCAGTGTGACAAGGACACTGGACTCAACACAGTACAGATCGACACCCCAAGTGTCTACCTGCCATCAGCAGGGGCTTCAGACCACCTCTTATTCCCAGAAAAAGCATCAAGTGCCATGAGGGGAAAAGACAAACATCTCTCAGTGTTTAGTCAGTGCAGACAAGATTTTTAGCCATCCATCATCTAATTTCTGAGGCATACATTTGCCTTCATGGGAAATTTTGGGTGCAAAGTGGGAGTCAGGTTAAGAATCAAATCCTTAATAAATGGATGTAATTCATTCTAGTGTGTTCCAAAACTATCCTTACTATTTAAAAATGCAGAGCTGCTGTGATGATTATATGGTCGTAACATACACACCTGGAAGAGTTTTAATGCTTTTACAAGTCCTCCAACTTCATTCTTCAAGGAAAAAATGATGGCTGTCCTTCCTCTTTCAGACGCATGGTCTTCATTCTCTTTGTTATCTTCAATCATCATGTAAACGGACTTATTTAACTAGATGCAAACAAACAAAAAAAAATTGTTTGAATAGGTAGAAGTGCAAAAAGTGTAAGTTTTCACATTTCAGGGTGTCTTGGGGTAACGCTGTGCTTTGATCACCGATCAACGACAAAGGGAAAATTACAAATTAAATTATTAGAAAATAATAGGAATAAAGTTAGTCATGGATAGAATTTGTGAGAGACTGAAATACCAAGATATCTTTTTTCAGTTGAATGATTTTATGGACATCTTTAGTTATTCCCCAGGATGCAGAAAATGTTTTCAATGTATAGTTTATAAGTAGCATTGCTACTGGGAGGAAAGGGAGCAATAAGATGTCAGCAGAAATAGTATATTGAACAAAACATTTGTTAGCAAGTTCAATGAACACTGGCAAAGGGAATAATCCAAATCCCGCAGGACATAGGTAGGAAAAGATTAAACAGGATTCAGTACATCAGAACTGAAAAATCACTGCCTCTCTCCTGTTACATAACTGTAAAACACTGTTTTCATAGGGCAAGGAGACAAAACTAAAGAGGCAAAATGTTTTGCTGACCAGAACCTGCTGGCTAAGAAGACAGTCCCACTCTGATGAACCACAGCCAAGCTGCTCCATCTGCCATGTCCCCTCATTTGTGTCTCAAAGCCTTGGCATAATCACCCAAATCACACACTAAAAGTTCAGACACCCCACACTGTCAGACTGAGTGGTTTTTGTAACTCACTAGTGATTAACACTCCTGACTGTGTGGAAATCAGCAGCTATCACAGACCATATTCTTAGCTACATATAGCCAGGCCATAAATAATGCTGAAACAGTAAAAAATGGGGAAAATGCAAAGTAACAAAAAAATACAAGGCTTATGAGCAGAGGCTGTCCCTCATATGTCTTCAAACCTTGCAAAAAAAGAAAGGGTAAAAGGCAAGGTTTCTGAATGAGTCAGCGACAAAGAGGGAAGGAACAATGATGGCACATTATTGCTCTTTGGAATTATATTTTGATCTGACACAGCTTTAAAGATATCACTATCTTGAGACATTTTCAGAAATTAAAATAGCAAAACAAAAATGCAATCAAAATGTACCAGTTCCTTTGATTCCCTTATACAGTCTCTCAGACTTTAATGATGTAATGAAAATATTTGGATTTCTGACTGGATTCTCACTTCTAGTGAGTTGCCACGATACAATGAGCCTGGACAACAGTGTCAGATGCTGTTTCTGATCCACCAAAGTCAATGAACTCTCTCAGCTTGAGTCCAGACATCAGATTTTCTGCTAAAAGTGTATGGCAAGCCCAGTACAGATTCAGCTGAGCAGCCTGAAGTTTTCCCAGCTCACTTCAGCGTCAAATGATGACAAGAGCCAGGAACAGCAGGTGAGCAAAGGCCATTCAAGCAGAAAATAAAAAGCCACAAATGCCACAATTACGTCCAGGTCACTGGTTGTTTCCTCTAGTGCAGAGAGGCCATTTGTTGTGAGCCAAACCCTCTTCAGATGATCCTGCTGTAGGAGAAGCTGGGTGCAAAGAAGTCTCCACTACAAGTAGAATTAGGTGGTGGTCTTTGAAGGCAATAAATGTAGGGCTGGTTTATAGAAGAGGCTAATATGCAGCATGTTGGCTTGACTCCGCATTCAGGATCATTGACTTGGATCAGCCTCTATGAGATTTGGCACAGTTGCATGCAATGCTATAAGGTGCACTGCTGGGACAGACTACCTGCACCAAAAACTAATCCTGTTCTTTTTATTTCGCTGCTGCAACTTACACTTTGTCTGGGATCAGGTGTCAACATCTACAAGATTATGTGCTTAAGAAATCAATGCAGAAAATACAATAAAACATAGAATATTCTTATACTAAGCTCTAGAAATGACCTCTAACTTACAAACTGGACAAGAAAAATTGAGATGCTTACAATACCAAATGCACACCATTTACATATTTTACCCAAAACCAAAGCTAATCTTTTGCTTTAATTGAAAAATTAACTGAAGACAGTAATGCAGCAACTATTTGGGTGCAAGGCAACAGGAGAAAATGGTAATGCATAAACAATCCCTCTCCTCCAGTGGCTTCACTTCACTTACATTTTATTCTCTATCAGCAATCCAGCTCTAATAAAATCTGACACTTTTCCTTTGCATGGTAACACGTTTGAGCTTTTTGTAGGATGAAGGAAGAATTAATATTGCATTGTTTTTTTTTTAAATTAATGATGCAAATCATTAACTGATTTTCCACCAACCTGACTCAGTCTTGATGAAAATACACAAACACTGGGATATTCTAAAGTCTTTATTTAGATAGATAATTAGGTGCTGCCTGGTCAAAGATCACACTTTTTGGGACCCATTGCAATTATCTTCCCTTTCTCCCTCTCCCCAGAGGATATTCACAGAGAGAAAGATATATGAGGGTGCATATTTTGGGCTTTAATTCTTTATATTAATGGATAATCAGGACTTAAAATCATCCAAACATATTTGCCAAAAAAAATATTACATTTTATAACCATAAATTGAAGATGAAGAATTATTTTCAAAATATTTTATGTTGATTGACATTAATAATGATTAATAAAAAATGTCAATGCGTATTTTATATCCTCTTCCCTTTAGGTAGCTGCTTACTTTGTCACTGTCCTTTTGACACACTTCTAGGGAAGGGTGAACACATGATGTTAGGAGTGACCACAACTAGGTATCACATTATGTTTTCCAGCCACACCAAACCAAAAGTTGTGCTGAGCAGTTTCTGAGGAAATACCTTCCAGGTATCTGAGGGATACAGCAAAGCAGTATTTTTGTGAAACTTTACTCCATTACTGTCAGCATTCTTGTCTTCACAAGGAATTTTATAGACTTCATCAACTGCACAGTATCAGTAACTGCAGACAATGCATAAGTGCTGCTTTTATCTGATCTCTGATGCGCTAAGCAAATTCCCACTATAATGTGGAATAACCCTGGAGTGAGTTTTTCACGCTATATCACACCCTCTGTCTCCTAAGCAATGATACACCAAAAGTTGTTTTTGCTCTACCTTAATTTCATATGCTCGCATTTACACTTTGAGATTTTTTTTCCCCCTCTTTTATCCAGAATCAGCAGTTCCATCCCAATCCCAGCGGCACTGAACTCTGCCACCGCGGGGCTCTCCAGTTACCGCTCTCCACGGAACCGGGGCCGGAAAGCTCCAGTTGTTCCCAAATCCCCATTCCGAGAACGGCAACAGCAAAGCGCTCGAGCTGTGACTCCAAAAAAAGCGGCGTTTAGTCCGCAAGACAGGAGCCATCCCGGGGCCGGGCAGAGAGGATCCCATCCCTCATTTCCCGTGCTCCGCTCACCTGTGCCCATCCCTCTCCCCTCACCTGTGCGCATCCAGCTCCTCCCGTGCCCATCCCTCTCCCCTCACCTGTGCCCATCCCTCTCCCCTCACCTGTGCGCGTCCCGCTCCTCCCGTGCCCATCCCTCTCCCCTCACCTGTGCCCATCCCTCTCCCCTCACCTGTGCCCATCCCTCTCCCCTCACCTGTGCGCGTCCCGCTCCTCCCGTGCTCATCCCTCTCCCCTCACCTGTGCCCATCCCTCTCCCCTCACCTGTGCCCATCCCTCTCCTCCCGTGCCCATCCCTCTCCCCTCACCTGTGCCCATCCAGCACCTCCCGTGCTCATCCAGCTCCTCCCGTGCTCATCCCTCTCCCCTCACCTGTGCCCATCCAGCTCCTCCCGTGCTCATCCCTCTCCCCTCACCTGTGCCCATCCAGCTCCTCCCGTGCTCATCCAGCTCCTCCCGTGCCCATCCCTCTCCCCTCACCTGTGCCCATCCCTCTCCCCTCACCTGTGCCCATCCCTCTCCCCTCACCTGTGCCCATCCCTCTCCCCTCACCTGTGCCCATCCCTCTCCCCTCACCTGTGCCCATCCCTGTCCCCTCACCTGTGCCCATCCCTGTCCCCTCACCTGTGCCCATCCCTCTCCCCTCACCTGTGCCCATCCCTGTCCCCTCACCTGTGCCCATCCCTCTCCCCTCACCTGTGCCCATCCCTGTCCCCTCACCTGTGCCCATCCCTGTCCCCTCACCTGTGCCCATCCCTCTCCCCTCACCTGTCCGGCGGGGTCCCGCGGGCTCGGCGCCGCCTCCAGGGAAGCGCCGCGGCGGGGCGCGGGGTGCATGGCCGGGGCAGGCTCAGGGCAGCGCCCGGCCCCGCCGGCTTTATGCAGGGGCGAGAGCCGCCCCTGAGCGAGGGGAGGGATGCAGGGAGGCGGGGGGAAGCGCTGCCCGGCCCAGCTGGGGAAGGGGCGCCCTGACCCTCTCCGCAATATTCAGGGCAGCGATGCTTGGATGCGGCCAGCATCCACTCCCCCTCACTGCACCTGGAAAAACCTGCGCAAGAAGAAGCCCTTTGGCTCCTCAGTTACATCTCCTCGATCACCCAGAAAGGGTCACTCAAGAGGGGTCACAGGAGACTGGCTTTTTGTGGGTAACTCTAGGGGTTTTGCAGTTAACGTAAGTTTGCACACCACGGGGCTGAGAGGAGCGGGCATTTGGATGGAGGGGGTCTTCCTCAGTCATATCCACACAGGTGCTCCCCAACACTTGTGCACTCCCTACAAAATGCTCTGGATGCTGCCTGTGGGAAAGGGAAGGCAAACTGAATCAGAAGTGAGAGGTGATGAGGGCTGGGCCTGTAGCAGAGGGGCTCTGAGCAAAGTGGCTACCGGGGACTCAGCAGTGATGGACACCCCTAAATTCATGATAGCAGAGTGCAGGTTGCAGTCTCAAAGAGGAACACAGTGTGCAGATGTATCGAGCTCTTCACTAAAAACAGCAGTGCATTTCTGCTGTGAAAATAAATTGTAACGTAGTCTTTTCTCAAAAGCTCCTGCACATACAGGATTAATAAGTACATTAGCAAAAAAAATGACATCTGTTCATATCATTTGTGCTGTAATTTATTTTCTGCAAGCATCTAGGTGTGCTTATAATATAAAAACTCTTGGTGTTTTAGACTCCAATAATCCCAGTCCTCACTGTCTCCTCTCAGGTCAGACTCGGCAACATTAAGATAAGGGGATGTTGGTCCACAGCAGGAGAAGCCAAAATGTCCCCCAGGAACATAATCTCTTGGAGGCATTAGGGGCCTCTTAGGGAGGAGAGATTGATTATTTTCTATTTGAGCTGTCCAAAACCAAAGACTCTGATCCTTTATGGTTTTGGTTTTTTTTCTTAATAAACCTTTCAAAGAAATGCTCAAAATCAGCAGCAACTAGTTTCACTCCAATATACCCAAGTATCTGCAAAAAATCCCCAGTATCTTTCTCTTCAGTGCCTAAAAAGGTTTCAAGCCTGAAACCTTGATTTCAGCTAGATCCTTTAGACACTGGTGTAACACATGTGGTAAATCATATTGATGAAGACAATATACAGGGTTACACCTATGCCAGGCAGGCACAGTCATGCTTGCACCAACATCTGTGATGATATCAGAGTCTTCCTGCTTCCTAGAAGGCACTGAACTTCAACCAATCTTGTTTCTAAGAGAACTGAGGGTGACTAGCTCAGTTCTTCAGACAGCACAGGATTGAAAGAGCATGGCTGTGAATGGTGACATAGCTGGAAAAACCTTTTTTCTTTCCAGTTGGCTAATGGGACATATTTCATCACCAGATGCTTCAGTTTTCCCTGCATAAAGAAATGCAGTATTTATCAATATATGTCTATCTGTGCAACAGGCATTTCACTTCCTTCCTGAAGAATAGATCTCCCCAACAAATGAGCTGACTCAGAAAGCAAACAATCTGTAGGAACTTTACCCAGACTCCTAGTTGTGTGAGAGCATGGTGTTAGTGATAAATCTGTAAACATGGGCACAGTAAGATACTTATGATAGAATATGACTAATCTGTCAATTTTCTCTAGCTCAAAAGAAGCAATAATAATGGGGAACCCACAGGCAGCTTGACCTATAACTGCTGAAACAATGGGAATAAGGCCAGGAATGGCCAAGGAAATTTAACCTAATATGAAATTTATTAGTTACATAATGAGATAACTGGGGTGCCCAGAGTTTTGGGGAGCAGATTAAAGCTAATTCACTGGTTTAGTAAGAAGTGCTTGTTCACCACAGCCAATGCCCCGTGGTCTGAAAGGGCAGAACCACAAAGCATGAATGGACTCGATTATAGCCTGTTTCCACTGGGTGCTTGCTGGAGCCTGTTCTGCTCCTCGCCACACAGGGTTTCCAGCTCCTAGGAATCTGTGGATGGCTTTAAAGGAGAACTGCTTAAAAGGTTTTATCCAAAAGTGGAATCTTCACAGCTCTAGGGTTACAGAGTTTTGGAAAACCCTCAGTCACTAGCACAGCTGCTGCTTTGTGTTTTCACACACAGAGAAAAATTTCTACCTTTTCCCAAAAGCTGGTAGCATATTCTACCATTTAAGAATGGTAGCTTGGGCCCCTCACCACAGAAGGGAGCAATATGGCACAGCAGTCATGTATGGAGCACAACAAAAACAGGGCAGCAAAATGCACAGGAGCTACCCTGCTCATCCTGACAAGAGGTGGCACAAGCAAGCACTGACCCAGAAAAGGTCTGAAATGTGACCTCATTGGTTTGCAGGAGCACTGAGACAAAGAGAGGCTGAAAGTTTTCAGTGGGATGTCAGAAATCTACGCAGAGCCTGAGGTGGGAAGGAACTGTGAAGGACAGAGACAACTGGGACATCCAAACCATAGGGAGAGAGGCCTCCGCTTATGCCATGGGGGATAAAGCGATACAGTGATTAATTTTTCTCTAAAGCCTGCAGGAGATTTCTCACAAAAAGCCTCTCATGCAGACAAAGCCATCCAAACAGATAATCGGCACCTGAGGATGGAGCACAGGTCTCACCCTGCTCAAAAGTGGGTCAAGCTGATCACATTTTGCAGGACAGGGCTTTGCCATGTGCAGCTGCCACAAAACCTCTCTCACTGGCACAGAGCAACCATGGCAGCACTCACTGTAAAGCCTACCAGAGTGGCTTTCAATTATGTTCTCCCTCATAATTCCTATTAAATTAATTCTCCTCCACTGCACTCAGATCCAAGCGACAGGGTGGTGTCAGACTGAAGTCTGACATTTTCTCCATCCTTTGCTGGAGTAACTCCAGGAACATCAAGCAGCTCCAGAAGAGACCACAGAGTCTATTCCTTCTTCCCATCTGCTAGCTCAGAGGTGACTCTGCTCTAGTTTTCAGGGAGTTTCTGTTTTGTCCTTCAAAGCAGAAACTTGACAGCAGAATTTGCAATCAAACAGTGGTTCTGACACTTGGGGGTACATATTTGTAGATAAATGCTCTGGTGATTTTTAGGCTGAGAAGTATTAAAACAAAGCTGTCACACCTGCAGATCTTCCCCTCCCTAGAGAGCCACACAGCAAAGGGACTCTTTTTGCTCTCTGAAAGACAACAACATAAACCTTCTGCCCTGTCTCTCCTCTTACTCCCACTCTGAGAATGATTGCTCTCTGTGGGTCAAATATGCAGGGACACAACTAACCTGCCACATCTTTCCAGACATGGCACAAGTCTTGTATTTACCAACACTCTGAGGAAGCTGGTCTGGGAGGGGAAAAATAAGGTGGAAAAAAGAAAAATCAGTGTAGTGCAGGGGTTCAGCAATGGGGGAGAGATAGAGAATAATTTTGTTGAACCAGTGAGGCAAGAACCATGGAAAAGCAGGTGGAGAATGTTCTGTAAGGATATTAATCTTCTGCTGAAATATAAGATTATCTACCTGAATGCAGCAAGACTGAAGGAAAGAATCAGTCAGCCCTAAAGTCTTCTCAATCCCATCAAGGTCATCAGTGGGAATTACCTGATCTCCCCATGTGATAGGAGAAAGTGCTCTAATCTCCAATAAAGCAGTTTCATAACATCACTTCTGAGGTATAAACCCCCTTGGACTTCATTTGGGCCAGGCATCTGCCTTTCCAAGCAGGACCATTTGTCTGTAGCAAAGGGGCCTCTTGAAACTTTTCCAGAAAAAGGTATGAAGTGGTAACTCCCTGAACAAAACAGGTTTAATACGACTTAGCACCAAGTCTGCTCTAATCATAATTACTTTCTCTAGAGCACACAACTGAAAATTCTAATCACAGCCCTCTGCCTTTCTGCTAATTAACTGCTGCAGACAGGTCATGCCTTAAGAATCTCATGGCGCTTAGACAAGCACTGTGGAAATTACAAAGAGTGAAGAGGAACATCATGCAGGCCTCTGCACAGTTTTCCAGTATAGGTTCTATGGAACTTTCTCATATTCTGATTGAATTTTTTCAGTGCCCTTTTATACTGATGCCCAAAAAACTGCTGGTCTGAAAGTCTGGCTCATTTTCTTTGTTTCTACTTTTTGTTTTCTACTGTTTTATAATATTTATAAGGCATTTATTGTCACAATACCTAAGCAACAGCATTCACTTCCAATCACTTTCTAACCTTCATTCTCTCAAACTTTGACTTCTCTCACCTAAATGAGGTAACCTGCCATTGTGGCATTTACCTAAACGCAGGTAGTTAAAAAGCTCCAAATCCAAAACTTCTCAAATTTTCAAAGAAAGGTATGGATCTGAAATCCCTGTCTTTCTACAGAGAATTCTTCCATTTTCTCCCTTCTGCAAACCACAGTTCTCCCAACAAATATTTTCCAGGGCAATTCACCCAGCCTTTCACCACCATGAGGCTGTGGCAGTTTCACACCCTGAACCCAGAGCAACCTCTGAGAAATGCCTGGATGTCTCAGTCTCTGAGAAGGGAGCCACATCCCCACGAGGGTGGTTTAGCAATCAGTTAACGATTCATGTTACTGAACAGTTGTCGATTAATAAAACATTTCATTCATAACCAGTTAATAAGTGACAAAAGGAAAAGGGGGACTTCAATGATGCAATTATTTAAAACATTTACAAATATTTTTTTTCCAATGAGAAGTGCAAGAACCAATGAGGTAAATTACCCTCTCATTGTGACTCAGCCAGCTGTAGCATCAACAGCCTTCAAGCACACTTATTTTGAAAAGCCAGAGCTGCTGTGTAAACCTACTGAAGCACATCCAGCCAACAGACCATTCACTGTTGGTATATTTGCTTTGGACTGTTTAAAAAAGTAATATTAGCCCTTTCATCTGAGGCAAGAAATATTTTTCATTTCATAAAAGCTAAATGAAATCACGAGTGACATGAGTTAGTTGTTGCTCTGAGCGAACAAGGTGTAGTTTTTCCTCACAACATCTTTGTAAGCTCTTCACAAAAAGTTCGTTTAGATGCTCCTGGGACAATGGACAAACCAGGCTCTGATTTGTTTTCTCTAGTGAAAATAACATCACAAAATTAATATCAATCAGCTACATTTTAAACCAAAGTGTAGTCTGGCTGGGAACCAAAGTCCTGAAAGAGCTCTTTGCTCCAATTTCTCTGGAGCACTTCTGGGTACAGAAGTGCCAATTACAACAGTTTCTATTTCCTTATCTGTTCAGAGTTGGTCAAGTCACCTCAAGTTAAACATGGTCCCCCACCAGCCAGCAGTGCTGATGGCTCTGGCACCAGGTACAAGGTGCAAAATGCCCACCCTGAAAATGAAAGACAAAGAATCCAAAAAGAGAAGGGTGTACGAGAGTCTAAGGCAGCCTCAGCCACCACCACTGAAAACAGCCCCTCATGGCATTCGGGGGTTTCTTCTGACCAGGTCCTGATACTTCTCCATCCTTTAAGAACAAATTATAGTAGAAGTGGACTCCATTCACTCATGAGGAACCACCGTGGTACCATTATTTCTACTACATTATCATTACAAAACCTCAGAAATTATCCAGTGCTTTCACGTCACAGACAAACGCAAAGCAAAATAGTCAAATGCATGAATAAGCCTGCTGATAAGAGGAGTCACAGAGTGTTTGTTAACCTCAGCCTGTTGGCCTAATTAATAGAACAGCAGCATTTTGTGTATTCACAGTGAGGTAGAGGAGCAAACAAAGGAGAAAGCTTTGTACTCGCTAATGATATGAGTAAGCAGAGCTCAGAAAGCAATTCAGCAGACTTTGATCCACCCAGGAAAGAGAGCAAGAGCTCTCCAGGTACTTCTGACACAGCCTCACCGTGGGCTTGTGCCAGTAACCAGCCTCTGCTGGATTCACATTCACTTAGAAAGTGTATCCAATATTGGATTTGCTGAATGCAGGAAGCAGGCAGACTGTATGTCATGTGTTTCACACACCCTAAACATAGCCAGGCCAAGGGAAATCAAGAGATGGCTCCAAAGCCCAAACAATCACGGGAGACGCCGAGTTTGCCTGTTACAGCAGGTTTTTGGTGCTTCACCCCCGTGCTGAGGCTTATCAGCCTTTCTGAAACAAAGGACATGGTCAGATTCCTAGTCAGTCTGTTAAAGTCCCTCAGGGCTTCACACCAAAGTGAGCTCTGAGGACCCTTCTCTATTCACAGGTTTCAGACACCCCCCATCCACTGAAGTCCTGAAATCACACAGTGAAACAGATGACAGAGGGCAGCCTCTGGTCTAGACACTGGCCATTGACCAGCATGAACAAAATAAATTAAATCACAGTCACTTTTTGCTCCAGGGATGAAAACCAGCAGTGTAAACCCATCAATTCACAGCAGCAACTTTAAACACACTGGCAATTGTAAAATGTCCAGCCTCAGAGCTGTGAAACACATCATCATTTCCAAGACTGGCAAAAGCTGTTCATCTTGCTGTGTTCTCATGACAGATTTTTTTTCCCCTCTGAATTTCTTTTATCTTATTAGATTTTAGCTCCCATTATAGTTAGGACAATTTTGTATTGGGGCAAAATTAATTAGTTTGGATCAAAGTAAGGCTCCTTGAAATGTAACATTAATGAGTCTCATCTGCCTGATTAGACAGCTTTGCTTTCAGGAACACTAGGTAAAAAATTTTATTTCAGAGAAATAAAGCATTATAAGATTATTTAAGGTTGAAAGCATTAGCTAAACAGTAACCAGGATCATGGATGAAAGATTAGAGTGGCAAACCGTGAGCAGACTTACAACTGACAAGAGAACGCAAATGTAGACCAAAACAAGCTAATGAGGATTTGTCAAAGAGGCACAAGCAGAGCTCAGTGCAACTCACAACAACATATTTAGTGAACTGACTTTGTGCCTCCCATCTATTCACAATTCTTTTCACCTATTCACATGCTTGTAGGGACTTAATGGGAAAGAGTTACAGATTGGAAAGGACAGTATCAATTTTTAGAAAGAAAACACGGGAAAAAAGTTCGTTCTGGATGAGTCAAACTAATCTTTAATATCTGGCAAACTATCTGGACAAAATATTGGCTTATTTTTAAATCTGATTTTAGTCAAGAACCAGTTGTGTTAATCAATATTGGCTTTGACTGATGTGAGAATTACTCCAGAGAATAAAGGGGGTTAAATAGATTGAGCATTTCTCATTTTTATTAAGCTTCTTCACCCCATCTACTTTATCTTACCCCATTAGTACAAACAATTCAAAAAATACAATCTAGAATTTCCTTCCCGAAAGACAGGGGCAAATTCACCTGAAAAACCACATGGTAAATGTGGTTATCAGGGATAACTACACAGCACACCATAAATGACATCTGTAGAGCCACATGCTGGGTCATTTATGAATGACAGACACATGACATAAGCACGTGCAGTAGAATATAAGGAAACTGCCTTCCCCAAAGTGACATCTCCTTCCACAAACCTCTCCAGCACAACACAAGACTAGGAATGAAGACGTGGTGCTTGGAGAGGGTAAGTCCCAGCTGCTGGCAGAAACAGCTCTGTGTGAGAGGAGGCAGGAATCCCACTGGACAAGGATATGCTTTTACACAATGTCTGTTTGCCAATGAAACCACGGTGAATTTGTGACTGTGCTCTCAAAGCCACCCAGGCATGCACTGAGCAGTACAGCTGAACAGGCACCACCCCTGGCTGGTGGCAAACCATTCAGACCTGCCCATCGGGGCACTGAGAGCTTGCACAGCTTTAAGCACTTGCACACATAAAGCCTTTGGATAAACCAAGAACTGAATTTGGGCCTCTTTTACCTCTTTCCTCTGTTTTGATAAGGTTTCAACTCAAACATTCCCATTTTTTGTCAAAATTACATTGACCTGCAACAGGGAACACTGAAACGATGTTTTTATCCTTTTGCAACCTAACACTGGAATTCAAATTTTAAAAAACTCATTTCAAACACCCATGTGTCATCTTCTTCTGATGCCATGCATACTGCACCTGTGCATAATATTCCTCCTGCCAGCCTTCTGCATTAAGTCAACAACAACAGCAGCAACAAAGACCACTATGCCTGTTATTCATAAGCCTTTTGTTATCTCACGGAAGAAGCAAAAGGGCCCAGAGCATGTGTGGGAAGGAAAGACCTTTATTTAATTTAATTATATTTACTTCTTTCAAGTCTAAGTAAACTCAGGGATCATCAGATCAGAAGTGGTTAATTAAATCATGACAGCATTTCCTTTACCCTGTGTGGGCAATCACATCATGCTGTGCCACATTCAGCAGGTTCTTCCAACAAAGCACCCTCAACCTTTACACTGTGGACAAGAAATAAGTCTGCCTCCCAGACTGCACTGCAGTATGAAGAGCTCTTCTAATGCAAAAGCTGACAGCTGTGGAGTAGCACTGTGGTTATTTTCAATACTTCCATCATTGAGGTTGACTCCAGATCTGTTGGTTAAAGTTACTGATAACGCTGTAATAAAAGATCTGGTTCTGATCCTTATGTTCATCACTGAGTGCTGGACAAGAGGGAAGAGAGCAGGGTGGACTCAAAAGTGCATGTGCACAGACACACTGCTGGATACTGTCTTCAACCACCCATTCTGGTGTCCAGAAAGGCTGGAGAAGCACCAAAGCTGCAAGAAGTTGGCCTCTCAGGGCAGCTCTTACCCCTGGCTGCTCTTCCATGTGCCCATAAGCACATGGATTGTGCAGGAATTGGCCTGGACAACTCTAACCCCTCTCCAGAGCAACTCAATGCTAATATATTCTGCATCTATCTCCCATCTTCTTTTAAAGGTTGTGAGAATCTCTCCAATAAGGGAAGAAGGAAAAGGAGAAATCTCCCCTCCGTTTGGGCTTGGGACTTTCCCACAAGAGCAGCTCACACTACACAGTGTCAATACATTCATGTCTCTCAAAGACTTTCCTTGGACCTACATCATCTGTCAGCTCATAGGCAATTTCCTGTGTTTCTTTAAGTCTCCTCATAAATGTCACCTACATACTAACCTCACAAAAACAGACTCCTCCCTTGCTCTTCCATGTTTTCTCTTTCCTACTGTTCTAGCCTTTTCTGGCCACTACTGCTCTTCCTTCCATTCAGCCATTGTAATGGCTTCATCCCAAAAGACAAAATGGAGCAACTTGGCAGGTTTTTTTATTCCCACCTAATCTGAAGTGTTCATCCTTCTTTTCTACTCTCTTAACTTATTAAATCAAAATCTTTACTAATCAGGCTGGCATAAACTCAGAATGTCTTCCCATGGTTCCTGTGTCCAGCCTTCCCAACTGACTAATGAGGAAACTCTCTGATGTTGAATAAAAGAGTTTGTGCACTACAAAGAAGTTTTAATGGAAAATGAAACCTTCTGACATCACTGGCTAATTACAATGCAGCACTGTGACTGTATTGCAAGGCAGGATAAAAGTGTGCACATATTTCCTGTGTGTTTCAATATCCTCCTATTGACAGAAGATGTGGTAACTGGTCTACTACTGGAGGCCAGGAAATTATTTTTCTGATTTCACTGGAATAATTGACAAAAGCATTTCCTTTCTATGTAATGTTAACAGATGGCTTGTTAAAGTTACATCTTCTTTAAACAGAGCTGTCACCAAAAATTATATACATGACAACAAAAATAATATTGATACAAACTCACTGCAAAATTAAAATGAAGTTTGCATAACCTAAAGCACAGAATAAATAACTGCCATTATTGCAACATAGCATACCAAGATGCATTTGCTTTTCTAAGATTTCCTTGGAAACAGGATGAAGGGACATAAACTGGGGAAGTGTCAACATGGGACTTAAGTTACCATGGGCACAAAGATGCTGGCAGTCACTGTGCCTGAGCCAGGAGCAGGCTGCAGGCTGCTGCAGACCTGTGGGCAACACAAGCACCAGCCCTGCAGGACTCTGCTTTCACATCTTGCCTCTGTCACGCTCAACACCTATGCCAGGCAAGGGCTTGCAACACCTGACTATGCCTCACCTCCATCATGATCTGGCACCCTTATCCCTCACCCAGACAGCAAAAAACAAGGGGGAAGGGTGGGTGACTTAAAGAAATTTTTTAAAAATCCAGAAATACTCGTTAGACCACCTGCTGTGGTTTTTAAGACCACATGTTCACCTTAAACTTGTCACATTTCCATAAAAGCAGGAGAAACTGCAAAAGGAAATTCAGCTTTGAAAACAGAAAATGTAATTGGTGTCAGACTTCTGATAGGTGACTGCACATTAGCTATTCCACCTGGACAGATCTAGAATGCTAACATAATTACTGATCTGTAATATCTTTCTCCTTCAACGTCACATTTATCCTCTTTGTCAGGATTCTTCCAGGTTTTCCCTATTTTCCTTCTTTCTCCAGTATATCTTCATCTTTTCTCTCTCTCTACTATTACTGTCCTCTCCTCACAGCCTCCTACCACTGTTACCTTTTCTTTGTGAGCTCCTTCACAGTAGACATTGTATGAAATTCAGCTCTCAGACTTTACTGAGCCATCACTCAGACCTGCAGCTCACACACAATGACCTGGGAGAAAGAAAAATGAAGCCCCACTGGGTTTTCCCTGGGTCCATTCATTTTCTCCACAGTAACAACTCAGAAGCAAACCCATTCTCTTACCCACCTTAGATGTCAGTTCCTTGCATTAAAAACTGGGTTTCTTTTTGCAGAAGTGAATCAGGGAGGGAAACAAAAGGAGGAGTAGGAGCAGTGTTTCCCATTGCAAAACCTCTGTCGATTGCTGTTGGCAGTAACCTGGTTCGTTTTGCCATGCTGGTGATGTCAGGTTTGCTCAGCTCACGCCCTGTCGGCTCTGACTGAGGGGCTTCACTCACTGCAGGGCTGAGGCACGTGGCTGCCTGGGCTTGCCTTCACATGAAAGGGTTTTGGGAAATTGTATAACATCCCAGCAGGCTGGTCCTTGCCCCAGGTGTGTCAGCTTCTTCCTTTCTCACTGACTTTGGCAGAGCACATGAATTTCATCATCATCACCAACAAAATGAAAAGTAAATGGCAAGCACTGAAAAAGGACAAGTAATTTTGAGAGGGAAGTAAAAGGATACACTAGAGAACTGCTGTGACCATAAGATTCTGCTCTAGGAAAAAAAGAAAAGACAAATTCTTCAGTGAAAAATGATAGAGAGACTACTGCTTTTGTAACTTCCAGTAGCAGCCAAAATAAGGGTAGTGAGGAAAAAACACAGATTTTCCAGGCAATAACAACAAAGCCACAATAACACTTCCATACCTTTTAATGCAAATAAAATAAACTATGAAGATACTTCACTTAGAAATAAAGTTTTTATCTTATTATTTCTATTGAATTCAGCTTAGTTTCAATGACAGATGTTCGTAAATGGGCAGTTTCATCTTACAAAGGACTCACCGCAGCACTTAGACAAAATATGAACTAAAATAGTAGTGACAGAAAATTAAGCAAGCAGAGTGACATGGATATGGAGAAGCATAGAAAAGAGCTTTTTAGATTTCACGGTTTAGCTTACCAGAAAGTACAAATTTTCATCATGAATATTGGGCAAGCATTAGGATATCAGCAACCACCTCCTTGCATTGTCAAAGGAGCAGATGAAGCATTCCAATGCCACTGTTTTTCTTCCCGCAACCCAAACTTCCTTGGTTTTGTGGTATTTTGTCCCACCAGGAAAGAGTTACAGTGTGGCATAAAGATGCCAGATGTGCATATAAGTCGAGTCAACAGAATGTTAGAATCCTATCTTTTAATGGAATTATTATATGGATCTATTAAGACTAATTTAAAATAAGGCTTTCCAGTCTGCTTTCTGCCTCTATTTTCTATGACTGTTCTCATGCCACAAGTCACATCCAGTTCTGTCCAAGCAGGATTGAGTTCCTGCTGCTTTAGTTTGATGCTTCAGATACCCACTTTTGTTCAGAGCTCTGCACAGAGCAGTGACAAGTACTTCTCATTTCCCCCCAAAGGAGGATGTTCTGGAGTTAATCAGATGTTTAGTCTGGAAGAAAGCTGCTCACCTGCTTGTAGACAGACAAATAATCATTCTGAATCAGCTGGCCTAGAGAGCTCAGGTTCTCCAGTGTCAAAAAGAGGTTTAGGTGAGGGAATTAAAAAAATACCAAACTCGAAACACAACCACCTCCCAGACCCTCCCCAGAGAAACCCCAACCCCACCAAAACCCTAACACATGCTGCTCGTGAAGCACAGGCCAAGGGCGGTCCCTGCCGGCAGGATGATGAAACACACGTGCACCAGTTTCAAACACATCATCCACCTACTCCTACCTAACATATCTTCCCTCTCTGAACCCCACAAACACGGCACAGTTCCTTTGCATTCACCCTGGCACCAGCCTCTCACTCCCCAAGGCAGCACCGCACAAGGGGTGGGCAAAGAGGGAACCCCGGTCTCCAGTTCACCATGGTTATCAGGGACAGAAATCCCCAGTGTACCTGAATTGCCATTCTGCTGAAGCAAGGCTGACTGACCATTCCTGCAGCTCCTTCTGCTGCAGATGAGCAGGAGGATGGGACCCACCTGGCCTCCCACATGACATCAGCCATTTTTTCTATTGCATGCCAGGCACCAGGTATCAGTAACACTTAACAGTTCACCAGCCAACACTGGGTATTGGTGTATTGAAAAGGAGAAGGAGCAAAATAAAACAACAGATCTTGTCTCAGTTTTGGGGTTTTTTTTTCTGTATTACATTACATGGCTACTGCAGAATTTCAACTACAACAAATTTCAGGAGATGCACACCAGAAATAATTCTTCACTGTGGTGGAAGACACTTACTATACAGCTGGGGACAAACTAAGCTTAAAAAATGTTTATGGAATGAGACACACATTAACTTCCAGACCATAAAATCGACTATGCAAAAAAACCAAGTTAAAATAAATATTCAGTGAAGAAAACATATTTTACAGCACATAGACATTATGAAGAGTTTTGATTTTCCTCTTACAACAGACAAACTTAAGAGTAACAGACATTTCCCAGTGGCTCAGAAAACAAATTTAAGTGACTCTAGAATGAAGGAAAGCATACAGGTTTGGTTTTTTTTAAAAAGAAGCTTTATTAAAAATCTGTAGGTTTAAGAAAATATCCCAAAACTGTCAAAGTAGTATGAAAAATGCTGTCATCTGATTCACAGTCACCAGTTTTCTCCAACAAACATAGCATACAAAAATTGATATAAACCATGGCAATGCTTTTTGGCGACCCAAGTCAGGTATTTGCAGTTCCAGATTCCCTGCTGACAACTAAGATGCTGCTGGCAGGAGGATGACTGACTTGCACTGGTTTTGAAAACTGGAGGTTGGGATGGAAAGGTTATATATACATATACACATACTGTATTTTACCACATGCCCAGGTAACTCTGGTAACACAACATGTCCCAGCACAACACTAAAGTCTGTAAAACCTGGAGAGCCAAGGAATGTGTGTATGTGACACTTAGCTATTCTCTGTGCCCTGGTTCCCATTTGCTTTTACATCTCAAACCTAAAAAAGGCCAATTGTTTTCCACTCTCATTTACAGAAACAGTGAAGTTGATGTGCTGCTGTGCTGTCTTTTCAAACTCAGAACGTGTCAAGTGAACTGCATGCAGCCACAGGATCTAAAACTGCAATGCAGTTAAAATATCATATAACTAAAGTGGGAGTTTCAGGAGATTGTACAATGAATTTCCTGTAAGTGACCTAACACCCTAAGCTCCCCCATGGAAAATATGGCATTTCTCATGCCATTCTGGGATAATTCATACAAGAAATGGAAGAAGGAAAGAACTGATACATGTTACACTTCTAAACTGAAGCACAGACTACTGCAAAAAAACCAAAAGGTCTGCAAGTATACCAGGGATTGAACCCAAAGCTGCCCTGCAACTTTTAACTGTGGGTAGTTTCCTGCAATGGCTGGAAGCTGAAGCACAGACCATTGGTAACAATATTCTCAAATCCTTTGAACTGTACAGGCCTGAGACTCCACAGCTCAGAGCTGCACTGAAGATGAGGCTTCAGTAGAAGTGTGAAGATTTGAAAGAAGCAGGATGAAACGTTTCTGTTAGAGTACCTGCTCAAGATATTGATACAATCTAAAAAAATCCCCAAACAACTTTATAATTTAACTGTTTTTCTCAGATGCTTGAAGGGGATTTCTATTGCGCAATCCTCCTTTTGCCAAATGCAACTTGAAAGAAACTAGCACCATGTTAAAGAACTACTCAGTGCATTTCATTCATTTTGCTGTTTCAACTTCAGTTGAAAAGCACAGAATTGAGAGTTATTCAAAGAAAACTACTCTGCAAGAGAGCAATTAGAAATCAACAGTCTCTCATTAGCAGAGCAAACAGGATGGAAGATGCAGAAGTGATTTACAGTCATGTCCTTCCTCTTAGGAAAGGTTAACCCTAGATTAATCAGGGCTACCTGGAACATTTCTTAAAAGCCACCTGCTGGTAAAGAGGTTGCCTCACTCTCCTGCATTTATTGAGAACTTGATTTCTGAAATGCTGTAATGAAACAGTCAAAAATCTTCATTCCAAAGAAGGAAAATATTTCATGTACATTCTTAGGTGTGAACCTTCAGGCTAGGGAAACGTTTTTCTAGATTGTCAGCAAGTGTCTGATCAGCCTCACGCAGAACTTCAAGAAAACTCTCCACCTGGAAATAAAAAACGTACACAAGAAGAAAAAAAAAAAAAAAACCTAACTTGCATGGAACACAATTATTCTACTGGCACAGGGGCTCTTTCTACTTCTGTACCTTCCAAATAAGAGCAGCCAGCAGCAGCCAATGCAATGAATAATGGAAAATGCCCCAGAGTAGCTACCTTCCTCCTAAATACCTGCCCCACAATTCCATTTGGTCTAAATTTTGAAACAGTATCACTTTCCTCAAACCCTTACTTTCTAGTTTAAAAGAAACACAGAAACTTTTCTCACTAAGAGGAAAGCTCCCTATGAAAAATACTTTGAATAATTCTTCTAAAAAAATATACAGGACAAATTTTCAGCTAGGTTAAATTTTCAGATATCTATTCCCATCAGCACAGTTTAGCCCTGGCATCAGCTGATGATCTCAGCAAAGCTGTGGCTGAAGTGAGGCAGAACAGACAGAGGGGGTAAGACTCTGGCACTGGATTGTGTTTTAACTGTGCCTGAGCAATTCTGTCCTGTTTGTACATCAGATTTGGAATGGTCCTGCCACCCAAGGAGCATTTTTTCAGCTGTGTCACAGACCTTGTCACATACTCACCGAAGCAAAATACAGAGGTAAGAGGTTCTGAAAAGCACAGGAACATGTCTGTTCATTCAGGTGTCCCTGGTGCAGTCCTTCTAAGGTATTCTCCTGGAAAATCAGAAATACAACCAGCATGTCATGAACAATTGTTGAAAGGACAAACTCAAAACTGCACAGCATCTACAGAATGTGCTTTGTTCTTATAAATGGGTAAAACAACCGGAATTTACACTGACTTTCATTCAAAAGAAAGGGCAACATATATCTACAGAATTTATTGTACAGAATCTTGGCACACACTTCAGAAAACCTGTGTTCCTCCCATCTCCCACTCATGTTGCTACTTCTGGTTGATTGTCTAACGAATTCCCAGTAGCAACTGCACTTGCACAGAAAAACATCCACATTAATAGTAAATACTTTTTTCTTACCTACTCTGCAGAAATCCCTACTATAATTTTGTTTATTCTTACCTTGGTTAGTTCTTGAAGCATATTGGAAAGTAATTCACAGCAAATATCCTTCAAAATTTTTAAATGGAAATCTTCCTCATTTACATCAGCCCTTCCAGTCTCCTCTTCCTTGGACTCCTTGGAGTTATCAACAGCTCTCTTCCCACAGCCCTCCATGTATTGTAAAATACGAATCAAGCTCCCAATCAGTGGCATATCTTAATACAAAGTAACAAGAACAGTGAACTTTAATATTGAAAATTCTTGTCCAACCTTTCAAGGCATTAGAATTTTGAAACACCCCAGCAGATTTTACACAAAATCTATAGAAATGCATATTCTGACAGTGTTGTGTTTTGTTACTCAAAGACAGTTTTAAAGAAGCAAGTGGAAATGTAGTAGAAAACCCAAAAGTTTTTCCTGCAAGCTGACCTGTACCTATAAAAACTATATACCAGTGTAAAGAGCATGAAAAGGAAACAGTCTTTAGTAGTACCCAGTGAGGGCAGTATGTTAAATTTGCGTCCAGATAATCCTATCTGACAACCCAACTGCACAGCATCTTTCTGCTGCAGGTGACCCTGACTCACATTCTCAAGACAGGCTTTTAATTCTAAAGACTTGTCCATGGGTTGAAAAGAAATAATAGAAGGATTTAAGTAAGTGCAGAATCTCCCTCTACTAAAAAAAATTAAAATTATTACATAAAAATATATGTAGTATATATTATGTATAAAATAATAATGTAATCAGGTATTACTATATTTTACCAAAAATAAATTCTGCAATTTTCACTTATTTACCCAATGGAGAAGACTGAGCAGAATCTGTAGCTTCTGGCAACTTCTCAGACTTTACAGCCCACCCAGTAAGTGAACTCTGGGCTAGCAGTGACTTTGAGTAACCAGGGAAGAGTCTTACTGTATGCAGTATCACTGAATTGAACCACCTTCCACACCCACATAAAGCCAATTGTGACTATTAACTTAAAAAAAAAAAAAAAAAAAGAACAGAAAAAAGCATGACTTGCTTTTCCTCATCCTGGTGTATTCCTGCTCTGTCTGTGAAGCAAACATAGCAGACAGCACAGACAAAATAGAGGCCAGCACTGTCTTCTGCTCCTGCACAATGATGGGTGGATCATCTGGCTGGCAAAGCTCCTGGCAAACGAGGTCATAAAGCAAACTCCAAGTCTCTTTTCCTCCATCAGGAGCCTGCACTTGAGAAAGAAAGAAAGAGAACCCACCAACCCAACAAAATTAATCCAGGTACATGAATTCCTGTTCTCCCCAGTAAATACATGGTGATCCAGAAGTTATGGCCTCTCTTGGTTCCCTCACACATAGCAATTCCAGCTTCTTACCAATAGCCTGGATGCCCTCATCCACCGTGGTCAGGAGCTGCAGGATATGCATATAAACATCCAGTCCTTCTGGGTTATCTGATCTACACAGAACAAACATCAAAATGACAAATTAAAGTGCTGCTTACTGAACTTATATTCTGTATTTTGGTCACAAAGAAGCCCAGCAGCAATCACTGCCATTCCCTTTGCAAACAAACAGGATGACTCATTTCAAACCCTAAGTCCAGGAAAACATTTCCCAGTGATCTGTGAAGCTGTGCTATTCCCACTAAAAGCAAGATGTTTAGACACAGGCCTCACAAGGTTATAAGGAATCTCCCCAGCCATGAAACCAAAAAGCAATCTCCCATACCGGACTTGTTTGGATGCTTCAAGTATACAAGGCACAATCTTAAAGTATGGAAGTTCTTCAGGGGAATCATCTACAGATGGTCCCACAGAGCGACAAGTGCCGTTTTTGATCCAGCTTAACATCAGCTCTTCATCCAGATCAAAGAGCTTGTCCACCACTTCACCCACTTTCACCAGCAATTCAACTGCACAACAGAGAATGATATTTTTAATTCAACAAGACTAAAAATGAAGAGCAAAAATTAGCTCACAAAATGCTGGTACATACAAGTATTCGGAGTAAATTCAAGACTGAAATAAATTCATTCTCTTTGTGACCTACTACTGGTTTCTGTTTAATTCCTTTATGTGGCATACACCAGGTAAAGAGTTTGATACACAGGGATTGCTGGAAAGCCCACTGACACCTTCTACTTTGTCATGCCACATGTCAAGCAGTAACTTTATTCTGCAAAAAGACTCCATGTTCCTGAAAAGTCTTAACTTCTGCTTCTGAAGTAAAACTTTTCAAGATTTGTTCCTAGGCATGCAGTTTTATGCTAATCTTCCACCTGCCAACCTGCATTTTACTTAAACAGCTCTGTTACTTCAATTGGATGGAGCAGAATTTCTGATAATTTGCATTAAAAAAAAATATTAAAAAATTGAAAAAGCTGCATTATTAGGATTCCTTGATAAATGAGAATTGTTGTTACAGCTGAGCTAGACGTTAAACATAAATGCTACACAAAATATTTCCATTTTTAGGTGGTTGGTGTGGTTTTCACTGAATTAATGCTATGAGAGATTTGTGTAGCACTGTCTGCATACTGAAAGCCTGAACAGTATTCAGCTGAGTACTGGAGGAACTGAATTGTTCCTCCAGTTCACATTCCACAGATATGGTAGCTTTAAAAATAGAAAATCCATAACTGACTTGAAAAAAATTAATTAAATTAGGTCTTGTTTTGAGGTTCAAAATTTACATATGCATACCCCCGAATGAGGACTATATCCTTTTTTTATTGTGGCAAATAATTCCTTCAGTTAATGTTCAGTTAACATTCCTTCAGGATTCCCACCTAGAGCTTTTTTCTTTCCCTATGAGTGCTTTTTTGGTTGGCTTTATATATATATATTTATTATATATATTATTATTTATTTATTTTTATATATTATATTATATAATTAATATTCTATATAATATATAATATATTTATATTATTTATTATATATTTTTAATTTATTTTATTTATATATATATATATAAACCTGCAAATGCAGGGCAAGTTTGTTTTGTGTCCTAAACTTACAAAGTTTCCCTTATTTTAAAGAGATCAACACAACTGAAAATATTTGTCTTTGAAATTGCAAATTTCAGTCCTTATTTTTCTTCTGCAAACACTCACTAAATCCCAGCTTGTTTTGGCAACTTACCATTTGTAGAGCTGGACATGATAAAGCAAACACAGTCGTACACAGAAGGATTTTCTCGGATCCTCTCCACCCAGATATTGGCCACCTCAGGCTGGGAGAGGCAAGTTAACAACAACCTAGGCAAGAATTCCCCATTTAACAAATTAGAAGTCAGTTCACTCCTTTTAGCTGCACAAGGGTAAATCCAAAACAATGACAGTGGAAACAGAAACAGGAATCTTACTCACAGCAAAGTGATTCCACAACAATGCAGAAACAATAGAAGGAAAGGATGAGAGGATAATAAAAATAATGACTCCACTTGAGTTTTCTCCCCAGGCCTCAGAACACAGCAGAACTACACTAATGATGCATTAATTTCTGAGATGTCCTACCTGCTTGTTTCCAGAAGGGTTGGAGAGTCTGAATCACACAAACGTTGCAGTAACACTTGGCTTTAAGGAGAAAATGCAGGGGAAAAAATTTATTAAAATCCATCTTTATTTTTAAAAAAGGTGTAAGAAGGTTAATTTCACAACTGCAGCCATGTTCTGAGATTAAAGCCAGCTTTTCCTAACTTTGCGTGCACGTCCAGTGTCTCAAGACCACCAAACTTTGAAACTAACTTGACTGGTGATAAAAAATCCCCAAAATTAGTGGTCTATTATTCCTTTTCTGAGCACTTCCCACACAAACACAGTCAGCCAAAAGTTATGAATGAAGATTAGGCTTGGCAGGCAAGCTTAGATCCTCCTCTAACATGAATTTCCTGACTGTGAGTCCAGACAAGCAGTACCTGTTCACGTACAAAGCACACAGACACTTACCCAAGATTCTCATCTTTGCTAATGGACATGCAGATGTCCTGGAAACAGGCCATATTCCCTAATATTCCCACGCAGATTTCCTGGAAAGTCAAAACACAGTATAATGAGACAACTGCAAGTCCACAATTTCACTTCCAGAGCCATAAGATGTAAGAGAGGTTCAAAGATGTTTTCCACTTTGATTTCCAAGCTTGTATGATCCACTGATTTTGTGACAAAAATACAAATTTTTCTACAGATTCCATACAGATTTTTCTGTACTACTAGACAAGCCTAAAATACACTCAGGTGCTATGCAGATATTTAGGTGTTAGGGTGTTTCATAAAAGCAAATGTATCTTGAAATCAGCTCTGCTTGCATATTCTTTTTATACTATATTCTTTGTGTACTTTTTTTATTCTAATTTGACAACCCTGTTATTAAAGCAAAAAGGAGTCCTAAAACAAAAATATCACTATGTAAACATGGCCCTCATTGATATTCACTTTCTCACAAAAGAAAGGGATTTTAATACAAGCTTCCAGCAAAGCCCATTTTCTGATTAAAGAGATCTAAAATAAAATAATAAACAAACCCCAAAGCAGTGCATCCCATTAGGATATTCATGCCAAGATTAAGAGGATGTACACTTTTGTAAAGGAGACCATGAGAGCTCTGCAGGTGACTGGTGCTAAAACAAAGTGAGTCATTAGTTTGCAGCAATTTAAAGTCAGAAATCAACCTTCTCCACTAAGGTTGCCTTCTTAATTATTAACATGTTATCATTACCTCTGCTAAATTACAGCAGGCAAAACACTACTTCATGAAAGTATCTGTGACAGCCAGTTTTCACTCTTGCAAATTTGGGCTGTACTTTCCAAAGACAAAGTACTAAACTTTCAAAGCTCTGTTTGTCTCTACTCATCTCCTGGAGTAAAGCATCTGGTAACTTCTCAGAAAGAGGATTTACATCAACACTGAATACCTTTGAAAATCCTGTCTTGAGTCCTGCAGTGCACTGTGTAGCACAAGCTGGAAATCAGTGACATCAAAACAAGCGTAAAATTAAAAAAAATTAAACTCTCGGTGCCTTAACAATTCCAAAGGTTAACAATTCCAAAGGTTACTTTCTGTAATATTTTTGTTTTATCTTCACTATCTTATTCTGATTTGTTTGGTAATAGATTAATTTCCCCAAATGGAGTCTGTTTTGCCCATGACAAATCACAGCAACTGGTGAGTGATCTCTCCCTGCCCTTATCTTGACCCATGAGCCTCTTGTTGTATTTGGTCTCCCCTGTCCAGCTGAGGAGGGGAGTGACAGAGCAGCTTTGGTGGGCATCTGGCCTCCAGCCAGGGTCAAACCTGACCCCAAACACTTCTGTAGGTCTTACTAAACAAATTCATGACCATTTCTGTTCAGTAATCATAAAACAAGTCAAAAGGAAAAAAGGCCAGACTTCTGGTTTTTATAACAGGTCTTCCAGCTATGTTTGATAAACTCAGATCTTCATCAGTGTATTTAGATGAGGATGTGTGAGCAGACATATTCCAGCTTCAGCATCACCAAAATTCTTACTGATTAGACCATGTCAAAAATAGGGTGAAAAAGCATTTTAAAATTTGATTTTGCATCTTCTCCTGGTTCTCCCTATACATTACACATGCAATAGGAGAAGGGAGACAAATGTAAATGCATGTACAGAGCTATCCACTATTGCTGTTAACACAGGACAGCTTTTTGACACCCCACACTTACAGTTAGGCGAGGGCATTTGGACTTGGCAAAAACTCCCATGAATATATCAGGGGCGTTGAACTCCTGAAGAAATAAAGCAACATCCTGTGGAGAAATGAATGGAGAAATAAATGGACCTCTACAGCTTCCAAATGCAAAATCAAACGTGTTCTCACAGCACAAGGGCTGGATCAAAGAAATTACAAACTCAGTACAAGAAATTTGTTACCTGCTAACACTTAATACAAATAATCTTTGTTTTTCAATGAGAGAAGGCCAGAAATAGGTATACTGGTGATTCAGTATGCCAGTGACTTGCTGTAGAACGAATCAAAAAGTCACATTTGCAAGAAAATGCAAATTCTTATCTCAACAGAAACAGAAACTCAACCAGAATTCAGAAAATATCATGTTTTAGGGCATGACATCACCATGACATATAAAAAAGAAGCAAGTGAAGGGATTGCCATTAGCATTTGATCAAAACACAAAAAAGAGGAAATCTCCTCATTTTACCACATTAAAACACAAGACTAGCTCTTTATTTGGGAGTTAAAGGCCCATGTTGCATGTTTATTTAAAAAATCTGAGCAACAAGGCAGGGAATAAAATAATACTACTTAAACAGATACAGATATAGATAGATATAGATAGATATAGATACATCTTGAGAATTTGTTTCAGCATTTGAGAATGCTGAGAAAAATACCAAAAAGCTGTACTACATTGCCACTGCAAGTCTGCAGCTAAACTTTGAAAGGCTGTTTAGCTATCAGAGAAAGTTATGCTTACCAGAAGGGCGCATGTCAATTGCTAGAGGAAAATATTCCTATTTCGCGATGGCATCAATATTATGTCCATAATCCAAGCGCTGAAGACACAGGCTGTGCACCCCAGTTAATTCCAGTCGCCCCCCTGCTCCTCTCCGAGCGCAGGCTCCACAGGGAGCCTGTTTGGTGCCGCCCCAGCCCAGCTGTCCTGCCTCACCCTGCCCAACACGCCCAGAACCAGCGCGCCGGCCGCTTCCCTGCCTTCTCCCACTGCCGGCACGATTCCGACGGGCCCCGAGGTGCCGCACGAGGCTCCTACCTCGTCCATCGACATGTCCCACACTTTGCAAATGTCATTCTCCATCTCCTCGTCCAGCTCCGTGCGGGCTCCCCCGGGGCTGGCGGCGGGATCCGGCTCCGCGGGGGCGATGACCTGGGACACAGCGGGCCGGGGGGAAAACGACCCGGCTGAACCCCCGGCACCACCCGGGAGCTGCTGGCTTCCCCGTTGTTTTCCCACTATGTCCCCGCCGGGCCCCCGGATTTGTCCCCTGTGAGTCCCCGCTCCGTACCCGGCTTTATCCCCGCTGGTCCCCGGGTGTCCCCCCCGGCCCTGGGAGCGATCGCGTCGCACCCACCCGGCGTTGACCGACACCGGGCCCGCCGCCCGCTCCTTCCCGGCGGCCGCGCACCTCGATGAGGCGGGTGAGGACGCTGAAGAGCCAGTGTTTGCTGTACACCGTGTTCCCCACCGCGTCCCCCTCCTCCTCCTCCGCATCGCTGCACGGCGGCGACGGGTTGCGATCCATGGTGGCCCCACAGCCGTGCGGGGGCAGAGAGGCGGCGGCGCGGCCAGAGCGGCGCCCGCGGCTCCACAGCGCCCTCTGCCCGCCGGCGGCCGCCGCTGCACCGTGCGCTGGGGCAGCGCCGGGATCGCGCTGGGATCGCACCGGGACCGTGACGGGATCGCACCGGGACCGTGCCGGGACCGTGCCGGGATCGCACCGGGACCGTGCCGGGATCGCACCGGGACCGTGACGGGATCGCGCTGGGATCGCACCGGGACCGTGCCGGGATCGCACCGGGACCGTGCCGGGATCGCACCGGGACCGTGACGGGATCGCGCTGGGATCGCAACCGGGACCGTGCCGGGATCGCACCGGGACCGTGCCGGGATCGCGCTGGGATCGCACCGGGACCATGATGGGATCCTGCCGGGACCCACCCGCCCAGGGCCGCCCCTCCGCGGGGAGCGGCGCCCGCTCTCCGGAGCACCTGAGGGTCCCCAGGGGGACTTTTTGGCAGCCCTCGTGATACCCCGACACCGCCCCCGGCCCGCAGTCCCGCGCCGCGGGAGGATGGATGCTCGCAGGGAAAGGAACAGTTCTCAGGAGGATTTCTTTATTCGGCTGTACAAAGGGAGGAGTGACAGGAGCGGCGTACAGCGCTAGTACTTGCTGGGCAGCCCCTTGGGCCGGTAGCGGTTCGGGTCCCCGCCGTTCCGGCCCCATCTGTTCGCCTCCTGGTCCGCCCGGCTGTCCTCGGCGCCTCTGCCGCCGAAGCTCTGCAAGCTCTCCCGGGCGTCGCTGTTGGGAAGGAGAAAAGGCCACCTGAACAGACTGCATCTAACTCAGCCTCGTGTCGGTTTCCTCACTCATGTGGAGAAACCGCAGGGCTTCTCAAGGTGAGATGCAAGCACACACTCAGCCTTTGTCTGAGAGCCCACACTGGAATCCATAACTGTTTTGTCAGAAAATGAACCAGCAATGAAGGAGAGTTCCTTATCAGAAATGCAGAGAGAGCAATCTGCCTTCGAGGGAGGACAAAAGAGAAAGTCTCATGCTCATGTGGCACCATTCCTACAGAGACTGGCTGTCCAGATGGGAACTGCTTACCCTCCTACTGCTTTCCTTCCAGGTGCAAAGCTGAGTACAAGTCAAAAAGGACCTCGCTCCAGCTGGAATGCCTGGATCCCTAATAACTCACTGCTAACAAGCCAAGCACACTCCATTACCTGATCACTCTCGCTGCCCAAGCACCACCAGGTCCTCTCCGGGCAGCATCATAATTCCCACGGGCATGGAAATACTTGTCAGCACCTATGTAATTTGCCTCGCGCATGTCCAGATATGCTCTGAGCATATCCCGTGAACCTGAAAAAAGCAGAGAAACAGAGATGATGTTAACTTGAAAGAGTCACACCAGAAATAGTTTGGTACCATTTCAGCCAGGAGCTGAAAGGCCCAAGGAGCAGCAACAAAGTGAGGCACAGCTCCTTATCAGCCTTTGCACAGGGCTGTGCCCACAGAAAGCACCTGTGGGGATCATCAAGGCCCTCGTCCAGCAGCAGAAACCAGAGGGATCTCTAAAGTGGAGCTGTGGATTTCCCAGCTCTGCACCATTGACTGCTGCTACCCTGTGCTTGGGGAGGGGGTTCCTGAGGGAAGGTAACAGCAGCTCACCTCCCGCTGCATCCCGGACAAATTGTCCAGCTCGGATTAGTCCTTGGACCACCCCTGGTCTGTCAGCACTTGCACACAGAACAGTGGAGAGCAACGCGATGCAGACCCAGAGCCTCATGGTTCCTGGTCAAGCCTGACAGCGAGCTGGGAGACAGTGAGAGAGATGAACAATTCTGGAGCACCTTTGAGAACCCACCACACCCCCAGGTGTGCCTGGGCTGCTGCCCCAGCACTGAAGGCTTGCCCAGGACCCCCTTCTCCCCCTGCAAGGAGTGGTGCCCTCTGTGCAACCACAAGCTCCACAACGAAAGCAGGTGCACATGTGAGCACTTTAGCACTCCCTACTGCTCCTGTTATGAGTATGAAAAAACCCCACATGCTAAAGCATTGGTCCTGTTCCCAAATACCAGCTGCAAAACACTGCACCCAGCTCACAATTCAGAATGTCACTCACCACTGCAGAACGGCAAAGCCAAAGGAGATGGAGATTGTCTCGTGGGCTCTCAGACTCAGAGAGGGTATTTATAAACAATTCAAACCCCTCAAAAGAGGAAACTGGAAAGGATACCCATGGTTGGGAAATCCCCACCAGCATTTCCAACACAAATCGTTACTGGAAACCTGTCCTTGTCCTTACTGAAAGTTCATAGCTCCTGTTACACAATATTTTAGAGAGTATATGGCACTTCTTCAGCTGGCCTTAGGACTATTTGTTCCTCTTAACACCCAGGCTGACAAACTGCCTTGAAGGCTAAAGAGTTCCATGTGCTTGAAGGGCTACTGTTGTCTTAAGGGTGACACTTTTGTTTGCATCTTGGCCTGAAGAGAGGAGACATTTTCCATAGGCAGGCCTGAAGCAAAAGATACTCTGTAGTATGATGTATCTCAGACTGGAATAATTTGCAACAAGAACTTAAACCCTTACCCAATGGACAAGGAAACCTTGCAGAAAGCAGGGAGCGGACAGATTTTTGTTCCCTGGCTCTCCTGAGGCCGACACTCAACAGTGTAACAGCTCAGCTACTGCAGGGACTGGACTGCTGTGTTTTGCTGCAACTCAGTTCATATTCTCACGACCTACATCCTCGCAGCACTTGAGACAGTTCAAGTGCCTTCTCTGCTGGCTGCAGGTAGCCCGGTCACCTTTTTGGTTTTTAAAAGACAAGGAAAATGATTCCTGTAAGTTGGTGTACAGGCATGTGGCACTTTGCCCAGGGACTTAAAGCATTGCCTTCAAAACTGACCTAAGGAATTTTTCTCTACAAGAGCTCACACCCTTAGGACCATAGAGGACATTTTGAGCCTTATGCTGTTCCACATGCTCCCCGAAACAATATTTCCACAAAACATGAGGACAATTGCAAGAAGGCAGGTGCTGGAGGGATTCTTTAGAACATCTTAGAGTACATCCCCTGGTGTGTAGCAAGGGGGACAGCATCAGTGACAACAATGCTGGAGCTCCCCATGGAACTGGGATAAAATTGCAGCTTGGGGCTCCAGGGAGCAGCCTGAGCTTTCCCATATCCTCTTGTCCTGCACTCCAGGTCATGACCTCTGGCTCACAGAAATGAGCTGCAGCCAACTGTGGCTTTCGCAAGAGAAAGAGGCAAAGCTGCCTGGAAGTGTGGAGGAGGGTTTGATCAGAGTATTTCTTCCTAGCAATAAATGCTGGCAGCATGTGCACATTGGGAAACACAACACATTGAGAAGGGCCTGGAGACCATTTCTTGGTTTGTACATTCTGATGCAGTTAAGATAAAAAGCAACCCCATAGTGGTTGCCCTTTAACTGTAAATATCTATGAATGCAAGCTACGTTACACAAACATTCCATAGTTTTGCAATCTAAGAAAGACTGAGAAAGGGGATGGAGCTGAATTCCCAGCTCAAGCACATTAATATTTGCCATTATTTCCTTATCTGGGAAAGAACAGTACCTTATTTAAGTTTATGTGTACAATAATTCATTTCAGGAGTTTTGCCAAGTATGGAATATACACAACCAGTGACCTTTGGCTTATAGACATGGAGAATGACTGGAAACTTGTTTCCTTTCAAGAAGCAGATAAATATCTGCATTTTCAATCTGAAGTAAAATTGATTTACCCATAGGTTTCTAATAATGAAATAATGTATGATACTTTTTTTCTTTGAAAAAAAGGAAAATTCCACCACCAGTTTCTATTTAAAGCTGTTCTAGGGTAAATCCCCTTTATTCATCTTTGCTTTTCAAGGGTGTCACCCACAAAAAACAAAGCTGAGCTGCAGCTCATCTTCCCCATGAGGCCGGGTGAGATGTCAGTGATATGTGGTCAGCTGGCTGACAGGGGCCTTGCTCTGTACAACTGAGGCAGTTTTTGTTTCAGTAATTTCTGAACAGAAGACCCTCTCATTTCACAGTCCCTTCTCCCTACCCCTACAAGATGAAAACAAACTCATCCAGAAAAGGAAACATTCATTTTCCACTCTTAAGAGAGTAAACCCTCACTCTTTATTGATGACCAAGTTAGCTGAAATGATAAACACAACTCACTTTAGACACAAAATCTGAACACACACTTGCCATTATGTTACCTGTATGAGTTGTCCGACATTATGTTTTTTAAAAAAAAGCTCTAACTGGAATTACAGTTAAAAAAAAAAAAGCCCCAACCCTCAGTCAAAGTTAACCAAGTGTACAAAACTCCCACAGAAGAGACTTCTGTGTACACAAAACACACCAAGTGAATAAAGTGGTATCATATGGAGGTAAGGCAGGCACATTCTCAGAAATCCAGGAATTCCTCTGAGGAAGGCAAGGGGAGCACTCAGCTACACCACACACTGCATGAACCCGAGGTAGGCAACTGTGGCAGCCCCTGAGGCAGCAGCAGCTCATCTGGCAGGGAAGAGAACAGGCACCAACACCATCTGGTAGGTGCCTGGCTCCCATTCCAAGTCTTACTGTGAGAGCAGGGAGTATTCCCGATGGTACAGATCCTTCTATTTCCAACGGCAGAATCTAAACACCAGAAGCTTTAAAGTTTTCTTTTTTAGAAATAGTTCTGCACTGGCTTTTCCACAACGCTTTGGATGAAAGCCTGACACTCACTGTCTCCCTGGAACTTCCCTTCCTCTAGAGAAGTAACCAACCGTCCACACCCAAGTTTTTCTTGCAGACAAGATGAAATAGTCTGTAGACTGCATCTCTCAAGAGGCCAAACGTTGTACTCAGTCCTAGTTTGATGAAAAGCATTATGTTGCAGCAGTACAAGTGCTGCAAGACTACATAAAAAGATTCATTATGAAGCAGTATTTTCACATCATTTTACAACAAAATTATCAATTTTAATTAAATTTAGTTCCAATTAATGCATTACTTTTTTATTTAAACGATATTTGTGAAAATCGAATATTGACCAAACACTGCAGCCTTCTGCTTAAAATGTGAGTCAGACAGTGAAAAGGGTCAAAGCTAGAAGCCTAAAAATAAACTTGTTCAAAGATGTATTAAACACAGAAAGAGTGCTAGTACAAAGCATAGCTCTGTAAATGAGATATAAAATCCAAGTGATATGTAAAAAGACTTCTTTCTTGACAACATCCATCAAAAAATACTTACATAAACCTTCCATTTTTAAAAATATTGCTAAAATAAGTCCTCTAACTTTCCAAAATATCAGAAGTAATTGTGGAATTACCAAAGTTGAGCTGGACTTCAAGAAAACCTTTTGACACTGTTTACCTCAATGTTCTCCTGGAGAAATGGGTTGCTCATGGCTTTGATCATGTGGACTGCTCACCAAGGAAAAAACTGCCTGGATGGCCAGGCCCAGGGAGTGGTGGGAAAAGGGAGTTCTATCCAGCTGGCAGCCGGTACCAGTGGTGCTCCCCAGAGCTCAGTGCTGGGGCCAGCCCTGATTAATCTCTTTATCAGTGATCTGGATGAGGGGACCGAGGGCACCCTCAGGCACTTTGCAGACACACCAGGCTGGGTG
This sequence comes from Cyanistes caeruleus, assembly GCF_971803275.1. NCBI lineage: Eukaryota > Metazoa > Chordata > Aves > Passeriformes > Paridae > Cyanistes > Cyanistes caeruleus. Next base: position 20,496,000 of record NC_141706.1, read on the forward strand.
GGAGTGTCGATCTGCTGGAGGGCAGGAAGGCTCTGCAGAGGGCTCTGCACAGGCCGGATCGATGGGCTGAGGCCGACGGTGTGAGGGTCAGCCAGGCCGGGTGCCGGGGCCTGTCCTTGGGTCACAACAACCCCAGGCAGTGCCACGGGCCGGGACAGAGGGGCTGGGAACCTGCTCGGCACAAAACGACCTGGGGGTGCTGGTGACAGCAGCTGGACATGAGCCAGCTGTGCCCAGGTGGCCAAGAAGGCCAAGGGTATCCTGGCCGGGATCAGCAATGGTGTGGCCAGAGGAGCAGGGCAGGGATTGTCCCCCTGAACTGGTGAGGCCACATCGCGAGTGCTGCGTCCAGTTCTGGGCCCCTCACTGCAAGGAGGACACTGAGGGGCTGGAGTGAGTCCAGAGAAGGGAAATGGGAGCTGGTGGAGGGTCTAGAAGATATCCTGTGAGGAACAGCTGAGGGAGCTGGGGGTGTTTGGCTTGGAGAAAAGAAGGCTCAGGGGAGACCTCATTGCTCTCTACAACTGCCTGAAAGGAGGCTGTAGCCAGGTGGGGGTGGGTTTCTTTTTCCCAAGTAATAAGGGATAGGACAAGAGGAAATGGCCCCAAGTTGCTCCAGGAGACATTTTGATTGGATGTCAGGAAACATTTCTTCACCAAAAGAAAGCATTTTCCAGTACTAGAACAAGCTGCCCATGGAAGTGGTGGAGTCACCATCCCTGGAGGCATTTAAAAAGCCATGTAGATGTGGCACTTTGGGACATGGTTGAGTGGTGGATTTGGCAGTGCTGGGTTAATGGTTGGAGAGCTGGATCTTCAGGGTCTTTTGCAACTTAAATGACTCCGATTGCAATTCCACTGTCCTGAGGTTTGTTGGAGTATCACAACTGATGTCTATGGTCACAGTGCACCAACAGGTATGGGCAATTGGGAAATAATTGTGCTTGGAGTTTAACAGTGAGCTCATTTAACAAGTTTGTCTGTTAATCAGCATTTTTAACCATAAATCCACTACTTAAAAATATTTCCCTTCCATTTTAAGACTTGGCTTGGTTCATGTATTTCAAATGGGCAAGGCCTGTCCATATAATTTAAGAAGGAGAAAAAAACAATGGGTACCAAAACAGATACTTCTACAGCAACAGTAAAAGTAAATGTCATTTACAGGAAAGTTAAACAAGTACAGGCTTAGATACTTCCCAGGGATGTTTTTTCATGTTTGCAAACAAAGAAACAAAAAATTTTATACACCATAATTTAATACTTAGGGGCTCATATCCCCAAATACTTAAGTTATAGACACAGAAAATAAATTCAGCAATTTTCCTCTTGAAAATCTGTAAGCTTAATTTCAAGATAAATACTGGCTTGCTTTGATCTATGTTCTACAGTTCAAAAGACATCTCCAAAGGAATAACCACTTCCAGGGCAGATACCTGCCAGATGGAGATTGGCTCGCTATAACTGAATTTTTAGATAAGAGTTTGTTATTTTTAAGGGCCTGTGAAATTTAAGAGGCACTTGAATACACAGTCATTACAATATAAAATGTTCCCATAAAGAGTTGTCCCAAGTTGTTTCCTATGCTTGCTGAGACCACAAGAACCGGTCACACCTTTCCAACATGGACTGAATCAGCGCCCTGCAATTGAAGAAAAGAGGAAAAAAAAAAAAAGGCTAAAACAGTAAAAAAGCTAACAACAGAAAGAATAACAGAGTTGTGGTTTGCTTTTTAAAGAAAATTTTGTAAAAAACATGGCTGCATTTCAGAAGTAACATCCTGACATCACCATTCACACATTTTGAAGGAACAGGAGAGATCAGTCTGCACAAGCCTTAGCAGGACAGATCTCCTTCAGAGAATCTCCTTCACATGTACCTTTAATGCATGATTTTCTGTTTCCTCATTTTCAACTTTAAAATGCCTATATTGCAAAACACACTGTTCTTAAATAATAGGAAAGCTTTCAGATGAGTTCTAAAACTAAAGGTAAAAACATGAAGCACTTTATCTTCTTGCTAACCGAGAAGGAAGTTGAAAGTACTGAGGAGATCCAAAAAGAATAGTGTGGATCTTCTGCTGACACATCTCTTACCTCTGCCTTTTTTCAGCAATTCGCAGTATCTCACAGACACCAGTAAATCTCTCAGACAATTCTAGTGTTAAGCCACACTCCTGCAAGAGAGACAAGGCACGATTTGGGCCGATGGCCTTGGCCAGCAACAAAGCAACATTTTCCACAGTGATGCAGTCTGGGCAGCTCGGGCCTCCATTGCTGACAGCATTCCCATTCTGTGGGCTGTGGTGGTGGAAAGCTGTGCTGTGATTCTGTGCAAGATGCAGAACAAGCTTCCACTCTTCTATGGTCTCTGGAATGGAACCTAGATGTAAAATGAGTTCGTTATATCATTTGTAAAAGAAGGATTATCCTAAGACTACTATTTAAACTATATCTGTACTTATAAGGGAAGCTAGCTATCATGTTTTACTCTGAAGATTCTAGGAAACCAAGCATTATCAACAAGCAAATTGTGCACAGAAATGTACTGCCCTGACTGACTCAGTGTAAAGATTTACTGGTGAACACACATAACTTCACAACAGTTCAGTATTCAAGGCTTTGGATTAAGTCAAAAGACAAAGTTTTGTTCATCATAGGGCTGAACTGAATTTTCTAAGTTCTGCCTTGTGGTACAATGCTTTGCTCATCCTAACTTTGGGTTTGTGCACAAGTCATGGGGGAGTTTCGTGCTGTGCAGGAAGGCTTCCTATTCCTCTATCTACAACACCAAGGTTAGCTTTTACTCCCAACTGATAAACAAATCAAGATTCTTTAACTTTTAAGCATTTTCTAGTACAACTGATTTCGCAAAGCTTAGCATGAAGATAACATGAGTATAAACACCCATTTATGTGTTTCAAATATGCTGTACTACACACACTTCAAAAAATAAAAGTTCAACTCAGCTTTGGGCAAACCACTATGTAAGGGCAGTTCCTACATTACAGAACTATGTTTACACAGCTTAAGAATCACTAACCATCTTCTCCATTCAACAGGCTCAAATCATCCAAGTGAACAATACTAGTAAAGGCTTCTGTTCTTCTATCCAGCTCCAGACAGAGAAAAACATATCCAGGCCAAAATCTTGAATAAGAGAGTAACAGAGTAAAGGTTTCCAGGAATCAAATACTCAGTTCAAGCCAAAGTAAAGAACAATCACATGCTCGTTTAAGTATCAGTAAAGACAAAAGCACCTAAGTTTAATGAATGTCAGAAACATAGTAGGGACATGAGGAATATCCCATTCGGTACATTAAATCTAACATTCAATATTCACCCTGAAAAAAGGAAAGGTTTTTTAAAAAAACCCTGTCCACACAAAGAGTAGATAAGTCATTTACATTTGTATCTTCTCAGGGTCAGAATACCCACTAACCAAGTATCAAGAATTACCAAGTTTTCTCCTTACCCATGTGATTTACAGATGTCAGCCATCTTCTCTTTCATAACAAAATCAGCTGGCAGTTTAATCAAGAGCAGAATGAACTGGCTGTAGCCCCAAGTAAACAAATGTGATCGTGGCCTAGAAGATGAGAAATTCAGTTTTAAAGCATTATTTATTTTCTTCAAAAATTATGGCAGATTTATGAAAAAAGAGGAAGAAAAATGAATGAAACACCATGTGCAGTCTCAGTAGAGCAGTCAATCTGGAAGGCATTGCAAGTAAAGTTATTCAATCCTTTGGTTGTTTCTGCTTAACTCTGCAAAATGCTCCAAGGAGTCAGTGATCCAAACTTTTACACAAAATCTAACCCTAAACCAAATCTGTTAAGCCTTTCTGTTGCACTCAGGACCTTGGGTGAAACCCACTTTACCTGGGATTGCCTTCCTCATCCACAGTGCTTGCCCTTTGTGGAGCATCATGAGAAACTGCCAAGCACAACCAATCCAACCGTACAGATTCTGGTTGCAGAAGAGACCTAAGGAGAAATGGCCTGGAAAACAAAGCAGACACTAAAATAAAATCCTACCAGTTTTAAATATATGAGATATAGAGAAGCAGAGACTGTGTGTGGACAAATTAATAAAAAAAGAAAAAAGGATGTAAAATTAAATGCCAAAAAGCCTAAAATTATTTGTGTCACTAGAAACTGAGGCAACCACAGAAAATCAATTTTGCAGATTGAGTTCTCCCAGATCTGGTTTGGGGTTTTTAAAATGCCATCTAACCTTGGTAGACTGAAGTGCAGACATAGGAACAAAAAAAGTCAATTCCATTAAAAATGTTAAATCCCTTTTAAAACTAGATATTAACCTAATGAAAACTCCAGTCTAAGGCCATCTACAACTAGCAGAATTACTTGGAACCTAATGTTTATGAACATTAGGACAGAGCAAGCAGACAGATACAGAAACACAAAAAAAGGTCCACAAAAGCCAAATCAAAAAAAAACCCTCCACACAGCAACATGATGAAGAGAGCAGACAGATGAAAAGGATTCTACATTCCCCTCACCTTTTATCCTCTGGCTTTGATTTCACTAGACTATCTAAATACGCTAAAAAGTGAGCTGGATCATTCCAGCAAAGCTGTTTAATATCAGAAGGCAAAATAGAAGGGTGGAACTTGATCAAGGGCCGAAGAGCTGTTTCGCCAAATTTTTCATAAAGCCTGGAGAAAGAGAGAGAATAAAGACTATTTTCAGTACCAAACAGCAAAATAATTTTTTCAAGATCTGCAAGCTCAAGATAGTACTGAAAAGTGACGTCTCTAAGAGATTTCAGAAATCTTCATAACATGGTAAGTGAAGCAATTCCTGCCCAGAAGTTAAGAAAAAAGTTTTGGGTACCAACCTTTGAGCATGTGCCAGCAACAGTGGGCTGTCATCCCATGGCCCCAGGTCATGCAGCAGCTTCAGTAGTTTCAACATATCTTCATTTTCCATTGCTAAAGCCACTGGACTGTGACAAGTTAGTTCTGAAATAAATCAGTGCACAAGTTACAAGATTTAGGCAATTTTTTTCTTTAATATGTCCTGCCCTTCCTTTCATCCTCTGCTGAACAACAGCAATCACTGCTTTCATGGGGAGTTCAACACCCACCTCCTGATGAAATGCAGGTATTCACCTCCAGGCACAAGTGCAGTCCAACTAAAGACAAACTGGGAATGCATACACTACTTTCACTTCTAGGGCTCTCAGAATCCAAACAGTGAAGAGATTCCCAGAAACACCAAACACCAACCCTCAAAGCAAGATTCTGTTGTTAAATTGCTTTGTACTGGAGCAGAATCAATGCTAAGGCTTTAATTCACTCTTAAAAGAAATATGTAAGGCAGAAGCTGAATGCAGAGAACAGTAAAGTTGTTCTCTAATATCATCATGAAGCTTTGGTTCAATAAAGAGGCATCAAAAAGATCAGAAAGTTTTTCTGTGGAACAGGGAAGCGTGAAGTGATCACAAGCCATTCATCTGCACGGAACCATCTACTCCATTCAGTTTTGTTTCATATGAACCACATTGCTTTACAAGCTGAATCTTCCAGTGCAAATGTTGAAGGCTCTCCCCTCCCTTCTGCCTTGTTTCTACCGACTTGTGATTCTAATTACAATGCTTTTGCTCTTAGAATCTCATATGTTTGTTCGTAAACAGGCTGGGATCACTGCAGTGTTCAATCAAGGTCCATGCAAACTAACAAGTTCATAGTTGCAAAGTGGGAGAAGAACAACCTCTCTCCAAGGAGCCAGCAGCTCTTTTTTTTAAGAAATCACAGGTTATTCTGAGTTGAAAAGGACCCAAAATGATCAAGTCCAGCTCTTAAGTGAATGGTCCATACATGCTTGAACCCACAATGCTGGGATTATTAGCACTACGCTCTAACCAGCTGGGCTAAGGTCTTCCTAAGAGAAGTATCTGGGAGGAAAACAATCTACCAAACAACCAGAACAAAAACTCCTGCACACCAAGCATCTTCCCCCAGCCACACTACACACAGAAGGAAAATCTGCCAACACAATTATGAGTGTCTTCAAGGCTTTTTCTTCTTTTTCCTCCCAGTTTAAGAAGCAATACAACATTCATAATTTACCTTTCAATCCTGCAATGTATGTTTCCCATACATTAGGGCTGGTGGCACACGTGGTTATAATACACTGCTTTACTCTCTTTAAGTCCAAAAGGATGAAGAAGCTTCGCATAAACCTACAAGCCAAGGTCGCTGAAGCTGCTGGTGGCAGACTTTCCCCAGAGCTCTCCTCAGCCTCATCACTCCCACAAGAAAAGACACGCAGCTCAAAGCACAGAGTTGTCAGCTCCACAAGATCTTTTAGAACATCGGGTTCGATGCCACGCGGAGGAGACAGCTGAAAGCCACAGCCCAGAGACCCCATCACATCTGTACCATTTTCATACGCAGTTTTGCTCGCACAGGTTTCAGTGGTATGTTCCTTTTCAGTGCAATCTTCCAAAATAGCACTCTGTTCCTTGTCTGTTGCATCTCTGTCAGCTGGAGCCACTTGCAGGTTTTCCTCCAGGACTGCCCTCTGTTCTTCAGCACACACAGTCTTGCTTTTCTTAACAGACAAAGCAGAATGCTCCTTGCTGAATTTTTCTTCTAGATGGACGAGCCATTCCTGTAAGACCCTTCTCATACACTGAGGTTCTAACAAAACCAGGGGATCCTGGAGCTTGGCTCTGCAGCATAAAAACAGAAGTTTGCCAAGTTTAACAATTTAAAGATGCCACAAGTGAAGTTTCAAATATGCTTTGTGTAACTATACTTCTACACTTGACTTGGAGTTAGTTGTTGGGTTGTGATCTTGAGTGCATCAAACAGAACTTAGGCTACTTCACACCATCTACATTTCATCTCAGCACACTTTGAGCTCCCTAGGATTTCTTTCAGAATAAATTTTTTTTTGTGATTTTGAATTTTTTTAAACTATGCCTGTATTTAAGACAAAGGGATAACATTAGAAGAGCTTTTAGTGAGTTTTGCTTGGTTTTAAAAATGGGAATAAAATCATTCACTAAATGATTGAATTGAGATAACATAGGTTATATCTTTCAGGTTATGTTAATAGACATTTAGAGCATCACTCTTACATGCATGCAAAATGAATGAAAAGAAAAATTTAAAAAACCCAATCAGTTTTTCTGCCAAAGCCCAACATATCCATACAGTAAAAAGTTTCTCTGGTTACATAGTTTCTGCTGTTGCAGCCTTGAGATCTCTCAGACGGTCCTCCTCAGGAAGCTGCCAGTTCTGGGGTTCTGACCTAGAAAAGCACATCCATTTCAGTCTTATCTGAAGTATTAACTTTAATAATTTAAGTGAGAATTTCCTGATAAATTTCCTCAACACTAATTCCTCTACTAAATACAAAGCTTTCACTTACAAAAAGGAACAGCTCAACAGAAATTATGGATAAATTTGGCATGAAGAAAAACAGATAACAGTATTTTTGTGGCTTTCTATAATTGCCTCTACTCCAGCTACAGTAGATTTTTGCAGGTACTAAACAAAAAACAGTACCATGCCACTGTATGGAAGTTAGTCCAAAATGGTAAATTAGCACTGGAATATGAAGTTACTTAACTCTGTGCTCATTGCCTCATCAGCTCTAAGAAGGGACTTGGGAGAACAACTGAAACCCACCATAGGAATGAAGGCAGCTGGAAAAAACGAATGCCCTCATTCTGCTGAAAAAGTTTCTTTTCCTTAGGTTGCTATCCTCAGGACATGCAGCAAATACAACTGCTAAGAAAATGTGATTTTGCACTCACTCTTTTTCTCCCTGGGGACATGTTACCAGATTAAGAGTTAGTTCTGGCAGCTGCTCATCATCCTTTGCTTCATGCTTCCCTCTAGATTCAGGACTTATATGAAGTGTGCCGATCTTTTCCGTGGTTTTGCGTACGAAGCTAGAAACACTAAGAATCACAAGTTGAAACATTTAAAATCAGAAGTCCAAAGCAAACAAACCAAGCATCTTTTCATTCAAACTATAATTTCAGAGACTTTATAATCTGAAGAACTATTGAGAAAAGTATGAGAGCAGTGATGACCAACAGGAACAAAACTTACTAAGAACCTGCTCAAAATCCATGTCATTCCAGTCATGATGTTTTCATCACAGGATAGAAACCTGAAGTATTTAACTCTCCTGCTGGAGAAGCAGGATCACATACCAACATTAGCCATACATTTTGATATGTATTTGTATGTAAATAAATGCAGATTGGCTACATTGCATTTTAAAGCTTTTAAACATAAAGCATCTTTAGGAAATTATGTCACTCTTGGTGGTAAGAAAACACTTTACAATGCTTCAAATTAATTCTTCAGATTACAAAGCTCACCAACAATGTCCTTATCATTCAGCAGTCCTTATTCCTTCAGGTGTTTCATTGAAGAAAAAGCTCAATGAACATAGCAGAACTCAATTATTTCTACCACTGCCACAAAGAGAATTATGTCAACAAGATTTGAAGAGAAAAATAAGCTTCCTGCTTTCTGCTCTAGAACTAAAAAAAAATCCCCAAAACCCCAACCCAGCATCTGCTACTGTAACAACATATAGCGAAAGTTGAAGATTGCTGCAGAAGGCAGAAAGCATTCCAATTTAGCAGAACAATTTTACTTGTGTGTATAGAAGGATTAAAGCTAAACTTTTAAAAATTAACTCTAAATATAATAGTACTTTATTTAATGATTAATTGCACACAGTGAATACTTGAAAATGTAGCTTTCATTATTAGAAGAAACACTTATTACTAGTAAAGTCCTCAAGGCTGCTTACAGTTTAGAAAGAACTTAAAACATTGCATGTACTTCTGATGTTTATTCTGAGATCCGCATACTGCTGATAGCAGCTACAATTCTTTGTTGCAGGACATGATTTACATACTGGTGACCAAGGGAAGGCTGTGCAATTTTTCAGACCATTGCCAGGCCAGAGATTTTTTAGCTAAGTAATTAACATACAGCACTTTTATAAAAATATTATGTATTTAACACCATCCCCTTTGTATTTGTACACCCACCCCCTCACTCCGTTTTTTTTTTTAAAAAGTTCTAAAATACCAATGTGATTTATACATAAAATGGACATAGATCTAATTGCAGCAGGTATAGGCTACCGTTATTCCATAATTGTTTGGGAAATCAATTAGATTCACTGAAAAGTTCATGAGGGGATAGGGCAGACCACTTTGCAAGTGTGTTTTAGCAATATCTATCTGCTTTGAATATTTTAATGTTTGTCCCCAAGCAACATAAGAAGCCTTCCCGCTAAGATCCAGAAGGGCAAAATCCCAGAACAATATTCAGTACATTTCCTTTGAATACAAACCACAACCAGTTTACTGGGTAATAGTAACCATTCCTAGATTTTTAACAGTTCCTAACTGTTTAAAACTGAGGTTGAAGTCATGGCTCCATTGAAGTTACCAGCATCTCTTTGTATCTTCACTAGAGCCAAGATGAAGGTTTAAACTGCCTAGCAAACCTGACTGCACCTCTGGTGTTCCAGTTCAGGTATTAAATGTTTGCAGAGCACAGTATGAACTAAACCACACAATGCTACAAATCCAGGGGACAGAAGAGGGCAAGATGTAACGGATGAGTGAACCTGCTGCATGTTTTACCTTTCTTTGACAGCTTGGAGAGAGACGAGAGGAGATGGGGAACGGAATGACAAAGGAATACTGAATGGGAGAAATGCCTCATTCCGGTCAGCCTCAACCACCACAGATGCATGAGATACGTTCTCTGACAAATGGAATTGAAATAAAAAAGTCATGAAACAGTGGCCTGGCAAAAAAATGGAACAGTGAAATGAACTGCAAATCACTAATTCATTAATGGACAACCTGCCCACCATATTTGCCTTTTGAATACTCAAGAATGTGTGGAGCCAGGTTTCAAGGACTGTTTTATTACTGACTTTGAACCTAGTACATCTGCTTTACTCATAGTCCTATGGCTCTGTAGCAAGTATTGTGGCATACATCAATTCACATAGCATAATTCCCAAAATCTAAATCACATGTGAACAGAGAGACACACAAGCCATGACTAGGGTATAAATCACCCTCTTATTTGAAAGGCAGTAAGTAAGCCCACAGCTTTTGATAAGAATCACAGGAAATACAGAATCACTGACTATTTCCTTTTCTCTCCTATATCGCTAACAGTACCTGCAATGTGCTTTACTCTATAATTTCCTGGTGCAAACACACACTATATCTTTAAGTGATGTCAATAAGAAAAAAGGGATCATTTTAAGCCAGGATGACATTGCATTTTGCAACAATCAGCAGTAACCACAGTGTTGAGAGGAAAAGATGCTGCACTGTTAGAGAAAATCTATCATCAGAATCTCTCTTGATAGTGCCTAAAGGTCACAACTGACGTGCTCCAATTGCCTGTAAATAAGGCTGATTTTGTTCATTATGCAGACTAGAAATTTAAAAACTCATTACATCTTATGTCACTATGAGCAGGGAAACACTAAGTCCATTTTTCTCAAATACCAGATCAAGTACTCGTGCTTCAAGAAGCATCTAGAACTTCTCCACTTGGAAATAATCAGAGAATTTGTCATCTCTTGTGGAACACACAGAGCCTTTCTATCTTCTGATATTCAAAAATTAAGTCACCTGAATTTTGATTTCTAATGCTGGAAATGATGCACTTCAGAGTTTCCTCGCTTGTTTTTATGGTGATGTAGGTAAAGAGGCACATATAAAGATAAGTGCTACCAACAGCACACAGCTTAGTCGGCAGGACAACTCTACTGACAGGCAGGGGAGTAAATACCAATTTCTGCATTTCTCTCCCTCCCCACTGTGGTCTTCTCCAAAGCATCCAAATCCTCTCCATCCTCAACAGGCATCTACTCCTCACAAAAGTTCAAAAGTAGCTTTTTTATTGGAAAGCCTCACTACCATACCTAGAGCTAAGCCAGATCCTCATCATCCAGTTTCTACATCCCCTCCCAATCCCAACCAGAGCAGAGAACAGGACCCATTATCACCTCACTCTAGCTTTAGTACAGTGACAGACATTTGTCAGGAAATAAGAAAGCTCCCTGCATGGGCTAAATATTAGTTATTAACAATTCTAGCACCCCTACACTAATGTTTACACATGTAAGAGAAGATCCCCTGTACAAAGGAAACCCTGCAAGGAAGTTAAGAACTTATCAGAATTCTTCTGCTTTCCTTGAAGAAATATAAACCAGAATCCAGATTAAGAAATTCTTTTTTGAAACAAATATTACAGAAGGATATTGGCAGCAAACAAATCTTGCTTGAAGTACAGTTGACACTAGCATAGACAGCTGAAGGAATCTCAGCATTAATGTTGAATTACACATGGAGAGGGGGAAGCTGGAGTGAAGCCCATGCTTGGTAAAGCCCTCTGGACGTTTTGGTCTGTTTCTCTGGGTTTTGTTTGCTTTTAAGCCCGGATATCTGTGGAGCCAGCTTTTCCATCCAATGTTTCAGGAAGGATTTTGACTGGAAGGTGAGGTAACTATTTCAATTGATCAAATTACATGTAATAATAATGAATAACTTGATAGTGGAAAGTAAGAACACAGTGCCAACCCAGCAGAATTTTTGTAGAATAAACAAACACATTCAACAAACATTTTCATTAAGAAACATTACCAAGTTCTTGCTCATCTTCATGGTGCGTAGGAAATTCTTTAAGTCTCTCATCTTCTGAGAATGTTTGACTGTGGAGGGAACATGAGTCTTCATCTGACTGGCTGCCTCTTCGACTGATAACACGGTAGATTCCAGAGTCTAAGACACTGAAGCTTTCCTGTCAGACCAGGGGGGAGTTAGTCATTGTGTGAGTTGTACTTCCTTGTTCACCTTTCTACAATGAACTCAAGCAACTGTACCCACACAAATAACCTCAAAGCATTTCATAATTCATTGCTTGGAAAACTCTTATTTAACAGAGTACTTTAATCATATCCAGAATGGAAGAGGACACAGATGCCAGAAGTGTGCAGTTCAGTGACTTTAAAAAGATGTGTATGCCACAATTGCTTTTAGAATACCAGCCTGTGGAACACGTGGTGCACTTCAGTGAAAGGCAAAACCTGCCTCAGCTTTAGTCCTGCAGCCAAGACTGTCATTTCACCCCTTTGTAGCTGCATACCCAAGAATTTGTATTCCTTCTGCTGGTCAGCCACACCCAGCTAGAACAATTACAGACCCTGCAAAGCTATTTAGTTTCAGGACACATTTTTTTGCTTATGGTCAGTCTACATGGTTTACTTTCACAGTGGCTAATGAAGAAAAACTTGTCTACTACATCAAGATGGTATTTATATTACTTGGCTTTTTACTTTCCTTTTAAACACTTTTAAAGTGAAAGTAGGAGCTGGTATTATATTAACTATGAAATATTTCCCCTTTCTTGTAAAGCAGCTATATATTTATTAGAAATATGCTTTGATATTTTTTAGAGCTTTCTCCTTAAGCTTCTTAGAGTGCAATAATTTCTTGGCTAAGATAGTTCTGAGTACTCAGACACTCATTTTCATCACATAAAACTGGAGTTATAACCACAACTATCTTTACCAAAGCACATGCTGTAACATTTAACAGAGCTGTGGAAAAAGGCATCTTCATATCAATCTTTGTCCACATCTCAGCCATTAGCCCTAAAATAACATGGGAAAGAGACAGAGGTCTGAGAGCTTACAGAATGCAAATTGTGGTGTTTCATACCTCTTCACCCCACCTACTTCTAGAAAGCAGCATTATGAGCCGTAGTAGGCAGGGTAGAAATGACAGGCTCAACTTCCAAATGAGTAACAAGGTGACTTTAAGCCATAAAGACAAAACCTGTAGATAACATTTTTGGCACTACCAGTACACATACATGAGATGAAATACTGCTCCTTCTACTACTGCAAGCAGAATCTAGAGGTTCCAACTTTGAAATCAGTTCTTCCAATTGCACAGTGAGATCTTGCTGGGTTGAAGCATCCAGCTGAGACTTCAAGTGCTCCAGCTTGTCTAGAGGCAAATTTTTTCTTGCCTAAAGGCACCCAGTGAAACAGAAACATTATTACTTTTAATGCACATGTGAAAACAAATATTACCATACATGCAGGATAATTTTCATCCTTAAAGTATAATGTTTATGTGACTTTAAAAGCTCCAACAAAATGAATCTCAGTAACCATGAAACTTAACGGAAGCAGGGACAGGAAAGACAGTGAAGTTGTACAACACGTTTACAAAGAGGTATTTACTTACTCTGCAAGAAACAATTGAATTTTGGAAGAGACAAGAGACCCTGGCAGCGAGGGTCCAGAATCCTCTTCTCATTAGACGCTCAATGCAGCGATCAACCAGCAGAAGGGAGAGGTGCACAACTTTCCCATTTGTATGCAGACAGAACAACTCACTCTTGTGAACTGCAATATCCTGAATATCTGCAAAACCACACATAGAGCAATACCTGAAGGACTGAAGTCATTAATCAACATTCCTTTCTCTCCCTGAAAAAAGGTGAAAGCATATTCCCACCTGACTGCAAACTATGAGGGGCATGGGGAAAACAAACACTTGTTTTTGTGCTGACCTAGCACCTAATCACTATAAAACACAGTGTCAAAACTTTCCAGAGCTACATTTCTAGAAGACATTCAAAAAATGCACTAAATTACCAAAAAGTTTCCTTTTTGTCTGAGATGAAAAATTAAAGCTCGATAAAGATGACAAATACATAATAGTTAGCTTTGAAACAGAGGGATAATACCCACTGGTAGAAAAACAACTTTGGCTTTCCAGAAGTTTTCAAATGTAATACTTATGCTGTATGCAAACACTCCACAACAAAGATACTGCAAACTTAACACCAAAATGGGGAGAAGGGGAAAGACTGATAATAACTATTGTAGGACTCTGCTTATAACCATACATACAACTGTTTATGAGGGTTTACTCATCTGCCAAACAAATATATTCTCTGTATGGAATTTAGACAGATTTTAGGAAAAAAAACCCAGGTTTTAAACTTTCAGCGGCCAGATTATCCTTCACACCTGACAATGAGCCTGAGTAAAGAGGAAAAGATACTACAGGTTAATCAACTGGATTGTAACCACTGTATTTTATGAGTCACTCTACACCATGTTTTCTTTCTCAAGAAGCATGTTTTCAGATCTATGGAAGGAGGGGTTGCCTGGAGGAGGCAGGGAGACGGTTAATATTCAAGGATATACCAGACAGATAAGTTTTTTATAAATATTCTGCAATCCAGGTGCAGAAATTGAGCTTGAAAAGCTTCCATGCTATGCAAGGGCTTCAGGAATGACCAGCGTAACAATATTACAAAGCAAAGCTTAATAAACTTTAGTCTACCTTTAACTTCACTCCAGAGTAAGACTTGAACACTTTGGGGAAGAAAAACATAAACACCTCTTTCTGTCCATGTCACCACACAGTGCTCACTGCAATCAAAAGAAATGTTAATGGATCAACAGTCAATTGTGGTCAAATAGGTAAAATTTTAAAAAATTGTAAAATATGCAAGGATAACATTGGCTTAAGTACAGCAAGTGAGAGGCGAAACAGCTATAGCATGACACCTGGGAAATTCTTACAAAAAAGCCTGAAGCTGGTAAAATAAGTTAGGAGAATGCATAATTTTTAAGCCAACCTCATCAACAGGAAGCTATGCTGTCAAATACTCACGTCAAATACAGCAGCTTGGGGAAAGATAAAGATTGTGGAGAGCAGCTGGAACCAGTATAATGAGGATCCTGCCTGCAAAATAAAATTATTATCAAGTACAAGCATAACTACAATAACATTACTTTCTAAAATTCTTAATCCTGCAAACACATAAATACAGTCTAACAACAGCAGCATTCATTGTGCTCACAAAGACACAGCTCCAGAATCAAGGTTTTGGCACTTCTCATAATTACTGGCTACACCTCTTAGAGGAAACTATATTAAGAAGATGACAACTAGGATTAAGATTTGACTGAAGCAGGAGTTTAGTTAGTCTTTTCAGTCTTAAGGATGTCCCAAACAAGTTTATCACTGATAACACTCATGTTTCTACCTGAGAGTAACAACAGGAAGAGGCGGTGATGAGAGCAGCTGCTTGAACTGATGTGTGCTTTGCACTTCTCCATCGAAGTTCACCTCCCACATCCTCGAGCCAGGTCGAGCACAGTATATTAATGGCTGCTGATTCCCACTGTTCTTTCCAGCAGGGAAGAAACATGCTCCAAATTCTCCATCTCTCTCTTTATTACCAATCTTCCAGAATTTTTCTCTAGAGGGGAAAAAATATACTTGTTAAGTGAGGCAGCATTAATAAAAGCCCTAATTAATTTAATGTTTTTCTTGAATAATAAAAAAAAACTTAATCCCACTGCTAAATTGGTTTTGGTGCTTAAGAAAAAAAAAAGTGTAGTGAATATTACAAAGCCTGCCTGTAATTTATACAAGGCAGGGCGCAGAAATATTCATTAGTTGAAATGAATGCTCAGATCAAAGAGGTTTTTTTCAGCAAAACCAGTTGTTCAGCCTAGTGATGGGAAGGTGGGAACATTCCCAGAAATCATTTCCAATCATATGAAAAATAAGACAGTGATTAAGAATAGTCAGCATGAATTTATGGAAGGGAAATCAAGTTAACAGCCCTCTACAACAGAATGACTGGCTGGGTAGTTAAGGGGAGAATAGCAGATATTTTTTACCTTTATTTCAGTAAAACTTCTGACACTACCCCTCCCAATAACTTCAGAAACACACTGAGGGAGCAAGGGCTAGGTAAAGAGACACTGATGTAATTTTAGAAACTGTGTGTGATTCTGAAGTCCAGTATTTCAGAAATAAAATAGAACTTGCCTCTCAGTATCACATAAATAAGTGCGGGTAAGTGAAGATATGAGCAGTCTTCCATCCAAATAATCAAGCTGAACCACCCGAGAATCTACAGTGGTTATAATCTGGACAGGAAACATCACAAAAGCAGCAGCTGCCTACAGTTAAAAAAGAAAAAAATACCGGTCTTCAGTTCAAAGTAAAGACTGTTTCATTATGTTAAAATGACAAAATTCAGAAAAGACTCATGTATGATATGAATACACAATGTAAGACAGCAGTTCCTTTCTTTGTCTTTACAAAGCAATGCTTCAATGCTCAGAAGCACAGGAGTCCAAATCCTCCTTTTCCCACAACCATCATTGAAGATTAAAGAAAAAAAAAAAACCTCCTGATATTTCTTTATAAAGGGGTTTTTTTTTCTGTAACATTAAGAGAGGGTTTTATTCCTACCATTCTAAGCTTTGTGGGTTTTTTCCCAATTCTCCCCACATGTACGCTGAGCTAGCAGTTCTCTGGAAACAGACTAGAGGGATTAATTGATAGAAAAAACAACTTCTGTTGGAATTAGGTTGTTCAGAAACTCACCTTCTCTGTTACCCTGCCACAAATTATCCACATACTATTTACTGTACCTATATATAATCTCAGTTTGCATGGGTGGATGAACAGTCTCAGACTTATGCGTAAGAAAACTGCTGGGAACTGAATTTGAACTTGCTGTCAGACGGTCCCCTATTTTTGCCAGCTTAGAGTTGTTTTCCCTTCTTAGAAATATGATAAAGTGCATTATCTGAGAAATCCAACAGTCCTGTTCCTTCAACAGGTGTGAACAGACACGGATTCCACGGGCCCTTTTCTCCTCTCCCTCTTCCCACAGCTGACTTTCCCTCCCCCGCTTTCTTTAAATGTAACAATGGTCTTGTTACTTATAAGTCAATTTCCATCTAAATCTTTCACAAGGGTGAGAAAGTACCTGGAAGAACACAACTAGTTCCAGGTTCTGTTCTTTTTTACCAACTATAAAGAAAGGACTCAGTAGCAGTAAAAGCTAAATAACACTCAAGGGCTAGAAATCAGGCTGCTATCACTAACAGGTGTGTCCTTTGCACAAAATAGAAAGGATGACTACCTACCATTTATCTAATCCAGATGTTTAAGAATGAGAGCATCCAGACAAAGCCAAGCAAAATCAGAGTCTGTGACTGTTCTTTCTCTGACCAACAGCTGATTTGAGGACTAAAACAACTGAACCTGTAGCTGGAGCCTAAGGAATTCAATAGGCTCAGAAACACCAAGACCTTTAACTTTGATACTTGTAAATTCCAAGAAGCAGGAGACTCACCAGTTTTTAATTCTGAACACTTGAAAGCATTTTCAAGTTGCATTACTAAAATAGATTGAATAAGGACGTGGGGAGCTCATGGGTCAGGATTTCTATGGTTGTCTCAAGAGACAGCCATACTGGGTTCTTCATTTGAATAGTTAAAGCTACCAGAACTTCATCAGCTGCCAAGTCCTGTTCTGTTCTACATTGCTAAAGTAAACAAAGAGATTCCAAACATCACCCCCTGTGAATTAAGCTCAAAGTATGCAACATTTTACCTTCCCTTGTTTTGATGTGTTAATCTTGATGGCTGATACTTTTCCCACATGATCTCCTACAAAAACTCGAAGGGCAGCTGTATCCCAGCACAGAGCTGTGACTTTTCTGCCCTTATGCTCAGAGGAAACATAAATCCGTTCTGGCTTCCCACGACGTTCCTGATTCAGCTCCCAAACTACTACAAGGCCTTGGCTACAAAAAGTTAAAAAGAGAATACAGGTTGAAAAAGTCTTTTCATGTTTTAGCAATTAATAAAGATGCATTTTCCCAAAGAAAGAGAAAACCCAACTCTCAGAGCTGGTTCTGTTTGAGGCTGCATGCTCCCAAGAAGTGTCACTCTTAATTCTGGAGAAGAAGTGTCCTTCTTTGCACTACAATGTATAAGCAGCTCTGTAACGCTACTCTTACATTTATTACACTTGCCAGTGAAGACATGGAAAAACATTTAAACAGATTTTAATAAATATAAGTGGAATAAATAGTTAAGTAAAAAATTAATAAATGTAAATGGAATTAACTATCAATCTCACTCTACCACATTAATGAAAGTGCTTCTTTTCATGCTGAAAGACATTTATCATCATAATTTCACATGCATGAGCTCTGCCATAGATGCTGTGTTACAGAAATAATACCTAATCTAGAACTATTCCATACAAAAAGTTAAGCAAACTCTCTGTGCAGAAAATTATCCTGTAGTGGCCTCTACCAGTTAACCTGGTAAGCTAACTCTGAGTTCTCAGCAGCTGTCCAAGTCCGAAACTTGAAGCTTCTTAAAAATATTAATCCAATGTTCAGGTTTGTGAGCAGATCACTCACCTGGTGGCAGCAGCAACGTAATCCTCATCATGCAAACAACAGGCCACCTGGGAAATGGCACCTTCCTGAAAGCAAGCATGGGAGTAAGAGCAGGTGAAAGTTGTTCCTGTACGACCTCTCCCCACTATGCAGCTTTCATCATATAAACCAGATTCATGTCAAAAGATTCTACCACTGCTTTAATGTGGTTGGTTTTTACTGTTTGTTTGGGTTTTGTTTTCAAACACTAAGTTTACTCCAAGGTGCAGTTGTCAATGACACAACAATATCAAGAGCAAGGACTCCAATGCGTTCTCCTATTTGGAAAGCACAGAAATCACTCTTCTGTCCTCACACCTTTAGAATTTGTTTTGACAAAATTAAGTGAGGTGCTCCTAGCCTTAAAAAACTGGCAACATTCATGCTACACTGGAAGCAGCAGTAGCTCCTAGGACATAGCACCTGGCTGTACAATTAGCAATCCCTGTTTCATGATCTCTTCCAGCAACAGCAAGTCAGGCTATCTTTTCTTCACTTATCCCGGTATGTCACAGTTTGGACATCCAAACACTGGGAGTTATCTACTCAAGAGTTCCCCTGGTTTCATAGTCAAAATTTTCTTCTAATCCTTAAATATTCATGTGACTTTGTTGTTGCTGTTAAAAAGCAAGAATTTGAAAAACAAAGGTCTGACACTCTGAAGTAATATTTTTCACACCCCATGAAATCTAATATACCACACACTCTGGGGATACCCTCTAGAACTGCAACCGAATTTAAACACAGCAGTCCAAAACTACACCTTCTTTGGACAATCCAGTAAGCTGAAGATGCGTATTGACTCTTAAAATACATTACCATGAAATAATATTTATTTCCCAGCCCTGTATCTGGAAATTTTTATTTAAAATTTTTATCCTTACCTTGTGAGTGAGAAAGAGTCTTTGCTTCCAACCATCCTTCTGGATAAGATTCAGTCCTCCTCCTGAGCTGCCTAGAGCCAGCCATCTCTTTGACACATCTATACACGTGCACTAAAGGAATAAAAATCATAATGCATAATCTAGTAAGCTCTGATCACAGCATCTTTTTCTTGAATTATTATGGTGGTTTTTTTTAAAGGCTTCATTGTTTGCTAGCTGTGTGTACCACTCCTGAACCACTGGCAGTGAAAATTATTAAACAGCACTTTGCAAACAGTGTAGGCTGTGTTAAGTTCCCACAGCTGCATTAAGGAAACACACAGAGAGTAACAGGATCCTTTATCTTTGCTCTTTCCTCCCAAAGTACTCCTCCCATTAAGTTACCATACATACACTCCCAAAAGAATCAGGTTAATCCTATGTCTTAATCAAATAATTAGCCAGATGGGGTCATTACTTGAATTTAAAAAAAAAAAATTTAAAAAATTTTATAAAGCCACACGCCACAAACTCACCTTAAGACGACTGGAATCCAGCCTGAGTGCAGAAAGCAATGGGTCCAAACACTCCAACTCAGCCAAGACATGGTTGTAAGAGTCTGGAATTGCTGGCACAGAGGCCATGGATGCACACAACTAGTGCTGCTCACTCATGGGGGGTATGTTCCAGCTTCACCTTTTAGCTGTATCTGCCAAAAATAAAGTTCTTGATTAGTTCCCTTTTTAGTATTAGAGCTGGTGTGCTTAAAGAAACACCAAGTGTTTTTCTACTCAAAAAACATCATGTTTCAGTTTGCCAAAGAGAGGCCCAAGGGCTAGGAAATAAGACTCCTGCTTCATTTATGAGAAGGTTTTGTTCAAGTTCATTTCTGAAAACTTAAACCACCAGATAACCTATCTGGAAATATTTAAACTGTAGTTATACTTACACCCAGCTATGAAACAAGTTAACACGTACCTACGGAAAATGCCTTGTTTTATGGAAAAATGCACTCTCCCGCACAACATGCACCCTTGATTTAAAACTAACTTTCTCAAGTAAATAATTTAGCATTGGTATTGTATATCTACATAATATTCTTTCCCCAAACTAAATTTAAGGAGTATTGTTCTCAGGTTGTACCAAATTTAGAATTAGCTGCATTTGTGCATTTTGATAATTATAAGCTATCCTCTCCACAGTATGTCTTTTCCCACATTCAAGAGACAACACAAAGTGAAAACCAAGAATTAAATAACCACTGAAATTACAACCTCATATTTTTGCAGCACATACTTTAAAATAATTTCTTGTTGAGTTTAAAGTTTAAACCTGTACACTGCTGAACAAAACCACAAACCTGTTACACTACCGAGTCAAGGCCTGGAATTTCTAACTAACCTTTAGTATGCGATCCCATAGATTAAGGAACTCCCTCCCAGAAAAGCCGTGAAAGGGGAAATTTACATTTCCTCAAAAGAAAAGCGAGCGCTCACTCTCACCAGGCACTAGGAAAAGGGAAGAGGCACATTTAGCCAACGAAACTAAAAGTTATTTCTTCAAAATTCTCAAAGCGTCTTAAAAACCATAAGGGCCACTTCTGCCCTGCCCGCTCTCTGCCACATCCCGCCTATGTGGCCCAGAGCTGCCGGCTGGGGCTGAACCGCTGTCTCCCGTCCCCGGAGTAAGGCCAAGGATCGCGAAGAGCAGAAAAACCACCCCAAACCCCTTCAGAAACGGCGGGCAGGGGACGAGAGCCGAACCTCAACGGGGCACAGCTCGGGGGAAGCTGTAGGGCCAGGCAACACCGTTCGTTCACTTTTCCCTCCCGCTGCTGGCCAGTCCCCGCGCTGTGCCGGTGCCTCCCCACGCTCCCCGCTCTCCCGGTACTGCTCACCTCACCACTTTCGGAGGCCGCCGCCGCCGCCTCCAAACAGCGCGGCCACGTGACCCGCGGGAGGGCGGGGCGGGGGCGGGGGCACGCTCCCGCTCCGCGCCGCATCACGCACCGCCCGCGTGGGAGGAGAGGGAGGAGGAGGAAGCGGCGTCACGCGCGCACCCGCCCGCCGGCCACGTGACGCCGTGACGCGAGCGGCGCCCCCTCCCTCCGGGCGCGCGGGCCGGGGCCGAGGGGAGGCCCCTCCCCCGCAGCGAGGCGGCGCCGCCGACCCGGGAGCGGAGCAGGACGGGCCGCCGGAGCCCATGGCGGGGGACGAGCGGGGCCTGCGCGGACGGGTGACGGCGGGGGACGGGCCGGGCCGGGCGCGGCGAGGATGGGGGCGGGGGGGCGGTACCGGTACCGTTTTACTGCCGCGTAACTGCCCCCTCCGCCCGCCGCCGTCATGGCGACGGGGGAGCGGCCGCCACGTGACCGGGGGGAGGGGCGCCGGCGCCACGTGACCGCCGGGGATGCGCGGCGTCGGAGCCGCTCTGTCACGTGGTGCGGGCCCCACCCCCCCCGGCGCCCCGCGGCCCGTTCCGGTCACGTGTCCGCCCCGCCCGCCCCATGGCCCCGGCGGCGGCCGCGGCCCGACCCCCGTAGCGCCGCTCCCACTCGGAGCAGCTCCCGGCGCAACCCGCACGGTAAGAGCCGTCGGCGCGGGGCGCGGGGGAGCGGTGGCGGCGGGCAGGCCGCGGAGCGCGATCCGCATACGGCCGCTCTGCCCTGGCGATCCGTCCCCGGGGGCGGCGGGACCGCGTTGCGATGGTGCCGCGGCGGCCTTTGGCCTCCGGCGCTTCCTCCCTGCCCGGCGGACGTGTGACGGTGGTCGGGCCGGAGCTGCGGTGAGGGAAGGGACGAAAGGGGCGGCGGCACCGCCGATCTGCGCTCCCCGGGGCCGCGGGGGGTGGCGGGCAGATGGCAGCGCTGCGCCGGAGGCACCACGGCCGGGGGCACCGGGCTTCGCCCCGGCGCTTGGCCCGGTGCGGGCGGCGCACAAAGAGGTTCCTTGGCAGCGCCTTCCCCGCCTGCTGCCGGGGGGACGGGCAGACCCCGCCGGGACTGTGCGGGTGTCCTCGGGCCCGTCTCGTGGCAGGGTGACATCCCTCCCGGAGTGCGGGTGATGCCGATCGGGGGAAGGCCGGGCTGGCCCCTCAGGACCGTGTATTCCCCCCGCCGTGCCCAGGACAAGCGGCAGTGCTGCCACCTCTCCATCCCGCTGACAGATCCCTGACACTCCTCGGGGTGCTGCTCTGCCCGCTCCCGGACCTGGCAGCGTCTCTGTGCCGCTGCGGGTCAGACCGGGCCATTGGCACAGATATTCCATGATTCTGCTGTTGCCTGCGGGGAGCGGAAGCCTAGCAGCAGCAGCAAGGCCTGCATTGATCTGTCAGAGCTTGCCTGTCAGCCCGTGCCCACCCTGGCCAAGTCAGGATTAATTAAAACGTGCAAGCGTTTCCTTTATTTCTGCTCAGAATTCGACAAAACCATTGTGGGAAGAGACTGGAGTGAAATGCTGGTAATGGAGAAACCTGGTCTTAAAAGTGGTTAGGAAGATTCACTGCAATGGAGGAAGGATAGCTGTTGGAATTTGATGGTATTTCTAGAAGCTGTGTTTGCTCCCACAGAGCTAGGAGGGGTGGGCTTGTAGGTGGATAAGCACACAGAACATTTCTTTTGGTCTGTGCCAGCACTGAAGCTTCCTGATAGACCTTGCCCATTGTAAGCTGCATCTGAAATTAACATCCCCAAGACAGTCCTGATGACAAGTTGTACCTCATGGTTCCAAGTGCTTTTAGAGCTGTTGACCAAGACCTGCTGCTGGGGAATTTAAAATAAACTGTCTGACCTTCCTATTCTGGAAGATACTTGAACCAGCAGCTGAAGAACAGCAATGCTGCAGCAAATTAAAATTATCACTTAAAGCTGCAAAATAAAAGCATTTCTCTGTATGCATGTGGCAGTTCTTGCCCTGCACAGCAGCAGTGTCATCCTTCACAGTACTGATTTCTGGAAACTTCAGATGTTAAATACAGAGGTTATGAGATTTGGGCAGACACAAATACATCATTGATGGCTCTCTGCTGCATAGTAAGCCTTACATGTCCAAAAAAAAAAAAAAAAAGGAACCTGAGCTGTGTACTGTGTGTGCTTTGCTTAGCAAGGATGTAGCCTTCCCTGTAGGAGACAGGGAATGGAATCCTGAAGCAAGATTCCTATTTTAGAATTTTTTCCTGTACTTATTGTAACACAAAGCCATTTTGTTTCCATTAGTGACAGACAGTAACCTTCCTAAATCCCTATTATTAAAAGGGATTTTTTATTCCTGAGGTACTGTTCTAAAGACAGCTCAGGATTTTTTCTCCATTTTGGGTAGTGCTTATTGTGCTTGTGATTTGTATCATCCCACTACCACTGTAAATTACTGCAGGAAAAAGGAAGTACACCAGTGACAGAAAGAAGAACAGCATGAGCCAGCGTGCTCACCCTCCCATAAGGTGGAATTAGCCACTTGTGGGATAATTTTGCTCTCACACATTGCACACTGCAGGGTACTAGAGTGGCTCTAAAGGAGAAGTTGGTAGCTGCTGATTCTTTGCTTCTGTAGTTGAAAGACTGGGTGCAGGTAGGTGAAATGGCGTTGTAGAAAAGCAGAGAAACTGGCATCAGAATGAGCCTGACTGTGGAAATGCTTTCCTTTTTCTTTCTGTTCTGTACAGGTTTAATTCCTTTGTATTCTGTGGCTTTGCCTCCACTGCATTGGATAATAATGACCCTAAAGGACTATAAAGTAACAAAGAGAGAAAAACATCAAATCTCTAGTCTTGCACGTGGTGAGGTTTCCAGTCTCTGAGAGTCTGTGCCTTTTTCCAGTAAGGATAAGGTGCTGATGAGACTGCAGACCTGCAAAAGGAAACTACATAAAATGGTTGTGTGAATAGCACTGAAAGGGAATAATGCTGCTGGGAGACTGCAATGGATTATGCTAGGGAACAGTCCTGAAATGATGCCATGCAGTTTTCTTTGAGAAAGAAGTATTACCAAGGATGCTCTGAATGTGGCACAGCGTGTTCTAGTGACTGCTGCAGTGGTGCTGATGTGAAAACCCCACATTCAGCTCAGCATGACTGAACTCTATAGCAAAGCCTTGGATTGCTGGAATGGTGAAAGAGCGAAGTGTAAGTGCAGAGCCCTTTTGCCATTATGTCTTTCTATCTACTGTCTTACTTAACTCATTTGCACAGGAGCTTGTAAGACTTCTGCTGAAGAGAATGCTGTGCTACTGTCCAAATTGTCAGAATAAAATGCCTTATCATTCTGCTGGTTGGTGTTCTGTTGTTTTTTATGTTTTTTTTTAAGAAGAAAATAAATAAGTGGATTTAAATGCTTAGAACTACCATTTTGTGATACCTGCTAGTAGTGTGATAGCTGATGCAGATTACAGTCTGAACTTTGGCGTGGGTCCCAGCAAATATTACAGGTATTCTAAAGCACATGAAACATCCACATCAGCATTTGAAAAATATTATTTTGCATATCAGTAGTAAAGGTTATGATACACAAAATACAACAACTGGACATACTAAGTATTTTCAGCAAACTTACCAAAGATGCACATTTTTGATAAGTGTACCAATGGTATGTTTGACAGATTGTAGTAATACTCGCCATCCTTTAGCTCTTGAAAAATTTAAGGCTGAAGGGTGGACCTGGAGAGAGGAATGATAGTGGCTTCTGGGGAGAACAATGCAGCAAATATCCAAAGGCTTGGTGGTTTGAGGCTGCTGACAGAATTATCATTGTGCTGTAATAGGTGTAACATTAGTTCCTCAGGCTTTGGAGGAGAGGGACTGGCCAGCTGCAGTCAAGCGTACAAAACATTGTTCAAGCCTTGGGCAAAACCCATCACAAGAAGAACACCCAAATCTTACTGGACTCCCTTATCTTTAGCACAGTGAACTGAAAATCCATGATTTTTCACATACCTTGTATCCTTCCCTTTTCTGAAATGACTTAGCATCTGCCATTCCCACTGAAGAAGGGAATTGCTGCCAATGCCAGAGGAGATCTGGAATTTGTCATTGCTTAGCTTCAATATTCCTCTGAACTTGAAAAACCAGTAAAGGGACAGAAAACAGGAAAATTTAGTCATCAGTTTAAATGTAACATTTGTGGGTCTTTTACTGGATCAAAAGCAGTATCAGCAATATAATTAGATGAATTATTTAGGTAGCTGGGAGTATTTTGTTTAAATAAATTTGCTGATTGTACTGAAAGAGGGGAGGATGTTTATCTGAAATACTCCCAAAATGATATAGGCATGAACATGTGGGCTGTAATACTTCAACATAGATAGAAGTAGTGAAAGAGTTACAGCAAAAATAATTACAGCTAATCAGCTCAACTGTATGTTTTTAACAGCTCATTGTAGCCACAATGGCAACATCATCTGAAGAAGTGTTGCTGATAGTGAAGAAGGTGCGTCAAAAGAAGCAGGATGGGGCCCTGTACCTGATGGCTGAACGCATTGCGTGGGCACCTGAGGGCAAGGACCGTTTCACCGTCAGCCACATGTATGCAGACATCAAATGTGAGTGAACACTCTCCTGCTGCAGGCAGCGCTGCTGCCAGGGATTTCTAAATATCATACAAAGTTCACCGGCCATATAATGCTACCTAGAGCTGCCTCAGGAAGCTTGAGAGGTCCTGGATCTCTGGCCAGGCTACTCTGTAGCAGCAGAGACCAGGACTGTGGTAAAGTATCACCAGCTTAAGGATGTTACCACAGAACTTCTGTAGTCTTCACATGTTTAACTTACGCTGCATTTACTATTAACTTTGATAAACTTCTGTAATAAATTGAACAGAAAAATAATCTATGCCATATGCTTGTGGAGGGAAGGGTGGGAGGAGGATCAAGGAAGCGTAAAGGATTTTCAGTCTAACACAGAAACTATCTGGCATGTCAGCTGTTTAACTCAGTATCTAAAGCTGTTTTGTTTTTCATATAAAATGAACTCAGTTTTATTTTCATCCAACAGACCATAGTTTCAGAAGTGTCAGCTTCTGTAGTTTGGCCTAGCTAGTAACATTCTAAATAAGCATTTGCTGTTGCAATGGCAAAGTACTTAAAAGTCAAAACTAAACACTAAATGTCTATAGCATGCTTTCTGGCTCCAATTAGTGCTCATATTTCACATGCTCTAATGCCAAAGAAGGAATAAAAAGTAAGTTCTGTGCGTCACTTTGTAGTGCTTTAGTAATTATTGCTGTTTAAAGTCACATACAAACACTGCAGTATGATCAAAAGGGTGTGATGAATCAGAACTAAGATGATCTTTTCTTAAATTTGAAAGTGATAAGAAGTTAAAAGCCCCATTCACCTATAATAATCAATTTCGTGAAGGTTTTATTTAGCTATTAACTTATGCAGCTTGTATTTTAAAAATATACATGTATAAGCATTGAAGTATTTTCAACTTAGATGAAAGATGTATTTTTTGTCATCTAAAATAAAAAAAAGGTGAGATGTATTTGTAAATTTGTAATAGAGAAGGTGATTTAGTGTTGACATCTGGTTCCTGTCTCCCACTTGCTTTAGGGAAAGGGCTGATACTAAAAGTTAGGTTAGTGCCATTTACAGTGCTTCACTGAAGTCACTATAGCACAGCAGTACATAAGCATGTATTCATAAGGATACGTAAGTGTCCCAGCCTCTGCTCCCTCTGGTTATGAGGAGGGAAGCAGCAATTAGATTTTTCTTATCTGAGTCATGAGGGTGTAGTAGTACCTTGGAGGCATTGGTGATTGACTTGGAGAGCACTAGTGGCTAGCTGCACTTAGCTCACCACTGGAAACTGGGATCCTGATGTGATCTTACCCGCCCTACCTCTGCTTTACTGCTGGTGTCCTTCAGCAGGAGCCGGGCCAGATGGAAAAACAAAAGGGGGTGCTTTTCAGTGGATCATTTCCTTGGTTCAGCTTGCTGCACAAACACTAGCAATCATACAAGAAATGCAGCAGGAAGAAGTAGAAAGGGGGAATGAGGTCACCTTTCAGCTGCAGCCTGGATTGGTTCCAGGTTAAAGTGTCTAGGTGATGGCAGCCTCATTTGCAGCAGTTTTCTAATGGATGCTGTGGGGAATGCCAAGATGAATCAGGACTCTTGAGGAGGAGCTGAAGGATATTGAGCAACAGGCTGCTACTGTCTGTGTCTTGTATTTTAGAGTGAACAAGGTGCAGGGTTCAAACTAATTCAAGGGGAAAAACACTGTTCCCTTTTCTCAGCTGCAGTTCACATACAGGATAATGGTATTTAATTGGATGATGAGAATAACTGCTTATAAGCAAATACTCCAGGGAAGACAGTTTCTTGTAAAAGCTTACTGTCTGTCTCTCTCTAATCTAGGCCAGAAAATCAGTCCAGAAGGTAAAGCTAAAATTCAGCTGCAGCTGGTATTGCATGCAGGGGACACAACCAACTTCCACTTCTCCAATGAAAGCACAGCAGTGAAGGAGCGAGATGCGGTCAAGGATCTTCTTCAACAACTGTTGCCCAAGTTCAAAAGGAAAGCTAATAAAGAACTTGAGGAGAAGAACAGGTAAATGAATAGCAGCCTAAAAGTTTGTTTTTGTTTTTTTTTTTTTTTTTCCTTCTGACTGTTAGCTAACTTTATTTCACCATCATGAATGATACAGCCCTCGTTTCCCTAGTAAAAATCTCCCTGCTTTCAATTTTGAGGCAGTTCCTTGAGACTTGCATAACTGTCACATGTTGAGACTACACTTGTGTGCTTAGTGACACGTTCCTGAGGTATAAAGGCAGCCAGTCTGGCTGCCACCCGGTCTTTCTTATCCATAGCTATGAGAGGAGACCACCCAACTAGAAGTCTGTCTCTTTAGTCTTCTTAAATATATATGTATCAGTTAGAAAAGGTGCTTGAAAGATTTTTTTTTTCCTTTTCCAGAAATTTTGTGGAGCCTGTTGATTTTTTATTCCCCCTACAGCCCCATTTGCCCCTCAAATCTTTTCTGATGTTTTATAGACTACTAAATTGGTAGGTATTTTCATGCATCTCACTTGAGAGACTGCAGTTTGTCATTTGGCATACAGGATGTTTATTTTAAGAAATGTTTTGAGAAGATGTTGAGGACCTAAGTCCTTTTCCCAAATGGACTCTTGAGATACATTTCCCTTCCTTTAAAATGTTTGTTAAACTAGTCCCTGTGGCTGCAGAGCTCTTTTCTCTGCATCTCCCCTGATGAATTTCACTTCATTCTAGTGTCTGCTGTGAATCCTGTGTCTAATGGCTTCCATTTCCAAAGACTGCTCTAGTTCTGAACATAGTTAAGTTAAAGCTAGATTTTTCAAAACATGAGAGCATTGACTCATGGGACAGACTTGATCTTAACAAGGAGATTTCCCACAGAAGGGCAAGAGCCCTTGTGCTGCAGCTGTGACACAATCAGGATTAACTGGTTCCAGTACTGCAGCAACCACTAAGGTCTGCAGCAGTGCAGCCTGCTTTGGCACTGTTCCCATACTCGTTTTTTTATGCTATGTGCCTTATTTCTGACAGTATTGATGCTGAGAACACCAGCAGTCTTAGCTCTGAATCTTTGCTTCCTTAAATGGAGTTCTACAGCATCACACCATGAAGTACCTGGAGCTTTTCTAGTTACAGAAAAGCCAGAATCCCTGCATGTACTCAGCCATAGTTTGTTCTTTTGATTAGAAGTCCAAGTCTGGTGATGAGGTTTCATTAGATTAATTGCAAGAGATAAGGCAGAAAAGATCCAGCCTGTTGTGGAAGGGTACATCCAGAGGCATTTCCTCCATTTATTGATATGTGGGAGTTGGGTATGTACCAAAATTCCAAGCTTTAGTGAAATAACCAGAATAACAGACTGCTCTCAGCTGCACTTACATGTAAGAATTGCCACTAATTCATACTTGTGACAATAAGAAAAACTGGAGAAATCCTGGTATTTAAAACATAATAGGGATATCCTGCCACAAAGCTTTCATTTCCACCTCATACTACTTCATCCTTAAAACAGCTAAAGGCTTTCATTCTGTCCAAATTGCAGTTTATCCCCAGACCATGTATACATAAGACTCCTGATTTTTTCATTGTTTGCAATTGATCAAGACCCTGAGGTAGATGCTGGTGAGGTTATTGGCAGATTGTGAACACATATGCACACCTCCCTGAAAATAGCCCAGTGGGTTTCTAATAAGGAACACAGCTGTAAAAACAGCTGCTTTAACATGAGTGAAGATTCAGGTGCATAGTCTTTACATTTTGGATAGTGATACCTGATATCTGGATGATAACTTTTGTAAACATTGCTCCCTGGTGGAAGTAGTGACATGGAATGTGTCTCACACTTGTGCTGTGTCTGATTAAGGGATCAAGATCCTACTGTTACCACACAAACATAAATGAACAACCATTGGGGTAATATGTTTTAAGGGATCTTATTCCATACATATTTTGTGATCTATACTCTTACACTAGAATAGAGATCTGTAGCTACTGCGTTTTAAATTCTTAAACTGAGGGTTGGACAGCGCTGAAATCTTGTTGGTTTGTTGTTTTTTTTTTTTTCTCCCCCATCATACTTCTGTTATGGAACAACAAGAATAATCATTTTACAGTTCAGGAAATTCCAGTCCTGGTGTGCAAAGACACAAAAGCACCGCAGAATATTTTAAGACAAGACACAAATCCCTCATTAACTTTTTCTTAAGCATTACTGTTTCCTAGCTTTCAGTGTTAACATCCATCTCTTAAGTCTTTTCAGACAAACAGCGCTATTAACATTGGTTGTTTACATAGTCTTGTTAAGAAATGCACAGCATTTTGAAAGAAAAGTTGGTTTCTGGTTTTTTTGTGAACTTGTGTTAGTTGTGGAAATACTAGTGATTTATTCTTCACTGTTTCAATTCTATTCATTACATTTTTTTACCAGAATGCTGCAAGAAGATCCTGTTTTGTTTCAGCTCTATAAAGACCTTGTTGTGAGCCAAGTAATCAGTGCTGAAGAATTCTGGGCCAACCGTTTAAGCCTGAATGCAGGGGATAATTCTGCAGCACCTCATAAGCAGGATGTGGGCATCTCTGCAGCATTCCTGGTACGTTGAACCTTTAACCTTTAATAGGCTGTTAGACCAAACAAATTGGGGAAAGTGAGAGTTATGCTCATGCACTTTATTCCCATGTATATAAATGTACTTTCCTGGTTCTTCAACATCTCTCTGCTACTCCAAGTGTAAAGGAGGAAAAAAAAATGTTTCCTGCTAACCTGGAACCTCAAAATTTTGTCACTTTAAGATGCCCAATTTGAACTTTAAATTGCCTATAGGCAGACGATGTTTGTCCTGCTGCTCTACCTTCTGTTATACCAGAGTGATGTGAATATATCACATCACTAGATTAAAGTGTATGAGCTCAATAAATTAAAAAACATATCTATGGCAGCATTGACATGCATAAATTAACCTTTCAACATAAGGATTTTATTTCCTTCCCAATTTTTTAAACTAATACATGCTTTCAGCTACTTGAAGAACAACTTGTGTATCTGAAAGCTCATTCTGTCTTTTTGCCTAACTTTCAGTTATTTTATCCATTTGTAGAAACTATGCTTCAGTAATTTCAGTGCAGTCTAAAAGTAATTTAGGTACAACTTCAGATTCCTCACACAGAGACATGTTTCTGCTTCTGCAACAAAATTCACAGATGGGAATCTTTAGATGGAATCCCACTTCCACCTTTGTAATGACACGCAGTAGGTTTGGGAGGGAAAGAGGAGGTAGGAATTGTTTTAATTTAGTTGCTGTACAACCACTTGGTTTTTTCTCTCCCTTGGAAATACCTGAATCAGTTGCCAAACAAATCCGACTGATCTGATTTCCTGTCTCCCATTATTCTTACACCTTAATGTTAAAAAAAAAACAAACCACAATGAAGAGTAAACCCACCAAAGCTTCGAAATGGAAGCATTTTTAAACTAACTGGTTATGTTTGTGTCCTCTGCATTTGTGAAGAAGAAAACGTCAGATATATGTGTGTCCCAATTGATGTTAAATCTGACTGGCTGTGCTCAGAATGAGAGATAGCGTAGGAAGAAGGTGGTACAGAAGCTGGGCTTGAGGTACGCAGGAAGAGGAGGAAAAGGCAGCAGCCTGGGCAATCATGTACTTTTCCTGTTTCTGAGAACTGGACAGAGCACTCGCCTTCTCCAGAGATTCTAAAGAGATCACTGAGATCTAAGTTCAAAGTTCTGACTAAAGCTAACCCTCAAGCTTTAAATTCAGTGTTACCAGTTATACTAAGATGTTTTTAGTGTACAAGGGCATAAGGTGTAAGAGCCATAAATCCTTTTTTGTCACTTCATTATAGCCGCTGATAATTCATTAGCTGAATTGTTGAGTGAACAATAAAACATGAGGTATATACAGTATCCTTACTTAGTTTTACTTTTACTTGACACAAGGATAAACATAAATTAATTAAGCATACCTTGTTTTGACCATTGGAGTGCTCCTTGCTTTCTAAAGCCTGCAGTCTGCTTGTTAAATCATCCCTTAAGTGGCAAATATAATAAAGTAATTCATGTTTTCTTGTTCATTCTTCATTCTAAAATTACTATGCTATGGATTACTGGAGGAAGAAAATTATTTTGCCTGCAGCAGACCTTGCTTGCAAGATGACAGTTCTTTTCCTTCTCCAGTTAGAGAAAGCAT
This sequence comes from Cyanistes caeruleus, assembly GCF_971803275.1. NCBI lineage: Eukaryota > Metazoa > Chordata > Aves > Passeriformes > Paridae > Cyanistes > Cyanistes caeruleus. Next base: position 20,527,879 of record NC_141706.1, read on the forward strand.
CCAGACATGACTGGTTTTTTCCCCTGTGTGCTTTTTCTCAGGCTGATGTACGGCCTCAGACAGATGGCTGCAACGGGCTGAGGTACAACTTGACTTCAGATATTATTGAATCTATATTTCGGACATACCCTGCAGGTAAGAGCAGTGTTTTATGTAGCAAACACATCCATTTAAGATTGGTCTTTTTACTTATTGGAGAAAGACTAAAATATTAGTCTGAGCCTGGAAGTATAAGGGACTGTATCTTCCAGTCTTCTGGATAATTTTCCCTGTCTCATTAGAGGGATGGGAAGAAGCATATGTTCTTAAAACATATGTTTCTTAATTTTGAGAAGTTTCATAAAAGCATTAAATACACTTTTGAAATGAAAACTTGATTTTATTAAATGAAAAAAATTTAACTTGTGTTGAAATTTTGTTTTTTAAATTGAGAGTAAATGTGTGAGTCCCATGATACTCTTCTACTCAGTGTTCCAATTAATTGTTATTTTGAAATCACCTTTGGGAGGAAAAGAACCTGATTTCCATAATTTCCTGTGCACTGTAATGAACATTGATTAATTTTGGCCCCTAGTGTGGGGGCAGTTCAAGAGTGTTCAGGCCACTGTTACATCCACTTTTCAAAGCTTTACAGGCATAAATGAGTACCTGTTTGCTCATGCTTAACTACTGCAGTCTCTTCCATTTAATAAGAATGAATAGAGACAGCCAGAAAGCAAGGAAGCCATCAAAGAAACGGTGACATAAAATACCATGTTAAGATTTGTGGAACACTTTGTAATTGTTCTGGGTTTTGTTCACAGTGAAAATGAAATATGCAGAAAATGTTCCACATAACATGACCGAGAGGGAATTCTGGACACGGTTTTTTCAGTCTCATTATTTTCATCGGGACAGGCTCAATACAGGCTCAAAAGACCTCTTTGCAGAATGTGCCAAACTGGATGAGAAAGGTAAGGTGGTTGTCTCTGAAAGCTACAGTTGTTCATGGAAAGTTAGCTAAAGCTTTGTCATTCTGAGCATGTTTCATAATGAAGCATTTCTGGGAACAAAGTAGCCTTTGGAAAGTGGCAGCACTAGTAGTAAGCTTTACTACAAATTCTATAATATGCCATCCTGGTAGATTGATGATGTGCCATCAGTTACTATGGAATAATTTTGTGTACACAGTAGGTTTTGTCTTGTAGTATGTGCACAATTTACAACAGGTACAGCTTTTGTTATAGATGGGGTTTTAGTAAGTGAGCTTCCTGTTAGTCCAGATTTTCCAGAGGAGTTGTCATCCTTGTTCTCTGTCAGTCTTAGAATCTGAAATTCTAAAGTATTATCTGACTCAAGTTTTTTATTAACTTTTGAGAGAGGTTTGTGATGATACAAAAATGTGGGGAGTTGGGATCATTTACCACAATTCCATAATGTGTATTTTGGCTAATGGAAGCCTTCTCTTAGGAATGCAAAACGATTTTCAACTCAAAGGTATCACCAGATATAAACTGTCATACTACACAGGCGGGGCAGCAGAACAGTGCCAAAATTAGAAGAAACATAATTTTGGCTTCCCATTTCCCACTACTATAACTGCATCTCAATTTATTTTTTTTAATCAGTGTTCAGTGATGTGTGGAAGTTGGTGAAAACTGGGCTAATTAGTAGGAAGATGTTTTGGTGTAACTTCCCACATTTATTGCTTATTTTAAATGGAACTTTGAAAAGGGTTTAAAGTTTTAGTCCCAGTGTTATTTGTACCTGTGCAGAACCTTTGTATTCTTCTAAAGATTAAATATAACCCGGTGATCCCATAGTTATTCTACTTGTTTAGATACAGTTTTTCCATGATTTTCAAAATTTGTTTCACACAGGCTTAAAAGCGATGGTGTCTCAAGGAGTGAAAAACCCTCTGATAGATTTAACAGCTTTGGAAGATAAAACATTAGATGAAGTAAGTACTTGGGGGAAAAAAACCAGGAAACAAACAGAAAATCCGAAAGGAAACCATACCCCTTCCTTAGTTACATTTAAGTGGATCCTTTTTTTAAAACCACTACAAATGCTAATTTTAAAACCCTTACTAGGCAGTTGTTGGGTATTCAACATTCGTACTATTGTGTGTGTATAGGGAAATTGAGACTGTGCCCATGGACCTATGTGGTCACATCTGCCTTGGTGTGCAGAGTGTAAATACAGGACTTCCCTTTTTTAAAGAATTACTCTTTCATTTGGCTTTTTTGTCTCAAGTGAACTTTTTGGGGTTTTTCCTACCTTTTAGACTGTGACAGTGTACAGAAGAGTAGCGCAAAACAGGAAAAAGTCTTTGGTTTGTTCTTACTTTGAACATTGCTACTTGATTTGGCCTAACTGAAGGACACTTTATACAGGATTCATTGTTTAACTTCAAATACCTTTTTTTTGCTAAAATTATGGCTAACTGGAGCTATTACCTGCCTCCAAGAACAAGTTAAAAGAATTCATATCAGTGGTGTACCATAACATGAAGTAACTTAGAGATGTGCTTTTCTGAAGGTGATCCAACTGAAACTGTTCAGTTGTAGTTAATAATGAAGCTGCATATCTAAGTTTTTTGGTGGTGGTTTTTTTTTTTTTTTTAATTTATTTTTTTCATTTTCTTTTTGTGGGAGTTGTCCAAAGCTAGCAGCTTGAAACTGGACCATGAGTTTAGGACAGGTGTGTTGGAAGTGCTCTGCAAATTGCCCTGCTTTGCTTTTGAGGCAGGTTAACAGCAAGCATGAAGCTGCCCATGGGGTGAAGTGCCACCTGGCAAGTGGGGAACTCTGCCAGCATTTTAAGGCTTGAAGTGTTTTGAATTTTCTAGGGGTATCACATCCTCCTGACAGGTATATTTTAGCCAGTGGGCTGCTGGTGTCCCACTAGATGTAAAAAAGCACTCAGTAAAACTATTGTTGTCTTTCCCTTGCTATCAGTGCCTGTTTTGCACAAGGGATCCTTAATTTTTTTTAAGCTAGTTCTGTTTTTACTCATATCATGGTCTTATAAAATTACCTGTATAAGACTTGTTACCTTTTCTCTGACACCTCTAAATTGACAAGTGTTAGCAGAATAAAATAGTCACTGTAGATTTTTCAAAGTATGAGGAGGAGATGATGGAGGCAAAGGTAGGAAAATGATGCTCTGGATGATGATGCAGAGATGGTGGCTTCCTCACTCAAGGGAAAACAGAATTGTCCTGCTGCTCTGGGGGCAGGAGGGAATTAATGTTGTTTTCTTTGTAGGGCTATGGTGTTGCTTCTGTGGCCTCTACATCAAATGCCTCAAAGTCCGCTAGAGAAAGTAGCAATGCTGCCATCATAAAACGCTTTAATCATCACAGTGCCATGGTCCTTGCAGCTGGCCTCAGGAAACAGTAAGTTTCAGTGTCGTGTAAAAGATTTTTGGAGTAAATTTTAAGCAATTTCCAAAACAAAAGCACATCTTCAATTATTCATACAACCTTTAATTTTTTATGAATGAATTATTTTTCTCTAAAAATGAAAATACCTCTAGGTTTCATTTTACTTTATAGAAGTTTTTCAGAGCTGTTTGAAATGATGACTGCTATTTTTAACTGAGTTATCATATAAAGCAGATTAAAAAGGAAATAATGTGTCTGCCCTAGATGTCTAGCCCTGGTGAAGGGTGAAGTAGGCTGTAGAAGGCTGTGCTGTGTGGAGGTGAGGTCTGGTGCAGGGAGTTCATATTTCCTGCCTTCCAGGAGCAGGTCTGCTTGGGCTTCCTGCAGTGTGGCATTGGTGGATCAGATGAAAGACTCCTCAGGTGCAGTACCCTGCCCCTGACCAAAAACACCTGTCAGGTCAACTGCTCTACAGCTGCTTTATGGACAGCCAGCAAGGATTACCACTCTACTCAAATCCTACAGACCTTAACTGTGAGAGATCTCAGTTAATATTTCCTTCTGTTTAGCTGGGCTCCCTCACATCATTCTTCTGTTTTGTACAAATTGAACACTTCACCTTAAGCAATCTCTTCTGGGCAAAGTGTGTTTCTGTTTCTCAGTTCAGAGTGTCAACAGGATAGGTCTCCTGGAACAGTTGTACTGCAGGGCTCCCAGAGCTCTGCTGATACCCAGTTGCATAACTGTGTGTACAGAGTGGTTCTAATTTAGCCATGATTTTGCTGTGTCCCACATGCACTGTTGGCATGCTGCTATTTCTGAAGAGAGGGACCAGCACCTTCCCCTGCTGTTGAATTTCCCCTGTGACAGACAGGGTTAATGTGAGGAGTTGGTTCCTTCTGTCTACATCAATTGCTAGAAATTAAGACATAAGGGGAAAAAAGTATGGGAACATGCATATAAAGTTTTTGAAACAGATGTATTTACTTTGTCTCTAGCTTGTATCTTAAGTTTCCTGTGAGGTGAATTCTTCTTAATGCTGTTTCTCTATTTTAAGAGAAGCACAAAATGACCATTACAGTGAGACCAGCAGTACGGATGGAAACTCCAGGGATTCAGATTTCTTTCAGCCACCACTGAAAAAGGTATAAAGTTAGCTGCTGTGATTCTAACTGAATGGAACTGGAAGCTCTGTCTCAAAAAATTGCTGAAAGTTCCTTACCTGTTTTATGCCACATCTGAAGTGAAGCTTTTTTAGCCTTGTTTAGAAGTATGTAGAATAACAACCTGACAGCCTGTAAGAAGCCTTGTTACCTCTGTTAGTAAACACAAATAAGTTACACATTGAAGTATTGTGCTGTTTATCTCTTCAGTAGTGCCCAATGAAAGTAAAATATTCCAAGATGCTTCAGATTGGACTCAGAAATCTGGTTCTTTCCATTTGCTGCAGTTCTATTTTCAGCCCATTTCCTTTTGTTTTTCTTTCAAATGCCTGAAAACTTCTAGAGAACATCCATCAGAAAAGTATATTGGTGTTCAAGCACCAATATTAACCTGTCAAGTGTGTTGTTTGTAGAGGGGATGATGAAACTGCCACATGACAGCCTTCATCTTATTCAGAAGCTAAAGTGAAGTTGAACTTAGAGTGTAGTGACACCTGGTACAGTGAAATACAGGGCAACAGTCTGGTCTAGACTAACCAGAGCAGCTCACAAATTGGAAGAGAGTACTGTAAAGTTTGTTATAAAACTGAATTGAATGCTCTTCCTTGACAGCCTAAACAGAATACGTCAGAGAGACTCAAAACTTGGCTATATTGTGAGAAAACCTTGTAGAATACATGTGTTGTTAGGTGTTTGGGAGTCTTTGACTTCCCTCAAAAGCTGCAAGTTTTACTGAGCAGAAAATTACATAGCAAGACTAAAAGAAATGTGATGAAAAGGGGAGTGAAAAAGTAGCTGGAGAATAGGAGACTTCAGAAATGGTCTTCTAGTTGTACAAAGTCTGATATCACTGTGCTGTTACCTCTCACTGCTAATACTCCACAGCTGTGCTGTCACTAGCTAGCTTGGGGTAGTAACTGTGGTTTTAGTCTTAGACTCCTATACACCAGTTATTAAATCATTAGTATTTCTGCTAATCTGGAGTAGGATGGACATAAATAGAGAGCATGAATGATTTTCTATGTTCACTTTTTGGAAGTGGTAGGGACTGCCTAATTTTAGCCAGAATCTGGACAAAAAGCAGTGATGCTAAGTCTTCCAAATGGCCCATCCTGAACACTGGGCATCACTCCCTCTGGAGGGCAGGCATGAGTCATTCCCTACCCGGGTTTTCTTCAGTGTTTTAGTAACCCTTCAGCTCAAACTTGGTGCACCAGAAGAAAGCACTGGATGTATGGACTTGTGCCTTCATTAGTAACATATATCATTATTTGGCTCATTTTAGGTAAAACTGCAGGAGGCCATTGAATACGAAGATTTATCAAAGAATAATAGCGTTAAAACTATTGCACTAAACTTAAAGAAATCTGATAGGTAAGTTAAAATCATGCATAGCTATTTCAGCAGAGCCAGTTTATCAGGGGTTTCATCGCAGCCCACACAGGACCAGCTGATTTAGTCCCCACTATACCACACTGAGGTGTATTACAACTAAGTTTAGAAACCTAATATGAGCTTTTGCATAAACCAATTTCCCTCTTAAATTTGTAGTTTTATTTCTCAGAGTGGTTGGGGTAAGAAGAGACACCTGAAGATCATCTAGTTCAACACCCCTGCCAAATTCCATCTTACTTTTCAGAAGTAAGCCAGCCTGAATGGCCTTGACATGTAATTTCAGTGAAAGCCCAACAGACCTCTGTTCACAGTTCAGCACATCGTTGCAGCTTTCAGTGGAAAAATGTGTTACATATGAAAATATATAGAATTCCAAGAGAAATCCACTCCCAGGCAAAAAAGTGTGATTGGGATAGTTGGGAGTGCTCAGTGGTCTAGAATTTTTCTAGTAGTAGCACTCCTGTTTTCTAGACTTTTGAGTTTGAGAACCATAGATGTAACATCAGAAAAGGAGAAATACTACCAGAAAGAGAACAGTCTCAGTTGAAAGTGATGTGAATTGCTCTATTCTAATGATACTTTAAGAATTTGGTGGCAGGGGTACCTTTTCATTGCAAAATAATGATCACAGATTTAGCAATAGAAGCTGTGATTTGTTGCCATACCATCCCTGACTCAGCCTCTTCCCATGTGGCAATATATTGTACTTTGTCAATAAATAAAGTAGTGTCAACAGTTGCAAAGCATCTAAAATTAGAAACAGTAGAAGAACTCTCCAGGAGTTTGTTCTCTTGCTTTACTCTTACTAATAACACTTTTTTCTCACCTCACAGGTATTACCATGGTCCAACTCCAATTCAGTCACAGCAATATGCAACCAGTCAGGATATAATTAATTCATTTAATAGTATTAGACAAGAAATGGAAGCATATGTACCCAAACTAACTCAGGTATGGAAGTATATTCTAAAAATTTCCATCCGCATTAAAAATTCATATTAAAAATTCTGTATCTTAGCTTAGCATCTTGATTTCTGTACAGTTTTGTGTCTCATGTCTACTGAAGTTTCAGCTTTTCATGGTAAATTATCTCAAATTTCTGTTAAATTATTTATTTTACAGGTTTAGGTGGTACCTTTTGAGCTGTTACGTTTAAAATCAGCACAATAGGAAACTGAGTCATTGCTGATGCTCAGTTATATTCTCCTGTTCCTGCCTTCTTTTGAGGAAATGGTAAAGGTATAAGATAGTAAAGCAGGGCAGTCATGCACAGGCCAGTGTACTGATCCCACCTGGAGAAGTTTAGGAGGTTACAGTGGGCAGATTTTTAACTGAACTGGTCTTTTGCTCCTAAATGCTTAGGCTGTCTGCTGTGTGCTGCACAGAAGCTCTGTGCTGGCACCTGGAGGGCAGCAAAGCCCTTTGGCAAATCTCCCCAGTCAGCATCTGAATTTACCTGCTTGTAAACCTAGTTTGGCTCTAAGTAAAGCAGCCACAATTCTGCTACACTTCTGCATAGTAATGCTCTGTCTTATTTCAGAGTAAATGCACAGCCGGTTCAAGGTCTAGGTAGAGAAAAGGTTATAATTGATTTGAGAGTTTTCACTGCAAACGAGCTATAGCACTTAATTCTGGAGAAGAGCAGAACCTGAACTTCCATGTAGTTGTTCAAGTATTCTTGTTTTAAAAAGAATTTATTAAAAAAAGTGACCAGAAATATTCTTTTTCTGCCCAGGTTCTTTCAAGTGGTGATGCTGCCAGCACTATTGCAGTCCTGTCACCTGGAGGAGCACTTATGCAGGGTGGAACACAGCAAGCCATAAACCGTAAGGATTTGGGATATCTGATGCTTTAATCATGTCCTGTTGCATTGCACAGCACTACTTGGCTTGCTGTTTCATCTCTCCCTTAGAGTATGTTACAGTGATAAAGTATGGAAACATGTAGCTGGAGTAGTACTGGGTTACAGCAACAAAAGAAAGGCACCAGCCACACCATGGGGGTGGTAATGGCTACACCGGTGCTGAGGCAAGTGAACAAGAGAGCATCTTACACAGCAAGTAACAAAGGAAACACCTGATAGATACCAAATTGTCTTAACAGGTACAGGGTTTTACTTGTTCAGCATTTCTGATTTATTTTTTTTCCTGGATTATAGAATATAGCATACTCTGTGAAAACTCTTAAGGAAGGAAATCCTAGATAATAGTCTGAAACTTAAATTTTTTGCAGCCTGCATTTTAATATCCACAGCTTGCTGTGAAAAAAAAAGCAACTTCCTTGTACACTGCAAGGGCAAATCAGACAGCCTTTCCTTCTCACATCTCTATTCAATCACCCCTATCCCTGTTGTCAGATTGCTGCCAGTTTGAGTTCCGTCTTTTGAGTCTCACAGCAGATGAATCCCTGTTGTCAGGATTTATTAGTTTTCTAGCTTGTCTTGTGTTACTTGGTCTGGAAAGCAGCAAAAAGTAATTCAGACAGGTGAAAGAGCAAGTGTGAGGTCTTTATGGTACTGAAAGAAAAGGAATCAGCAAGCAGCGGTGAGGCTTTCTTACCCATCCTGGTTGACATATTGAGTGCTACACTTCACTTTGAGCCTGTCCAGCACTTCTTTCTTTTAACAGCCTCATCCTGAAATTTAATCTTCACTGTTGAGGTCACTGTGCTCATCCTCAGCAACCCCTTGTACTTTTTGTTTGGGTTTTTAAGTTGTGGCTCTTTCCTTGTTCATGAACCCTGTCACCCTTTCTTCTTTAAGGGTGCCTGGGACTCAGTTCTCTTTCTCCTGTCTGGATTCTTCATCTTCCACATGCTGTAACCATATTGCTAACATAAAATAGAGGGGAAAACTTGAAGTACCCACCACAGAGTTCTTAGCACTGTGCTGTGAAGACAACATAGTGCTGGTGCCAGCAGCAGCACTGCCACACTGTTAGAACAATACAAATATACTGCTTCTAATCCTGGATTTGGTTTGGTGTCCATTCTTTGCCTAGCATGGATCTCCCTAAATAACACACAAGCTTCCAAGTATAGAGCCATAAATAGCAGCTGACCTGATCTAACAGCTGCTGATTGTCTTGATCTGATTGCTGCTGAGGTGTGAGGCACCTCAGTGTTCCTCCCAACCAGTCTTTCTGTGACTGTAGGGGAAGTGTATCTTGCTAAGCTCCTTCATTAGACCTAGTTCTCGTTTTTCATTTGAGTGATGTGAAAAAACCCTTTTTCCTGTTGCAGAGATGGTGCCAAATGACATTCAGTCTGAACTGAAACACTTGTATGTGGCAGTAGGGGAACTGCTACGACACTTCTGGTCCTGCTTCCCTGTTAACACACCATTCCTAGAAGAAAAGGTAAGGCAGAGCTTCCTCTTGTGGCCCTGGTTATAATGTGGTTTAGAATGACCATAGTTTAGAATGGCTGTCACTATTGACGTATAGAACTAATACACATGCCTCAAATCCGTACAGCACTTACTCATCTCTAGAACTGAAGGTCACAAAATAACATGAAACCTTCTTTTCTTCAGCAGTTCTGCTGGTACTATTCATTAAAATCATCCTTGTCCCTGCCTCCCTGTTAGCTCCCTTTAGGAGCAGTAGCCACCAGTTTCAAACAGAATGGGCAGCTCAGTTGTAGCTGCAGGGTTCTCATTCCAGTTTAAAACGCAAAAACTAAAACCTCCCTTTCCCAGCTTTAAGAAATAACCTCCTCAGTGACAATACAAGCAAGTTTCCCCTATTCTTCTATCCATTGCAAAAATCACTCTCATGCCTTCAGAACACACACTGCTTTTGAGAACTAAGTTGCCTTCAAGGACAGATGTTTGTCTACAGGCAAGTCTATGATTGAAATTATTTTTCTGTTGCTTTTGACCTCACATAGATAACAAAGATAAAAATTTGCATTCAGATACATTCACAAGTCTGCTGCAAAATGTGTCCTGAAAATCCACAGTCTTTGCTTGAAGCAAAAGTTATTTTGTGAATATCTTGTATCTATAGTGTTTTTTAAGGAAGTAATAATCCTAGTGACACGCTGCACTTTCAGTCATACTGCACTTATCTCAAAAAGAAATACAGAGAATTAGAGTCTGATGCTTGAATAACTTTCCTTCCTCAAACTACACAAACTTGAAGTAGCCCCCAGAATTAGTTATTAGGTGTTTTGCTGGAGAACAGTTTGTTACAGGAAATGAAGCTTCTGTCTTACTATAATTCTTGAATATTGTAATACTGGTTTCTGTCTCTCTCAGGTTGTGAAAATGAGGAGCAACTTGGAAAGATTTCAGGTTACAAAGCTCTGCCCATTCCAAGAAAAGATTCGGAGACAATATTTAAGCACAAATGTAAGGGAAAAGTACTGTTTAATTATGTGGGTGCATATTAATAATTTCAGTCTTAATTATGATCAGATGATAGCTTTGTTACTTCTTAACCTAGGGCATTTTAATTTTTTGGTTGACTAGGAAATGGGAAGAGGGAAATTGGGTACACAGTTAAGCAGTCATCTCTTCCTGTCCAATTTGCTGAGTGATGCCAGCAACTGACAAGAACTGTAACTTGAAGTTACAGGAGTGATAAAACAGGGAAAAGGGAAGTCACATTTCATTTTCCACTTCCACCATGAGCAACTTCAGAACCCCACCCATGTCAGATTTGAAGTGGTCACATACTGAATACCAGAACCAACAGCACAATGAGTTGTCACTTCCCCCTGACCTTTCAGCTCAGCAGCTCTCTGCATTGCTCTCCCTATGGTTATTTTGCAACAGAGCCTCAGGGTCCTTTCTCTGATTTTAGGAAGATTACTAGTAGTGAATAAAGACAAGAATGCACCTGAAAGGGAGGGGAGGGGATCTGTTTTCCAGCAGCTGGGACAATGTTTTCTCCCTTTCCTGTTTCAGTTGATAAGTCATATAGAAGAGATGCTGCAGACAGCCTACAATAAGTTCCACACGTGGCAGTCCCGGCGCATGCTGAAGAAGACGTGAGGGCACATCCTGTACAGGTCTGAGAGAAAAGCCTGCAATAGGGTAGGACTACAGCCTAGGTATGTGCAGATCTTAGAGTTGTTGCAGGAAGACTGCAAGCTGTGGACTTCTGGAAATGATGCTAACTGAACTTGCACATTTTTGAAAAAGAACTGAGATTAAACTTGAAAACTGGGGAGAAAAGGAAGAACCAAAATGGAAGAGCTGAGGCGCAAATATATTTAAAAGACACTGTTTACTGCAGTTACTCAGGAACTGCTTTTGATTTGCATAAAGAGCTGCTTTCAGAAATAAAAAACTTAAAGAGGGTGTATTAATAAAATTTGTTTTTCTGTCTAATTTTTTTTAAGAAGTGTATGGCACAGGGTAGATCTCAAAAGTTTTTCTTCACTGGATTCTGACATTTTCTTGGGTTCTGTTTGTACTTTCTGCAACAGTTTAACAATGATGTTTTAAAACATAGCTGAGACTGTTTTTGCTTCAAACATCTGGGAGAGCGTAGCTGTCAGAAGACAAGCTCCTGCCATATATATTTCCCCATCAATTGGAAGCAAGAGACATTGCACTGAAAGCTGTTCATGGTCTGGAGTCCCTAAAGGTACACAGGGGCAAAGTTTTGCCTGAAGTCTTCGATTTTTATGCAAAATTTTTTCAGCCATCAGTTTTGCATGTTTCCTTTTGAGTGCAAGTGTGTGCTACTGCAATCTTTTTTTTTTATGGTGGCATTTGTTCTGAGAAGAGAATGCATTTTTAAAAATGAAGTTAAATAAAGTTTCTTACAACAGAAGTAATTTATTTTCAATTCTAAGGCATTTTTTATTTCTTCTCCTAAGTCTGTTTTCCTTCACTCTTTCCTTTTGACTATTATACTGTTTTTGGCGAATTGATAATCACTGCAAAGAAAAAAATGTGTTATTTACAGTGTCCATAGGTATTGGGAATCTGTGCCATACTTTGTTCTAAATAGAAACAGTTCACAGTTTCAGACCAACTTGTCTTGTATTAAATGTGACTTAAATGCAAAGTAACCCCCTTTTCTAGAATATATGCAGTTTATGACAACCTTGTATTTTTTGGTCACTTTGACTGGACGAAAGCCCATTATGGGCTACTAAACTTTTTTACTTCAGATTAAATGTGACTGTTAAAGATGTATCTACTACAAAGACAAATCATACTGACAATATGTATTCAAAGCAAGCACAGCAGTGTGCAGTACAGTAGAAGAAATTCCTCAAGCCTGCATGATGGCTTAAGACTACATTTTGGTATGATGCTCAAACATGATAGTATGATGTTGGGTTAATAATTCTTGAAAATTCCTACAGCAGAAAAGATGTATTGGTGTAGCCAAGTGGGTGCGTGTTCTGTGCTCTGCTGCTCCATTTATGCAAGAGGGGTTTTTTCTTTTTCTAGTGTGTGGAAGTCAGCGGCTTCTTTTGACCCTTTTCTTTCAAAATTTGTATTATGCTATAACATTCTGGTAAAAGCTGTTTCAGTTAAGCATCACTGTCTGCACCAAAGTCCTGTTCAGAAGTGTGTGCATATTGTTCAGCCTCGTTCCCTGTCTGTTGCTGCAGATCCATGCATGATCCCTGCCCCGCGCTGTCCAGGTGGTTCTGCTACAAGAAGTGACTGGGCTCAACCAGAGATGCCCACTGGTCTTGACAGGGTGAAAATGTCACTAGGAGTAAACAGATGCACTACAGCATTTGGGGAATGAGGTGCACATCTTGTCAAGAGTTACCTCTTGTGAGAACTAAACTTTATCTAAAATTTAGGCTTAGGGTGGGGCTTTATGAAGCCAAATCCCCTTGTAAGTGCAGGCAGCTCCCAGAAAAAAAAGGTAGTTTTGTTCTCCCCCAGTCCAAAGCATTTGGTCTAGCAATTCTGGGGCCAAATTCCAACTGAAAGCTAACACACCTTTCATCATATCAGAGGGCTAGGGTCAAGAAAACAGGTCTGAATTACATTCTAACTGTGCCTGAAGCTATGAGCAATGCATTTAAGTATTAGACTGCACTGAGACTTTACTTAAAAAAATCTTAGAAGAGTTTTGAATACGGAACTAATTCACATTTAATTGGAATGTATCTAGTGTTCCTGGAACGAATGGGCGAAATGGTTAACATGGCGATAAAGTGTCAGTGCATCACAAGAACATTTTACAGCTCCTAGGACTGATGTTTATAACCATTTTGGGGATGGTGTTGCAATAGCTTTAAGTTATTATAATGATATCAGGCTATCAAAATGTACCTTAATGACCAGAATTAGGGGGAGGAGGACTATGATACTAAATTCAACAGTTTTGCCTAGAGGCTGTACAGGCAAGGCTGCTATGCACTTCATATTGCTTTTTCAGGTATCGTGGCAATAAGGCACAGGCCCCTCCTCAAGTAAAGGGAGGTAAACGAAATATTCTTTCTACATTGTGTTCCCCTTTTCTGTAGCATGGTCCAAAACACAGATTCATTCCTTAAGTTTTGAAACTGAATAATCACGCATTATATTACTATTGGAATCTTTATACTGACTTGTATTTTTAATGAGAATTCATAAAACTTGTATCATTGGCATTGATCTAAGATTTGTAGAATAAACCCTACTGAATTCTGAAGTGAAGTCTTCTCTAATGCTTAGGCTGTGTTTTCTAATTGAATTAAATCCCTAACAGGCTCTATTGAAGTCTAAATAGAGAGAATTGTGTGTAACTCGCCTAGCTGTCCCCAGGTGCTGATAGATTAGTAGCAAAAGGGTTACAATGTAATTATTGACAAATTGTTTCATTTTCAGGCTTTGAAAACTTCTACTGTTGCACATGGAATCAACACCATTACTAGTGCTACTGTTCCTCTGTTCCATATCATACAGAAACCACTTTTACTCTCCAGGGATTAGTGCTCTTCTTGTTCCGGATATTGATGCAGCAGCTGTTGGTTCAGGAGAGCTGCACAGGAGCTTTGTCAGTCACTCTAATCCAAGGTTTGCTAGTAATGGAGAAGGGATAGTGCAGATACCATCCTGTGCATTTCAGCAGATGAAGATATTTAGATGCACCACAAAAAAGGCTGGGCTAATTCTCTCCCAGGAGCTCTACCCCACCAGGGACAGGAGGTGACTGCCTTCCAGTGCAGCCACCCTATAAGTAGCTTCTTACATGCTCGCAGGGTAGCTCTCAAGACTACCATCTGCAGCTTCCTAACATGGCAAAGATCTCACCAAGGCCCTGTTGTGCTTTCCCAGATGGATTAGTTTTTCCACCACTCTCTGCTTAAGAGGCCATTGTTAGAGCTACAACTGTTTTCCCTTACTTAAGCTCTAAATGTATCCTTACAACTTCTAGGAGGTAGTATCAGCTAGAAAGCTTTCCTTATTCTTTCCCAAACTCCTATGGAACAGCTGCTTTATCCAGAAAGTCACTTGTATAAACAGGGAAGGCAACAACAAGCTTAAGACCCAATTTTCCATTATCCCTCCTGTTTCCCTTTCTTAAGGAAAGAGTCTGACAAAGTATCCCTGTGGCTTTGGAGCCTTTGTTTTGCAAGAGTTTCAATGTGAGTTATGATACTCTGAACTTGTTTCCATGTTCTCCCTTGCCCTGCAGCAAGAACTGGAGCTTGATCCAAATGGGACACAGCAACCTTTTGAATAGCAATCAGACATCACTGGTGATCTAACACTGATCCTCCAGTGACATATGTGTTCCTACAGCAGAGTTCAAAAACCTGGGGAACCATGAAATTACCTAAACCAATCTCCTACATGTTTTTCAGGATACTGCATTTCCTCTCAGCTCTAGCACATCATCTCCCCAAAAGGTAGCCAAGGCCTTGTCTGTCTGCTGATGGCAAGGGAGTCTGTTAACATCCTAGATGGAAGATGCTCTGTGAGGGCTCTTTTGGGGTGGAAGGGACCAGACCCAGAGGTGCAAGGTGCAGCCAGCACAGCTGATCTGGCTGAAGGAACCAGAGGCTACAGACCAGAGCTCAGCCAGCCCATAGGCACTCCTGTTCCCAGCCCTGGGCAGTGAGCACCCCAGAGACCCTGGTACCCGCAGTGAGGGAGCTCTGTACCCTGCTCCTCACAGCCCACAGTTCTCCTTTCACAGCCATGCCAGTTCTCCTTTGTGCTGCTCTCCAGGCAGCTTTGGGTTCACAGCCAGGTGGCAGAGTGCCATCACAGTGATGGGGAAAGTGCCTTCAGGAATGCAGCCGAGGCTGGGGCTCCTTGATGGCACTTACACAGCCACATGCTCTCAGCTGCTGTGTTTCCCCCCACGAATATTTCCATCCCCTCCAAAACCTGACAGCCCTCTGATCTTCCTCTCCCCATAAAAGTCCACATACTCTTCATTGTGTGAAAAGCCAAACTACTGCAGTAATTCAGGTGTCAGCATATCCCCAAGGAAAAAATGTCCTGGACTTATACCCTGTCCTCCCTGCATGCTAAGATCCTGTTGCTTTATTCTTTCACTCACAGCCCTCACAAACTGTGAGTTAAATCTGAATCTGCTGAAGGCAACTTCCCTTCAAATAACCCATAAACCTAGACAGTTTTGTTCTCTAGAACATCACCTTCCACACATCCCATTCCATTCTAAGTTCACTTGCAGGCACATCCTGACAAACCATTATTTTATTAGAATTCCTGCACCCAGCAGAAGCAGCCCCAAGTGCTGCTGACATCCCCACTTCCCTGCACCACCCTCCTCAAGCGAGCTCCTGTCCTGTGTGCACCAGCAGGACTGCCCATCACCTCTGGCACAATGCTGCCCACACTTAGGCACTGTGGCTAAGCACCTCATAGGCTGGGAATCCCAGATCCCTTTTGTGTAACCTCCCCAGGCTTGGCTGCCCACACAATCTGTGCACACCCACAGCTGTGCACTTCATCCCCTAAATGCTAAGCCCTGTCTGCAGCATCTCAACAGGACCCTGACTGCAAGTTCCAGAGAAAAGAGGGAAGCACTGGAACATACCCAAGCTAAAGCTTCTGTTAAAAAGACAAGACTCAAAAACTTTGGGAATTGGCCAGAGGTGACCAGACTTTCTGGGGCAGGGGCTGCCTATCTCCAAGTACTGCGCAGGGAGTATTGGCCTCAGGTGGGACTTCCAGCCTGTTACATGAACAGCTTGTTGGCTTCCTCTCTGACCTCACCTGCAGCTGAAGGGCTGATCCAGATAAAACAGCATTGGTAGGAACTTTATTTGCCATACCCCATGTCCCATGACTGGAATTGACAACTCAAATGCAACAGCCCCACGACAGCCACTTCCCTGCAAGCACTGCCCCCATTTCTACCTTTGCCCAACTGCAGATAGTATGTTAAGGAAATAAACGCCGAGTTGTAAAGCCACGTGGTCCCTAAGTGACAATTCCTGAGCCTGGGCACGGCTCCCCTCCGCTTCCTGCCACGAGCTGATCACGAAGGGAAACAGCAGCAGTGAGGGACTCGGAGCAACGCTGCCATCAGCCTGGCTGGCTCTGCCAGGTGTGACTCAGCAGGACAAAGACTGCTGGGCCAGAAGCAGGCAGCAGATAGCTCTGCTAGTAAGCACCAACCATCCTATTCTGCAAAACCAGGCCACATGAAGCACATCAGTGTGCAAAATGCTTCACAGCAGCGAGAAGAGAGACCCAAGGGAGACATCTGTCTGTACGGAGACATTATGTCACCAAACCCAGAATGTTTCCTTTTGCCCTGCAGCCCTGCAGAGCTCAGGAAATTGCACTCTTAGTGTCTTTCTGCCTTCTTCAAGGGCTTTCTGCCTTCCTCACCCTTCAGGCAAAGCTCCCAAACTGGCTTGTGCTGTTTTACAGCAGGCAGTGGAATGTTTCTTTAGGGACCTCACTCTTGGACAAGATCCTGGGTGCTACAGCAATGGAACAGCTTTTCTCCATGGCTTGCCACTCCCTTGGGCACAGCTCTTCACCTTGCCTTAACAAAAGCAAACATATACAACAGTCCAAAGACAAACACAGGGATTACAATTTGATTTTGTGATTACCATTAGCAGGTGATAACCACTACTTTACACCGAACAAGCACCAACACTCCACCATGGTAAACCAGAACCGGTGTCAGAACTGTGATCCAGTCCTTAAGAGAGGTCCTATTCAGCTAAAGTATTCAGGATCTCTAACCAGGGATTTAAGATGCATTTTTCCCCAGGGAGGCAGGAAATCCCTCCTCGTCATACTCCCTTCCAGAAAGCCCTTCATGCCACAATTTCTAGACTTCACATCACAAGACTGAAAATCCTTTCAGTTCTAGAAAGAGGGATGATCCCAGATCTCAGCCAGGCCCAGGCATTCCCATCTGGAAAGCAGACACTGCCAACAGTTTCATTGGTGCTGATCTCTCTCTCATGAGAGGAGGCTGATGAGAGCAGCTTTGAACCTCATTCCCCAGCCGTACCACTGACAAGCTGACTCTGTGCCACACACCTTCATACCAAAGCACATGAGGGGGCAGAAAACAAACCAACCCCCAAAAAAGCAGTGTCCATTCCCTTACCAGCCCCAAATTCAGTGGTGCTAGCCTCTGCTAGCCCCTGCTCAGGTAAGTATCGTGACAGACACCTAGGTAGGGATATCTCATTCTTACTCTCAGGGAAATGCTGTTTTGTATCCCCTCTGCTCCCCCCTCACCCTGCTCCTGCAACAGCAACTGCCTTTTGTGGGGCTGGGATGGGAACAAGGCCTCAGGGATGCCAGCCCTGGAGGAACCATGACACTGGACAAGTGCCCTGGCAGCATGACTGGCAGAGCCTGGCCTTGATCCTTAACCCCCCTCCCCTGTTTAGTGGGGGAAACTTGGTTTCCGAGGCCATAGACATGCTCTGAATCCCACCCTGTCATGCCCAAGCTGGATGAGAGCTAGGACAAAGCACTGCCAATGCCCAGACTCCATATCTGGAGAAAAACATGGAAGAAAGAGCGAGTGCCACCAGAGATGGAAGCAGAGATGCCCTAAAAACACGGCCCAGTCTCCATGGGGGTCAGTGACTGTTTCAGTACACTTGGAGACCAGCCAGAAGAAACCTCTCAGTGTGGATAGCTACTTCTGGGGAAGTTACACCATATCACAGCATCCTCGTGTGAATCAGGCCCCTCTGCCCTGCAGCTGTTTGCTGCACCCATGCAGAGAATGCCACAGGCCTATGGAGCTGTCCTACATTCAGGACAGTGGATTCCAAGGGAGACAGGTGGGAAGGGTGAGCAACACTGGCCTGGCACACAGTCCCTGCACTGAGACACAGAGCAGCACCTTCTGCAGCCTCTTATCACTTTGGACTTGGCTCCATAAAGCGTGGCTCAGTGCTCTCCTCCAGACACAGCATCAGGCAGCCAGAACCAGGTCCCTGCCTGAGGGCTCTACCTTGTCCTTTTGCTCAAAGAGATCTTTGTCCACAGAAGGGTTCAATGTGTCAGTGCCAACAACAGTAAACCCGACTGTGCCCAGGAGACCCTTGGCTGGAAGAAGTATCAGATAGAGAAGCTGCACTTTACAGTCCAGGGGCTGATTCCCTACCAGCTTGGTTCAGTCCACAGTTAAACTGCATCTCCTGGGAAAGGAGGAGTATCACGATTCCTGTCTAGAACTACCCAATGCTTTTTCCACCACAGGAAAACCCACAGACATGAGAGAGAGAAAGCTCAGAAAGACAAGCAGTTTTGTTTCCACCCAGTCAGACTCCTATTTAATCCTCCAGGGCACAGCACAGCCCTGCCCAGAACCCCTCCATTCGAATGCTGACATTTTGTTCCCTGCACAAATGCCTCTCCCTTGCAGCCCTGACTCACAGCCATCGCCTCCCTTTATGCAACACAGCTCCATTTCCTGCGCAGCCGGCGATGCCCAGTGCCAGCAGGAGCCACAGGGGTGCCAGCCTACAGGCAGCCTGTGAGGGAGGCACCCCTCCTGCTCTGGCACTTGCGCTGCTGCCTCAGCTCATTACATTATTTCAGTGTTACTGTCCCCCAAACATCATCCACACCCCCTTTTAAGTGAAAAATGTCGAGCTCTCCGCAATCAGAATCTGATGCTATAATTAGACACCCCTACAGTACACATTGCTGTGTTACACAACACAGCTCAGAGCTCCTGGGCACTGGGTGAAGCTACATTTGCATTTTATTCACATCACAAACTCTTAAAGCAAAATCTCCTGAGTGGCCGTGGCTACTGAGCTTTGGTTCAGATGATGAGAGCACGCAAGTGGGTTTCCCTGGTCTGAAACTGAACCAGAAGAGAACTCCAGTCACCAGCGCATGTCAGTCCGCAGGACTGGACTGGAGTTTGCCAGCAGACATACAAAGAGGATATCAGGTCCTTAATACCAGCTGTTTGCTCAATATCCAGCCCCCTTTATGGCACACAGGTTGTAAATGCAGACACAGCTGCTCACTGTTCCATGCAAATCCCACAGCCAAGGCACTACTGTCAGGCTAAGAAATGGCTTTGATTACTTTAAAGGTTAATCTCAAAAGCCAGGCTCCAAACTCCAAGGCTTCACAGCTGTATCACATTTCTGTTTTCTCTTCCCTGCAGTGGCAGGGCAAGTTCCTGCCCAAACTTTTCCCTACAGCTGCACCAGGAAGCACTGGACTAGCTGCACTAACTCACACTAATAAACCAGATAAATAGTTTGTGTTACTCACTTTCAGCTGACTGACAAGGTGATAGCTCTGTCACTTCTAAAGGGCTGGGTGAACTGCCCTGCTGCAGCAGTGTTTGCCTTGCAGGAGCACCACAGATTCTGGTGCAGCATGAGCCATACGGCATCTCCAGAGAGCAGCACTGTGAGACAGAGCCCCAGGCTCTGTCTGCAGCTTCCCCACCTACCTCGTAAGTATTTGTGCATCTAACTGCCACCAGATGCAGCAGGATTAAAATTCTTACTGGACCTTTAAAAATCCAACCCTGGGCCCATCCCTGCTGACACTGCTTGGCAGGAGCGTAGCTGGGCAGCACAGGGCCCAAACCTTGGAGTCTGCCAAACAACAGCATGAGGGAAAAAAACTGATCAGGGACAACATTTAGGATCTGTCATTTCCCAAGGTTACCATCTGCTATTAAGAACTTCTATGTAATCAAGAAATCAGTAGCAGTGGTCAAAGATAGCCCTTCAGCTGACCCTAGTCAGCATTGAACTTCCTAAAGAAAAGTCCATTACCTAATTCAACCTAAAAGAACATTCTTCCAAATCCAAGTTTCCTGCATCATCTGCAAGATGTGATCTAAATAATTCAAAATTTCATTGTATCTTGGTTACAGACAAAGGTTTATTTTTCAATAAGATGTCCCAGAGGAATTGGCTATTTTGTTTAAATCATTCCTGACTTCCAACACCATATATAAGGACACGTCGAAGCAGACTGAGCAGATGAGAAGCAGAAAGGATTCTGACATGGGCTAACTTCAGCTCATCAAAGCTGGGCTCTTCTCTCTCTCAGGGAAGATAAAACCATGGATTGCATCAGAGTTGTATCTGTGGCTGCTGAGGGTCCACAGGTTAATTGCAAGAGATAGGCAAAAATTCTCAGGTCAAACAAGCTTGTCTTCTATTTGCAAGGATCCGCATGCACATCTCCAAGGGTCTCCAAATGACAGTGGCTGAAAACCCATCTGAGGAGAAGAGAAACCTATTTCAGCTCTTCCCAAGGATCAGTCCATGGAATGACTTCTCTTGGTTGACCATGGAAGGAGCTCTGGTGGAACTGACACAGCTACATGAACGAAAAGCAGTTCCCAGTCCAGCCCTCAGGCTCAGGTGCATAGAGCTTACAGAAGAATTTCAAAGGCAAATCTTTAACCCGAAGTATTTTTAACATGTTGGGAAACACTACATCAAGCAGTCCATAGTCCAATGGTTGACCTTACTATTGGGTATGTTGTTTTTAAACTCCCCATTACTTGCATGTATTAATAGCAAGTTATATAAAGTCAGGAAATGGGACCAGCACAAAGTTCAAACTAATTTTCATATTAAAGGCCTTGCGCAACTATTTCCACAGCAGGCCTTTAATGACCTCTTTAGTCCAGTTACAAGGTTGAGATTACAGGCATTTTCAGGTAACTTGGGAAGGCTATCAATACTTCCTGAGAACCAGGTTTTGTTTTATGTATTTCTTTGTCAGAAGGACATAGCAGTGATTATAGTCATTTCAGAGAGACTAGATGTTATATCCTTCCTCAAAAGGACAGAAATCATAGGAAAAGAAACTTGTTTCCACTTGGCACATAAAGAGTTTCTCAAATCTGCTTTATCACAGGCAAGCTACTTGCATTATAACTACTAGAAATGCAACAAACTATTTAATGTATTGGCCAATATTAAGCATCTACCAACTTCATCACATACCCACATTCAAGATTTCATATGAAATAAAGAGCTTATCACTCTGCTTGAAATTTCCAGACAGATTGACTTAATCTGGGGACAATAAATTTCACAGAAACTGTGCCACAGCTTGAAAAGGCTGTATTTAAAGGAAGTACTGTCCAGACATGAAGTATCCAGCTTCCAAGAACCTAATCTCTGATGGATTACATCATGACACATAAGAACTGATATGTTAATACATCCTACATTTTAAAACCCTAACATTTTATTCCACACTCTCCAAATTCCATGTCATCTTCAGCAGAACAGCATGGAAATAATGAAAAATTTTAGGTTAAAATCATTCTATTTTTACTAGCCAAGGAGCTCCAGCCCTATGGATCTTACAAAGAGATCTGTGGATCAAATTCATCCTGTGCTATTGTATCAAGGTTCCTAAAGATTTCAAAAAAGTTTTTTAGTGCCCTGACTTTAATAGGTGTTTTGTACCGGTATTTTCTGCAAAATCAGACCTCCAATGCATTAGATACCTGAGTTTTAAGTGGTTAAAAACTTCACTGTTTGGGAGCAGAAGTGAGTAAAGCCACAGCCCCTATCAAAATGATTATCAGCAAGATAATGATTTCTTCATCTCTAAACTTCCTATTTCTTTCTCACCTAAAACCAGACCATATGAGCAGAGCTTTAAACTTTAGAGCATTGATTTTTCTTAGCTAGGCCTATTTCACAGCTCTACTACTTGCATACCTCTGTTAAGCAATTATCTTGCTATTTAATTGCTGTGCACACCCTGAACTACGTATTTGTAATACACAGCTCCCTGGGACATGCAGCCACATCCATGGGCTCCAGCCGAAGTCAAACAATGGGGCCACTGTTTCAACCCTGCCTCCTGGCTCACCCTCTCAGTGCGGGTTTTCTCCTCTCTGCTTCCTTTCAGTGCCACCAGGGCTGAGCCATGCTGCAGCTTCCCTTACAGCTCCACTTTCCTGGGACTTGGTTAACAAACAAACAAACAAACAAACAGTCCCTCACTTACAGAAAAGAATCTTGAAAACAGAAATTCAGGATTTAGAACACAGAAAGGCAAGTAGAAGCACACCAGATGGTAAATACTCTTTTTTTAAGGAAGTCATGCAATTCTGGGAGCCTAGTGGGGGAGGTAGGGGACAAAAGGAGATTTAGGCATATATTTGTACAACTGACAGCTTTTTACCTGACAGTATCAAAGAGGAGTAGAAAAAGCCTCCCGTCAACCTGAAAACAATTTATGAGATGCGCTCTTTGCTGTCGTTCAGCCTTCAAGTCAGGCACAGCCTCCTGAGTGTCTGGATGAGCCTGCAGGCTGCCTCTCCACCATCCTCCTCCTCCTGCCTGCACAGGAGCCGCACTCCCCAGGAGCCCGCAGCCCTGGGAATGCCAGCCATCTGCTCCAGCAGCCTCCCTCCCACGCACGGGCTGCCGAGGCAGGCTCTGCCCGCTGCCGGGGCCACCCAAAGCCGCTCACGGCGGATCAGCGCCTTCCCTCGCTCGGCGGCGCTCCCGCGGGCCGGGGATGCTCCGGGCAGAGAAACCAGCCTGCGCTGGGGCCCAGCTCCTCCACGGAGCTGGATAAGGGACTGCACAGAGGATGGCACAGCAAAGCCACCAGAGCTGGTGGAGGCTGGTCCTGCAGCTATGTGCAACCAGGCCATGGCCATCGGGGCATCAACAAGGTGTGGACAGCCCAGCACAGCTTCCAGCGGCGCTGCGCCACTGGCAAGGCTGCCGGCATCCCCACGTGGCTCGAAGGCACCCGCAAGGACTGTCTCTGCCACAGCTCAGGGCTGCTATGCCTTCCTTTCACCACCCTCTGCTGCCAAGGAATGGTTTCTGGAGGTTCATTTCCTGCCTGTCTTCATTCTTGCGGGGTCTGTGGCCACCCAGTCGGCGCTGCTCTGTGCTGGGGAACATGTGAAATCATGTGAACGTGTTAAGCTCCAGGATTTCCTGGCTCAGGTTTGCATTTGCCAGTGTTTATGCTTTCGGAAGAATGCCTTAGAGCACTCACCTGGCTTTGAGCTACAGAAATGTTTCTGATACGTGCTGTGAACAAAGAGGAGTGTTAAAAACCTCTTCTAGTAATCCATGTCTCTCAAAGGAATAGTGCACCATGATCCAAGCAAAGAAGCCAGCACACAAAACTGCAGAAAAATTGCACTATGAAAAGCCAGCGTCGATTAAGGAGACAGGAGTCCTGCAACTTCATTCCAATAAAGGAAGAGACTGTCCACAGGGGCATATTCGTGTGGGGTTTCTCTCTCCAGGTTTTGGAGGGCGCAGCCTCCTTTTATCCTAACTTCTGGCTGCATGTTGCTCCCTTCTTTTCCCATTGGCTGAGGTACTGGGAGGGCACAGCCCTCCCAAATCACCTACCACGTATCGCACCTTGAACCTGTCATTCTCACTCAAAGTTCAGAAACTCAGGCTTGTGTGGACCCATTTGTCTGTTTCAGGAGTCTAACTGTCTCGTTTCTGCAACAAAGGCTTTCAGTTGGTAAATACATTAAAACCCATTTCAAAGACATTAACATCCATACCGTGACCCACTGAACTGTTTGTAAAGACATTAGCACACATGTTTTCTTACCAAAACTGAATGAGGCAATGTTTGTGTGGCTTGGCACTTCCTGGCACAAGTGAAATGCAAGCATGGTCTGACATTCAGTTGATCCTGAGCCAGGTTCAGAGGGTTACATATAAACTCCCTGAAGCTTTGTCGTTCGGTTTTAAGCTTTTGGATAAATTCACCTCAAGAGACAGAATACACACACAGACCTGCAGATCTACATCCTTCTGAATTATCTGCCACAGTCCCAGAATCACTCAAGTCACTGCACTTGATGGGAGAATTAAGATTTACCTGGTTCTCCTAAGGCTGATCAGACTCAGACTTCAGAATACTTTTG
Organism: Cyanistes caeruleus; assembly: GCF_971803275.1. Taxonomy (NCBI): domain Eukaryota; kingdom Metazoa; phylum Chordata; class Aves; order Passeriformes; family Paridae; genus Cyanistes; species Cyanistes caeruleus. Next base: position 20,552,100 of record NC_141706.1, read on the forward strand.
CACATTTTTGGAACAGTTTCAGCTGCAAGCTTTGGGTTTAGACCCTGGGCATAGAAGAGCTTTGGACTGCAGTTTCCCAGTCAGGAGAGCAGATGAGAGCATTTCTGAGGCACAAATCCATATGAAGAACCACACTCACAGCACACTCACAGCTAAACTCCAGGACTCCCAGACTCAGAGGAAGCTGAGATTCACCAGGAGAGAGGTCAGCGCTGCCTTCTGTGTCAGTGCTGGCTCCCTGTTTTCATAGCAGCATTTTACTTTGGTGGGTCTGTCTGTGCTACTTTCTTGTGGCTTGCAGCCACACACCCGAGGGGATGAGTTAAAGGCTGTACGCAGCACACCCTGCCTGCCCAGGATTAACCACTGCACTTCTGGATAATGGCAGGCAGCCCGAGCTCCGCAGAAACAGCGGCTACTCCCTCTCAGGGACATCCCCCTCCCAGGGGCTCTCAGCTGAAATGGGCTGTGGGTGGGTGCTTGGGAAGGGACCTGTTGGCCACAGAGACCAGCAGCACCTCCAGGTTGAAGGCAGGCGGGTTCCCCTTCACTGTCCTTTGGCACACCTGGGATGGGAGACCATGCATATCAGCAAGCATGACAGGTCACAGAGACATGCCACAGCCTGAAGGCATCCTTCTGGGATCTTGGGAACCCTGCCAGAATGAGCCTTTCATTTCTGAAGCATCCTATACCCACTCTTGCTTCCTGCATGTCCTTCTCCTCCTTCCCTTTGTACCTTTGTAGCCACACTGCATTCTGCATGCTCCCAGAGAGAAATAGGGCAAACATAACCTGATTAACCAAGAGGATTTGGGCACGAAGGGGCGGGGGAGGAGATTAATACACACAGAACCTTTCCCTCTCACATTAGCCCTTGCCTATTCAATAATTAAAGCGTTCTGCGGTGACTCTGACTTTGGGATTTGCTATAAAAGCTTCTCATAAACTCTGTCTCAGCATGCAGACATCAGACCAAAGAGAACATTCGGTCTGACAAGCTGAAATTTCTTCCAGGCTCCAGGGTCAGTCAGAAGCTTAAAACCACTTGGATGTGAGCCTATGGCTCCATTTTAAAACATAAGGATCCCTCTTGCTGTTGTTCATCTATTGGAGAGACAGAATCCAACCTTTCTTTGGCCACTCTGTCTCTGAAATGTGGTTTAGAGGTTAATGCAGACCTTCTCCATTGCATGTACAATACAACCTCCAAGGCTGGCAGCCCCATGAACATAGGAACATATTACACAGGCTCTGGCTGCCCTCCAAACCTATTCTGATGGTCTATTTTCTTTTCATTCCTATTTTCTTGCTTACCTTAAGGCATGTAGATGTTTCAGGATGGAAATGTAAACCTTACCACATGAAGAAAAGATGCCTTCCCTGACCTTCCAAAGAGCTATTTTTGGCCACTCTTATATGCCTGAGAACTCTTACAGGGGTCATGCACTGACCTAACTGCCTGTCAGTAATTTTTGCCTAAGAGATATGAGACATTGCAGAGATTATATTTTTAAAAGTTTTAATTCTCTCCATAACCTAACAAACTACTGACTCCAAATCTCCGGATGTTGTTTGCAAGGGCGCATATTTTAAAAGGGTCTGCAAGCCTGATATTATTACCCAAGGAATACATGCTCAACATTACACCTAAAAATACAATTAAATATTGTAATTATTAAATATTAAATTACAAAATACTAAAGATATATCCTTAATCCAGAATTTTCCAAAAGTTGAGTACCCACAGCCTTTAACTGACTTCACTTTTCAAGTCCAAACCTGGAGGAGAAGAAGCTCCAAAAGTTTCAGAGTGAAACAGATTTCTTTTCAAAATATGTACCCCCAAAGAATTTATGAGATTAAAAAATAAGGAAAGCTGGGTTAGCAGCCAAACACATGCACAGGATGATACTCCATGAAGAAGGCAACAGTCCTAGCTCCATCTGTCAGAGCACATGAATATACCACATCACATCGCAGCAGTCAGAAATATGGGCTCTGGACTGTCCTGTGTCTCTCAAATTCTAATGGTGACATTTTTCCAAACTGGCACTGCCCAGAGTGCAGACATTTCAGTCCAGAGGTCAGGAGTGAAGCGAGCCCCACTGCCCCAGCAGCTGCCCAAAAGCTCCTCATGTGGCAGGGAGTGAATGCTGACCCAGAGGACTGCACAGCCCTGTTGCCACTCCAGACACTGCTTGCCCTCACACAAGGGGCAGAAGATAAAGCACGTGGGCACCTTTTCCCTCCTGGCATCACAGCATCAAGTATCACATAAACACACAGCCTACAGCATGCATAAAGCAGAAATGCTGTACAACTAGCAAGAAGAATGTGGAGAATACATAGGGAGTGAACTGTTTAGGAGACCCAGCCTCCAGAAATCCAGCTCTGTGCACATGGACACACACACACAGAACACATGATAAGATCTCCCAGCATCTCACATTTTCATCACGTGGTATCTTTTAAGGGGTTCTTGAACTGAGATACTGCTTCTTAAGGCCAGAACTGCATAAGACTTAAGGATACAACTGATTTTGCATAGAGCCATGAGAAAAACAGCACAGGGTTGAGGTGGCCAGTGAGAAATGCTTGTACCTTGCATTTAGCAGCCAGGACGCAGGCATGCTGCTCCTCTTATCACGGGGCCCAACTACCAGGTTCTGGAAGTATCAGAATTTCCCCCACAGGAGCCAAAAGTCATGTTTCCTCCCTTTGGTAATATTCTCCTCCTTAAACAAGGCTCACCACAGTTTGCAAAACAATGAGGCCATGCCCTGCAAATGTTTGCTAAACATTTGTGCAATTTCATCCAAATACAGGCACAGAGAGAACCCAAGTCAGAAATGCCACACTTAGCATAGCACTGTGAAAACTATTCATTGGCAGTCCATAGGCAAGCAGCAACCTTTCATTTTCTATTTAAAACTTGAGTATAAATAAAAACCCTGAATTAATTGATGGAGATAAGGGTTGGTAACATTCTTGGAAAACACAGCATGCCAAGTCAAGAACCATATTTGGCAATTATTCTGCTTTATTCTGCTTCCACTCTCACTCCCCTGGTTCATTCTGCCTCTTTAGCTGATGAGCTCTTTCTGCTGTGTGCCTTTACAATGCCTGTGCTGCAAAGCTGTGCTCCCAACAGAGATGTTCATCTTGGTGCCTGCCTGAAGTGTATTAATGATCTCACTACAACTGCAATAGCAATTGAGGCTGCACCTTTCTCTCCTCACCTTCATTTTTCTTTGGAATCACTGCCATAGTTCAGACCCTTGGTACTGAATAATGGTGCAACATACCGTGTTTCAATTAAGAAACACAGGTGCTTAAAATTAAAAAGCTGTGGAAAGAAGTGAAGAACACAAAGCAACTCTTTTCTGGAAAGGTTAAGAAATCTCTCTTCTCTTCCTGACACAGCACACTTTGAACATACATATGACAACAGGGCTCTGCTGGCAGCACACAGGATATAAATGGCATTTAAAACTCTGCCTGGTAACCTCTCAGGACAGAACCTGAGTGTCACAGTCATGTCTTTTGCCAAGGGCTCCGTAGCCTGCAGAGCTGCCAACAACCACCACAAAACCAAATATTTAAAAGAATAGCTTGTGCAGAAACAGTGAAGTTATTTTTCCTCTCTGGGAAGAGCAGAAGAGTTGAGGTCTGCAACACAAGCCCAAATCACCCCTCAGGACTACAACCCTTAGGCTCAGCTAGCCCAGCTGCAGCTCTTTAAGGAGCCTCAGGGGTGGCACAAGTGTGCAAACTGAAATGAAAGCACCTGGTTGCCTATCTCCATTCTATTGCTGCATTTGTTGAACTGCAAGTTAAACTTCATCTTCCTCCTCCACGGAAGGGATAATCATTTATTATATAGTCATCTGTAGGTTCCCTCAGCAAGTCTGTGTGTCTGTAATGCTGAGAAGTACTCAGCTTTCTGCAGTGGTTGGTATGGTCCAGCAACATCTTCCTCATAGGATACCGACTTTCCAGCAATGTAACTTGGAATTCTGATTCACAGAAATGAAAGTTTGGACACTGTGTTTTTTGGCTGGGAGAGAATGCATAATCTGCTATCATACAGAGCATCAATCAGATATATGAGGTTTTCTGAAATGCTAGGAAAGTGTCTCCATCCAAAAAGGAGGCAGTCTCGTGTAGTTAAATGCATGCCATTTACCAGAGCATCCCATTTCCTGCAGTTCCTAAGTAAATGAGTAAGATTCCAGAGCTGCATCAAGGGAATGGGTTTGGCTTGGAATCCTGCATGGTGACTCATGCTTTCATGAATAAATTCATTTCCTTAGAGAAACAAGACAAAATCACGTGTTGTTCTTAGTCCAGCTACCTGGAGTGTTGATTTAGGAAGCTATTGCAAAAAAATACAATTTCATCTAGCCATATGTTGAATGCATAATCCACTGCAACTCTATTTGCAAACATAACCAACTTAAGGGGAAAAGAAAAACTGGTGTAACTTGGAAGTTCTGGGTATTGGAAGATATCAGCTAGAAATCAGTTTGCAATCAAAACCAGACAACTGACAAAAAAACATTGTTGAAGTCTGGGTGTTCCAGAAATTGACTGTTATTTACATAGCTCTCCATATTTATTCCTCTCCTGCACATTTAAAAATAGGTTGTAGAGACACAGCCGAAAACACCAGGAAATGAGAATTGCATCAGCTGGCCCCTCCCCTTCCCCACAATGACAGTGCAAGGAAAACGAGGGCGTGAAGCAGCAAAAGCTCTGGATCTCTGTAACACCAGCATCCTCAGATGTGCATGGAAGTAGCCAAGGAAAGGCACCCAGAGGTGTATGGATCGTGGCTAATCAGTTATGTGCAGAGATACTTGTTAGTGCAAGCCAGGATGAAACTCATCTTTCAGCTTTTGGGTTTCTTAGGAGATCAGTTCAAACGGTTTGATGTGGCTATACCGACCAAACTGGAGAAATACAAAATACGGATTTTTGTGGAGTATGAACCAACTCCCTGTATCTCACCCTGGTAAGTATTTCAAAAGAATAATGCAAGAATTCCAGCTCTGTGAACTTTAGGTGTCAAGTTACACTTTGGAGTCTAGGCCTCTATGGCTCAGGAAAATACCATCCATCAGTTTCATGCTGCTTTATAAATGCTGAATTGTTTCATAATTAACAAATCTCTGCAGTACCAGCATCAGGCTGGTAGATAAAAGCACCTTCACATTTTACAAAGGAGAAATGAAGCCATTAAAGCTGGAGGAAATTGTTCAGGTCTCAGAATAAATCAAAGGGAAAGACAGGACTGGAACATGATGTATCTGTGTGTAGTGCCAGATCCTTTTCTCACACACTGACACCACATGAAAGCAAAGCCCTTGATGATGTAAGAGCAAAGGCAGGACCGATCATGCAGGGAATACCCCCCAGGATTTTTAAGGGCAAATTAAACCTCGAGTCTCAGGTAGAGCGGGGAAATGCCACTGACCTTTCCAGGGCTGGTCAGCATCCCCAGTAGCTTTGGGTTACTGATAACCTCCCAGCTCAGCTGTAGGTCACACAGCAAACCTGCAGGTCCTGGTTTGGTGTCCTGACTCACCCATGAAGCACCATCAGGTTTGACTCAGTCAAGCCAGGAGCTGAGCAAATATAGAGAGTAGAAATTAAATGTCACCATGTAAAGCCTCTCGTACACCAGCAAAATGGAGGGAAATTTACTAACATTTTGTGTTTTACTGAAAATAGCAAAATGTACACATTGAACTCACCTTGTATAACACTCTCTGGACTTCATTTTTGTGACAATGGTCTAATGATATCTTGTTGATTAAAAGCAAACACATTGTTTAATAAGAATGTGGCATTTGTTTCCATCTGTTATCACTCAGATCCTGACCAAATGCCGCTTGAGGCCTGTGGAAAAGCTCTGCTTCTAACTCCTAGAATGAAAATATAAATGTTTCTACATTCACCAGCTTCTATTGCTTTATTATTCATGTTTAATCTGTGAAAACTAATATGAAAAGGAGGGCAAGCAGGCTGAGGAAGTGTCAAGCTTCCCTGGAGAGACACTGTCACATTTCTGGCATTCCCATCACTCTGTCAACACCACCTCCTGTTACCATGATAAAAGGCAGCAGTGGAGTAAGAACAGGAAGAATAAAACTCCTTATGTACACACGTGAGAAAAGTCAACCCATCCCTACAATCATTCACTTACAGGAAATCAAAACAGACCTGGCCTCCATCTTCCAAGTACAAGAAAAATGCCTGTAATTTGCTCACCCCATTCTGTTTGTGCTGTTCTGAGCCTTCTCTCATTGAAGCTCTCTGAGGCAGAAAATCAATGTCAATCATGCCAGATGACTGCTTTCCTCCTGAGCATCTACTGCCAATAATAAGATCACAAAGGCCACATAAAAAGAAAAAAATTGGCCATCAAAGCTGCCTTCTCAGTTCTGTAACTGAGATAAATTAACAGGTGAATTAGCACTGGCATACTAAAGGCTGACTCTATTTTTTTAATAAAAAAAGGGTTCTAATTGCTTATCATCATCACTGAGGGACTCACTGTGACAAGGATGGTCTAGAAACATCCCAGCTGGTTTTACTTTGTCCTGCACTACTAAAAGTAGAACCCCTGGTACCTGAACAGGTGCCAGAGAGATAAGGACAACCTGATGCCTTATAAGATAACAGCGATTCATTCTTGCTTCTGTTCTCAGTAACAAGCAACACAAACACAAGTAAAGATGTTACTGGAACTTACACCCTGAAAACCATATCTAAGTTCATTTTGTGTGAGCCATGGGCTAAGAAGACTCTTACAATACCAATAGTCTTCTTTTAGGAGTTTTGGTCTCGCTGTGAGTAATAAAATACCAATTCTTTTACATTAGTTACCCATTTAAAAATGCTTATTATTCTATTCAGCCAGTATTGTCATAGAAGCTTCCCATGTTGCATTTAAACTCTTTAGAAGTAAAAGTTTTTATAGGCAAAAATAATTCTTATTGGTCTTAATTCCTGTCAAATGTTCATCTTCTGTCCTGCCAGATGTCTGTAACTCAAACCTGGATGAGATGTTCAGTCCCATTCATACAGAGCCACTGTAAATACAGATTCCTGGGATGCAGAACTAAACCTCCTAAGCCATCCTTGAGGCTTCCGACAGAACAAGATGCTCAGTGAACCCAGAATAATGCAGAATGACAGAACTATGTTTCCTTTTCATCCTGCATTCATGTGGCTTCAGGCAAGCTCAGCATCTACCCACACTTCCTTAGTGACCAGTCTTCCCTGAAATGGCACATCCCACAAGCATCACTCCTTCCTCCAGCAGCAGCAAGGAACAAGGCACATCTACTGCAACCAGGAGCCTGGCATATTTCACCTCCTTTGCTGGAAGTGCTGGTCTTTACAATAAGCAGAATTTTGTATTTTTCTGCCTTGTTTCATGCAAATCTTATGCAAATTCTCTTTCCAGCCTTTTTAGATGTTTCCTCTCCAGTATTTTTTGCTTCTTTTATTTTGCCAGTGGGCTGTCAAATAAATGGTGAGGCTTTGGGTTACCACTGCTGTCAGGTCAGCCCAGCAAAAGGGAATTGTCACTGGGATGGTGTGTGTGACCAAGCATGCCACAGCAAGATAAGTACCTCAAAAACAACATCCTAGGACCTGAGGACCTAGGGCCAAAAATCAGTTAGAGTGAGAATCAGAAAAGGAAGCTAAGTCAAATATTGTAAAGGTACCAGAACTACATTAAATTAAAAAAAAAAAAAAAGAAAAAAAAAAGACAAAGGAAGAAAGAATATTACTGTAAAAACAAGAATGAGAAAATAAAGATAACACAGCTACTCACACAATATTAAATTAATGCTTACCTGATTTTCAGTAAGGATGAACATGATAATCCATGGGGTAAAGACAGGATGCCTAAGAGAAGAGGGAGAAAGCAGAAATGGCTAAAATATAATAAAGGAACACAACTCACAGATGGTGTACAAAACTCACCCAGTCTGCTGTTTTCCATCTGGAGAAATCAGGCATTCTCAATTCCAGAACCCTGATGTGCACAAATCCAAAAGATTTTAAGTGAATTTCCCTACTTGAAGGCATTACCACAGGACCAGAGAACAGCAGGTTCTAAGAAGTAAGCCATGGTGGAAGCAGTTTGGGCCTGTGATCTTCATGCCTGTGCAGTTCTTCAGAAAAAACCTGCAAAGGAGAATCTAACTAAAAACATAATATTTGATGAATAACAAAGGGATAAAAGGTAGTATGGATTTACTAAAAGCCAGTTTTGTAGGATGACCCACAAAAAAATATAGGATAAAATTGAAACTTCAGGCATTCAGGAAATATTTTTTTTTTAAAAAAATGGGTTTGCTTTCTTGTTGGGAGTCCGAGCAAGAAGTGAATGGGAGAAGGATTTGGCTTTAGTAACCATCTGCAGGGTGACAGGAAGCTGACAGCACGGTGTGACTGAAACAGAGCAGTGTGAGTCCAGTCATGGAATTTCCATTAACTTCAGGAAAACATGAGTGCTGTGTTTGAGGCATCGCTGTCTGACACTCCATGCAGCAGCTCCTCTCCGGAGGAAAAGCATTTTAAAAGCATTTAAACTGAAAAAGTCTCTCAGAACATACATCCCGATGACCAGGGAACCGCTTGCATGACCATGCAGGGCTGAAAAGGTCTGGCTTATATAACCGAACACAACAAATGAGTGGGAATTGGATATGTAAATACACGGAAAGGGGAAGTAAACAAAAGCCCACAAGCATCTATTGATTTAGATGGAAATTAGAAGCTGGTTTCCAGCCACCCGACAAGAGGCCCCATCCGGAACGACGGCCATAAACCCCCGAGGAGCAGCGCAGGGCTGGCCGCCACTGCCCGGCCGGGAAACGAGGGCAGCAACGCCTTCAATTCCCCACAAGCTCTCCGGAGCCGGCCTGTTTGCTTTCACTCATCCCAGCTAATAGCAGAGGGAGTGAAATCTCCGCCGACGGCAGCCCTCAGACGAGCCCCGAGGGTGTGCGCACCCGAGATCCCCAGCCCCGCCTCGGCTCCCCTCGGCCTCCCTTCACCCTCCCCTCCGCCTCCCCGCTCCGTCTCCTTCCCGCTGCTCCTTCCCCTCCTCCCTCTCGCTCTCTCTCCTCCCCGACGTGTCTGCGGGCACGTCCCCAGCGCCGCAGCCCGCCCTCCCTCCCGCGTCACCGCCCGGCCCCCATTTAAGGCGGCGGCCGCCGCCTCCCCCGCTCCGCCGCCGCCGCGCTTGGCTCGGGACGCTCGGTGGGTGCGATCGCCGCGCTGGGATGGGATGGGATGGGATGGGATGGGATGGGATGGGATGGGATGGGATGGGATGGGATGGGATGGGAGCGGGGCTGCGGGCACGGGCAGCGCAGGATCGGGGGTCGCAGGCGGTATTGGTGCCGCAAAACCTCCGGGGGGACGCGGAGGAGCAGGCGGCGCCAAATGGACAAAGTCCGCTCCGCGACGCCGCCTGCTCTGCTGAGTCCCCCCGGCCGTGGTGGGATCGGGCACAGCCCTGGGCTTGAGTCCGGCCGGCGTGATTTCCACTCGCAATCCCCCCATCGTCCCCTCCCTCCGTCCCCTTGAGCCTCTGTGGATTAACTTGCTTCCCTTAATCGGTGCGTGTGGCCCCAGGGAGGGATCCTGTAAAGAAACTTGAGGATGGGCTTAGGACTGCGTTTCAAATGCAGCATTAGTGGGCCACCTACCACTCCCCTGACCTGTTTCTCTGAGGGGTGTGGCGCTCTTAAAAGGAAAATTTTTGAAGTGTAGCAGACGTGCTGGAGTGGGTGTCTCTGATCCCCCTTGCACATGGAAGTGCTCACGGTGCAAAGGGAGGACTCGGCACGTGGTGAGTGCAGTGCATGGCCGCGCTGCAGGAGGCTCTGCGCCCGAAGACTGACGTAGCTTGGTCGATTTTTCCTAAATATGGGTTTCCTGTCCCTCCCCTCAGCCCCAAAACTTACAGTCCTTACCTGCTGCTCGGCTTGGCTTCTCATGCTCTGAACGAGTTGCTGCCTGTTCAGCAGCAGAGAGCCGTGCGGTGTCCGCGCTTGCTGCTCCTGCCCTGGGCTCCCAGGGCAGCTCCCAGGGCAGCTCCCAGGGCAGCTCCCAGGGCAGCTCCCAGGGCAGCTCCCAGGGCAGCTCCCAGGGCAGCTCCCAGGGCAGCTCCCAGGGCAGCTCCCAGGGCAGCTCCCAGGGCAGCTCCCAGGGCAGCTCCCAGGGCAGCTCCCAGGGCAGCTCCCAGGGCAGCTCCCAGGGCAGCTCCCAGGGCAGCTCCCAGGGCTCAGCATTTGCTGAGAAAGCGTGCTGTTGGCTTCCACGCGGAGACGGGCAGGAATGTACAATCCTCTGCCATCCCTGTGCCATTTCGGCACACCCTCGGCTGGCAGAACCCAGCTAACCAGGATGCTGTGCAGCTGGCAGCTAAAATGTGAGGGTGGCAGAGATGGTGACGCCAGACTCCAGCCATCTTAATTCAAAACTGTGCAGTTTCACTTCAAAACAAATAAGTGAAGTTGAAGTTATGGAGGCTCATGCTGTGCTTAAAAAGGCTTGCCTAAGTGTTGCACGACTTCAGCTCTGGCAAGGCTTCAGGGCACAGAATACCAGTTTTTCAGGGCGAGGGAACAGAGGCTGCCAGACTGTGCCGTGCTTAGAAGCACTAAAATGGCTTCCTGTACCTAAATATAATATGGATGGTCATTTAGGACATTCTACTGCTGCTGCTGGAGTGCCACCAGCTATAAAATATAATCAATGGCTCTCAGGCTGTATTTGAGGCAAAGCTAGGGTGAACTTCAACCGAGGATTTGCATCAATAATTCAGTTTTGCAATAATTTTGTGGCATACAGACGGTATTGCCAGATGTTTTGTATCCATTTTCTTATCCTGGATACTTGATATGTGTATCAGTTATATTTGTATCACTGCTGAATACAAATATTCTGGTATCAGTAAAAGCTTTGAGGCTTGGAGAAATAATCTGTTGCTTTTTTTTTTTCAGCAGTGCACCATGTCTCTCAAGGAACAGCTCATCCACACTCTCCACAAACAGGAGAGTCATGCCGAAAATAAGATTAGCGTGGTTGGCGTGGGTGCAGTCGGAATGGCCTGTGCCATCAGCATCCTCATGAAGGTAAATGTCAAGCTTGGTAGGAAGCAGCAGAAAAACTTGAGACCTAAAAGAGGGGCAAAAAAATAGTCACCCTTGTTAGTTGAACTTCTGGTTATATAATCCTTTTTTGGGCCTGAAATGAAACAACAGTCTTCAAGCTATTGACAGAAGAAATAGCTGCAGCTCTTGTAAATGAAGTTTGCCTCAGGATCAGACAGAACGTTGTTTATGTATCATTTTAAGAGCTGCATTTACCTTTGTGGGACTTGCAGACTCCCTTCTAAGTAGGGATTCTCCAACACTCTAAATATGCAAAAAGCACGAGAACTGAGGATTTATTTTGTCTTGAGCAGAGCAATAGAATAATTCTTTGCAGTGTGATCTGGAAAAATTGGTCCTTGTCTTCTGCCTTCAGTTACCATACTGAAAATTCTGTGGTCAACATCAGGCTTGCTTTTCTTGACTGTCAAACAGGTTGTGTGCGAACTATGCTATTAAATTATTCTTCATTATTGTCCTGCTTAATTGTACTACTATTTCATGCAGAATGTGGTTATGTGAAGTATAAAGTGAACTCAAGGATATCCCAGGGGACTAATTTAAGGACTCTGGGAAGAAGTGAAGTGTTAGAGATGAGCAAAATTGTTTAAGTAGCTTTTAAAATAATTTAACTTCACAGTTTAAAAACTGGGGGCTTTGCTGAAGGAGCCAGCAAACTTACCATTACTCTTGGTCTCTGGTAGGACTTGGCTGATGAACTCGCCCTTGTTGATGTTGTGGAGGACAAGCTAAGAGGAGAGATGCTGGATCTCCAGCATGGCAGCCTCTTCCTTAAAACTCCAAAGATTGTCTCTGGAAAAGGCAAGTAGTTGGCTCTCATGTGCTGATTATTTCTAAATGGAGATTGCCACTTCAGGTCTCACACTGGACAGCCAAGTCTAGCCTGTCACCCTAATCGTTGGGGGGAAAGCTCATCGATACTGTACTCAGTTGACATTTTAAAATGTATCTTCTTATGGCCAGTCCGGCTAGGAATTTTCTTCCACGGTTCACTACTCAGTACAGAAAGATGGATTTCTTCAGTACTTGTGCACCTTAGAGAACTTTATTTCATGACCAGTTAACCCCTGAACTCATTACTGCTTACTTCTGATAACTTTTAGTGGCAGCCTTGAATTCGGCAAAGGCTTAACCAGCTCATACCTTAATTACAGTTCCTACAGGTAGTGGGTTATGAGGGCAGAGCCTTCTTCCTCTTCTTCCTCTTCTACACAGCACACACTTACCCTGAATGCTATCCCAGCAGCATTATCCTAGTCCCATTTGTGGCTGAGAAGCAAGGAGCATCACAGCCTGCAGCTGCGTGTTACAGCATCAACATGCCTCAGTGCTGTTGCTTGGGGCAATGAGCCACAGTCTTAAAATTAAATGACATTTTCTGTAGAGGCAAAGTCTAGGCTAACAACTACTAGGGAATTGCTGTAGCCTCAAACTTGGGAATTTGAGAAAGGAAGTGAGAACTCCTGTTCTGAACCATGTGTAGTAAGAGGTCATGTTTGACACAGCCTTTTGTCTGCAGATTACAGTGTGACTGCACACTCCAAGCTGGTCATTGTCACTGCTGGTGCCCGGCAGCAAGAAGGAGAGAGCCGCCTTAACTTGGTCCAGCGCAACGTGAATATCTTCAAATTCATCATTCCCAATGTCGTTAAATACAGTCCTGACTGCAAGCTGCTTATTGTCTCAAACCCAGGTTTGTCTTGTGTTGCCATAAGAGGATTTGGCTTACAGAATAGTGTTTCTTCAGTAAGGTGGCATTAGTGCACAGGCTTTTAGAAAATACTTGTGCTGGAGAAGAGAAGGCTCCAGGGGAGACCTTGGAGAACCTTCCAGTATCTAAAGAAAGAGGTGGACTTTTTACAAGGGCAGGTAGTGATATGACATAGGGTAATTGCCTTAACTGAAAGAGATAGATCTAAGTTAGCTATAAGGAAAAAATTCTTTATTATGAAGGTGTTGAGACACTGGAGCAGGTGGCCCATTCATGAAAGTGGTCACAGCCAGGTTGGATGGAGCTTTGAGCAACTTGGTCTAGTGGAAAGTGTCCCTGCCCATGGCAGGGGGTTGGAATGAAATGATCTTTAAGCTCCCTTTCAACCCAAACTATTCTATGATATCTGTATAGCAAAAAATGTCACCTTCCCTCTCCAGGCTCAGCAGTTTGGTTTTTTGAGAAATAAACTTGGGTTTTCAGACCAAGAGATTGTGAGCACACTATGGGTCACTGATAATTGCATGTATAGCATAAAGGCAGAGCTGAGAGGCTGTTCAAAACAGTCATTATGTTATACAAAACAACCATTATGTTAGCCCACTGCAGTGCCTGGCCATGGGCACTGCTTTGTGCTCTGTTCCATGCCACTAGTACGCAGGTAAAATGTTTCCAGACGAATGGAAGGTACCATCCTCATTATCAGTCTCCTCATGAGTGGCACTTTTTATGCCCCTGTTCTCCTCACAGTGGATATTTTGACCTATGTGGCCTGGAAGATCAGTGGTTTCCCCAAAAACCGTGTTATTGGTAGTGGCTGCAATCTGGACTCTGCCCGTTTCCGCCACCTCATGGGAGAAAGGCTGGGCATCCACCCTCTGAGCTGCCACGGATGGATCATTGGAGAGCACGGAGATTCCAGTGGTAAGGGTGAAATCGGGTCAGCTGTTACACAACTCCCTGGTGCTTTGTCTGCCAGGAACATCTTGAAAACCCACAGCAAAACACTGCTCCAAAACCTTTGCACTGCAGCACCTTAAGAACGCAAGTTCTGATTTAAGTCTTTTGCTGCACAGAGTAACCCTATATGATCTATATTTGACCTGAATGACTGTGCTTGGAAAAGGTCATTATTGTAACCTGAGCTGGCTAAACATTTCTAGGCTAAATTGTTCACGTAACTCCCAAAAAAACCCAAACTGAAGCAGCAAGAGGATAAAGTTCTCTGCAAGGGCCTCTCCAAGATCTGCACCAGACCTACTGGCAGTAGTCTGCAATTGCCAGCTGCAATTCCTGGCTTCTTTTAATCACTGTATATAGGAATTGCAGAGGCAAGTCTGGCAGACAGAAGAAAGCACTTTTTCCTTATTTAACATGTACTTTTCCAAGCAGCAACAGGGCAGTACTATCTGCTTCCTGACACCAGAATGCACTTGGAATCAATTCTTATTTGAGAAAACTTTGCAAAATACAGCAACTGTCATTTTAGTTCATGTTGCCCCGGTATTTCATGTCAATGAAAGTGTATTCAAACTTAGTGACACTGTGCATGAATGTTGATGTGCTCTTAGGTTATTAGCCTGCAATTTAGATTGGCCTTATAGGTGATACTATAGTTAAGGTCATAGCTAAATCCTAAGTGATGTGCTGCAAATTCATCCAGCTAGATCTTAGGTTAACTGTTAATTTGAGAAGAACTGAGTATTGTGAGATAATTAATCTATGTGCAACTCTCAGTGCCTGTCTGGAGTGGAGTGAATGTTGCTGGTGTCTCTCTGAAGACTCTTCATCCAGACTTGGGAACTGACGCAGACAAAGAACACTGGAAGGAGGTCCATAAGCAGGTTGTGGATAGGTAAATACTGGCTTGGCTTTTTTACTAATTTCAACACAAGAACAAATCATCAAGAGCTGAAAAATCTCTGTTCTGCAGTACCCAGATCTAGAATACCTGAGTAGCCCCAAATGTCAAGACGCAAACATAATGGAACATGAAATAATATTTAAAAGAACAATGTAGATTTGGCAGTTAAGTTTTCATGATTAGTGAACTATTAGGGCAGAGCTTAAAATTCTAGGCTTCCAGTGTAATTGTGAGGACTAGTGTAAAATGCAAATAGAATTATTCACTGCCGAGTTCATTTTGGTCCTGGCAGAAAATCAGTCAAGCTTCTGATGCCTCCAAATTGATCTGGAGACCTCCAAAAGCCTTTCTTACAAACTTGAAGCAGTTCAGTTGATGGTACTTGTTCTTTAATGAGTGTCTGTGTCTCTGCAGTGCCTATGAGGTGATCAAACTGAAGGGGTACACGTCCTGGGCTATTGGCCTTTCTGTGGGAGACCTAGCTGAAAGCATTATGAAGAATTTGAGAAGAGTGCACCCCATCTCTACTATTGTTAAGGTGAGCAGCCCCTTCCTAATTTCTGTCTTAATTCTGAGAATTAAGTATCTCTGAAATTCTGAAAAACAGTGATCCCTTTCTAGTTTTATTTCAAGTAAATTTGGTTTCCTGATAGGGTATTTTATGAAATATACAAATATACATAAATTCCAGCTTAACAATCCTTATGTACTTTTCAGGGCTTGCATGGAGTAAAAGAAGATGTCTTCCTAAGTGTTCCTTGTGTACTGGGAAGTAATGGCATCACTGATGTAGTAAAGATGATCCTCAAACCTGAGGAAGAGGACAAATTAAGGAAGAGTGCAGACACACTGTGGGCAATCCAGAAGGAACTACAGTTTTAAACCTGCCCAAGCAGTTTTTGGCTCTTAGCAGTTTAACGGGTTTAGTGGTTTGTCTTACGTTGCACTTTCCAAGTAAGTCAAATCTTTCAATGTATTATCTCAACTAGAACACACAAAAAGCTCAAATCTGAACAATGGAGTTTCCTGAAGATAGCATTAGGAAACTAATCTAGGGTTTCCCCTGTTCACAGACACCCATGTTCTTTAGCCAGAGCTCGATAACCTAGTCAGTCTTGTTCAGTGAAGTGGTGTGACAGAAATCCAGCATTCAAAGCAGCACTGCCTAAAAAACCCTTTGCCTTTTCCTCATCTTGTTTCATGTTGGTTCAAAGGAATAAGGAGTAATTAATTGCTACACAATGTGAAACCAAAGACATTTCTTGAAGTTAAAGGATTGTCAAGCCAATTGACCAACCTTCTCTGCCAGCTGAATAGCTTAAATATTTCACTGTTGATAGGTCCAAGTGTATTTTCCTAACACTGCTTTGGAATTTTTGTGGGTATTTTTTTTCTTAGAGAACCTTATTTTTGTGTACTCTATCAGTCTAGTTGTAAGTTCTGTCTCCAGAGCATGTTCAAAAAAATGTTAAGGTTTCTATGTGCAACAAGACAGTGACTGTCCAACTGTAGCACCAACTACAACACCAAATAAACCACAAACTGTTACTTCTGTCTCCTCGTTTTTCTTAATAGGGCTTTGTCTCCCACATCAGGAGTTCTACTTTTCAAGTCATACTAATTCAAACATCATGTGTGCAGCTGTGCTGGAGGCTTCAGGCAGTTACATAATTATGGAAGTCTTACCCAGACTTTTAAAATGAACTCCAGCCTCTTGAGAGCCAGCAGTAATGTGAAAAGCCTTAAGGCAAAGGCTCAGTCTTAAGCTATGCTGCTTATGGTGCTGAGACCAAGAACCTTTTGAGTTTTCAGTTTTTTCTGGTCATAATAAATGAGTTTTTTTCCAGTTTGGCACAACATCTTCCAAATCTCACAAGTAAAGTGAAAGCATGGTTAAGCTGACACTGCATATTTGAAAAGAAAGCACATCATACACTGTTCCGTAGAGGAAGAAAATATGCGACAAATTTTATTCAGCGTTAAGTCCACCAGCACAAAGATTACAGGAGATAGAAAGTGCATTAATAAAAGCTAGTCTTTACCAAAAAGAAAATATATTATTGATTCAAAATATCTTACACTTGGATGATGTAATAACTTACTCTGGGCACCTACTGATTAAGAGAAAGATCAAGAGAATGGCTGCTTAACAAGGAAATCTAATTTCCCAGGTAAAGTCTGGGAATTTAGTAGAGATCACTGAGTCCAGCAGTCTTCCTTGCTTTCTGCATCAAGGCCCTCAGCTGGAACTGCTTGCGAGACAGGAGACGTACATGCTGCAGAAAGAAAAACAACAGCTGGCAACAGTTTTTACAGAACTGGTAAAGTTCTGATAAAAACTACTGCAATACAAATGTTTGAAGCATGGCACATCATGTGACCCAAATGGGACGTCAGTTTTTTGGAAACCCTTAATTCAATATTCTACTAAATGGCATTTTCTTGGCTTCAAATGACTGGCAGGTGGCTGCCAAATGCAATCATTACAGTCTATTTTTTGTGATTTTTAATTATTACTATAACTTAAAGAAATTAGTTAATTAACTCCACAGATATTCTTATCAAAGTAATAATATGAACTCTATAAGGTAAAATCAGACTAATGCACTTCCCATGGAACAGAAAATGGTTCTTCTAACAGTAGATAAACAGAACTAGCACGAACAAGAAGGACACAATATGACTTTGTATCTATAATGCTTTTAAAATTGGTCTTTAAATTCTGAAATCCCTTTCTAAAATGTATGCTTGAATGTATAAACATTCCTGTTTCTACAGGATCCTCTTCTGTGGAGAGATCATGAATGTTAGTAAGCTGAACCAGAGAGTCCAAAGTAAACACACTTAAAAACATCCCAAGAAACCTACCTTTAAAAAGACATCTAAATCTATCACTCCACGTCTCAATGCTTCCCCAAGGTAGAAGATGGTGTCCTCAATTGCATTTTCCTCTGCATATAAGTTCAGGATCTGCTTGTAAAGTGGTGCTGTAGGAATTATAACTTCATCTATGTCATTATTTTCTGACTGACTTTCCATTTTCTCTAAGGCAGAACTGAGCTCCTCATCCTTCTTTTTGAGAAGTTCAATGTTCTTGTCAACTTCAGCCTAAAAATAATTAAGATGTTTATTTATCTTCTTGTGACACAATGGTCTAGATGAAAGATTTTTAGACATACCAGTTCATTCTGTACTCCTTTGTTTATCTTTATTGTGATTTTTACAAAACAAAGAGCTATCAATCTGTAGATT
Organism: Cyanistes caeruleus; assembly: GCF_971803275.1. Taxonomy (NCBI): domain Eukaryota; kingdom Metazoa; phylum Chordata; class Aves; order Passeriformes; family Paridae; genus Cyanistes; species Cyanistes caeruleus. The sequence continues at coordinate 20,570,137 of NC_141706.1, forward strand.
TCAGATTATTTTAAAAAAGTAACATCTGCTTTAGATAATGTCAATCCATTACCCCTTATGGATATACCCATCCATAATTGTAGAGAAAGCATGCCAACACTCCAAGTATTTCCAACTTGCCACATAAGGAAAAATGACCATTTAAACTAGCTAAAGATTGTAAAAGCAAAGCCGAAGTAATTATTTTCTTTGGAATGCCATATTCCCTGTTCTCTAGTCCAATTAATAATTTCTTGTAATTTTTTTAAACCACATCTGAACACTGAGCTGGTTTCAGAAACTGTTCATCAATCCCAAAATCTTACTCCTGAGCAGCAGTGCACGGAGCAGATGGACTAAGTGGAAGATACCTTAATGAAAACTGCAAGAATTTCTGAGCATACTGTGAGTAGGAGAGACTTCTGGGAAAGAAGTTATACAAGGAAGCTGTGACCAAAATCAGTGTTCTCTGCACTAAGGCCCTGAAATGTTCTCCAGTGCTGCTGTTACACATTATTATCAGGAAACTGAGACGCAAATATGAAATAATCTCACACCACTAACATCTTTCACAGGAAGAATGGGGAAAAACAATACTGTTCCTCTACTACTGAGCAGTGACATTTGTAAGGCACATGCAGGACACTGCATCTCACTGACACTGCTATTTCTGACTTGCTTGAGTCTGAGCACAAGCTCCCCCAGCTGTGAAAGAGAAAAAGCACAATGCGCTGGAAGCTTGGTTATTTCTATCATACTTAATGATCAATTACAAGCTTCTGTTCACTACTAGGAATACTCAGGGGGGGAGCAGTGGCTCCTCTCAGCTTACCACTTCTTGATCCAGGCGAGTCACCATCTCTTCCAGTTTCTGGTGCCCTTTCTTCAGGTCCTCTTCGGTGCGTTTCAAGGCGTTGAGCTCAGCTTGTGCGCGATCCATCTCCTCCTTCATCCGCCACCTCAGTTTGTCACTGACGGCCGAGATGAGGGAAGCGCGGATGGTGTCCTCGCTGATGGTGCCATCTCTGCTGGGTCCTGCACAAGGAGGTTTCACAAGCGTTAGATTAATGCTGTGCTGCACTATAAAGCCAGTTGGAATAACCAGTGGCCAAGCTGCTCTATGTATTTCAGCAATGTGAGACAGTAAAAAAAGCTGCTCTCCATAATAATTTCCAGAAGCAGCAAAGAGACCACAGTGAGATAACATACATTAGGATGGACACAAGTAAATTAAAGAGTGTGCATCCATTCACTCACTTCACTATTCCCATATCCACACTCTTTTTTTACTTTAAAATTGGGGTGGCCGTTTCCTCTGAAATCCATAAATGTTGCTAGCCCAAGACCTTTTAAAGAAGAACATGAGTTAATGGCTGGATGTATTCAACCACAATTAATGTAGCAGCTGCCTCAAGACAATGAATTTACCTACTACAGGTATTAGTCCAGGTTTCTTTTGTTTCTGATTTTTTTTTTCAGACTTGCCTGGCCTGGTAAGGAAAGCTTTGAACTACAAAAGACAAAGAGAGAATTATAAAGACCACCCATGCAGCACAAGTGGGGATACTTCCAGGAAGGGCATGCAGCCCAGGTTCTCATGGGGAACCACCCTGACACCTGCTGGAGGAACAACACAGGCAGGAACACACAATCCAGGAGATTACTGGAAAGCACTGACAGTAACTTTCTGATACAGATGCAGCCAATGAGGAAAGATGTGCTGCTGGACATTGTAAAACTGACAAGGAATGTCTGGTTGGAGATGTGAAGGTTGGGGCAGCCTTGGCCACAGTGACCACGAGATCATGAAGTTATGCATCCCACAAGTAGAAAGCAGGGCAATGAATAAGACTGCAACCTTGGACTTAATGAGAGCTAACTGTGGCCTCTTCACAGACCTTCTTGGAAGAATTCCATGGGAATTTACCACAGAAGGAAGAGGTGTCAAAGAGAGTAGGTGAATATTCAAGGATCACTTCCTCCAGGATAAAGAACAGTGCATCCCTATGTGCAAGTGAGCATGAGGGGCAAGAGACCTGAACATGCTTTTGCAAATCAGCCTTTCAAAGATAATTTCAAGAGTCTGTCACTAATACACTTTTAAATAGAAAGATAAGTTCTTTGTGTCTCTCACAAGAAGTGCAGTGTGTCTCCAGACCAGGAAACTCAGAGTGCTCTAGCAAACATGAAGTGGCTACTGGTATTTATCACAAACCACTTCAGTTATTCTGTGGGAATAACTGGAGGGTCACAGTTTCCCCAGGCTTGTGCCTCACACCTTCTAGATCAGTGAAATTTCAATTGGATTGGAACAAATACTGACAAAGCAAGAATTACAGCAGCTTTTGTGCCTAAACTTCACAAATGCTATGAATGAAATGCAGTGAGATTTGAAGCTCTGTATCTGCAAAGAAAATAAGCAAGAAGAACCTTTATCAGAGTATCTTTTTGTCCAGAGACATAGCTATCAAAACCTTGAAGCTGTTACAGCATTATGCAAATCATATTTTCCAGCACCCTAGATTTCAAAAAACAAAATGAAAAAAATACTCATCACTGCTCATGTGAATCTTGTATAATTGAAGACTTCCTTTTTTTTTACATCTGCTGTCAGAACAAGACTGTATAAATTTGTATCTCTTCCCTATGTTTTTCACTCTGTTCTTGTCCGCAAAACCTATACCAAGCCATATGGATGGAAAATTAAAGCTATGCAAATGAATGACAGGAACTACAGGAAGAAGCACGTCATGCTTAGTAATCCACTGAAGCCTTCTAAAATATAAAAACCATAAATTTTGATCATAATTAATGTAAGCATTTTGCATACATGTAAGTTGCAACAGAATATGTGTACTTTTTCAAAAAAATAAGCAAATTGTCGCTGAAAAATAAAGAGATTGAATTTTTAAACAACTGGTGCAAAGACAGCCTTAAGAAAATATGAATGTCCCAACACTTCATGCAATTTACAGTTCTGGCCTAAAAAATTCACCCTGTTGTCAGTCAAGAAGATAATTTGCTAAATTTGGTTAACTATTAGAGGCAGCAACAGAAATTGTCAAATAACACCATACACACAAACTCAGGAATCCATCATTGTCGCTTCTTACGAAAAGGAGAAAAGAACAACAGCACTTTCTACACTGAGAAATAAAACTCAAACCAAGTCAGTCAAACTATCTAGGATAGAGTTTATTCACTGTACAGGACTTCCTGATTACGGCAGATAATTGCTCGCAATCTAAAAGACCTGCTTTCCCTTCAAAAAACAGCATTAGCATGATTTTAATTAGTTTGCTTTGCATAATGAATTATACTCTACCACAATGTCAGAATCAGCCAGAAACAGTATCAGTAGAACATACGCTTACTTTCTTTCCCCTGACATCCCTCACTCTGGGAGTTTTTATGCAAGGCTCACTTTAACAATAAAGTGGGACAGAGGGGAAAAAAAAATCACAATACACCTAACACAATGAAAGTTCACAGAGAAATGTCACCAGATATGGAAGAGGTCTTTGAACATAAAAAGCATCATTTTAATACAGCTCAATCAATGTATCTTCTTACAGAGCATGAACCTGTAGTGTCTTCTGTCACTTCCATAATTAGCCCAGCTTGGGGAAGATTTCATGGCACATGGTCATTAAATCCACAGAACTCTGAAACCTTTAACCTTTACTAGGCAGAGTCTGGTTTCAGAAGTGACCTTATGGAATCATCAAACCAGTAACTGCATCAAGAAAGTAATTAACAGCAGATGACTGAACAGAAAGAAAAAGCCTAAAGGACTATTTGAAAAACCAGTGACTGTGAAAAACTTGAGCTATTTTGCATGAACATTTTCATTCAATTCAAACTAGGCTCACTGTAGAAAACACACCACCACCACCCCCCAAAAAAAACTCTGAAGTTGTAACAACTGATATGCTGCTAAATAAACTAACACAATAAACCACAGCTAAACAAACTGTACAGGAAAGAAACATTTTCAGTTAAAGGAAAGAACAATACTGGACTGTAAAAAACACCCAACAAAACAAACACAACAAAAACGCCTCACAGTATTTTAAGTGTAGTGGATGATTAAAGAGATGTGTTTGCATTTTATCTGGCACAAGAGATAAGCCATGTAAACCAGGCGTAGGGCTTTTACCTCACTGCAACAAATGAGTCAGTGTAATGTTAAATTGTCACTATGAAACCTGGCATTACAACATGCTATCACAGATGATCTAACTCAGGACTGGAAGAGTTTTCTATCTTTGGCAGATAACTGCACCTCTATTCAACGGGAATGAAAATGAGGGGAAGAAATTAAATAGAATATATTTCTATTTTAAATTAACACTCTGCTACATAAAGACAAAACTGGGTTTGTTTGAGAAAGATGCTGCAGAAAGCCAACTTCCCCTAGAAAGGTTATCAGCTACACAAGAGCCAGTGAAGACCTTTAATTCTCCAGGACACAAGTGCAGCCCCACAACACCAAGCACTGTCTGAGGTACTTGAGTGACACAGCAGCTTCTTTGCACTGTGCAAACTCACATCACCTCAGAGTGGAGGGGACCACTGAAGCAGCCAAGAACTTTCAGAAAATACTTTCTTAATTGAAAAGGCTGAAAGAACTTGGACACAAAGGACAGGATCAGGCACAAGAAAAACACAACATACAACTTACTGCTGCTTTCAAATTCTGTAGTAACAGAACTCCTCAGATATTTTAGTAAGAGTAAAGTAGAAGCATCTCTCTTCCCTTGCCATGTCCCCATGTATGTGAAGGAAAATCAGAAAATACACAAAGCTCTGGAAAGAAAAGACATTCTATGACTCTAACTCAGGTCATTCCGTAAATAACTGGGAGTTCACATATTAAATGAAGAACCTATGGATGCACTTCTAAATTACGGGGCTCAAGAGTCTACAACAGATTGCTAGTGTGAACAACATGTCAACAGAATCTACACCTTCACCACATAACCATGCCAAAAGGACTATCAGCCAGCTGGAAAGTTACTGCACCAGCTTAACTAGATGACCTTTATTACTGGTTCCCAATCTGCTACACATACGCTAAAAGTGAGGGGCAGGGTGGAAAGCCAGGGCCACAGAGCAGCAGACTGGGAAAAGACACAGGTCAACACCTTAAATAATCCTGATGCTGAAGGGAACAAAGGAGGAAGTGACAAGTAGAGAGAGATCAGTAAGAAGCAACAGGGAAGAGGCTGGAGGAGAACCTCACTAAAAATTAATCTGATTCCAAACTGCTACTTCAGAAAGTTACTATTCTGGAAGAAAAGTATAAATAGAATCCATTAGATGTTTAAATGATGACAAAGGTATTTTTCTAAACCATGAACAGAGCAATGCAGACAATCAAAAGTTACGTACAGTTAAAGGGCAAGGAAAACCCCATGTAGTTACATGCAGTGCTCTTCAAAATATCCACACAGCCCACACAAGGTATTGCATAAACCTAGGAATTTATCAAATTCCTGAATGAAGGTGAATGAAATGTATTTCTTTCTTCCTTTGAATAAATTTTAATTAAAGATCGATGCTTTGGAAGTTCAGAGTAAGAACAACACATTCCTTTTCCATTTCCATTTTATTTCTTTATGTATCAGTTATAGAAGGAAGCTTCATTTCAGAGAAACCCTTTCCAAGGTACTCACCAACAGTGGTGACAGGAGGCTGAGAAGGGTAGTACTGAACACTAGTGGTTGCTGGAAAGGGCACACCACCTGGATAAGGATAGTTTGGGTAGCTGCTTTGACAAAGAAAAATACACTAATGTTATGCAACTATTAGTAAAATATCATCCACCTAGATTATCTTTATTGCCACCATGTTAAAAAAATATTTACGTAACAAAATGTAAAAATTGCAGGCCTTTTTCCTGTTCACATGAATATCTTTCACAACTGGTATTTCTGCTATTATTTAAGATACCATTTTATCTGAAACCCTCTCTAGTTATTGCCTGCTCAACATTTGGATAACAAATTCTCCTGAATCTCTTAGTTTTGCTATATGAAATCCCACAAGTATCCAAAAGAAATTATTCTAGCTACAAACTCCCACAGAATAATTTCAAATTAGTATTTTTTTTATATGAGAACAGTTAAGACAATGACTGATGAACTGCTCTATGTAAACCTAAAAATGTAAAAAAGTGCAAAAATATGGTTGCAAGGTGAAACAAACTCCCCCAGAAATTCTCACTCCTGTTCTGAATAATAAAGAAAGCAAAAATATTCATTTGCTCACTGAAACAATTATGAAATGGTATGTGATAGTCTACAACACCTTTCTAAAATACATTTGCTATCAATTAAAGCAAGGACACAAATTAGTCAGTACTAGACTGACAAACACCTGCATGCAGCAGAGTATTAACTATAGTAACAGTTACATGACGTGGCCCAAAAACCCCTGCAAAATATAAAAAAAGCATGTGCTGTCTTTCTTCAGGTAACTGCAAATTTAATAATTCTTAAAACCTTCCTATTATTTCATAAATTATAAATGTTATAAACACTTCTATTACTTTTGTAGGACCATCAAGAGCACTTTAAACAAACATATTTAGGAGGAAAAGAAATGCTGTAAGAACTTTTAAAAAATCTTAAATTTTCTGCTCTTAAAACAACACTCCCCACTCCCAATCCTCGCAGGTTTTTACATTTTAAATTTTTTTAAAAAATAAAAATTATCCATATTACACCAAAATCTCATATGCTCCTACCACAAAATTAGGACATAAGAACATTAACCATAAAAACCATTAATTATGGTGTAAAAAACACAAGTACACACTAGGAGGCAGTAGTCAACATCTCATTATTTACTACAACAGATCTGCAAGTCTTCTGGAAATGCTTTATTCCAAGTTATTATATAGAAAAAATTCCTAGTTAATATTTATAAGAAGCTTCTGAAGTAACTTTGTGTTCTTCAAATTCCTTTAGGGTGCTGTAAGTCCCCATTTATGCTGGAGTCAAGGTTTGTATTAACCCAGCAAGGTTTTGTTAGATTTTTTGAGTTGCTAATAAAATATTGACTTTTAGGGGTACATTTCTTTCTATATCATGTAAACATATCAACCTCATGAAAATATATGAGTTAGGTAGGATTACAGGAGTTAGGTAATTTCAAAGTCTATTTAAGAAACTACAGTTATGATTAGACACTATTCAGTGAAACGTTCTGTCAGGTAAATGATGACAGTTTAAAGGGGCTCTTACCTGGGGTTTGGAGTGCTTGATGGTGGATAGGGAGATATTCCACCTGGAATTCCTGGCACATAGGAAGCTAAATAAAACAAGAGTTTTGTGCAGTTTTACATTTCAGAAGTTAAAACCATCCATGTAAAGAAGTTATTCCTTATCTATAAAAATAACCTTATTGTTCCATTGATGTTTTATTCAATCATTACTTTAATCACTGCATGGATAAACAAGTATTGATTTAAAAATACACAATAAATAGGTTTACTAAGGAAAAAAAAAAACCCTACAATCTGCAGCTAGAGTACTCAGAAAAAAACTCCAAAACATGGTATTAAAGATGACCCATCTGAAGAGCTGTCTCCATCTTTTATGTAATAGCTGAAAAAAGAATTTAACCTTTCCAGACAGTGATCTCTACTCACTAAATAACAATGTATAATTTAATTACATTCAGAGTAGTTGATTAGGTGTTTAATGATCCAAACATGTCCTTATCTTATAGCAAAGTGATTTCTGCTATTTAGAAGTTGTATTTAAAAATTTGTTATCAGCATATATAAATGTTTGAATAGTCTTAGCAAGTTTAAGATTTTTCTTGTAAAGCTGACAAAATTATGTTTTGGACATACTTATTCCACATTTCTAGCAAATTTTAGGAATATTTCATCAAATAACTTTTCTTTTTTTAAGAGCTGACCTATTCCCAGCCTTCAACACTTTCAAATGATTAAAATTTTTGTCAAAGGACTTAATTTCTTCTTAAACAATGTATCCATAACGTGAAAAAACCCAAGCCCTAAATGTCTGTAAAATAAGGATGGTCTGATTACACCAGTAAAATTAAGTAGTTATTAGTCATTTCAAAACTCTGAAACATTTTCATTAAAATTACTTCAGCTATGAAGTAATTCATAGTAATTCAGCTCAATTCAATTCAAAATAGTAATTCAAAGCACTTCAGCTTTGAGTGACTACAAGAATAATCAAATGTGGTTCACTGAACGTTTGTCCTTAAGGCACAAGTCACAGCCTCTGCTATAACTACACTTATACTGACCCCCACTGTTCCTGGAAAATCAGGACAAGCAGGGTAGCCACAGATAAACTGGAAAGTCCCAAACACCTGCCTCTAGTCAATTATTCCTAATGGTCCCATTTTATGTTTGCTACCCATTTTCTCACAGGTTCAGTGCCTGATACCTTGCTAAAAATGGGTTCTGCTAGAAATGGCAATGAATAGCACTTCAGCTTTTCAAATGTAACACTGTGATCAAGTAAAAGCCATATTTCAGTAGAAAATGAACATAACCTTAAAAATCTAGCAGAAATAAATAACCCCAAATATAGCTACTGTACCATTAAATTCACATGGAACTGTTATAACATTATTAAATAAACACTCTCCAGCTAAACTGCTCCCCTTTTACTTCTATCCCAGTCTTTGACTTGAGGAGATCTGTGCTGGTTTTTTTGGCTTTTTCCCACCCAATACAGAGTCTCCTCCTAGAAGAATTTCTAGGATTTTCTGTTTCCCACTTCTTCTTTTTCCCCCACCTATCCATCCCCAGTCCTTAAAATAAGATGCCTCCAGAAGTTTAAAAAAATAAATTATTTTAAAAGTCTTGAGGATTTTTGCAAGAAAATAAGAATGGGTACCAAGTCAGAACACCAAATCAACAGAGAACAAACAATAAAAAGAAGCAGGTTTTTTTTAATCTTCAGCCAGCAATTTGAAAAAAAAAAAAGAAAAAAAAAGAAAAATAAACCACACAAACAGGAGAACAGGAGTGTGGGCATGGGAAACACAAGCTGTAGGCTTTCTCATGCTTATGAAATCAATGGTTGAATGATACTTAAAAGATGGGCTTGTATTATTAGAATGAAAAAAATTGAGATACAAAGTTATTTGAGTAATTTCTTTGTCAGTCTGTCTTGGAATACAGACAGGATGCTGGTTGTTTTGAGGAGCTTGGTGGTGTTTGAGTGTGTTCTAATTTTGTTTGGGTTTTGCTGTGTTGTAATACAAACTTGATTTTTCCCCTTCAAAACCCCGTGTGAATTCTTAGATTCACAGAGCCTTTTAAGTTGGAAAAGACCTTCAAGATCATAGAGTCCAACAAGGTAAAGTACAGCCCAGGTGAATTCATCAGCCAGCAATATAAAAAGTAAAATGCATTATCTGTGGGCAAACTGTGCAGGACAACAATCCCTTTGAAATAGTAACATGATAATTTGCAGAAATCAGTAGTGGTGAACACTTACTGGTTGGTGGGCCTGTTGCCTGGTATGGGGGGTAGCTGGAAGAAGCAGTAGGACGAGAAAACACTGGAGGTTCCTCTCCAAACACAACAATCATGACCTGGATCAGCTCCAACAAGTCTGACTGGGGCTGGGAAGGAAAGCAAATCACAAGTAGTTGATTTTGCTAACAGAGAGTTTAACTGATTGTTGCAGCAACAGGATGCCATTCCATCAGCTCACAAAAGAATTCCTTTTACTTGTGGGTTTTAATTTTCTTAAATTTTCTTAAATCTCTATCTGTATACATATCTGCATAATTAACTGACTTTCTGGAATCTATTACAGATACCAAGCCAGTCAGCTTGTATTCAAAACCATACAGCAAAATACACCAGCAGCCATGTTTACACACAGAATAAACTGGGTAATACATGGTTCTATATCAACTGCAGGACATTAAATGACTAAGTTTAAGTGTCCAATGATGAAGTGTAATAATATTTTAAAAAATTAAATCCACTCCCCAACATGAAAAAACGTACAGATCCCAAAGTTTTTTAGAAATTTCAATTTCATACACCACAGCCTTTGCTCTGATTCAGAATGTCTCAAGAGAAAAAATATTCTAACCCACTAAGGAATGGCACAAACCCCCTTTAAATACAGTTAAACCAGGCTTCCCTGTTTATAATTACTTAATATAGGCATGATTTCATTTTGCCAAAATAAGAACAAGCATCATGAATGCAGCAGTACATTAAATACCCAAATTCCAAGTTTACTTAGCTCTATAATCCACTTACTTATTTTTACCAACCTCTCAAACTGAAAGAATTCTGTATCAGCTGCACCTTAGATGATCCTCTTGCTTTGTGCAACACCTGACCTGGGCAGTCTTTTTCCACTATTACTATCCAAGCACTGAACTACCACCCATCCTTAATAAAGTATTCCTGTTAATCGCTTTTTACAGAACCATGTATCTTGTTTCATTTTTCTAATCTTCTTAACACAGTTTATCTTCTTTACAAGTCCATGTTCTGGCCAAAATTTCTATGAGGTCTGGACTGCTCAATGCCTCTATTTATTGGTAAAGCAAATATATCCACATACATGAGGCTCCAGGAATATCTATATGAAGAAGTCCAAGTGCTTGTAAAAGTCCATTTTAGTCACAGGGGTGTTTTAAGTAAATTTATGATTTCCTTTCTGTAAATATTCTTATCTCACAAATCTTCACATCACACTCTTGCCAGGGGAGAGGACACCTTATGCTGCACTATTTAATCAGACAAGTTGTAACTGAAGATACAATTAATTACCTTAAATAACCAGAACACAGAATGCAATAGCCTGACCTTTAAGACATTCCAAAAAACAGTTGACTTTATTTTAAAAACGGTTTAAGATCTCTAATGAAGACTATGGTTTTTATTAAAAATTATACAGCTATCTTGAGGAATGCAGAATGAGCAGTTTGAGAATTTCAGATTCCCTATACTTACATATTTCCACTCATGCAGGTAGGGAAGGTATATTTTTCCATTTGCATCAACATGCTTCCCAGTTTTTATTGTCATAGAGCTAGTGGGTTTAACAAAACAAATTGGGGGGTTGAAAGGGTAGGTGTCCAGCAGCCACAAGCAAATTGGGATATTATATGTGTTACCTAGAAAAGACATTTTGAAAGATTATAGAAGTTATTTCAATTCATCAATTATCCTCCTGTATTCAGATTCACAAAATATTCCTAAGCCCAGTAAACTCAACTGTACAAAGTTTGAAGCCAGAGCCAAAATCTACTAATAATAACATTCAATGAATAGGTAACACTGTGGCCACAAACTCAAAGTTTTTCAGAACAATTTAATTTTGATTTACAATCATCACTCACCATTAATACACAATCTCATTTGTTCTATAATGCAACGTTATAGGACTCTAATCTGAATTATCATTAGATGCAGCAATAAATGGTTTGCAACCCTCATTCAACTGACAAGCCTGAAAAAACATGCTTTGCTGAAAGAAAAAGATGCTATAAAGCTGTAAATGACTGAAGAAGCAATGCTCAGCATGCAAATTTTATCCTGCAGCAAAAATTGAGAACAATTTCTTTAAAATATTTTACTTTGGACAAGTAAAGGATTTCAAGAAAAGAGTGATCACTGAAGTAGTGAAGTTGAATCTGGACAAATCTAAGTTTTTCATGCAATTTAGGAAAATAATGGGGATGATTATAATCCCCATTATAATTATAATTAATTATAATTATAATCCCCATAATGCATACCTCTGTAAGGCACAGGAATGGTTCCAGTGAGGCTCATCAACTCCCTGGATGAACCATCATTAAAAACTGAAAGAGAACAAACAATATTTTTTTTAAAAAATATTGGTTATACTTATCTTGATTCAGGTTATTCCCCATCTATTTATTGGCAAAAGTTTTCACACATAAATATAAACTCAGCCTGAAAGGTTCAGCTCTTGCACATTTATGGGTTAGCAAATGACTGTCTGCAGTCAGGTAACTCCTTATGAATAACACACTTCTGAGAAATGAATGACTAATCACTGTCAAAATACCTTCTCTACAAATAAAACTGTTTCCTCATTCAGTGACCAAGTAAAATGTTGGAACTGTGCAAACTGCAAGGAACACAAATTGCTCGCAAAGTGCTGCAAAAGTAATCCGAACTCAAACCTGATTTAAAAAAACAACTGTCATCTGAGTTTTATAAAACAATACCTTGGGTTTTCTTCAAAAAGCAGGTCAGCAAGAATACTGAAAAACTCCTGGGCCACAGTAAGGAATCAGTAATTTAATCAAACAGTAACACACTGAAGAGAAAAGAAAGAGTGCTTGACTCTGCCAAATCTTAGCCACAAACTGCACAAGAACTTTGACCTAAATGTACTGAATTGCTGTATTTAGTTTTTTCATACTTTCAATCCAATACATTATTCTTGGCTGAATAAATCAGCTTCTGTTGAGGAACCTTTTATCTCCTTAATTCTTCCTGAAAGTTTCTAGCCATAATTCAAATGTAGGTTACTGTGCACAATTATGGTGGTGCTGATGTTCTGCAAAGGCAGGTACAAGATGTTGGGATTTCAGTGGGGGTATATACTTCATTATTAATATGAACTTGAAAACTATCTTATCAGCAATGTAATCACTTTCTTACAGCTGATGTCACTGCTACAAATAATACTCATTATCTGTAAGTGATTCTGTGCTTAGCCTCTTCCAGGCAGCTTAAAGAGCATTAGGGAACACAAATGGCTACAGCTCAAGGATATTTGGAATTATGATCACCATCTTATGCAAACTTGTGCAGCTATTCCAGCCACAGTCCTTTCACTCCTGTTTTGTTTCTCCAGTCACTGCATGAATTTTTATTTCTGTGACAGCTGCTGGCTTGCAGCTACTCAAGTTAAAACTAATTCATCTTCTACCTGTCCATGTCCCTTCTTAATATTTCTCAATCCAGACATACAACTTAAAAAGCAGAAGACTTTAAAATTTTTGATGACGTAGTAATACAGATCAGATCACAGAGGAATCCCACCGGTAACAGTTAAAAACAGGTGACCATAAGAAGGCTGACCTCAGCAGCTACACTGGCTCACTGCGTGCTGTGAAACCCTAGGATATCATATTCATCTAACACACTTAAATTTAAATTAACTTAGAGACTTTAAAACAGCTAACTATGATTATCATTGATAATTTACGTTATGAAACCCTCATGTCAATTTTTTATATACTTGACTCTGTCTTCTTCATACTCTTAAGGACTACCACAATGATTTTAAATGAAGCATTTCTTCATTGATTTACAGTTCTTCCCACACAGAATTTTAGAAACATCTTTATATGGCAGCAAAGCTGAATTTGTAAGATACCAGCAATCTCAGGACACCAACTGATGACATCAGTGAGTGATTAACTAAAAGTTAAGCTGTGAAAAACCTGACACTTCTTGGCACATTAGATAGTTATTTTCTAAAGTAACCTTACTATATTACTGAGTCTGTGTTTCTAAAGAAGTATTGATGTCAGAGACAAAAAAGAGAAACTCAGGTTATGTTTTCTGATGTTAAACTTCTTCCCCCTCTGCCCCAAAAACTACCAAAGACATCTAACACATCTACAATTCACCAACAAAATTTTTTTTGCACAGACTAACCATATGAATCCATGACAGGTTTGAGGTCCTTGTACTGAGTAATAACACTGGTTGTCTCCTGTATGGTTAGGTCTCTATACTTATACTGGAAAACAAAAGAGAAAGAAATTACTTCAGAAGCTAAATTTTTAGTATAATTGAATTCAATTCTTTATTTTACCCAATAGGCAGCATTTAAGAGAGTTTACATCTATACACGGATGTTCTTCTCCACTCTTAGTTTGGAATAATAATTTATTTGTCTGTATTGGAACACTGTCTATATAACTTACCCAACTTTAACAAGCTGTTAAGTCTTAACAGGAGTCTAAGCATTGATTTGGGAAGAGCTACTGCATTTTCTTTCATGTTCTACCACAACCAAGTGTATCTGAGAAATATGTGTGAATCTTAAAAAAAAAAAAAGTAACCTCCAAACAAATACAGTGATGTTTTGAACATTCCTGATAAACAGCCATAGATACATTTCATAGCACTTTTCAGAGCAACAACACATTTATCAATCATTAATTAGCATACACATGTATTTTGTCAGCTAGAAAGCAGACATATCAAGGCACAGTATTACCAACAATAATACTGGTTTTACCCCTTTCCTTATATCAGGAGCAGGGAGTAAAGCACAGATGCCCTGTAAACCATTGCTACACTACTACAGAATTCACCAATCTCACAGCTATAACCCACAGACAGCAAAGAAGCTCCTGGGCAACAACCAGAGTTGGTTCACCACACAGTGCAGCTCTTTAGCCTTGTGGTCATTCCTCCTGATAATTACTATTGAAAAGCCAGCAATGTGGTCCCTTGAAATTTTTTTTATTCTGATACGATTTTAAAAAACTGCAATCTTCAGGTGTCCTAAGGAACACAGACAGCAACCTTTCATTGAACCAGGGCTGGAAGACAGGGCACAGCACAATGAAATGCCTGACATCCAAAGCACGCAAATGCTAACAACATCTGAACAAATTAATCCAGACATTACCCAAGAGCAAACCCTGATGCCACAGCTAAAGGTCACCTTGGCTCTGACAAACACTCATGAGTTGTGAAGCTTAAAAATTAACTCCTGTTCCCGTCACCTCCAGATATTGACAAGGATGTTCCTCCAGGGCATGACAACTTGGATTTACTGAGAGAGACGAAGCCACCACGCCACTTCCCACAACGCTAACTCTGCCTACAGAGCAGCTCGGGTGATGCTGTGACTGATCTTCCTCAAATGACCAAGGACAAAACAGCCACAAAATAATAATCTAATAATAATAATGGTCTATCTGCAAAATGCTGGTCTGTGGGACAGAAAGCAACCCCTCCAGCAGAGATTCCTGTGTGCACAGGGAAGCACCAGCACAGAATTCATTCAGCCCCTGGATGCTCTTTTGGTGGGAGGGCTTCAGCAAAGCATCTCAGCCTCCTTTGGAAAGTGAGTGCAGCACTGGGAGTGTGCAGCAGGGGCTTGACAGAGACAACTTTGTTAACATTTGAATGCATTCCTCCCTCCCTCCCCAACACCTGGAAGAAGCAGGAACGGGCATTACTGGGAGATAGAGGAACTTCCACATACACCAGCCAGAGACTGGCAGCACATACCCACACCACTGCACGTGTCACTACAGGACAAATGACAGCTGGTCACCAGCAACTTTTAAAAGGCTGTGCCTTTTCAAAGGAAAAAATCTTATGATCCAGGATAGAGCCTCAATAAAACCAGCATAATCACTATTAAAAAGAGAATTGGATTCCACTAACAGAAGCTCTTAAAAAGCACAAGGATTGTAGAATGGTTTGGGTTGGAAGCAACCCTAAAGATCATCTTGCTCCAATTCCAAGGCAGGGAGCCTTCCACTATCCCAGGTTGCTCAGAAACCCACCCAGCCTGGCCTCAAACACTGCCAGGGATGGAACATCCACAGTTTCTCTAGGCAGCCTGTGCCAGCGCTTCACCACCCTCACAGTAAAGAAGTAAGCAGAGCCAAGCTTTACTTCCACTTTTGGCACAAGAATCTCAAGTCAGTTGAGTCAAGAATTGACAAAACAATGCCTGCCTACTCAGCAGGGACACTGTGACTCTGGTACACAGTGGGGCTGAAAAACCACAAATTTGGTTATTGGGGGTGCTTTCAAAAATTAGGCACAACACCTGAACATTAAGCAAGTATTTTCATATCTCTGTTAAAACAAATAAAGATAATATTATTGTGAACTGTTTTTACATTGAGTGATGATTACTTAGTAGAGAGACAGTTGTATGATTCCAGCTACTGCCACAAGCAAAATTAAATGTTAATTTCTGTACTTAAGCTGATTTCCAAGAAATGTCAAAATCTCTTTGGAAAATATAAGATCCTAGTGATTTCTACAAAGGTAACTAAAACTGATAAACTCGAATTCTTAATTTCTAGACTTTTTTCCTCCTCCATTCTCAGACTACAAATGCATTCCCCTCATTTTACATATCAAGAAACAGACCACAGAAAGATGAAGTTTCTGAAGATCTGACAGCAGGTAAATACCTGAAATTAAATTAAATGCTTAGGTTTCCCCAAACTAGGGTCAAGCTTTTGCTAACTCATACACCGAACTATTCAATATGGGAAATACCACTAAACTTCCCTCTCTAGAACAGAAAGTGTAACTATTTTTGAAAAATAAATATAATGAAATAGCATCTTCATTTTTCATCACCTACAGAAAGTCAGACAGGAGTATAAAATGAACAGGTGCAGGGGAACAAGGATATTGGACTATCCTAAATTCTATTTCTTCTATGGCATCTCAATAATTAATTTAATAAAGACAGGCAGCTGTATACAAATACATACATGATCTCATTTGCTGACACTAAGTATTCAATATTAATTTTCAAGCTCATGAAAAAATCTGCTTATGACTCCAGGCAGGTGAACGCGCCTTTGGTTTTGATCGTATTCTCAACTACCGTACTTCATTTCAAAAGGCTACATATATGATTAAATGCTGCCCAAAAAAATCCAAAATCCCGTAACTCCCCCTAAGTGTCAGCCTTGGGGGTTTTCATTCCAAGCTGCTGGACAAAGCCCGGTTTTCACCTGAGGAGTGGCACGCGTGTCTCTGCATGATTCAGTGGTTAATGATTTGCCTTCCATGAGATTTTCCCGGTTCCTTGCACAGGGGCTATAAGCAAACCCACCTCACCCCGGTCAGCCATGCAGGGCTCGCCTTCCCCCTGCTGTAACCGGGGAGCACGGTGCCGTGTGTCCCGCACGGCCCCGCTGGTGCCCGGCACTGTCCCCCAGCCCGGCCCCGCAGCTCGGCACGACCATCTTAGGCTCGCTGCGCCCTTCCTCCCTTCCCGCCGCAAGCCCCCGGAGCCTCCCGGCGCTGGGCCCCGCTGCCGCCCGCCCGTACCTTGGTGAGCATCTTCTTGAGCTGGCTCTCGGACACGGCCATGGCGGCGGCCGCCCCTCGCTGCCGGTGTCGCTCCCGGTGCCGCCGCTGCTCCCGGTGCCGCCGGCCCGGCCCTACATAAACACAGGAAGCGGCTGCGCGCCCGCTTCCGGCGGCGGCGCCGCTCCCGAACGTCACGGGGCGGGCACCGGGCGGCGCCGGCACCGGGCGGGCAGCGATGGCACCGGGCGGGCAGCGATGGCACCGGCACCGGGCGGGCAGCGATGGCACCGGGCGGGCAGCGATGGCACCGGGCGGGCAGCGATGGCACCGGCACGGGGCGGGCAGCGATGGCACCGGGCAGGCACCGGGCGGGCAGCGATGGCACCGGCACCGAGCGGGCAGCGATGGCACCGGCACCGAGCGGGCAGCGATGGCACCGGCACGGGGCGGGCACCGGGCGGGCAGCGATGGCACCGGGCCGCTGAGCGCGGCTTTGCGGCGCCCTTTATTGCTAGAAGACCTTACTGTCGCCCCCCGTGATAAAGAGGTTTCCCGCCGCGCCCCTTTGGCTAATGTTCAAGGAATACGGCACAAACGAAACACCAAATTAATCCACAAAACACGCCTGTAAGAGCTGGCAGCATTTTAAGATTATTACAACAGCACCAAACTAAATAAACAACAGCTTGACTATTTGCATGAAAATAAATGCTCAACAGATAAGAAATAACACCATGAAAAACAATGTAAAAACTTAAATTCATAGGTTTTTCTTTCCGAAGTAAGTGAAAAAAACCAAACCCCAAAGTGCAGCTTTAAAAAAATGTAGCAGCAAAGTTGGTTACTTGCAGCCATCACTAATTTTGCCCCATCATTTACCACTACAGAAATTTGGGTATTCCATAAAAACAAAGGTTTAAATTACTGAAGGTTTTTTTTGTTTCTATTTTTAATCTAGTTCTGAGATCAGTATACGCTCAGAACTCCCTGCACGTCTGGCTCTTTGTGAGATGTAACTAGAAGGCACAAAGGATCAGATCTGTTACTCTGCTACAGATCCTACTTTTGCTCAGAACAAACTTCCAGCAATATTTAACCAGCCATCCCTCAAAATGTAAACGTGGAATGACATTCCTAAGCTGCACACAGCAGGAGTGGAGTCCAAGTCCCCTGTGCCTGCCATGTGATGCTGGAGGTATACAGGAGCAATACAGTCTTTTACCAGTAGTAAATCAAGAGGTTAGAACTCAAAAAAATCCCTTGATCTCAAAACCATCTGGTTTTTACCTACAAGTCCACATCCTGCTTTTTCATCACATCCTTGGCCTCCAGGGAGGACACTTACAGGTTCTGTTGCCTTCTCCTGAGGCTTATGTAAAACTCCCAGCCGGCTTTGGATTGAGGCCTGAATGTGAAGATACTCCTGTGCTGTTTAACTGCTGGATTTTATCTTTTATTTGCAAACCAGCCCCTGCTCCTCCCATTCAGGAAGAACCCCTATTCCAGTGCTGCAGGTGTGTAGTGAGAACTGCAGATGCTTTAGTGCTCTAAATGTCCTCACAAAGCAAAAGCAAGCAAGTCATAAGTGGAGTATTTCAGACATCATTAATTGTGAACAGAAATCCATGGCCAATAGTTCAGGTCTGAAGGATACTGCAAAAATTGTGATCCCCTTAGCAAATAGCAAAATACCAGGAGTCCATTGATATAAGAGCATCTATAGCCATGAAAGATGGAGCTATGGAACTGCATCCCCAGTGCCTGTGGAGCTGGAGTGTGACTGTTCCCTACACAAGCCTCACATACAGCATTTAAAAGCCACAAGGAAGGGTTCCAGTGGGCTCTGTATGCTGGCATTTCTGCAGAGCTGGGTAAGCCCCTCTCTAGGACTGCCTCCTAAAGAGGTGCAAAGAGCTAAGAGTAACCCAGGAATCAGGCTATAACTGGCAGCCAAAAACCACAGGCAAGTGACACAAATTTAGGTAAAACATTATTGCATGTTACCTGCCTCATTTTGGCTACCAAAAGTGCACTTCACAAAGAAAAGATTATGGTTAAGTGCAGTATTAAATTATTTAAACCTAAACTGAGAAAGCACTTTTGGAAAGTAAAGTAACAAAGCTTCCTGTTTTCTACAGAAATCCATATATATGAAGCAACTTCTTCTGCCTTGCAGATCTTCAGCTTCAGTGAGCAGAAACAGAGGCTTCCCTTGTGCTTCCTTACAGTTTCAGCTGCTGCTGAAGGTCATGAATTGAGCCTGCACTGCTTTGCAGTTTCTCTTGCACCAGTGGGTCTTCCTCCAGTCTGACCATTTCAATCACTCCACTGGTTCCAAGAATACATGGGAGACTTAAGAATACTTCACTGTTAATATTGCAACACCCCTGAAACAACACACAAAGAACTCAGTCACACACACAGTTACTTATTTCTGCTGCAATTACACAAAATGACCTGATTATTTTAATTAAGCAAGGATATTCCAACATATGGCATGTTTGGATAAGTCAAATTCCATTTATTTTAGATACTGTGCAGTGGGTTACTGTATAGAAACTGTATAATATTACTGTGCAGATAAAAATTTGTGAACCATGCCACACTTGGGGATTTTTTCCAAAACAGATAGATAGATTTCTGTAAAGCAGACAAAGTGTATACCACTAAACACCATTTCTTAGCTAGAACAAGCAGGGACACTTCATAGTTCAGTATCATTAGTTCTTTTAGGACTGAACAAAATAAATTAAATAATGCATCCTAAGAACTGGAGAAAATTTTTCAAATACTGATGCCACACAGATTCTGCAAAAGAATTCATCAAACTTATATCCCTATAATTCAAGTTTCCACTGTAGAGTGTGTTTATTTTTGAAATCTGTGAAATTTTACATTCTGTAGATACTTTAAAGAGACTTGTCATTCCTCTGTATCTATATTTAGTTTAAGAATGATTAAAAACTTCACTTGAAACATAGTGATTTAATTAGGTATGTGCTCAATAAAATAAGCAGCCAGCTCAACATCCCTGCACTGGGACATGCCAATTTTCCTTCTGAAGGCTCTAAACTGAAGTGACAAATAAATGTTTCTACATGGGTTTTTTCATCATATGGAATGACCTAATGCTTTGGTGAAGCCTCTTAGGAGTAACTTCAAAATTCAGTCTACAATTTTAAGTTAACTATTGCTTCATAATCTTCTCATCTTAGGGAAAGTACTAAGGAGTAAAAAAAGCAGCTGTTTCAAACTTAAATAAAATACTGGCAGAAAATGCATTTTATACTTTCAGAGAAGATACACAATTCTTTTGGCCCCTAAAAAAATTTACATTCAACACTGAGCATGGTGGAACTACAAGTCACGTTTCATTTACCAAATCCATCTATTGCGGGGTGATGGGCAGCAACCTTAAATGTACTTTCTCTCTGGACTTGTATTTTTAGGAGAATAATCCACTTTTAGTATTGGTTTCAGATTAAAACAGTAAGCAATTTTTGCCTATTTTTGGACTAGAATTGAGAGCTGCTGTTGGAAGAAAGTAATGGCAATAGCATTACTTCGGAACACTGAGATGTCTGTGCTGCCAAAATTAATGGTCATATCTAGTATAAATAATATAATTACAGTGCCAACCAAAAGGTATTAATAACACATTTACCTTTGCCAGAGTGGATACAGAATGAACCTTTCTTTTATCTTTCAAAATGCTGTCAGCCAAATCAGCAACTGAGAGCCCAACAGACCAAGATCTCTGACCTTTTCCCTTTAGAATTTCCATAGCTCTATACATAAACCAGGAAAAGGAGAAAAACGTGATGTTTAGATTGTAATTATTCTTATTTTGGTTTCTATGTAAAACCCAAAATACAGGTTTAAGTGTACCATATCAGGTAAAGCGTACTATAAAAATACAATTCTCTATTTTGGAAAACAACACAATGGAATAAAGAATTTCTGAAATTCTGAAAAGAATTTATTTACAATATTTTTTCTCTACACTCGTAACAATTCTCTTTTCTGTCAAGAGGTGTAACTGATAATTAAATCAATTAAATTCATCCCAAACTTGTGCTTTATTTTGAAGCAAATGCTTCCAACACAAGCTCTGAGAAAAGTAGGCCAGAAGGCTTGTCAAGTATTTGTTTTAAATACACAATCAAACAGCTCTGATATGCTGCTGTGTATTGTTGTGTCTCCTTACATCACCATAGGCACAAAGTTAGTAAGAATTTCAGAAAAACAGTGGCCATATACACATCCATAAAAGTGAATGACAACATGACCTACAATTTCCTATAAACTCAAAGTATGAACATTTTAGAGCAAGCTTCCCCTACTTCATAAAGAGCTGAAGAACATGTAAATAACTTGTGCCTAAACATGAAGGAAAAAAAAAAAGGTTGTAATGGTGCTACCTGTTAGCCACCTTTTCCCTTGAGTTACGAGCGGCCATTGCTTCTGTTTGATTTGCAACTATATTACAGCTGGTCCATGATGGCACTAAACAGAAACAACCAAAAAAAAAAAAACCAAAAACATTTGAGGTTGTGGTTAGTTTTGGGTTTTTTCTTCCTGTGACAATTGGCAAATACTTTTGCTACTACTCCAGGTCTACAGACTTTAGTACCCCAAAAGTACATTACTAAAGCCATTATTATAAGAATTTACCACTGTTCTTATAACTTTTCTCATTACCTTCATAACTTTTCTCAATTGTTCTTTCACTATTCAGTCACTCAGGCACTGCCAGGACATTACATGCTCATAGTCATCATAAAGCATCACTTTACCTTTGTCTTCCCCTTGTTCACCAATAACCCAGGCATCTTTTGCCAGCACCTCTGCTTTCAAAAGGTTGGTCAGCATATACTGAAATCTCTCTGAATCGAGGTTGGTACCTACTCCAATTACTCTGCTTTTGGGAAATGAGCTCAGCTTCCACGACACAAACGTCATCACTTCAACTAAATGTCAAAGAAAAAACATGTTGCCAATGAAGGAACAAAAAACAAATCAACTGCAAATTATAAATCATCATTATGAAAAATTCTGGACTTCTTTACTTTAGAAAAAGCATAAGCATGTAAGAATATATTGATAGTTTATTTCAACCTAAAACACAAAGTTGGGTGGAGAAGAAGTGAAGAAATAGCAACAATAATGGTAAGAGAGTAAGAAGAGCTGTCTTCAATGCATTACAGGATAGAGCCTCACACTTCTTTCTCTCTCCTAAATAGTGATTTTGCTTTGTCTTAGTTCACAGTACCACTAACCTGGAAATTGAAACCTTCCACCAAAATCTAGCTGCAATATTTACTGTTAATTCTGTATTTTGTATATGAGTAGCCTGTAAGTGTGATCATATGGCTCACAACACACATGGATCTATCCTTCCTGCACAGGAGAAATGTGCACATAAAACTCACAAGACAACAACCAATGGATGCTAACAATGTAGACACAGCCAGGCTGAAACCAAGCACAGAAACAAAGAAATACATACCTGTTACACAAAACAAAGTACACTATTTTCTTTAATCTTGGTAACAGTAAAGAAAAAACCCTCAAAGATAGTGTCCTGCTCAAAGCTGAAAAGGAAAACATCTTTCAGAGTAGCAAGAATTTTTGACTAACCAGGTATATTCAAGCAGTAATACATTTTTAAAACAGGCCAGAGAAAAAGCCAGGTGAGGGACAGAATATTATGCAGAGTACCAGCATACCTGGATGAGAAGCAACAAGGAGAACAGCATTCTGACTGTAGTGGGATACTGCTGGAATAATTCCTCTGAACAAATCCACATTGCTTTGTATGACATCAAGGTAAGTCTGAGCATTACCCAGAGAATTAACTGTAAGCACCACAACTTTGGAATCAGCTGAAGCAGAAAACTCTGAAAATATAAAGAAAGCACATTTTGGAATTTATGTCATTCTACTGAGTTTTGGATGCACAACCAAGAGCTGTTCTACAGGCTGAACTACAGCATCCAGCTTAATTAGGGATTCTTTGCCTTTCGTCCCCCCCATATCCCCCAGTGTGGAATTTGGGGCGCTTCCACAGCACCTATAAAACACAGCTCTCCCACAGAACTACTTTCCTGTTTTACAGGTGCCAAACACAAAGGGCAGACTACAATTTGTCCACGGTTATATAGCAGAGACCAGAAAACATCTAGAGAGCTTTGACAGATAAACTTTTCCAAGTTTTCTTGGCAAGAGACAAAAAAAACCAAAAAAACCAACCACGAAAAGGCTCCTGAACTTTTATTCCAATTTTTAAAGAAGCAGAAAGACTTTTACTCCTTTATCTGAGGCTTCTTCTATAATTTTTGATCTTATACTTTAATCAAGGGCATGTAGACAGCCATGAAAACCATTCCAAAAGTCTATTTATTAACTCAAATAAAAGACAAATTTTATTATTAGCCCAAAGAAACACACAACCACGCTTGCTGCAGGAATTTTTAAGTCAAAGCTAAGTTGAGCAGGTAATTCTGAATACCTGAGTGCTACACAGGTGATCAGCCTGGATAGAGAAACAGGGTGATTTGTCTGTTGCACCACTTTTGGAACCAGCTGAAGCCAAAGCAGAGGTCTAATGCACTGACAAATTAAAACCATACTAAGCAGGATATAATTAATACCAGCTTGCCCCAAACCTAGATATAAACATACTAAAATAGCAAATGACAGTGTACAAGCATTTTGTAGTACTGTAACACTACCAAGCTTCTTATACCACAGCTAAATGCAAACATACAACAGGCAACCACAGAGGTACAAACAGATTTGTGGTACAGTTGCACAACCAGGGTTCAGGAAAAAAGGTGTGCTAGCAGTAAAACCTGCAAGATAAGATCAAAGAATGTACAGCAGGCAATGCCAGGTGCAGAATAACCCACAAAGATGCCTGGTGGAACCAGAGCAAGTCCCTGTCCCCAAAATATGATAAATTAAAAGAGAAGCACAAGAAAACCCCTCATTACATCTTGAAAAGGGTGCAAGGAACATGGAAACATGACACACAAGAAAGAAAGAATGTTACTCAATTCAGTTCCAGCTTTCCCTGCGGAAAAACTTCTGAGTTGCACGGCCTCAACCTCTACAGCCATCAAAGACCATCAAAGGCTGTAACTAATCACTGATTAGAGACATGGCATTGACTCCATTGAATTGTATGCTCACAGCTGACTGAGGACAAGGTTATTAAGAACTCATTTTTTTGAGTATGTAGTGATAGTGATTAAGGACTCACTACTGTCCATATGTATGTTTAATGAACATCAAACTAGGAAAGCAGCACTTTCAAACACACCTTTATTAGTCAGCCTTTTGAACACTGCTTTCACAGACTTCACTAATTCCTATGCAAATATTTTTCCCTCTTCCCTCCCTGTCTCTGTCCATGACACAGAAGTTCTAGCTTGGCCTCTCTATAGAGAGAGAGTCTTTCTTCATGAGTCCAATTTCAGCATTAGCCTCTTACCTACAGACTTTAAAAAAAAGACAGCCACTGTATCTCCCCAGACGTCCTGCTCTTGTTAAAATGAGCACAAGCACAGTCAGTACAGCACCCACTCCTGTCCCAGAAACAACATCTCATACCTTTGCTGATCTCCACATTTGGCACAGCAAAAATCTCCAAATCCATGGTCCCTCCTTTTGCTGGACCTTCAGAAGGATCCAAAAGAACCACCTTGTCTGCAACATCCTGTATGAATAAAAATAATACAGATTAATAATAAACCAAAACAAAACTTGTTCTTGTGGGAGTAAGGAAAAAAACCCAAAATTCCTCCCATTTCATTTTTTGCTGTACTGTGTACGAATTATATAAAATCACTAGTCAAAGTTACAGCCAAATCACAAGGAAAAGGACTTAGTTTAGGAAGTCTAACTGGAAAAAAAACACATTACAAAACAAAGAAAAAACTCACAAAACTATCTCTGGGAAGTCAAAAATGTTGATGTTACTGTTGTGTCTAACATACAGCTGTGATGAAGTACAGTCCATCTACATCTACCCTTTTCCAGGGAACTAGGAGACCCCTGTTGTGAGAGGCTACTGTTGAGACAAGAATCCTTTAGGGATTTTCAAACTAAGTGAATTCAATATTTAAATTTGAATTAAAATTTGAATTAAAAAAGCTGACTGAGAAGCCAGGGCAGAAAATGAACACCTCTTATGGACCTGAATGTCCATAAGTTAACTGAAGAGAAAATGACCTAGGCAGTGTGAGAAATTAAGTGGTGATTTGTGTCAATCAAATAGCACTCATGTATTTATGTCTGTGTGTATGCAGTATGTATGTGTGTCTGTGAGCAATGCAGACAGAGGCCATGGGATTATTTCATGGAAAAGTTTTGAAAATCAGTTAAAATAAAGCATGGAAGTAAAGTTTAACAAATTAATTACATAACAATAAGCTTTTAGATAACAGCTTGTTCTAACAACAAAATTCTAAGCTTTAAAAAGTTGATCCTTTGTATCAACTATAAATTAGTTTTAAGGAAAATTTGTAATCACCTAAAAAGGGAAAAACCAACATGAGCTAAAAAGCTTTACAAAAGCATTTTAAAACATGCTAACTTTGAGTTTTGTAATAACTGAGGGAAGAGCTTATGAAGGTATTCTTAGACAGGTTAGCTTTAAGTTGTGAAATGATTGAAAGAAAGCTTGCAAAATATATGCTGACTAACAAAATATATGCCTAGTACTAATGGAAAAAGGTATTTTAAGAGAAAGATGAGAGACCAAGAAGACATCAGAAGACCATCTCAGACCACCTCCCCAACAGATGTCCAAGAACTACAACTGCTGATTATGAAGAAAAAGCAAGTAAAAAATAACAGAATATTTGAGGAAGTGCCTAGAACAGTATAAAAGACCAACCTCTCTTGAGACCTGAATTTGTGCATTGCTTAGGGTAGAGACCCTCAATGCACCCAGTGTGCTGTAAACACTTGCTCACCTATTATTATTAAATTAATAAATTTGCTATATTGCTTGACGTATTGGCAAGTCCAGGATTTTCATTTATAAGAGCAGTGACAGTTGTTAAACCTGATAAGGTATTCCTTAGGGTCAGATATTAAAAACTAGATTGGAATCCTCTCTCTTAATCAGGTCTCTTGCTATTTTTAATAATTATGTACCTTTGCTGCAACTGCTAGTACACATGCAATGCCAAGATCTCCAGCTCCAACAACAGTAATTTTGTTAAAGCATCCTTCATTTCTGCCAGTTTTACTCCTTGATTTCATGTCAGTCTCTCCTGCAATTAAAATAAAACAAGAAACTCAGGTGCTGGTCCACAGTGTATCAATGCAAGTATTGCTACTTCATAAAGGATCATGGTTGTGCCAGAGTTAAATCAAGTTACACAGACTTTTTCCAAAACAGCAGTCAAGACTGACCACAGAAAATCCATCACAACTTGCAAGGTGTAAAACAAATATTCCTCTCTAGACAGGAATGTTTTTTCCACTAAGTAGAAACAGGTGAGCATGACAATAGCAAGAAGCTAAACACTAATATCACAAAAAGAGCACTCCTTTGCTGCTGTTACAAGTGTGCATACAGACTATGGTCATAAAATTTGTAAAATATAAACCCTTAGGTTTCTTTGTGACATCAAGTAGTGACAATAAGTGAATACATTTTATAATAACATTAAAAATGAGTCCAGGAAAATATCCCCACCTTCAGTAATCTTTGCAATATAGGAGAGAAGTTCTGATTGCCTGTCTGCATCAGAAGATGACAGTGAGTACAAAGGGAGCTCTTCCTCAAACTTTGCGATCATTTCCTTGATTAATCCAATGAGAGTTGATTTAGGCTGAAATACAGCAGACAAACAGCAGACAAAACAGCTGAACAGCTATTTCTTATAGTGGTATCAGCTGTGAACTGCGAGAGACATATAAAATTTAATCAAATTATAAATGCTGACATTCTTAATATTTACACAAACACCTAAGGGAGAGAAAAACATCACTCTGAGAAGATCCTTTCCACACAGGAGTACTGATTAAAAGGAATTTAACGAAAGGAATTCTGAAATTGAAATTACCAGTGCTAGCAGTTTTTGAAGGTATCCATGGATATGTGGAAACCTTTGATATAGCTATATCCAGTACTATAAAAGGAACAAATCCTAGCTAAAGAGAAGTTAGTTCAGTCTTAGATGAGCTCAACTGCCCAGAGTTCTGGCAATTCAGTCCTCCTCCAGGCAAAATACGCCGTGAAGTCAGTAGAAGTTCCCTTAGCAATTTCTGTATTAATAATGTAAAATACAGCACATTCATTTCAAAAAGCTGGCATTCATTAAAC
The DNA here is from genome assembly GCF_971803275.1 of Cyanistes caeruleus. Lineage (NCBI taxonomy): Eukaryota > Metazoa > Chordata > Aves > Passeriformes > Paridae > Cyanistes > Cyanistes caeruleus. Next base: position 20,597,502 of record NC_141706.1, read on the forward strand.
AATTTTTACTGACCTAGCAGTCATATTTAAATGAGTAATTTAATATAGTGCATAAAATCATTTAGCAACAGCACTGACTTTTGAATCTCTGTGCTGTTTCAGAGTTCTGCCAAAAGAGACATACCCAAAAGGCAGAAGCTTTCATTGAACTTTCCTGAGGGATACTCAACTGGTCTCACTGCATACAAAATATATACTAATATTATACTATAATATATACTATTGCATACTATGCAATACATAGCAACAAAGTATCATGAGGCTTACATTGCTTTGAAAAAGAATCGGTCCCTTTTGTCATGAAAATCACTTCCAACTGCCTTTACAAGCCTCAGACCACCTGAAAGCTCCACGTGACACCACGCAGTATTCCCCAAACGCTTCCCTCCCCTGTCAGCTCTCCACCTCTTACATGGCTCCAGTTCTGCAGGTAGGGCAAATAAATCCTGCCCCGTGCATCAACGTGTTTCCCCACTGCAATGCCCATGTTTGCAGTCGGCTTCAGGAAGCAAATAGGGGGAGCAAAGGGATGGGAATCCAGGATCCACAGATGAATAGGTATGTTATAGGAATTACCTGTACAACACAAAATAAAAGCCATTACTAACTTCTTCACTGAGAAGAGGCACTAAAGACCAGTCATGTGTGATGTGATTCACACTTTGTAATAACAAAGGAAAAAAGCCTGACAGATCACTTCCAGATTCACACTGGAAGATATTTATATTACTTAGGCTAATTAATAAAACCAGACTTGTCTGGATCAACTTGAAGTGCTACTGATGGTGCCTTTCTGAATATAAAGCTCTGTTGTTTTGCTTCCCAGGGATTCACTCAGCCAATGTGTTCCCTTTTCCCAGAAAAGAAAGGTTTCATACATTTATTTCATACTTATTTTATGACTTAACACCTGGTGTAAAAAAGCATCTATAAAGAGTTTTGCATCAGACTTCAAAGGCTTTAAGTTGAAAATAAAAAATTGCCTACAAGTTATTTTTGGACCCTGTCTATACAAGTGTAGGTCTTAGAAAGTTCACACAAGCTCCATTAGCACCAAAGACTTTGCCAACACAGTCTTAAACCACACCATTTTTTAAACAGTTAACTGACTTAATTAATAGCACCTTATTTCATTGCTTGTGCAGTAGAAGTGGCTTCTTCCAGTTCATACAAAATCCTTTTTAAAGCCCTTTGAAGACACTGCACAATGAACTGTTAAGAGGCAGCACCCACATATTACATTTAGATTCATAGCTGGCAAGAAAATTATGTTTGATTTTACTTACCATATTTCACTGGAACAGTGCCACTAAAATTCAGGAGGTCCTTCTGGGATCCATCCTTGAAGGCTGAAATTAAAAGGGCAATTAAAAAATAAACCAACCAACTCCTTTCAAAGCAATCCCATCCACAACTACAAATATACAACAGTGATTTTTCTTTAGAAATCAAATATACTCTTCCTGGAAGAAACAAGACTACAATATTACTAAGATCCCCCCCTACATTTTAAAATACTTCCTTAATGAAATTTTAACTAAGTTGCATTGGTACAACTAAGCACATCATTACTCTTAAAACCCCTTGCACTGGGTAATTCTGATGTTGTGGGAATTTCCAGTCAGGCTGATGGATTCTGGAAGCCACACCCTAATAAGCTAAAACCATCAAAATACTTTCAATACACTAATGAAAGATGGGGAAAATGGTGTTACATAAAAAGAACTTAAAGTATCAATCTTTTATAATTACTGATAAGTTGAAGTAAGATGAAGTAAATGAGTTGTTGAGGTTTTTGTATGTATGGATCCTTGGAAGAGCGTTCAGGAAGAGTAATGTGGCATGAGAAATTTTACTGCAAGTCAATGTAAAGACAGGCACACAACAGAAATCTATTCAAATTCTATTATACACAGCTTGCATTTATGGCAAGTAAGAATCCCTACAAATAGTTCAGAGTAAGTGCATCACTTCTTACTGTATGTGTTCATGGAGAATGTGAAGTTGGGATAGGTCTTGCTAACATTCTTCAGCTCTTCTATAGTCAGGTCTCTGAACTTATACTGAGAAGGGGGAGAAAAAAAATAAGGAAAAAAGTTTCACTTCAAAGGCTTCTGTACAAGAGATAGGGAAAAGGACACTATAGAAGTCAGAAGCATGAAAAGGAGAAGGCAATAATTACTTTTTGTATTACAAATAGTTTTGATGTGAAATAAATTATCAAAAAGAAAATATTACAAAAAAGCCTTGAAACTACAGCAGGTCTGCTGTTGCTGCGTAAGAGTTATAAAATTCTGAACATCACTCCTTATAAACCATTTCATCCCCTTTACAGCTGTGTGAGCAGAAGTTTAGTAAAATTTAGTCTCCTCTGCACACATTAAAAAGAATATAAAAATATAAATCACTTAGAAAAAGGAGGTTATTTTCTTACTGACACAGTTAAACTCAGATCCATCTACACACATTCTAAAGAGTTTACTAAGATTTTGCTTTCCACAAATGTGTCAAACGTGTACGTAATTAGCCTCTGGGAGTTTTTTTTTTGTTGTTTTTTTTTTAAGCTGTCCTTGAGAGCTGAGAAAACAAATCACTGCTGCTTCATGGAGACTGTCCACAGCCAGTCCAATACCTGAACTTCCAAGAGATTTGCATCTTCCCACATCCCAAAGTTACAGTTTTCCATCTCCTAGATTAGATCCTCTGCTTCTCATTTGGGAAACTTGGTGCTGGTTTTCTGTAACCCTTGCCTAAACAAACAAAACCATCGCCTGACAGTGGCTTAAAGAGCTGCTTAGTGCCCTGGAATAATTGTCACAAAACCGTCGATAAAATCGAATTTCTCTTCAGTCTGTCACCCTGGCAGCAATGTGACAGCTTTGGTAGCATTGCAAAGCATGTCACAGTTATTTTCTACTGTCTACAGAAAACACAGAGCTGCTGACAAGAAATACCTTTTAGTCAGCTTGTCCCCATCACTGGATTCTGCAAAGTCACGCAGCAATACAACAAAGTAAAGTTAAAATCCAATGTTCCCTAATTATGAATGTCCACACAACTTAGGACATTTTTGGAGGCGTTGATACACGTCTGGCTGTGAAACCAATGTCATCTTTCCCCAGCTGGCCTCCTTCTATTCGTAATACAAAACGAGGCATTCCTATAAAATAGCTCGTCCTCTTCTAAAGATCACAGGATTTACGAGGTGATTCAGATACAGAGCTTCCTCATTTCGCACCCAAAAGTATTTGGCATGCCCAAAGCTTAAACGCGCCCAGCTCAGTTTCTCACATGGAAATTAAAACGCTCAGAGGGATGCTACAACAACGCGTCTGTGCTCCTCAGGCGTGGAGGCGCTAACGCGGGGAATGCCACCAGAAAAAAGAAGAGTTATCAATTTCCGATGAGGGAAGAGCAAGGTTTCAGTCGCGAGGCACGGGGCGAACCACGGGGATAAAGTGACGCGCGGGGCAACTTAAAACTCGGCTGCAGCAGGACAGAGCAGGCACCGGGATGCGAAGGGACGGGGCGGGACAGGGCAGGACGGGGAGGGAGAGGAGTCCCTGGGCAGCCACCGCCGGGACACGGCCACCCTTCCCGGCCCACCGGAGCCCCGCGCTCCCTGTCCCGCCGGTTCCCTCCCCTCCCTCAGCGCCCCCTCCCCTCCCCGCGAGCGCGCGCACCTTGCCCAGCTGCCTCCGCAGCGCCGCCTCCGCCAGCGCCATGGCGGCGCGCGCCGCCTTCCCGGCGGGCCCCGCGCGGGCAGCGCCGCCCTCAGGAGGCGGGCAGGGCCCGGCCGGGAGAGAGGGTGTGCTGGGGGCCGCCGTGATCCTGCCCGTGCCTCTGCCGGCGGGACTGCGGCAGCGCTGCCTGCGCTAGCGTCACCAGCTGCGCCAGGTGCTGTTTCCACCCGCCACGATGTTGCAAAACGTGGAATGTTTCCGGATTATCTTAAACCAGGATCATCTTTGATGTAAGATCGTTGTATACTTTCCAGCCTACATCAGGCGGAAAGCAGACCGAGTCAGATGAAGAGGCAGCAACCAGCGTCCGGTCGAGGACATCTGTGACTGAACAAGCTTTAAGGATGCAGTAAATCAAGATGTATTCATAGAATGCTGGGTTGGAAGAAACCGACCAGGATCACGGAGTCCAGCTCTTGGCCCTGCACAGGACACCCCAAGAGTCACACCGTAAGCCTGGGAGCATTGTCCAAATGCGTCTTGAACTCAGTCAGGCTTGGTGCTGTGACCCTGGGGAGCCTGTTCCACTGCCCAAACACCTTCTGGGGGAACAAGCGATTCCTGATATCCAACCTAAACCTCCCCTGACAACGGCATGCCCTTTCCTCGAGTCCTGGCCCTGGTCACCACAGAAAGACATCAGTGTCTGCCCCCCTGCTTCCCCTCATGAGGAACTTGTAGACTGCAATGACATCTTCTCTCAGTCTCCTTCAAGCTGAACAAGCCAAGTCACCTCATCCACTTCCACAGCTTCCCCTCCAGACCCTTCACCATCCTTGTGATCATAGGTAGATATTATAGGGATGCGGGGATTTCTTCTTTCTGTGTTGACAGTATCAAAACTGATCTGCAACTTTATGGAATTACAACTAGGTAAATACAAACCTGACATGAATTTATTTCCCTACATTAGTCTTTCATTTCTTAAGCCTCCCTACCACACAGCAGAGAGACCAGAAAACTGCCTTTTGGAAAGTGGACCATGGAAGTCTGAGGGCCAATTCAGTGGAAAACACAGTAGGTTCAGCAAGGTAAATGGTGACAAATGGCAGTTTTATCCCCCTGAACAGAAAACTGACAGAACAGAACAGGCCAAGCATGATAGTAGCATATTTTTATAAGGAGCAAGATCTTAAGAAAGCTCTTAAAATTTTTTTCTCCCTCACTGATATGAGGCCTGAAGGAGACTGTAACTCAGAGCATAGGTTGTTGATACAGCCATAGCAGAAAATAGGTTTAGAACAACCTTCATTAAGCTTCTCCATCATACTAATGTTTAATGATGCTGATTGTGCATCTGTGCTGAAATTGTGTGTGATGTAGTGACAGACATTACAGATCCAATGTTCAGTTTGGAAAGCAACACAAGATCAGTCCTTCAGGAATTGGATTCCAGCAAGTGGTACACATCATTTGCCTAGCACAGTACCTCTTCAGTTAAACTGTTACAGAATGATCAGCATGAACATTTATCTAAACCTTTTAAGAGAGAATTTGACAATAATTTTGTTTCACAAAGCTCTTAGCAAAGACGAATGTTTGAGAATAAAACATTCCTTTTAAATTTTTAATCTCAAGCACCTAAATTTTTTATTTCTTATTATTTTATGGTAAAAACAACCGAGAAAGTCTGATAGGTACTTACAGTTATTAGTAAGTTTGATGTTTGGAAATGTTTTTAAAATCTCTGTGTTCAAATATAACCAAAACATCATAATCATAGCAACAAGGACAGTGACCACATCTCCGTGACAGCGACACTGCTTCTGGTAGTAGTGTTTCTATTTGAGGTTTAAAAGTCACCCTTGACTAAGCTTGCATCCAACTACAAATTTCTTAGTACTCACTCACTGTTCAAACTCATTTCAGTTCCAAGCTGGGTCTGTGCCCTCTGAGTTAAAATTTTTTCTAAACATCATTTGCAATGAATAACTCTATTACATCAACAGAGTATTGCCAACTAATCTCTAGGTAATGAAACATCTTGCTGTCAGGCTGCTTGCTAGCCCATGTACCCTCTAGTAACTCCTCTGCCCCCATCACTGGGAACACTACCAAATGAAGCCATAGAATTTTGCATATATTCTTACGAAATAAGCTATAGAAATTCTCCCAAACTTGGATTTATCAAGCAATACATTCAGATCTTATATAATTACAACTCCTCACTGCATAAAAGGTCACCCTATATATCAAAACCCAGCATTTTGCCAGCAGTACAGATCTTCCTGACCGAGATGTTTTCTTTGAGACTTGGTAGAAAAGTTAAGATGGTTAATGAAACAGAAAATAGACTGCAATTTCTCAAGTGCTAAGTGGGAAAAGCAAAATGACAGTCTTGGGGTGACATGGATCTTGTCTTGCAGCATACGGCTTTGGAACTTTATTCAGCTCTACACAGGAGGAAAATGATACTTCTGCAGCCTCCAACTTTCATACTCCAAATACTAGTCTCATTCTGCTTGCCTTTGAACATCCTGTATGTATAGGGATACTAGCTTAGAGCAAAGCCGAGGGAAAGGATTCTCAACAACAGGAAACTAACACAAGAAGTATTTTAAAGTATTTTCTCCAATCATGCAATGCTATGAGTTGTCTAAATTAACTGAAGAGTAATGGGATGGAAATTACAAGTTCAACTTGTAAATATTAAATGCTATGGGAAAAATTTGCACTTCTAAAATACACTCAAGTGATCATCCCAAATACCAAAGAGTGGGTAATAAATGCAGACCAACCACAACAGAAGTGGCAGGAACAAGCTTTGTAACAAAACCCAAACCACCTTCAGCTCTGGGAATATCATGACTAAGAGCATTATTTATCTCAATGTTCCCCCTTTGCTCTGAACAACCAGCAAGTCACCCATGTGTGTGATCTACACTGGGACCGTTTCATATGTCGTAACAATCACTTTCAAAGCACAACCCACCAAGACTGGATTTAAGCCAGCAGTTGTGAGTACATCAGCCCTCACTGCTAATTGTAAAGAGTGAACAGACTTTTCACAAAATAGTTATATTCTCCTGCCAGCTTCAGCATCTCACACTGCTTGTAAACAGGGCTCCCTATAGCCCTGGGCCACATCATGCGCTGCCATTGCCACATTCCCTTTATACATAGCTGGCAAATAGAAGCCAGGCTAATAAAGAGGTTCCTAGTTCCCTCCTTTTGGCTGGGGAAGAGGGTGGTAACAGCAGAACATCCCTCTGCCTGAACTCCCAACATTCATCTTGTGGGACCGGGTGCCTGTCTACATATAGTTTAGTCACATTTGACACCACTGTGGTCTCAGAAATCCTGCCTAGATATCCTGTACACATCAAAAGCCAGATAAAGTGCCCCTCCTGTCCAGAAATAACCATCATCAGTGTTATTCATCAGCTACAGAGCAGCAGGCCAATGAACAGATGCTCTGCTCTCCCATACAAATTTCTTTGTTTGGTCAAATCTTGACATACTGGACATGTGTAAGGAGCACAAGGCATCCATACAACACAAGGGCTGGAAGAAGGTGGCAGGTAGAATTACTGCCTTATTGTGATAGGGAACACAGGACAGACCCACAATAAACACCATGTAGCCTTAGCTGCATCATTCAAGGAAGCTACTTACCTCTCCTGAAGAAATCCACAAGAGGTTTAATACATGTAAGGCACTCAAGCAGCCTTTTGTATTCAGTCTGTTCACAGGTATGTGTTCAGTTATTCCCATGCACCACAAACTCTACACTCAAGTGTTTCTCAAATCAGAATCAAGCCAACTCCTTCAACCAAAAAATCCTACTGAAGCTCGTTTCTTTTATTTGCTGATTGCCATCAACTTTCAGACAGAGAGTATGAGAGATGGCCTCAGACACTTGCCTGTTCTCAAGCAAGGAATGTTGAGAAAGTTACTTCCAGGATACAGAAGAATTCACAAATTTGCCAGCGGAGGGAGAAGGATGTAGGCAAAACCCAAGACTCCCATGAAGAACCAAACAGAGGAACTCTCAAAACAAATTAAACACCAGGTGGTGTGGAAAACCAGAAGGATTTGATGTGGACAGAAGTCAGAACTAAACTCATGACATATTTGATTACTTCAGTAATTACCTCTGTCCTTAATTTCATTCCACAGAGTAGGGCAAGCATGGTATGTTCAAAGGCTTTTTAGATTCCCAGGCTCATGGGAAAAATAAATGTTTCCATATACAGTTCCAGGGGTAAGAAGAAGCTATCTGTGGGATAAATAAATAGCAGTTCTGTCTTTTGGAACTGAAATGTTATTCCAAATAAAACTACAACTAAAATCTACCTGCAAAGAAGGGAAACCTGTAATTACTTCCTCCCCACCCCCCATCTGAATAAAATAATTTTGCTTCCAGAAGTAGCTTTACTAGCTGGGTTAAGATAATGACTCAGTGTAGAACACCTGAACAGAACACCTTTGCCTTGAAATAATGCCTGAGATTGACTGGTCACAGCTATTAAGATACATTAAAAATCTCAAGGGAATTCCATACAAGGTGGTTCCAAAGAAGGTAAGATTTCATGCCTTTAAAACAAGGTACGCATAAGACACATCAAACACAGATTTGCAATATTTTAAAAGATTATTTTTTTAAGCATAAGAGTGTGCAAGCATTTCTGTTCCTTGTAAAGGCAGGTGGGCTCACTGATGTGTATCCATTCATCCATCTGGAAGTGGGTCACAGCACCAGCTGATCAGAACAGTCATTTACTTCCATCATCAAAGCAGAAAACCCCTCCAGAGGAGACAGCCATCAAGGGAGTTCAGACTCCTTAACATGGGAATATGGAAACCTAAGAAGGATGCTGCTTCTGAACACTTTAAATGTGAAAGATTGAAGGCAATGGACACACTTGAGTATATTATCATTCTAAATACATGTTCCTCCAAGTACATACTATGTCACAGCCTAAACTGCAGGAGACACCAGGAACTTTCCGATCTTTTCTGAAGGCTTAAATGACTCCATTACATTCTTCACACCTTCTTGCTGGCTGCACGAGAACCACTCCGAGAACATTCAGACTGACACTGCTGTGTGAGAGAGCTCAGAGGAAACAGTAGAAAGCAGTTCTGATAAATCTTCCATAAAAGTAAACCAATGAGAAATAGCAGTAAAATGTTTAATGCCTGTAATTTATTGTATACATACTCTGCAAAATGTATATGCATTTGGTGGGTGCTCAAGTATACACTTCCTTGACAGCACCAGAGGGTAGGTAAGCTATGTATGAGTTTTTAACCTGATTTGTCACATTGTTTAAAAAAGACACTGTGCACACATGATATCCCCAAAGGAAAAAATCATTGGCTAGGACTAGAAGCACCCTTATTTACACACTAACACTTTAATATTGCGTCACACCCACTCACCAAAATAAATAGAAGTACATTCATCACAATTTAAACACCAGTCTCTCCATATATTTATTTTCTTTCTGACATATTTTGGTCTCCAGAAATATGCTGTATCTAGAAATATGTATCAGCTATTAGTTTATGTTACAAAATGCAAAAAAAAAAAAATAGAAAATTAGTTTTCCTGGACAATATTTTGGGCTTTACACAAAAATAAATCCAGATTTCCATAAAGATCTCATATACTTCTTGAAAGATTTTTATTTTAAAGCACAGCACAGAGTTGCACACTAAGGCTTCCTGTGATATGCAAAACCCTGGCCTCCAAAAGACATCACTGTAAAGTGAAATACGGCTCAAGTGTAAATACAAGACGTTTTCAAAAAGTAGTCATCAATAGAAAGTGCCCTTCATTTGTTTTAGCATTAGCAGTAAAGAAGTAGCTACCTTAATTGTGCAATCAAAGCCAGACCTGGAAGGGTTTTATGAAAAGTATGTCATTTCACACTCTCAAGTTTAAGGATACAGAATCTGAGATAGCAGAAACCAGCCTTTTTATCCTCCTACATTCATTATTTTTTGACACAATTTAGTAAAAAGGCACATTGTCAAACAGTGAATTAAAAATCTAAAAACCAAACCAGAATTTCCTTAAATACAATTAAATAGTTAGCTGAACATCCAATTCCGATAAACCAATGTAAGCATTCTTTCAGTTTTTTTTCACCTCAAATTCAGATGCACTTTGGAAGAACTGAAATACTGTCATTAGATGAATAGTATTAATCTGGCAAACAGTAAACAGGATTTTGGATACAAGGTTAGGAATTAAAAAACAAGTTTAGTTCCTTCCTAGCTGACATACAAATATGCAAGCACATTAAAAGCCAAACATTTGTACAAAATAGGAAACCCATCAGCATCTCACAGCAATTATGAGAAAGTACCTCTTGACCGTAAAATTACAAATGTGTCCTTGAATAATTTTTCATACGAAATAGACAAAATCTAAGCAATGATCACTGTGTGAACAAAGTTATACAGGGTCTTAGGGAGGCTAGCAGAGTACATTCCAGTCACCATCTAAATGACAAAGTGCTTTACAGATTAAGAAATTTAACTGATCTTGCATGGTTAAATAATCAGATAGTGGTGAAATAATCAGGTTTTACTTAACCTGTATTTGTCTGAAATGCAGATATCTTTCCCAACTGAACCAATTTCAACTTAATATATTTTCTTTGTAAGAGACTTTTTCTCCCCAACCAGGTAGGAAGTTGCTCACAGATGATATAGCTGTGTGGGTTGATGGACCTCAAGTCTTTCTTCAGCTAAAAAGAATTAAAAACTACAAACCCAGAATATGATCATGGTCCCAAAATTCATTGTCCTGAATGGGTAATTCTAGAAACCAGGAAATCTCCAACAGGAAATTTGAGATGGTCCCAATGCAGCAGAGAATACAACACACTTCTAGGCAGTGAGGTTACCCTATCTTGTATGGTCTCAAGTGCACACAATGAGAAACAGTTTTTGTTAGTTAATAAAGTTAAAACTACAGAGGGGCAACAATGGCATCTTCACCTGGGCTCCATGTTAGCCAATGCTGAGATAGTTTATAGAATCTAAACCAGCAATTTCAGTGCTTTGCTGAGGCAGTGAAATGGTACCATTGACAGAAAACACCTTAAAAAGGCAAAGCTGTTTTTTCTTACATTAACAATCAGATGTTTAAACTTGAGCAGCTTCCAAAACTGTTCCTTACAGGTTGCTATCTGAACTGCTTCTAGAAGCAGCACTGTTAAGAATAACCCCAACAGGAAAGGGACTTTGTTGTTTTTCCTCAAGGTAATATTTCCCTTTTTTCCCCACCCCCAACCAATGTCCAGAGCCTTTTCTGTACTTCTGAAAGTATTTCTAGCATGAAAACATAATGGCCTGAAGTAGCTGAAGGCAGATGCTACCAATGGAGTCCTGGAGCTCAAGGCAAAGCTGAGTAGTGACACTGGTGAGCTTTGAAGGGCAACTTGGGGAAATCCAAGTAAGATGCAACACCAGATTTGAACTTCAGGTCTCAGTGCAGCTCCTGTAGACTTACATAAGCCCTGTGCTGGTTGTAAACAAATTCAATTACTGAAACAAACAGTCTTTAGGTGCATAGTTAGAAATAATGTGCAAATATGGGCATTAAGGTACGTAACTAACTCTCCTGCTATACATATTTTAGGTTTTTGACTTGCTGGAATCAATCGCAAGTATTAACTAGTTAACATGATGTTAATACTGAAAAGCTGCAAATGCATTCTAACAAAACTTAATTCTGATGTTCTTTCTAAACAGTAAAGCTAATTAGATAAATGACTGCTTCACATTTTAAATAATTTAGACATCGGATGTTTAATGCAAGAAAAAACACAATTTGTAAAAGCAGCAGAAGCTGTTTAACAAATCTGAAGATTTACAGGGCAGGAGAATTCCCAAACATATGCTTGAGCCCAAAAGCACAGGTTACATACAAACACTTGAAATTTCTGTTTTCAGGGTGTGTGTTTCTCATACTGAATTAGACTGGCACTGGAATTCCAGATGCAGCAAAAGCCAACAATCTTTTTGCTAAATCCACCACTGCAGTTTGCAAGTGACATGCACTTTTCTCTTTAGAAATAAAGAGGTTCATATTATTTTTATGGGTCCTCAAATCAAAAGATCTGCAGCACTTTATTGCCTTAAACACCTATGGGCTGTGGCTGAATTTACACCCACGATGCTGCTGTACAGAAGATGACATTTTAATACTTTGAGGCTCATGTTGGGAGACAGGGCAGGCTATAGAGCAATAAGTCTCAAAAAATATCAGGGAACAAGAATGCTATTCCTTTCTTTCATGTGAATGCAAAATTGGTTTACTGGTACATGGCCCACACAATTCCAAGTCAGTGCATAGCTAGTCAATATTTCTGCTGGCATCTTGAACTGGTTTAATCAATGGAAACATCTTAATTTTATTCCATTTAATATGCATTAGTGCATTAATTTCTTCATAAAAAAACAACCCTGGCAAGTATTAAAAATAAATATCTTATTTAGGTCAAACTAAAGCCTTGCTTTTCAGTACTTTAATCCCTTTAAATATTCTTTTGCCCTCTAACAAGCAAATGGAAACTGAAGTAGAATAAGAGATGTATGGAGGCAGAGGGGAGCAGAAACATGAACAAAGTCAACACCGTAAGTCAGTTAACGTGTCCTCAGCTTCTTAGACTGTCTCTTGCGTTTCAGTTCTTCTTCCTCCCGTCTCAGTTCTTCCAAGTCTTCCTGAACACCGAGTCTCAAGCTGCCAAACAAGATTAAATCCTTTACACTGCAACTCAGGACACTTGAGGCTTTACTTCTACACACCCGAAAAGCAATGCTACAAGTACTACAGCTGATTTGAAGAATAGTTTGATATCAGATCTTCTTTAATTATAGAAAGAATGCAGCTTTAAAAAAATCAAGATTTTTTTTTAAAATCATAAGATCAGAATCAAATATTTAAAGGGAAAAAGATATTTAAAACTTGTCAAAAATAAAAAGTTGAATAAAAAAATTATTAAATTTAATAAGAAAGGTCTTATTTTCTCCCACAAAGCAGCTACTGAAACACATCCATTGAAAAAGTAAAATTGAATTTAACTCAAGTTTCTTATCTCCACTTCCTTTATGCTACATGTGTAGCTAGACATGAGTCAGGAATTCAACTCTGCAAAATCTCATTCTAAGATGTCAACAGAGAGTTTGGATAATGGCAATATCACTTTAAAATTACATGTATTTCTCCTAACGCCACTTAGCAAACTACAGATTTCCATGGGCTGCAGGTATTCCTCAGGAGCCAGGAAGAATAAGGACACTGACTATAGCTTCAAAGATGAAGGCTTCTAATGCTCAAGGCACCTTCTGAATAACCATATAGAAATTTCAGTAGAACAAAAGAATTTGATGACTCCATACATTTCAATATTTGCATTTTCTATAAAAAACCCTTACAGCTTTTACAGTTTGTCCCACCACTCATTTAAAAACAAAGAATCAGTTTATGACATAAGAACTGTGCAGGTCCAAAGTCCAAAACCAATATGAAAATATCATCTTCATAATTTAAATCAGTGACTATAAAAGCTTATCAGCATACTTTTTATACTTGTGGATTTTTGCTCCCTTAGCCTTATGACCTCAGCAACAACCAAACTTCTCAGTTTGTATCCAAGATCAAATCCATGCATACCTCCTAGCTTCTTCTTTCTGTTGCTCTCTCCAGCTGCTCTCCATGTAACGTAAGGCATAATCACTTTCATCTTTGTACCTGAAAATTAAATATCACGTTTTAGCACATTGAAAAACAGCTAATGAATTAATATCCCTTCTTAGGAAGAATAATTACTTGTTCTACTGCTTGTTCTGCAGTATCTGAAAATTGTTACTTTTCTTACCTTTTCCGGTCATAGCCAAATATTTCCCGAATATGTTTTGATATTTCTTCTTGAGGTTCCCCTTCATCCTCAATGAAGTCATCCATTTCAGAGTCATATTCATCATCATCATCATCATCTTCTATTTGTCTCTTGTAACTAATAGGTGGTCTTCCAAGACCTAAACAACAGGAGAGAATAAATTCATTAACTAATAACATGAACATAATTTTAATTTAACTCTACTTCTTGCTGTACCTTGGGCATAGCGATTTTCTGGGCTTCAAAGTGGAAAACTCCTGCCTCAAGTTAACCAGCATTTCTCAGAACTTCAGCCAGAGGAAATACTTCCTCTGAGTTGTGCTAGAGGAGATTACCTATCAGTATCAGCAGTAACATCCTGAGGAAACCACTCAGCACTCTGTTCTTTTTTCACAGCTTTCCAGGAACTACGCTACACTGCTCGCTCCTGATCAGAAGTAAATTTTTAGAATGGCTTGTCACTGATAAGATAAATCTGCCAGAACACTAAAATGTAAAACCGGTGAGTGATTTTCCATCCAGCCCTTCAAGCATCTGTTATTTAAGACACTACAAAGTTTTATAGACCAAGTGTTAAGCAATGCTGGAAGCGAATCTTTCAATTCTTTTCCTTCTAACAGCATTTGCCAGTACCCATCACAGGCTGCTTAGTCTTTGTTCATGTGATGCTCCACACCACCTGCATTTCAAAAATTATGAGCATAGGTAAAAAGAAAAAATTAAAAGCTGCTATATTTAATTTTGTTTCAATTATTAAACTGTTCTTATCTGAGTTTCATTTGGGTTTTCTCCTATTCTTCTCCCCACTGGGGGACAGGGCAAGCAAGCAGCTGCATGGTACTTACTTGCCAGTTGGAGTTAAACCACAACAGTGAAAAAATTCTTTATTCTATAAATGCATACCTTGTGGATGAAGCACAGGTCTGTGCCCTGGAAAAGGTCTCATTCCATTCATCTGTCCATTGCTAGGTCTCGTGACAAGGTTTTTAGAAGAAATGGTTTCTGACACAACAGTACATTTGGGTTTCACAGCTGTGCCTGGGCCACTGCCTGGTCGCGCAGGTCCTGCGCTTGTGCTGATGCCCGGCCTCCCTGGTCCAGTGCCCAAGCTGCTGCCTGGTCGCTTGGCTCCTGTGCTTGGACTGATTCCTGGCCTTCCTGGTCCTGCTCCCAGGCTGCTGCCTGGTCGCCCTGGTCCTATGTTTGTGCTGCTGCCTGGCCTTCCCGGTCCAGTGCCCAAGCTGCCACCCGGTCGCTTAAGTCCCATGCCTGAGCTGCTGCCCGGTCGCCCAGGTCCTGTGCTTGAGCTGCCCATCGGCCTTCCTGGTCCCACGCCTGAGCCACCTCCCGGTCGCCCAGGTCCTGTGGCTGAGCTGCTGCCCAGTCGCCCAGGTCCTGAGCTTAAACTACTTCCTGGCCTTCCAGGTCCTACAGCAGAATTGCTGCTTGATTGCCCCGGTCCTGCACTTGAACCACCCCCGGGATGTCCAGGTCCTCCTTTTCCTAAGCTGCTCCCAGATCGTTTTGCATTGGAGTTAATTCCATGTTGAAGGGCTGCAGGTTTTCCTGGTTTTGCATGGGCAGACTTTTTCAGGCTGGATTCTTTCGCAGATGGCATTCTCTGAGCCCCATTGGCCATGGGTTTTGAGGGTGGCACATGAGAGTTTGAGCCAGACTTTCTAATACCATTGACAGGCAATTTATTATGACTGCTACCAGAAGAGCTTTTTAAGGAACCATTTTGTGAGTTTTTTTCCATTTGATCAAGTTTGGAAGAAGATGATGACCGTGGGTGTTTTTCAGTCAATGCTGGTGCTTTGGATTTTTTATCAGTACCACCCATGGAAAGCGACAGACTACTTTTAGATGTGGAATGTTTATCTACTGAGCTTTTATTAAGTTTTGTGTTTACAGATGCTTTTTGAGAAGACAGTTTTGTCGAAGAACTGGATATCCCTGTAGGCTTAATCTCCTTCTCACTTTTCTTATGCACTTCCACTTTTTTGTTTTTGCGTACCAAAAATTCCCTCTCTCTCAATTCTTCTGCTGTTCTGGGCCTCTCTTCTACCTTTTTCACTGGTTTTATTTCCACCGGTTCATATTGTTTCTTTTCAGCAAGCCTCAAGAGCTCTGCAAAGTTCAGAGGCGCTGGTGCACTTTTGGGTGGTGCCTTTGGTTTCACTGCAGCTTTGGATGGTTTCTCTTCATATTCTTCTTGCTCATGCTCAGATTCTGTCTGACTGTATTCAAGTTGCTCAGTTTCATCTTCTGTTGCATACTCAGCCTCTGAGGCCTGAGCAACATTCTCAGAAGCCCTCCTCTTTTTAGACTTCTCTTCAACAGGAATGCCATTATAGCCATAAAAATTATCCTTTGTTCGTGAGGCCATAGCTCTTGCCTTTCTGTCATGTTTCAGTTCAATACGCCTCGCCAAGAGCTGCTCTTTCTTCCTTCTTTCTTCCAGTGCTGCAAGCAAACCAGGAGAAAGTTATGCAAAAGCACTATTTATTATTTCAATATTTTCCAAACAAACCACAAAGTATGGTAACTTAAGGATCTCTGGCTAATAGCTATCCAAAATAGACAAGAAAGTGACCCCAGGTCTGCCAACAGGGCAGGCTAACCCACCTGTGCCAGCTGCTCCAACAAAGGCAAGCGATTGAGTGAAATGTTGCTATAACAAAACCCACTAATGTTTTTTTGAGGGAAGCAGCTTTCCAGGATGCTGTGAAAATTATGGGGAACCTTAATATAAGAAGGTACAGAGGTTATAGGAGCTCTGCGTAGTGGAGGTAGCTCTGAGACTGAGCAGGAGAATCTTGAGACTGTACAGAACATACTATCAAATGTTTAAGGGAAGTTGAGGAAGGGAAAGGAATAAGAATATTGTGGGGACAAGAACTGGAAAATAGCCTAAGTGTGTGCATGTAGAGGGATATAGAGGAGACACAGAAGCAGCTGAACAGATAAGCAAGCAGCCAGTCATTACACAAGTCTGATAGAGCCCCGTGCCCTATCTCCACAGTCTGTCCTATATCCTTACTGTTCAGCCTTAGCTGTTTTCTGCATAAGTATACTCTCTATCTTGTGTCTGGGATCTGCTGACAAGAGCCAGGCTGAACCAGCTGGTGAATGAGACATCTAAATGCCAAATACTGGACAGACCAAGGAGTAGGGGCTAAATACTCAAAAGACTGAGGAAACAGAAAAACTCCTAGAAAATGGATTGGGCTACTCATACTTTGGGTGCCTATAAAGGTATTGGTCCTTGGCTTGTTCTGTTGTCTATGGCTGTAGTATCACAGAGTGTGCCAGCATGCCCCATTTGGAATTCATGCTTAGTCTTGCTTCAGGCAGGACCAGGCAGAAGGGGTAAGGAACAGACTCATGACTGGCCCAGGAGAGGAGGAGTAACCTGGGCCATCCAGTCCATCAGATTTGGTTACCTTTAACAAAACGTTAACATCAGAAGCAATGCAACTATTCCATATTTATTCCATATTTTGAATAAACTATTCCAGTTTATTCCATAGAATATTTAAAAGAAATATAAAAGTGGAGAAATTTCATCTCAGAGAGACTTTAAAATTCACTGTACTGATACACTAGATTAAGACACAACAACAGCATTTCTTTCCATTTTTCACACAAAGTTTCTCAAAGTTAAGCTAATGAAAGTTGAGATAGTCGTTAAGGTGAAGAGCAAAAAAACTTTCTCAATCTCCAGCCACAAATCCTAATGTAGTTGATTAATATTTTAAACTCCTTAGGAAAGCAAGCAAAGATCCCCAGTCCTTACTGAGTTCTAGCTTTCCCTCAGCATCAGGTCTGTGTATAATTCCAGAAATAGATTTGCAGCTGTATTTGTTAGAACTTTGAATAAAGTGACAAATGCCAAAGAATAAATGAAAGTCTCCCACTGGAGGTATTTTATACTTTTACCTTTTTTTCTCTTTTCTTCTTCTTGTCGTCTGAGAAATGCTTGCACTGCTGCAGACTCTACACCCTTGACTTTGGGAACTTTTTTGGGAGGACCAACAGCCAAACTGTACCTTTTCTGCAAAGGACAAAGAAATACGTCAGAAGAGTTAAGAAATATAAAAATCAGTTTTTAAAACGGAGGAATTGCATAACAGTCTTATACTTGACTTACACACAGAGATGGTACAGAGTAAACAATGAATTCCCACTGAAACTGAAGGTTGTGCTGGATACATTTGACTCACAGTTGTACTTTTAGGCTGACTAAGGAGCAACCAGCTCCAAGTCCTTGGGAAAAACTTGCAAGCTAGAAAGTGTCTGGTCCAAGGGAATAGGGCTGTCTTGATAAATTTTTTTGAAAGGTGGTTTCATAACCATCAGAAGAGCAAGATAACCAAAGTCCAGGACAAGATATCAGCACTAAGATAAGGACACCTGTCTTGTATATACCACTGGCCAGCAGCCAACTACTTCACTCTACAAATACTGCCATCAGAGTGGGCCTGATTCAAGCTCTGCCTGAACTGCAGCTCAACTGGATGCCAGGTGACCCCTTGAGCAGGGCTGCCTCTCAGAGTTAGAAATTCCTTACCTGAAACTAAGAGAACCTTCTTTACCCAAGGTGGAAAGATGCCTTACTTACAACAGATCCTCAGTAGGTGACAGAACACTGCATTAGTATTATGAAACATTACTAATCCATCCACCCTAAATTATTACAAACACTGTATGGATAATCCCATTAGACATATACCATTGACTAAGCTTGAGACTACAAATGGATCCAGCCACTCCTAGACTCCAAATTGAGTTTAGAAAGCAAGGACTCCACTCAGAGCCTTGTGACTCAACAGGACTGTGCTTCTTGCTGTTTTGCCAGTCCCTGAGAATCACACTAAATGAACTCATAAATGAATGAATTTGAACCCAACCTTCTTTTTGTATGTTTCTTCCTTCAATTAATAAATAAGATGAACCTTGCATTAAACTTACTAAACCTTATCAAACCACAATTGAACTTTGTTAAATTCCAGTGAATTGCCAAATCATTATTTTATCTCAAAATACATCATTGCCTGTCTTTTGATGAGATACATTCCTCTCATCCACAACAGGGACTCACTCAGCTTTTGGAAGGAATGACAGGAAACCAGAAGACAGATAGGGAAAAAAAAAATTAGTGAAATGCACTGGACTAATAAAGAATGCAATGGCTGCATTAGTAATGGAATAAAAGTATTTCAAGTTCAGCCTTAGTCTTTGACCAAGAGGAACCAAAAGCAAACTACAGGCCAAGCTGCCAGAATCAACCCAATTCCAGACTGCAGGTTTACAGCTCCATTTTCAGCTTGCTTGTAGACACTCTTTCAGGTTACCTAATTCAGCAAAAATAGATACATCAACTAAAAAACCTGAATTACTCCAAAAGTTGGAATGGACTTTACCAGCATAATTAATAGGCTGATGTAAAACTAACAATACTGATTTTAGTTCCTGCTGGCAGTGGCCTTAAACACAATACACATCAAGAAGCTAATGAACCACATGCCAGCTGACCTGAATTCTACTTATCACCTGAGATCAGTGTGACCTCAGCACCAACTGTGACAGAATACACAGCCCCCACCTGGCAATTACAGCACTTGCACATGATGTAATTTGCCAGGAGAAGGCTCCAGGGAGATCTTGTAGCAGCCTTTCAGTACCAAAAGGGAGATTATAAGAAGGATGGGGACTATTTTTAGCAGAGACAGTAGCAATAGGACAGGGGCTATTGGTTTTAAACTAAGAGGGTAGATTCTGACCAGAAGTTGTTCAATGGGAGTGGTGAAACACTGGCCCAGTGCTAAGAGAGGCTGTAGACTCCCCAGCTCTGGAAACATTCAAGGTCAGGGTGGACAGGGCTCTGGGTGACCTGATCTGTTTAAAGATGTCCCTTCCCATTGCTGGGGAGTTGGACTAGATCACCTTTAATGGTTCCTATTCTATGATTCTGTATCTCATTATATCCTGAAGTGAAGCTACATGTTCTCAAATAGACTCCTTTTCCTTGGCAGAGGAAATGATAAACGGTGCCATTAACCTCCCAGGCCATCCTGCAAAAATAGTCTAAAGACTACAACACTGATTACATGCACCACAGACAGGATTTTCACAGCTTGCCATGCCTAACAGTCTGTCCAGTGCTGTTCAACCTGTGGCTCCAGCAAATTAACAGATGTAAAGTTCTTCTCTTAAATGTTAATGTTAAGTGCCCAAGTGCCTCTACTGGGTTATATAACAACCACTTGCACTGATTTGTTACACCTGTTCAGACACTGCAAATGTACCAGGTGTGCCTAAAATGAGAAAAAAAAAATTTAACTTCTTCCTACAAACAAAATACAGAAGTAAAAAGCAACGAGAAAGAGACAGTTGCAAGAATAAATGCAATAGGAGGCAGTTAAACACAGAAGTAGAAGGAAAGGAGAATACATTTAGGAACAAAAGAAATCCAAACCCAAAACTGAGATTTGAGAGGGTGGGGTTTTTGTTTATTTCAGAAGTAAACCAATAGATTAAAATCTAAACCAAGATCTCTCACATGAGACACTGATTCTTACCAAATGAAAGAGATGTGAAAAAAATCCTAAAAAAAAAGTATCACTAAAGAGCCACACAAGTCAGCATTTCTATAAATATCTTTCTGTCCTCATAAAGCTTTATGAAACATAACTGAAATAATAAAAATAAAATATCTAGTAAGGAAACCTACATCCAAGTGTTTTAGAAGCAATAATCAGGCTGGCAGCATAACTCCCTATAGACATCAATATCACACAATGGTAGCCTTCATTCTCAGTTCTGATTCATTGATCAGCAGCACATCAATAGATCCTTGGATTACTTTAATTACTAGCATGCAAACCCATAAATTAGTTTGAATATACATGCTCTAAGAAGCAAGGTTTGGAGGCTCATTTCCAAACTGCATCCAAAACTGACTCCAAGAAGGGCAGCTACAATACCAACCATCTTATAGTCTCCTCGAGCAGTTTCTGAAATGACCAGAGCAGAGTTACAATGGTGCACTGTCCACATACATTGCATATTAAAACCTGCCATATCACCTCATCACATTAAAGACCTACTGCAGCCAAGCTCATTCACTGAGTTTCACCTCTCTGCAAGGAAGCTTGCCACAACCTGAGAACCAATTTTCTTGTTCGCAGAATCAAAAGCGTTCCAAGACTTGCCCGTTCAGGAAACCTGAACTGTGATGCAGCATTGTCTCTTAGCTTTAGCACAAATGTGGCCCACGACTGTGTCCCAGATAAATCTGGTTTACTTTATTTGAACTGGAACAATCAGAGTCAAAGCAATCCACACATTATCAGTCAAAATCCTGTCAGAAACAGGTTGAAGCAAATTAGCACCTTAGAAATTATTTGCAGTACTTTGTAGCATACTCATCTTAGTATACTGATATCTGTGTAAATTATCTTACAAAGTTTAACACATCATGTTTTGCCATTGGTAACCTAATCTGACAAAGCTTCATTTAATTATTCCATTTCAACTGTACACTCAGTTTCAAAAATTCTGTTTTAAAAACTGTGTAGAACTCAAGCATCTTTTCCAGTCTAAATGATTTTGTGCCTAAGGAGCACCTTTGAAAACTGCTAAACAGCAGGGACAAATGTAGATTGATCTATTCTGTTGGGAAACCTTATAAAGAATTAAAGTGATGGGGATGCAGTTTTCAGGCTTTGTTTTGCTGCACTGTGACCAACAGTCCTATCCAGGAGCAGCTTGACAGATAAGCTCTTTTCTGACTGCCACTAACATGACAAATCATGCAAAATTTAAATTAAGTCTTCTGATCAGTAGCATTTCTTAATATTATCTAAAAACAGCAAAACAATTCATAAATGAATGCCCATTTTCTGTACTATTGCTGATACAAGTTCTGTTCACCTTCTTTCAGTAATAGCATAAAATAACCTGCCAAGGTGTAGCCTTTTTTAAAGCACTGAACCATACACATGTTCCACAAACACTAATAAAGTGCTTTATATGCAGTGCAAATGAATATGCATCAGACTGCGGGTAAAGCAGGCAAAATAAGCCAGCACATGTCACTATACCATCCAAACAGCAGCTGCACTATTCTGGCTTTTAATAACTATTGCTAAGTTAAATCAACAGAAGAACAGAAATGTTTAGCCTTTAGGAAAGAGCAGGTCAAGCTGTTCCCAGAACACTGCACTAGTCAAGTTGCAAACAGTGACTATTTGCTCTGAAGTCACTGACTTCCTTCAAAACGTGGCACATGAACCTGATAGAGTTGTAGCTGCTTTGATATCACCATTCAAGTACCAAATCTTGGACTACAAAACAGAATTTATAACATAATTGTAAACTTTCTGGCACCCAAATGAATCCCCAAGGGGCCTAGACCAAACACCAGTGCCAGACAGAGGCAGCAGTAGTACTGCCTTTAACAATGGTCAATATTTACACAGGTGGCAATGCAATATCAACACAAGTAATCAATTCTGCCAAACCCAGTTCTCAAGTAAAGCACCTGTGCAGCTCAGTTACTGCAATAAGCTTGCACATGCAGCGCAAAGACAATTCCACTTGTCTTATCCACTACAGGCAACTTGAAGGGGTTCTCACATGCTGGAGAGATTCTTTTATTTGCTTGTTTTTCACTAGCATGTTACAGCACTTTGCCTGTTCTTCCTTATCATTTGCCAAGACAAGCAACTTTCTCCAATGCACTGTCCCAGTTTTTCCTTAAATGTTCTTCAGGATATAACTACCTGAGAACATCAGGAATGGTTCATCCACCATATCTGTCCTTGTTTGTGTCACTCCTCTCAATGCCAGTTCCTCAGAAGGCAGCTTTTCACATTGTAAGTGGCCATTTGTGTTCACTGCCCAGGTGCCTCTGCCCTTCATCCTTAACTGGTATTTCCAAAGCTTCTGCTACAGATTCATCACGGGGTTCCCAGCAGCTGACTCTGCAGTGAGACTGTCTTAGAAAACACACACAATGATTTCTCAACTGCTGCTTTCAATATCTGGTTGTGACAAAATAAATAGGAGGTAACAAGCATGTTTAAGTTTGCTTCACTTCAGGTTCTAACAATTCCTACCAAGATAAAATGCTCAGCCTATCAGCTCACACTGTTCTCCTCTTTCACAAGCAATTGAACAGGTTCATACATTTTATTCCTAAAAAAGCAAAAATTATTTTCTTTCCATTTTGCTGCCACAAACTGCTGCCACAACACCCAAGCAGAACCCTTAGCTGGAAAACATACAGATATTTAGTCTATTAAAAATTGCTTCACAAAGGAAAAATAAAAACTGAAGATACTTTATGCTTTCCTGTCTGTAGTGGTATTGTGATACCCATTTTCATCTGCTTTTGCAAGAAAAGAGACCAGGAATAGGAAAGCTGGAAATTTTACTAGTCAGCATTTAAACCTCGACAGTCTGGAACTTTATCAGGTCAGTCGAGAGCAAAACCCCTCCTCACCCCTCTGCCAATATTGAGTATCTTGCAGTTCCTCCTGTGGAGGCTGATGTGATCTCAAGAATTTTAGGCCCCCGTTTTGAGGCAAGTTTTAAGCACACAATAAATGCACACACATCAATCGATGGGAGTCTGGTCCTACAGCACAGTCTGCACTTCACAGCCATTCCCATTATTTCTCATGCAGGGCTTCTCTTGCCTGTGGGCAAACGCTCGATAATTTGTAGATTAGAATTCAATGGGCAGGCTCTGCAATCCAAGGTTCTCTGAACAAACTCTGCGATTGTGTTAGTGTTTCACTTCACAAAAACTTAACTCCTCATCGATACTAGTATCTGTCAGCTTCACTGCAGGCTGCTTTGTATCAGTCTAATTTCAAGTGAGACCTCACAAGTGCTGACGTGGATGACAGCTTCATGGAGGCTGCTTTGCATCAGTCTCATTTAAAGTGAGACCTCACACGTGCTGACGTGGAGCTCTTTCAGTTTTGCGTCACCTCTTTGTGATTAAATTGTATCAGATTTCTGTAAATTCTGCACACCAAAGTTTCGCCCTCAGTTAAAAGGAATTGGGAGCAATATGAAATGCTTACATTGCCATTAATAGTTCACTAGAAACTAAAGTGAAATAAAAGAATGACTTGGTCCCAGCTGTCCTCAGGGGTTTTTTTTTTTAAACTGCAGTAGAATTTAATATTTTAAAGAATAGCTACCAAAAAAAAAAATGTCTGAAAGTGCTTCACCATGTCATGTGAAACACATGGCATAATGTATACCAACCGGTTCCACCAAAAAGAGGGACACAACCTATTTAAACCTCTCTGAAGTCAACATTAAATCTCCTAACTATTATCATGTCTAGTCAAACCACACTGAAAACCTAATGAACTGCTAGTATGAACACAGGCAACAAGATACAACAGTGAAACCCCTATGGAATACTGGATGATAAAACCTGGGGCTCTACTCAGCAACTGCTGTGAAGATAATTAGCAGCACATCATTAATAGCTTAGACTATATATATATATGAACTAGTAGTTCATATATGTACTGTTTTATTTAGAAACAAAACCTGATGCAACTAACAGGGCACCAAAAGGCTGATTTCAGCAATGTTCCTTTTGAATCTGGATTTCCACAGGGAGATGAACAAGCAGATTCGTTTTTACAGGGACATGATGTAATATCTGCTTTATCCAGGCCCCTCTTTTACAATACAATACAAGTAAATACACATCACTTCT
Source organism: Cyanistes caeruleus (assembly GCF_971803275.1). Lineage (NCBI taxonomy): Eukaryota > Metazoa > Chordata > Aves > Passeriformes > Paridae > Cyanistes > Cyanistes caeruleus. The sequence goes on from NC_141706.1 coordinate 20,621,858, forward strand.
TAGAGTTTTTATATGGTTTCCACTTTGAACACTACCTGTATAGTGTGTATATATATATATATTTATATATACTTTGACTACACACTACTTGTTCACATCACTGTTTTTCATTACAAAGGACATGGAATATTTAGTTAGGTGCACTGTAAAGTTTAAAACAAACTTCTCAGAGAGAAATTCAGAGGATATGCTCATTAATACAAGAACTAACATTTCTGGAAACCTGGTAATTTTATATACCAGTAAATGTGTAATTAGTTTATATGGTGTTTCAAATAGAAGTATGTAAAAATAATTATATTCTTCTTCTATAAACACATTTAATGTACTAGCTTTAACACAGTGGAGTTGTTTAGATGTCCAGTAATTGTAAAATCTCCATGGGCTCTCTTTTAAAGCCCAGTAGCTGCAAATAGCTTCAAGCAGTGCCAAGTGCAGCTCTGCTTTTGCTCAGAGATTGGGGCCAACTTCAGAGTTAAAAGGTGCACCACTAATGTGCTAAACCAAACTGTTTCAACTACGGATTCAATTGCACTCTCACTCCATGAGTTAATCACGAATTAGCAAATCCTAATGCTGACTTTTCTAAAAAGAGTAGCTAAACTTTCATCCATTGCAAAACAAATAGGAGCCCCTCCCTCCACCATCACATTAGCAATGGAGAATATGACAGATACTTTACCAATTCATCATCATGGCTTAAAACTACTTGTGACAAAAAAAAAATAGTGGCACACACAGTAAAGGTGCCTGGGAAAAAAAAAAGAATGTAAAGAGAAGCTTTAAACATCTAAAATAAAAGTTATAATAACCCAGTGACAACTTAGTGAAACAGCTTCAGACTGATCAAATAGGCATTTAAATATCCTAAAGTATTTCCATATTTGTTATTATATTATTTGTGTTATGAACCAGATTCCTATCTAGGGTCAGAGACAAATTAAATGTGCCTAAATATAAAAAAGTAGATTTTATAACATTTTAACCTACAGTGGAAACTGATTAATTTCACATCTACCATATGGTCAATACCTATTATTAACTGGTCACACTATTAGTGAACATTATCGAAGTTTTACTAATGATAGAGACACTGAGATACTTACTAGTTCTAACACCACCAAAATGAAGACAGTTAATAATGTACCAAAATGTACAGTTAATAATATTGTTTTTTTCTGGTTTTCCCACAGTTTTTGCTATAAACAACCACCTCTCATCTACACTGGGTTTAAGCAAACTAATCATAGAAACAGAACTCTGGCACTCTGTTGAAGAGCAAAAAAAAAAAAAAAGGTCATCCTAGCTGGTGGCTACCAAGGAGAAAATATTTTTTATCCAAATAAGCACGCACGACTTATAATTTGAGTCCTCCCGGAGGAATGAAACCCAGGATATTAATATATGAAGAAGCCACGTGCCCTTCCTCCTGACAGACTTCGTCCAGGCAAGTCAGTGGGTCATTTCATACGGAATCCACGTTACTGATCGCTTGAACTAAAACACAAGCCGCTGAAGTACAGACCTCAGCACAACACTAAGAACACAGCAAATGCTTTCCGCCAATGAACCCCACAGAGGTTACACGCTATTCCTTCGCGGCGCACACAGAGCCCTCGGACAACGCAGCCCATTTACCCGAAACTTGTCACTTTGTCTCCGACTCACACTTGAGACGTGGCAGACATACGTTTTAAGAGCAAACAAAAGGACTTAGCCGGCTTTTAGCCGCTGCCTTCCCCCACAGCACCGCTCTGCTGCCGGGCTCTCGGCGCTGCCAGCCCGGGAGGCGCACGCCGCGCCTGCCCGCTCCCAGCCCGGGGGGCGCCGGCACCTGTTGACCGAAGGGGCCCCGCTCGCTCCCTTCCCGCACACAGACACTTCGCCAGCCCCCAGGAGCGAGCAGTCCCGGCCGGCGAGGCGATAGGCCCGACAGAGCCCGGCGGTGGGCGCAGCTCGGGCGGGGGCCGAGGCAGAGGCGGTCAGGGCTCCCACGGCCGCGGGGCCCTCCCCGGGCCCGGCCGCCACCGCGCCCCGGCCCCGCGCCCCCCGGCAGCCCCCGAACTCACCGGCACCGCGTTCAGCCCCTGTTGCTCCGAGGCCATCACGAGAATGTTGCGGAAATCCATGGCCGGGCCGGAACACGGGGGGCTGCGGCAGCCGCCCCGCTCGCACCGCCCGCTGCCCCCCGCCCGCCGCCCGCTCGGCCCCGCTCGCTTCCGCCCGCTGCCGCCTACCCTTTATATAACCTCGCCTGGCGCTGGCGTCACTTCCCCTGTGGCGGAGCCTCGCCACGGGAAACGGGGCTGGAAAAGGGGAGGGAACTGCGAGATGCGTCTCGGGAGCCCCGCTGGACGGCAGGGCCCGCAGCAGCGTGGCGGGGCGGCCTTATGAGACCACCGGGAGAGCCCCCGCCCGGCCCGGCCCGGCCCGGCCCGGCCACCGCCCCCCGCTCACAGCTGGCGACGATGCCGGGGATTGTCCCTCCGCCCACCTCGGCTTCGCCCCTGGAAACGCCTTGGAGAGAGGCTGTTTGCGAGGGCATGGAGGGACGGGACAAGGGGTGATGGCTTCAAACTGGCAGGGAGTAGGTTTAGATTAGGAGTCACAAAGAAGTTCTTTACTGTGGGGGTGGTGAGGCGCCGGGACCGCTTGCCCAGAGAAACTGGGTTCCCCATCCCAGGAAATGGCCAGGGTCGGGTTGGATGGGGCTTGACACAACCTGGTCGAGTGAAAGGTGCCACTGCCCACAACGAGGTCAGAACTAGATCGTCTCTAAGGTGCCTTCCAACCCAGTCAATTCTATGATTTTGTGATTACCACCCCCGACCTCGGCATGGGGTTGTGTCAATAAAACATCAAAAACTCCTGCTTTCTTCTTTTTTCTAATAGCAACTCTTCATTTTTCAGTGACGGTGAGAATTGTGGGGTTTTGAAAGGAAAAAGCCTTTGGGGCTAATGGCCAATAGCTACAAGCGCACCCTGACACCTGCCCCTGTCCCTCTTGCATTCCCAGCTGCCAGCTTGTCCCTGAGTGGACATCGGCTAGGCAGAAATCCTGTAACAAAGGAGGAATATGGATTAAGTTTCCTCAGCAATCTCTCTTGCCTTATCGAGGCTTCAAAGTTGGTGCTTGGCTTGTAGGGTTGTTGCAGTTACTTCAGCAGTGTGCTCCCAGCTGCAGTAATGCTGCCTGATAAACAGGGCTCCCAGGATCAATGCTGACCAAACAATATGCTGTGTTGTGTGTGTATGTTTAAATATTTTTCTAAGTCAGACAAGCCAGAATATTGTGCAAAAACACCAGCTGACTGAAGAATCTTCCATTGCATTGGTTACCAGCTCATTTCCTGGATCTGTTATCTGAGATCCATCTGACAAAAATTCCTCTACTCCACACTGCTTCTCATAGAAACATGGGCACTGAAAGGAAGCTTTTTTCCTTCATTTAATCCTTCTGCAGCATAAATTCTTTAACATTGCTAGTACTTGACAGCTCTTCACTTTCAGTTCCTCCAGTTCCTTCCTGCCTTTTCCAGTTTCCCTTTGCCTCTCCAGTGTCCTTGTTTTTTTGTCATATCTGGTATTCCCTCCTGGGCATAGCTGTAAGTCACATTGTAGCCTAGTATAAAAAGGCCTAGTGAGGCCTTAGCTAGTGGGAGGGACAGGATAATTTATCTGAGCCAGGCACTGCACCAGTTAATTTGCAGGGCCTTTATAGTTCTTGAACTACAGCAGATCCAAGTTGTTCCCATAATATTTGCTGTGGAATCTCTGCATGGCATCACTGTGCAGGGTGGGCAGTCCTGCTGACCTACCACTGCTTCTTCCTGGGACAGTCCTGATTTAACCCCTTATCCTGTAAGAACTTAATCCTTCTCTCTTTCCCCCTTTTTATTCTCATCTCCATTTACTGACTTTTTACTTCTGACTCAGACCTGATCACCTCTTCTGGTTCCTGCCCTCTTTGTATTATGATTATCTTGATTTTAAGACTTCCTAGTGTGGTTCTCTTCACAGGCAGTTAGTAGTTCACCAATTTTCTTCCCATTTTTGGCATTATATTTCCCTCTGTGCTACTGTCTATAAAGTTGTGATGCTTTTTTCTGACAGTCTTATCTGCTACCTCATCACTGCTGTGGTGTTTTCATCAGAATTTCCCTGCTCCAGCTGGAATTTCTGGTATCTCCACTGTGCCCGTCCTTGAGAGTCTTTTAGTATGACTCAGGTTCCTGTATGATGACAGTATGGGCAGAGCAATGACTGCTCTTCAACTTTTGTGCATGCTCACTTTGGTCCATGTTAGAGTTGGCAGGAATACTTGGCTAAATGCAGACTTCATTCTGCTGACTGCGATCCTCCAGATGAGTGGAGGAGAAATCTCTCCCTGCATCTGCAAGAGGAGTTACAAGCAGGCCAGGGAATGGCATTGCAGCTGCAGTCTGTTGCATGTCACTCTTTGGAAACCCTTAACCACAGTTATTGCCTTTTCCTGTAAATGACAATACTGTGACATCACGTCCCTCAGCAGAGGGGATTTACCTCCGTGTTTCTCCAGTGGGAGAAATAATAGCACTGTGTGAATGTGTGCTGCGGGCATTTTATGGGGCAGTAGCGAGCCACACTGAGCTGTGCTGGGATTCCCAGACTGCCCCCATGGCACTTAAACCCAGATCTAGCACAACTTCCACGTCAGCACAGTGCCTTGATGTGGCCCAGCCTCTTCTTCTGGCAGACATCCTGCAAGAAATGGGAACCTATCTGCTGTGTGCCTGCACCTCTGTCCTCCCTGTGCCTTCAGTTGCTTCTCAAATTATCTTCACTCTTCACAACCTCTGCACATGTTTACAATGTGATGAACTGATCCAGACCAGGCTTCCCAGCACTCCCAAGCACAGCTAGCCTGTCAGCAGCAGGAGAAGAAACAATTTTGTGCCTTTAAGTCAAACTGATGTTTCTTTAAAACACAAACCAGGATAAAAAATGTTTCTTCCCCTTTTTGTAGCTCTCTGATCTGTCTGATTCTGTGCATGTTTAATATCACCCTAGCTTTGAAAGAATTATAAGTCTGAGAATTTAAACTAACATCTTCAAGAAATCCAATACAACACTTCTCAGATCTCCCATCTCTCCTCCCAAACCTCTGATTTGTGCTGCTGAAAAAGTTCAGACAGATTTGTTCTTTTTGTGTGTACATTTTTAAGCAAGATTTTAGCTAAGTTTTATTTTTCTTAAATACCGTCTCTTTTGGATATTACTTGTGACTAGAACTGTTTGGAAAAGACTTAGACAATATCAGACAATGCTCCACCAGAAAGTGTCTGCAAGTTTTTAATCAGCTGTGCTCAACAATAGCTCAGCCCCAGCCATGCACACTTCAGGCATGTGACTAATCCTATTAACTTGAAGTGAAGTGTATTAAAGTGTTTAAAGGATTAGAGTCTTAATTACAGGCCATCTGCAGAGGTCAAATATCAAAGGCTGCTCAGAGCCTGAGTTTTAGCATTTTCTGAATGAGTGAATGAGTAATATTTGTGTGAGTTCCCCTTTCCCCTTTTCACGCAGCATCCTTTCTGCTGTAGAGTTAAATGGGTGTTCCAATATGACATTTATTAACTGAGCTGAATCATCCTGATGTCCAGCAGGCCGGTCTCCAGATCATCAGCTGGTTAGACGGTAGCAGGGCTGCCATATATGCTCTAAAGAAGTTTAGGACTTGGAAAACATGAATTTGAACAAATCAAGTTTGTATAGCATAGTTCCAGCCTACTTTATGGCTGCTTATGATTTGAATTATTAATCACTAAGACTTTTTTCCTTATGATATATTAAACAGAAATAGAAAGGAAAAGCCTTGGGATGGTAATTAGCTGGCCTTGGCAATGTATAACTTAGACATCTAACTTAGATATGTAAATTATGGCTCCAAACAGGAATATCAGAAAAACAAGGACAGAAATTGCCTTCTTCCTCCCACCCAAAAAGCAGGATAAATTCCATTAGGTAATTTCTGACAGACACTTGTTCAATCTGCATTTTAAATCCAGAAACCAAGGCTGTCATTCCCTATATTTTTCTCTCACTCTTTTTTCATCTGCACCTTGAGAAAGCTGTTTCTAACATCTAACCCAGATCTCTGTTCCCCAGTGAGCCTTTTCAGCTGATGAGAAGACTTTATTGCCCTCTCCTATAGACATACAGCACACATATTTAGGGATTTCCTACTATGTCTCCCCTTTCTCTGGGATAAACCACTCCATTTCCTCCAGTACTTCCTCATAAAACCTCTAATCCTCTATTCTATCCCAAGCAGGATACAATACCCCAGCTGAAGGTTTTCTAGCCCCAAGCATGGCATGGTTTCATTTGCCTGGGAAACACTATTCCTTTTTATGTAGCTCTCTGTGCTATTTGCCCTTTCTGTAGTGGCATGTCTGATTCCTGTTTGGTTTGTGATCCATGCTAACCACCACGACAGTGATGCTATCAGACCAGTAAGTCCACAACCTGCATTTGTGATGTTGGTAGCTCTGAAGAGAGTGAAAACACATCCTTCAAATTACTTCCTTTCCCCCTACTGTAATTTGCCAAGTCTGTTGAGATCCTTGCCCTGTCCTCTAACACTTCCTGCCCCTCCCAGCCAGTGGGTCTGGCAAGAATCTGCTCTGCCATCTAAATTATTTAATGAAAATATCACATTTGTGATACTCCTGCAGAATTCTGCTCGCTGTGTCCAACCAAGTTAAGAATTCATGTTAAGTATTTCAGTCCAGTTTACAGACAGTTTTGTACTCATCCATTTGTGGTTTTTTGGACTTGCTTGTGAGATGGATGGCCATGTGAGACAGTGTTAGGAGCCCTTCTAAAAACAAGAGCTGGAAATGAGCCTGCTTGACATAATTTATTCTAGGCAATGTAATCTCTGTGATGGCAATTTCTTTCCTAGGTACTTAAATGTGTCAGTAGAGGGACAGGTTTAACTCCAGCATCTCATTGTTTAATGACTCAGCAGGTCACAAAACAGGTACAGCTTCCTAACACTGGAATGCAAGCAAGAGAGAACTTTAATTTCTGTGTATGTGATCAAAAATTATTGTCATCCAAAACATATGTATTTCAAATCCAGAACAATCACAAAATACCACTCTTACATTGCTGTGCACTGGGGACAGAAACAAACTGTCAAGAAACATACTTCCCTAGTCATTAAAAGTGATTTAAAGTAACTGTTTTGGGTTCTTTTAAGACAATTCTCAGCTTCATGCTTTAAACAAAGGCAATGGAACTTTTTAGTCCAGGGATAAGTGTGAACAATCATGGTTGCACCCCACCAAGTGGTTACCAGTGTCACACTGACTGCCTGTGAGCACCCAGCATACCCCAAGGATAAACTGTATAATGTGAGTGAAGAAACAGGCCCTGTGGACCCCCCCATCAAATCAGGACTCTACTGATGAAAGTACTGACTTTTTAATGAAAAAATCCCCACATGAACGAAAGAAGTTGATCTGGCAGAAAGTGAGGATAATGATACTGAATAACATCAGCTGGTGGAAGAGCTGTATTTGCGAAGTATTCTACCAATCAGAGAAGAAAGAAGATTAAGAATGGAAAAACAAACAAATAAAACCCCACCACAAAACAACCAAACAACAACCAAACAACAACAACAAAAAACACAACCAAACAAAGAAACAACCCCCCCCCAAAAAAAAACCCAAACCAAAACAAAAAAAACCCAAAAACCCCACAAACCAATTAGTTGTTTAGCTTATTCAATATTTAGGTTAACAAAAGTATCTTTAAAGTGCCTGTTGTCAAAAATCCTAAAAGATAAATGTATTGGAAATAGACAAAAGTAACCCCTTTGTGATATGTATTCATATTGCTTTATGAGAGTAACCTCCTTTCCAAAGAGGCTAAAGAGAAGGCAATGAAAAAAAATCACCATTGCAGTAAATGTGGACAACATGGTATTTAAACATCGAACAGCAGTCGTGTGCCCAGATATTACAGAGTTAATGAGAAAGCAAACAACACACGTAAGACAGACTGCAGAGCAGTAAGGGCTTTCCTCTGTGACAGGATGAGGCTGATTTTAGATTAAAACTTGCGACGTGGGGAAGAAAATGCCAGATGAGCGAACAGAAACAGAGAGAGAACGGCCTCAGTTCAGAAGCCCTTTCCAACAGGTTCATCACTCAGTGCGGGCAAGCTCTCCGCCCTGGAAACTACGCTGAACCAATTCCCCTGTCCACGTTTCATCCGTGCTCCCAGCTAAGAGACCAGCTGGAATGTAATCTCCGAGAAATGGGTATCACGAGAGCACGGAAAGCCACAGTCAGCAGCTGTGAGTGCCACATGTCCATGGAGAGATACGCATACAGGCTGGCTGTGCAGCTGCTTCGGCAAGGTGTCCCCCTCTGTCCCCGTCTCACATGGCAGCCAGCATTCCCATGAGGATGCCGTGCAGGCTGCTCATCCACACGCCAGCTCATGTAACCGGCAGAGCAGCAATTCAGAGCTAAGAACGGAAAGCAAGGCTGGGAGTGCAGGCGCAGCCGGGAGATGAAGGCTCCGTGCCGCGGGAGCGGCTGGCGGGCAGGGCCGGGCAGGGCCGGGCAGGGCCGGGCAGGGCCGGGCAGGGCAGGGCAGGGCAGGGCAGGGCAGGGCAGGGCAGGGCCGGGCCGGGCCGGGCCGGGCAGGGCAGGGCAGGGCAGGGCCGGGCCGGGCCGGGCCGGGCAGGGCAGGGCCGGGCCGGGCAGGGCAGGGCCGGGCAGGGCAGGGCAGGGCCGGGCAGGGCAGGGCAGGGCCGGGCCGGGCAGGGCAGGGCAGGGCCGGGCCGGGCCGGGCCGGGCCGGGCCGGGCCGGGCCGGGCAGGGCAGGGTGCGCTGCTGCCCCTCCTCGGCGCTCCCTGGCTGGGCCGGGCCGGGGACAGCAGGTGGCGGTCGCGTCCCTGGTACAGCGGCAGCCGAGCCCGCACCGCGCCGGGATGCGGCACAAAGGCGTGTTCACGGCAGCATCTGTGAGCCGCTGCTGGTGCCAGCCGTGGCTGTTCACGTTGGCTGCTTCTCAGCCACTTCCGAACGGCGCTGAAAGGCTCAGCAGAGCCCTCCCCCGCAGCCTTCCAGGAGGAGAGCTTCCCACAGAATGCTGCCGAGAGATATGTAAACAACAAAAAGAGCATCTCAAAGGTTTATCTATTTTGTTCGAAGCTCATCGTAATCGTACATGCCTGTGAAGTTGAGAAATGTGTTTGCCACATGCAGTTGCAGATGGTTGTGGCATCTGAAGCAGATCAAATGGATTGTACATTTTCTCATATTGCTTGGAAGCCAAAATATCTCTTCAAATGCACAGATAATTATTTGGATTTATTTCCCAATTGAGAGCCTGATTTGAAGATCTTCTTTATTTCTGGGGAAGGGCTGTGTCATTTCTGAAATTTATGTTCCTAGATGTTTTTACAGATCTCTGCTGTATTACACATGCAAATAAAAATATAGAAAGCTGCCAAATGAAAGCAACCAAAAATCAGCTGTTTCTTGAAATTGTATTCCTCTACTTATTGCACCTCTTCATCTCATCTTCCCCCTGCCTTGAGGAAACTCAAGCCCTTATCACCAAATACCCTGGACCCTCCAAGATTGACAAATCCAATCTCTTTTGTGTATTATAAGGGAATGAGCTCCAGAATCAAGGGCACAAAAACCCACGCAACTCCCTTGCAAATCAGTGTTATCCTGAGAGTTTTCTTTGCTCATGTTTGGCAAAACCAGATATAAGGTGAAGTTTATTTTATTTTAATCCGATTTCACACCTAACTTTCTCTCACAGGCTGTTTTCACTCCTTTTTTCATGTGTATGAGGATGCAGATGGTTGTGGCTGTGCAGCCTCCGTGGTGCAAGTCAGGAGCCAAGGGAGTCTCAGCACAGGCAGTGCCTTCAGCGACTGTGTCCAGCTCCTGAATACGGCACACAGAGCTGGATACTGACAACAGGGTCCACCAACTGTCCCAAACCAGGCAAAGTTAATGAATGAGGTCCAGGGGACATTCAGGAGTAGCAGGAGAACAAAGGCATCAGAGACAAGGCTTGACACAAAGCTGCATCTTAGGTTCACGGTCCACCCAGGAGATAGGGCTGAGGACAAAGCTGCGGCATAAGCCCAGGGCTCACATGCTAACTCCAGTATGGAGGTAGGAGTCAGGACTGGGGAAAAACTGCCTCCAGCATAGGTCTGCAATCCACCCAGAAGGCAGCTCTTGGTTTTCCAACTCCTGGTGCTTTCAGAAGCTTCACATGCCATTCCTTTGCCCCTTCAGTTTCTTATCGATTTCACATTTTTACACCGCCATTAACACCCCATTCATACCAAGCTGAATGTTTGTATGTCAAATCCCTATGGCTCTGCTGCCACCCCAGGAGGACTCTTTACCTGGCCAGGTTGCAAACAATTCAATGCAAACTGCTTTAGTTATCATCAGGAAGGTCACCAGAAGCTGGTGCATACTGAAAGCAGCAGTGTAAGATGCTACCTGTGGGAAGCAGATTTTAGCAAACAGGCTGCTGCCTCCTACATGAGCTCTGTGCCCATACTGAGCACTTCACAGTAGCATAATCTCACACACAATTTTCTCAGCAAGGTTCTCTGCAGGCCTGAGCTGTATTTACCATGCATTTACCATGCAGTTAGCATAGTCAGAGACCAAGAGCATTATGTTTAAACGAACAAAATAGATTCCTGATTATCATCTCCTCATAAGTCCGGCTTTGTGTAGTGTGCTGAGTCTCTGTGCTGGGATTGTGAATTTAGAAATAAAGAACATAAGGTCATTTGGCGCAAAATATGTTCAGTTAAGCAAATACAAGGGTATTTTCATTCCAATACACTCTCAGCAAATCATTTGGCTTCATATATTTAAATTTTATGCAATTTATTGCTAGCTAAACTTATTTAACCTCTATTCTGCAGATACATCTCAGATTTCCTAAAAGGAGGTTGTAATGTGTGCAGTATATTGTACTAATTTGTTATAGCTTTGAGAAATAAAAAAACTATGCGGCATTGTAATGAATGATATTGTAATTTCTAACTTTCCTCCAGAAAACCTATCTTATTAAGAGTACTACATTGAAATAGACCACCATTTTATCCCTGGCACAAAAATTTAAGGGAAAAGCAATCCATTTTGTCAGAGCATACCTTGGTAAATCTAATTCCATTCCACTGAATGAACAGTGCAAAGCGGATTGGAACTTACCAGGAAGCCTGAGCGAAAGGTCAGATTTGCAGCAAGCATAAATCAACATTCTTGCATGGCATAAGCGGATTTATGCCCATATATACTAGTCAAGAATCTGGCTCATTAATGACTGGATGAATTACAAATAAAGCATCAAGCAGGAGTTTAAGTATTAACACCTATTTCCTTGACTTGTTAGCTTAAATCAGATTCTAAATATTCTGAAGTCTTTTTGTGCACCGTAGCTGAGGAGCAAGCTAGTGTGGAATTTGGTTGAATTCCCTCTCTTGAAAGCCATCTTTTCAAGCAAGGTCTCTGCAGTCCTTCTAAACAGCTTGAGCACAATGAATTACCAGCTTTTCCAATCCATACATTTCAGATTTTGAAGTGTAGCCTTTGGGGCATCTTAAATAACACAAAACGAGTTGATTGATTGTCCAAGGCTGCAATGATTTGGTGATGCTCAGCAGGAGATGATTTGGAGTTGCAGACTCACTCCCTTTTGAAGCACTCTACTCCAGATAGTGCTCTGTGAATGTTTAAAGAGCTGCAGCACAGCAGAGGAATTGAGCAGAGGAATACATGGCACGCCCATGCCAGGATTTGTGCAGAATTGCAGGAGATTGAAAAATCACTTCAAGGGTTTTGCATTCGACATGGCTATACCAAGCTTTTCTTGGAGCAGGCATCCCACAAACATTTATGGATGGCCTAAGCCATCACAGCTGCTGGGAGAAGAAATCTCTGCTCAGCCTGTATCTCTGGTTTTTTAGTGCTGGCATCAGGATTTGTACAATAAAGCTGACCAGGAACCATCCAGCTGAAAACAAACCTAACAACAAGTTTGTTCCCCTGAGGCCATGGCTTTCAGCAGTGTAGCCAGACTTGTTCATTGAGCTCTGCTCTCCCAGCGGGCTGGAGGAGGAGGTTAAGGTCACTGCTTTGCAGGACGATGCCTACCTGCCATTTTCCCTGTCAGAAGGGCTCAGGTGCAGCTGAGACAATGCATTCCAGGCCCAGAACACTTCCTTGGCCTGCAGCAGAGCCTGAGGGAGGAGGGAGAGGGACACACAGGAGAGAAAGGTGGGCCATAGGGAATGTCTCTGCTGAGCAAAGATAAAGGAGATCATAGATCAAGCACTTCACCTTTGGGATATTTGCCAGGCCCTGGCAAAGTCAGACTTGGTTTGCAAAACCCAAAAACTGCTCACAGATTTTTTCCCCGGGGCGTTAGCTGATGAATAATGAATGCTTTTACACTGTGCTATTCTCTCAATTTCCGTTGCTGTTACTAAAGTTGTCTGACTTAGACAGGTTTTGTTCTGTCACCTTGGTGTCTGTAGCCAGATCCTCTAGGAAAGTCAAACTCCTGGATATCATTCACTGCCACAGGAAGTGAAAAATCACAGTTTACTCCAAATTGCTATAAGTGAAGAAAACCTCTGAAAAGAGACACCATTATTGATCAAAAAGGTCATTTTAAACTTGGAAAAGTGATTCAAAAGTGCATTTGAAAGAACATGCATATTTAGAAGCAGAATAACCTAGTTGGAGATCGTGCTATTTTATCTCAGAAACTTCAAGGCATCTGTGTCTTGAAGGGAAACAGTGTGGAGAAGCAGCAGCCACTGCAAAAAGCTGTGTTGATAAGCAATCAGGAACTCCCTCATGGCATCCCTGGCCCACCTGATCTTTTAGATGAATCAAATATCAGAGTCCATTTCCATTTACAGATGTAAAATCTCTCTTTCCCACAGCCACAGGAGTTTTAGTCTTCATGTGTGTCTTAGCTAAATGCCCTTACTAATTCTGTTTCACTTGTATAAATTCCCTGGCAGTTTTCAGTTTAGTTAGTTAAATAAACTATAACTTCCTGCCTGAAATGTCAACTATTGTGGCCCAAGGTTTCCTAAGGGTCTTGCTGCCTTTAGATCAGCTGCTTCACAATCTGAGCACATTCACCTCCTTCTTTAAAGCATTTTCTCTGCTTGCTTTTAATGTGAGGACTTCCACACAGGAAATCCAAGTTTTAAAAGTAAAGATAATAGAGAAGTCGTTCTTTTCAGCATCAAAGGGATTACAGGAAGCAGTGTAACTGTGGCACTGAATTGTAGATCCGGTAAGACCCAGTTTGTGTCACCCAAAGGAGACATCCTTTGGGATGATGGGGGTGTTTCAAATGGCTGAGGGACATCGCAAAGTTATGAGTCAAGATTCGTACTCCCTCTTGGAAGCTGGAAGCCTCCACCATGTTATGTCAGCTATTTTCACCTGTATTCCCAGGCTGCTTCCCTGTATGGGTTTCTGGACTTCTGCTTTTTGGTAAACAACCCCAAAACCTTCTGAAGATCTTTGGACTTTCCTCTGTAGGTGAGGAGGTCAGGGCTCCTTTATCAAGCAAACTGCTGACCCAACAACAAGGTGCAAAGAGCTTCAGATTTTGAAGCTGCAGTTACAATTTTAACTCTTTCCTGAGAATTAGCATGCTAAAGGTGGGGAATGCATACCCTCCCTCCTGGTAAGGAGCAGCTGAGGTAACAGACTCTCTTATTCATTGCAAATACTACTCAGCACTTAAACAAATAAATGCAGCTTTCTACCAAAGTGCTCCTGAAGGCGCCGAGCAGTGGGGCAAAGGAACTTATCCCTTCTGGGTCAAGTAATGGAGAAATGCAGTGTCTGACATGGATTTTCACTCTTAAAGCAGCTCCCAGTGTAGTTGGTCAGTAGCTCACAGCTCAGTCAGGCTGCAGGTGCCCTCTCTCCCTACCTCTGTTTGGATCCACACAATCTGAGCCCAGGAGCAAAGGCCACAGAGCTGCTGGTGTGTTTTGAAATGTGATACAGGCAGCAGCATTAATCCAAACACTGATGGCAGTTCTTACATAATGCAATAGTAACACTGCATGCCTGAAGCAACAATATCTCTTTCTTACTCAGGAGAACGAGTCACTCTTGGACATTTTTCCAAATGATCATACACATGAAAATTCCAGGCAAAGACTGTCCTACAGAGGCACCTAAAAAGTGCTTGGGGCCCTGGCTGTGAAGCTGAGCAGCTCCCTATCCACCTGTGTGGCAGGATAAGAAGGTCTTACCCTCAGAGAAACCACCAGACCTGGGTCTTGCCAGAATGGCCCCTGCCTGCTCCTCACCCCCGGGTCCTTTCTTGAATGGATTTGGTGATGAGCACAGTGCAGACAAATTGTGACAGCTTGTTTATACAATCAACATGTTCAGAATTACAGGTCATATTCCAAGGTCCTTAGTGAGGCAAAGCTCTTGGCCAGGTGTGTGTTTCATAACCTAGACCACACTGGGTAACTAGTTTATAGTGGGAGACCTCCCCAATTTCTGCAGAATTACCTGAACAATACCTGACTGAAACCCTGTCAGGTGCAGAAAGATGACCTTCCTGATGCCTGTTCAGTATAAACACTTGTCTCAAAGTTTTCCCAAAGTCCACACAAAACAGCAAGCCACTGTTTCTTCTAAGTTATGCTTTTTGAATCTAAACCAGTGAGAGGCTCCTCTTGTGCAGAGCAGAAGACCCTCACAGGGCTGGGGAGCTCTCTGGGTCTGGCCATGCCGTCTCCTGCACTGCTCAGGGGAAGGGAGCTGTTGCTCTTTCTTTGCTGGTTTCTAGAAGAATTCAGTTTTCTCTACCTCATCCTAGTTATCTTCAATTTTATGTCACCTCCTGACAGTTGTGAGCTGCTGTTGTATTAAAACAACCACACTCCGGTAACAGCATCATCTTTCTTTCCAAGCTTTATTCTTAAAGAAGGTTTGCTGCTTCTTGAATCTTCCATGTAAAAAAAACCCCACCAAAATCCACCTAGAAGTCCTATCAATTTTTCTTCTAGAGAAAAAATTTGAGGTCTTACACTGCTGTATAGACTAGCATTATAGAATAAAAACTTGGTACTAGTTGTAGTGGCATTGAAGTTCAAGTCTGCAGCACATGGGAGACTTGGCTTGAGAAGTATAAAAGGTAAATTTTACCACCTGGCTTTACCTGACAAAGAAATTTTTTTCTGGAGCTAAAAGTGTGGTATGGACTTGCTATTGTCATCTCTTCTCATTCATCTTTTTACCTGAAATTTGGGGAAGAAAATCACTTACAATCAAGCTGGGCCATGTTCAAGCTTTTGCTGAAAAAGCCTAGGGAAAATTCACAACTCTGACATTTAATGATCACAGCCAATGGCTCTAAGAAGTTTGACTGGCTGCCAAATTGATATATCTGTGTATCCCATCAGTGGCTGTTATATCTCATTTGGGTTTGTTTTTTGTTTTTTATTTCCCTCTGATCTCTGTTAAATTGATTTTTAGCCAGTTTGTTTGGCAATCATGTTGAAGTGCTGCAAAGTGGACACATGATAGGAACAATGCTAAGCAACCAGATGTAAAAAGACTGGAGCAATAAGAAAGCGTGTTTGTTTTCCACTGTTTAAACATGATTTACCAAGCTGGGAAACTGTCTTGCAGGATATGCTGTAGTTCCATTAAACTAATCCAGAGCACAGACACATCACACAATGTGGTCTTACAAACACACCTGCTGCCAATACCCCTGCATGCAGGAAGTGATACAGCAGGAACAGATTAGGTGACAGTCACTGGAGACACAGATGGGAACAAAGGACTGTCTAGCAAGGCTGGGACATTATGATACATAGATCAGTTCTAGATAGAGC
Source organism: Cyanistes caeruleus (assembly GCF_971803275.1). Taxonomy (NCBI): domain Eukaryota; kingdom Metazoa; phylum Chordata; class Aves; order Passeriformes; family Paridae; genus Cyanistes; species Cyanistes caeruleus. Next base: position 20,637,804 of record NC_141706.1, read on the forward strand.
TACATTTCCCCACTTGTAAGGGATCTCCATCCACCTGTCAGCAGCTGCTCTGAGATCCTGTGGTATCACCAGAGCACTGGCAGACCCAGGTCAGAGCCAAATGAAGAGTGAGAAAGGAAAAGTGGCAGAAAAGAGGTGCTAAAGACAGGACTTCGGCTGATCACCTGGAGTATTGCATAAATGCCAAATTTGTGCCATCAACACAAAACTGGAGGCCCTAAATACAAAATTAAGACCCTAAGTACAGGCAGCTAAAAAAACCCTAAAGCCCTGATGTGGTGGATCTTGACAGACACTGCATTGTTCACAGTGGAGCTGCAGAGCCTGGCCTTTCTCTGCAGCACTGTCGAGCTGTCAGAGAGCATTGCCCGGCTGGCCTCTCCTACAGCAGCCTAAAAACATCTGCCTCCCCCAGAGATGAGGAAGATGGGGGCTGTCAGAGAGCAAGGAAACACAGGCTACCTTCTGCACTGCTGTTGGTTTTAATGATGAAGCTACTTGGACAAGTAACTTTGGCTCAACATCACTTGAAAAATCTCAGAGAAGATCATTAATGGCAGAGGACTCTGTTTCATCCCCTCCCTGCTGCATGGCATCCTTCCAGCCTTTAAATGCTGCTTTCCTTGCTGAATCCAAACCCTTTTTGTATGAAAGCTTCTCCTTTCCCTGGTTTGGGAAAAAGAATGTGCCAGGCAGAAGAGTTTAAATTGGGACACTATGGGGGGTAATGTCTCCCAGATCTGCCAGTCAGGAAACTGTTTGTAGTTACAGTATTAGAAAGTAGCTCCTGAAGCACCAGGTCATTAGCAGACCTTGCTTTGGCCTCTCCTGTGTCTACTTTGACACATGTCCAAGATTAAACACCTCCACTGCCACTACTTTAGCCCTTCCCTTACTTCTTCAGCCTTATCTCCACCTCTTGGAGCTGTCCTGTCCCCCTTGGCCCAACTCTCCTGTCTCTTCCAGGCCTCCTCTTCAGCTCAGTTATCCAGAGGAGAGCAAGGAGGGAGTCAGGAAAACACTGTCCCTGCCACTGCCAGCCCAACTGGAAAGGTCCCTGGCTGCTCATGGAGCTGCTGCCAGGGCAGTGCCCTCTGCCCAGGGTGCTCATTTGCAGACCCCACCTCGAGCTCTCTTGACCTAGCAAGGCCAGACAAACCCCGTACAACAGCCCTGGGTTCAAAGGCTTAGGTGAGGTTACTTCCACCATCACTGAGTCAATAGATTTTCTCCAGTGTCGTTTTATACTTGATCATCAGAAAATTTTAGGGATAAAAATTACTATTTCCCTGGTCTTGGAAAGGAGAGAATTTTTACTTTGTTTTGTAGGATTTATTTATAAGCTTGTGACTTTGCAAGAAAAAAAATCAATCAAAATTGCATCGTTCTGATTCCTGTCACATCCTTTTTGTTCTTTTCCCCTTGACTTTCCAGACTGCTATTTTACTAACTGTTTGCAGCTGAAATCAATGCCATGCCACACTGAAAAGACTGAAATCCTAGCTTTCCTGAGGGAAAATATTTCCCCACACATCCCAATGGGAGAGATCAGAGTTCAGCCATGTGTCCAGCAGCTCAGGACGATTCTTGGAGGTGCTTCATCTTGTCTCCCTCCACAGGTTGCTCTGGACATGGTAATTCACAACCACAGCAGGTTTCCATGCCTCCAAATACAGGAATGTGACCAAGTTCAGGGACTTCAAAGAGCTGAGGTGCAGGGGAATGTGGTGATTAAAGGCTGCTGTGTGTTTTACGTTTCTGTGGTCTATTTTTAGCAGCTGTGGTTGTTGTGTATCACGACCCTAAGTCAACCTCTGAACTTAAGAGTCACAAATATGAAACTGAAAAACAAATTAATTGGATCCACTGACTGGCAAGAAAGGAATCATCTCTCATTTATGGACATTTATGGACCAAATAAACAAACAACTGTAAAAATGTCTTTTTTTTTTTTTTCTCTGTGGCTAAACACAGGCCTCCTCTGCTGCTGATCTTTTGGCTGTATAGTAAAATGTCCCAGCATCTGTGCTGTGAATAGTTGTTGATGGGACTTGGAGGTTTTTCAGGTCAGCCCCACAAAAATCTTACAGCTGTTACAAACTTTGAGGGCTGACTTCCAGGCTTTGCACCTCTTATTTTATGCTTGAACCCTTTTTTCGCTTAAATCATTGTTATGTCAGTGTACTGTGCTGAAATTAATTGCTTGAGCATAGCTGCTCATGATTTGCATCAGTGCAAGTCAGAAGAACATCAGTCCACTCGTGCTGTTTTCTTGGCCAGTTGGAAAGAGAGTCAACCCAAACCAACTCACTTCTCTAGCTGGTGAAGCATGCAGTATCTCATCTTAAGGTTGCTCTGTTCCTTTTGTTCTTTGCTGTCTGTGCATGCAGAGAGGCTTTTTCCCACGTTTACTATCTGACTTCATCTTTTCTTGTGCCCAGTCTGTCCAACAGCCTTTACTTTTCAGTTACTGCTTTAAAAAGTGGCTCCAACCCCTCTCTTTTGCCATCTCAGAGAAAAGGCACAAGTGCATTATTGTACTGAGTGAATGCATTTTCTAACACATGTAGCTGAATGGGAGATTATTTAAATATCTTAAACACTCTCCTAATTGGAATAATAACGTGCTAGGAATGGGAGTGTGAGGAGAATTTACATTCAGGCTCCTGAATTTCAGTGAATGAGTAATCAACACTCCATTACTTCCTACAAGGTTAAACAATTTTTTTTAAAGCAAATGGTTACTGTGAAAACACCATTTGACTGCACTAAAACAAACAAATGGAAACCCAAATAGGGGTATTCCTAGTGATCTTTAGATCATGTGAGAGCTTTGTGGATCCCTTGGCAAAGGAGAAGCTGACTTGAAATGCTGTTGGCTGATGCCTCAGGGCTGCCCACCAGCCTCTCCTCTGTGTTTGCCCCATTCATCCTGTCACTCCTCATCTTGTGCTATCCTGGTGCTGGTGTCAACACCTGCGCTCCAAAACCAATGCTCTGAGCCAGATCTGGGGGTGGTTTGGGTTAAAAAGTAACCCAGCAAAGTATGTTTGCTTGTCTGTGTGTGTGGCTGTTTGAAAGGCTGCACTTCCCCATGTGATTCATGGAACGGCTGTACCAAGGTCTGTGCTGGCAGGAGGGCAGGAACAAGGGAAAAATGGAGAAAGCCCAGGAGCTGGGGAGGAAAATATCTCTGATATTGCTGCCAAATATTGTATCTCCTGGAGTCACTGCCTTAGACCAGAGCAGTTGCATTGGTGCCTGTAGCCTTTACCTTAGCAAGGCTGGCCTGTCTTCTCGGCTTCACTTATTCTAATCAACAGGCTGGTCATTTTCTTGGTCAGTTTATTACTGTAAAGTCTATTATAGGCACTTACTCAGAAGTCAGTGTGTAGTGGTCCACTGTAATCTATTTTATATATGAAATCTAATTTTCCTGTCATCCTGCATGTTCACAATAATTACAAAACACTCTTAATCATTTTCCTCTAAGAGCCTTTAGGCAGTTCTGAGTGATTAAGCATTGTTACCACTACTCTCCTTTGCATCCTCCAGCACTATGATTTTCTTTTCATTATTTCTTTCCCGCCAATTGTTTCTGTAGTTAATTTCACTGGGCTTGATCTGAAACCCATGGAGGTGAATGCACAGTCTATCATTAACTTGAGCAGGCTGGCGACCAAACCTGCTGCAAATGTTTTAATAGGTACAGGTCAAGGGCTTGAAATGCAGAACACCTGTTTTACTCTGTGTTCCTATTGCTATTTCAGCTTGTTCCATCAGATACTAATGCAGAAATGCAAACTCTCCTAGGCACAACACTGGGAAGTAGAGGTATACACTACATTTGCTACAGCAGTACTTACAAATGCCAACCACTGCACAGGTTGCCCTGTGCCTCACTCAAACACTCAGCAAGAGACAAATGGACAGAGGCAAATGGGCAGCTTGTGGCAGAACTGAGGCTTAAATCCAGGTAACATTAACTGCAAGTTTAGCGTCTGTACTCCCTGCTCACAGTTTTGCTGAGGCACAACAGCACATGTACCTGTGCAATATTCTCTAATCCTGTCTGCCTGATAAAGACACAGGAGGCAGAATATTGATCCAAAAGGAAGGGCTGACTCTAGGGTGTTTCTATCAACTCTGGTGCTATTTGCTTGCACAGCAGTAAATCCAGACTGCCACAGACAGCATGAATGAGACTTTCCAGTGTCTCCCTGATAAGAAAACACTGGAAGAGATCATGTGCACATGTCTCATAGAGCTCAAAGTTTCCTAATCCTTTTGCCACTCCACTTTTCAGCATTATCAGGTGCACTGCAATACCCAGCCTTGGAGGAAAGGCTTGAGCTGAAGGGACATTTGCTTCCCAGTTTATCCAATCCTGCTTGAAAGCAGCCATCTGTGACCAAGGGGGTAAAAACATAAAAATTCTGGCTCAACTTGAAGTGAATCTTTGTTCCCACTAATTACTCAAAACAAAGCACTTTGTCCACTGTCCCTGCTGGAAAACATACCATGCTCTCATATAACTACAAAGTTAGTTTAACTGCTAAAAGAGTTGCATTTTTTTAAGCAGCATCATGAACACACATGAGTTATCATGAGGTGAAAAACAGGCACTAAACATCAGACCCTGAAGTCAGCAGTTCTGGACAGACATCTGAGCTGATCTCAGCAAAACCACATTGTCATCTCCTGACTATTTCCACCTGCTGGAAACAAATGAATGTTAACCTTCCAGAAGCTTTAAAAACTAGAAGTTTTTTAAAAAAAAATCAAACCTTATTTTTAGAAATTAAGATGTCTCAAATCTCTAAGTTTCTCAGAAATATGTAATTCATCCATTGATCTAAATGTAGATTCAGTTATTTATGCTGGATTTACGTGCATTATGCTCTGGCCACTTGCTGACTCTCCCTCCAGAGGCTACATGAACTCTGGTGACAAAGAGAACTTCTGTGCCAAACAGGAAAAACTTAAAACTATTTATCTCATATGACAGTATTGATAATAGGGCAAAGGAGCACTTTGGACTACTCCTAAAGGGTAGGCTGATCTTCATTATCTTCTGTTTGCATTTGTTTTTGCTCCATGGAATAGAGACTAGGAAACAGCCCTCTTAGCTCCATTTTGAGCAAGAATATAGATGATAACTGCAAGGACACGTTGTTTACTTTATCAATAAGAGTGACTTTGGAATGCAGTCTAACTTGCTTTCTGAGTAATTGTATTAGACTTCAATTCCCAAATGCTGCCTAACTCTCAACTGATGAAATAGGGATATTTAAATTACTTGCCTCCTACAGTTGGTTAGTAATAGGGATAGAAATTTGTAGGCACCATCCAGATCTTCCTTTGTAAAATAATTTTCCTTCTTTCACTAAAAATCTTCAGTAGTCTAAATGAAAAACCCAGTGTGACCACCTCTGTCTTGCAAAAGATGAGGCACAGGACGAGCAGAAGGATGATGGAGATCACACAGATTGTGCAAGGTACAACTGTTGTTTTCCTTCCTAAAATGAGAAGTGCTTGCTAAATAGAAATCCTCTGGTAAGGTAGTCAGTCATCCCAAGAAGGGAGCCACAAGAAACCAGATTTTTATGTTTCTCTGAAATTGTTTTCTGAAGAGATCAGTTAATGTCAGCTTTGCCTAATTCTGATCTTAACATTCCTTTGTATTTTGCCCACAGACAAATGTTTGAAGCTTGGATGTTTTTTAAGGGGTAGCTCTTGAGGGGCTGGAATTCCAAATGACTTTAAAATATTTCCATACTTGAAAGAACAAAAAATAATGATTGAATTACCTCACACCCCAAGTTCCTAAAACAAAGTCTTTATGGGGCAGACGTGACCTTGCTGTCCTTCCTCTGCCTGCTGCTGCGGGAGCATGAAGTGGGTCAGGATGCAGCCCAACAGCCTGCTGCTCAACCTAAAACCTCCTCTTGCCTTCTCTCTCTGCTCTTGGCACCTGTGCTAAAGCTCTGGTGCAGGTGGAAAGGACAGGTGCCAGAACCAACATCTCCCCTTCCCATCAGGGCACTCATGCCCTCTACTTGTAGCACTTGTCCTTCCTGCGTAGATGTGGGAGCCACAAACTGGAAAGTGCTTTGAAGTCTAATGGCTTTGTAGCACAATAAAATGTTAAAAAAGCTAGGTCTGTCAGGGAAAAATCCTTGTCTTTGGGGCTGCTATCACAGGCATTTATGGTAAAGAAATGCTGTCCCAAATCGAAGGCTATGCTTTCCAGATTGGCAGCTTAAAACAGGTAAAGCAGAGGGGCAGTGTGGCTGACCAGGGAGTTCCTCCCAAGCTTGTGTACTGCAGCACCCAGGACATTCATAGATTGAAAAAACTGCTATTCCAGGTAAGGGAGAAATTCTAATAAATATCCTAAGCACCTCTCCAGTCTCTCCTTTCCTGGTGTGTTGGCAGACTGGTAGTGTCTGAAAGGAATCAAATATGGATCCTGCCTCACTTCTCTTTTCTGAGCATGCTTCTGATCAGAATGAGCAATGAGCGTCACTCCAGATGGCTGGTTGGGTGCATGTCTGTCTGCATTCTCCTGCTGAAAACTGCCACCACACAGCTCTGTCTGGAGGAGATGGAAGTCATCATGCTGGGAGCAGGAGTTCCCAGACTGGGGCATGGCATGACCAGCAGTGCTGAACTGCACTGCTGGCAAAGTGCACAGGGCCTGACAGCCCCGGAGAAGAGAAAACCCTAGGGGAAAGAAAGCAAAACAGACCAGAATCCCTTACATGGGCTGCTAGCTGCTGGCTCATGCCTTCATCTAAGGGCACCTGGGGCTCACAAGGTCCTTTCTGATTTTGTCCTCTCCATCAGCCCCTGGCTGTATCATACAGGTCCCTGCCTGCCACGGAGACAGTGTATTGGTCTTGGACAAGGGACAGCCTGTAACATATAGGCTGGGGATTGTCCCTGTGCTCCAGAGCAGGGTCTGCACCATAATTCTGCACATGAGCAGGCATCTCCTCATTGTGATGGCACCTTCCCATGTGGACTCACTCACGGCTCTCCCTGGGTTTTTGTAGGTTCTTAGCAGAGCTGTGGGCTTCATGGCAAGATGCTGGCACAGCAAGTGGGAAGGGATGGCGGAAAGGTTTGAAAGGTCCAAGGAACCCAGCATGACCAGATGATAACAGACTAGCAGTAAATTTGTTGGAAAAATCAGATCTGGCTGCTTGCTTCTACTGGTTTCACTGGGTCAGATCTGGATGCGGTTGTAACATTCTGCTCTTCCATTTCATTGTCTCAGACATGAATGTTTTGTTCCAGCACATGAAAAGAGAGTTTGGTTTGAGAGCTGAAATCTCAGAAAGAAGGAAACTCTGTGCCTTGTCTTTCCAGTTCGTCCTAATTACTTGGCTTTCTGGTCTTCCCTGGGGGACTCTTCACTTCCTTCTGCCAATTTTATACAGAAATTATTTACTCTGATTCATATCCTGGACCCAGGCACCTGCTAATTAGGTGTCCATAAGGGCTGCAAGAGAGTATATCCTACGTAGGGCTTCCAGAATTTATCCCAGAAATGTAGTTAAGTGAGGATTTCCTTTAGTGCCAAAGTTCACTCAAAAACTTCTCTCCTTCATTTCTCTACCTCAGGCTACTCATCACCCTGCTCCTGGACTTCTCCATCCCCCAGGTTTTTCTTTTTAGTACAGCAGAGCTCCACAGAGACTTACATGGGCACAGTCATGAATTCAAGGAAAGAAGGAGGAACAGCAAGGCGACAAGTGTCTATCCTCACTGAATCTCTGCAAAGGCCTTTTAAGTTCCAATGATGTCTCCTGGGCTCCTGTATCTAAGCTTTGGCAAGACTGTAGACAACAAAACAAATTAGAGAATGTCTCTTAAGTGTTTAATGCTCAATGTCTCTTAAGTGTTCAATGCTCTCAGGAGAACCTGTCTGAGCCATACACAATTTTATTGCAGACCCTGTGGCTGTCCCCAGTGGGCCATGTAATGCAGGAGGGACAGACCACTCTGTGTGACTTTGACACTGGTTTTTGTTCCTCTCAAGTTATTTCCTGCTGACTTAACAGCTCTTGTGATTCCTGCCTGTATCTGCGGAAAAACCAGCCGCTGATTCAGCTGTGGCTCTCTCAGGAAGTGGAACCTGAGTTTGGGTTTTGAGGAGGCAGGCCAGCCTCCAGCTGGCAGTCTAACTCCAGGTTTGCCTTTTCCCAGGGGAACCCCAGAGCCAGGAATGAAGATGAAGCACAAGTTTTGGTTTCAATTCACTTTTTAAAACTAGTGCCTTTTCAAAAACCAGTTTCCATAGTGACAGGGAACTGTAGAGCCATTGTGAAGGTCCAAAAAGCCTCTGCTGAGTATAAGCAAGAATTTCAGCAGTGTGGCCAGCTCCTGAGCAGCCTTCCCCAGCCCCTGCTGTGCTCACAGCAAGGCTCTGCTTCAAACACCTTCCTGCCCACCAGCCACACTTTTAGCTGCCTGTGGGCTGTGCTGCTCCTGAGCACTAGGGCTTAATCACAGGTAAAAGGATGTTTGTCCAAAAAAGGAATATACTTTGGCTGCATTTAGCCCTTTCATATAAAGGGAAAGCTAGATATGAAGATAGCTTTCACCCATTGTTTCCTTTTGCAGAATGGTGCAGAAAGCATGAAATGTGCTCACGATAATCCATTGAATCAGCACAGGAGCTCAGCTGGAAGCCCAGGTTTTATTTAATTCTTATTTATTAGGACATGCTGCCTCTCACCTACCCTTTTGCTATCTGTCATAAGGGGTGCTTCCATTCATGCTATAATCCAGACCTCCCTAAAGGACCTAGGAACTCTCACACAATCATATTGTTGTCCTGGTCCTCACCACAACACAGAAGAAGCATGCCAGAGAGAACATCCTCCCTGCTGGGCTCAGTGCCAGGTGGTGGAGGTGATGGACAGCACCACTTCCTCACTGAGCTCCTTTGCCCTCATCCTTCGTTATCTGCTGGATTATGTTGCAGTATGCAAAGAAACATAAACACAGCACTCTTACAAGTTAAGTCTCAGGTAAAGTTACAGGCACCTGTCAAGTGCTTGTGTTACCCGTGGCTTTTAGGTAATGTGCATTATGTGTGTGTAGGAGGCAGAGAAAAGCATGGTTGTGCTGTTTGTACAAATCTCAGGAAGCCTTTCAACAGGTCTGGACTTAATGCCTTTCCTCAGGAATGGCTGGGACTGTGGGGGACTGTGGGCTTCAGTGAGGGTGTCTGTGGCCTGTGTGCCCTCCAGAGTGCAGACCCAGCCTCCAGGCAGAGTGAAGGTGACAGCCCGAGGGACACAGGGTTGTAACGGCCCCAGCAGGAACCACTGTGCATGTGGCAGTTCCAGAACAGAACCCTGGCACTGAAGGCTGGGCACCAGCCTGACTCAAAGCATGCACCAGCCACCTCTTCCCACCCCAAACCAAGCACTATTATCCCTTTCAGTTTTATGATAAACTATAATTTTTTTCAAACATTTAACAATCATTATTCCCTTCCTACTCCTCCTATTTTTGCCTGTGTATCCATGCGACACTTTTGGAGCTGAGATCACATGCAAGAAGACGAGTGAAAATGGCAACTAACATACTTTTTGTGAGAGAAGAATGTTTTGCATGTTGCTTCCTTTTAAACCATTGGAAATGGCATACCCAAACAAGAAATTGTCCTTCTGGTGCAAGACTTTAACTCAAATGAAAAAGGCCAGGTTCTGCAGGAAAGAAAAAAAGAAAGAAAGGCATATTTGGACCAGTTTTTATGCCAGTATTTTCAATGTAAGGGTAGATGTACTGCATCAAGCTAAGGGCTTGCCTATCCTAAGACTGCCAGTGACACCCCAGAAGAGACCAGGAGGTCAGACATATTTGCTTTGCATTTCCCAGCTTCCAGCAACCAGTAGCTCAAGAAATTCATCAGGCAGAGGTGAAACTGTGTCTATATTGCCAGGACAAGCTGGATAAAATAAGAACTATGTATGTCTTGAAAATCAGTCATCAGGATTCACCAAAACTTGAGAAGTGCACCCCTCTGACTGTCTTGTTCTTGCAAGTGAAGACACTGTTTTAGGGAGGTACTTCCTGCAGGAGAAAATTTTTTCCCTTGCTTCCTCAAGACCTTCAAGTGACCCCACTAAATTGTTAAAATTCCATTAGAAAGTGGCTGCTGGGAACATGTGCAATAAATAGCTGCTGAGATCAATGTCAGTCTTCCTGATTTAAAATCGATGTATTGCTTGCTGACGGTGCTGGCAGCGTTTTCCTCTGGGAAATGTAACAGTGATTGACTTTAAATAAACACAGTGGTAAAAAACTTTATCTGAACTCATTAGTCACCCAGACTCATTTAAGAGTAACCCAGAAAATGCCTGTTGCCCACAGACAAGACTTGGAAGTGATCAGTGACTTTGGATACTGTCATTTATGATGGGACACTGGAAAGCATCCTGGAACAGAGAAGAACTTCTGAAAATTAGATATTTAGGGTACCTAGACCATGGTCTGAAAGCCACCAGTTCCTTTTGAAAACATAACATGAACAGCATTAGGTTACTATGGCTCTAATGACCACCATCCACCCTTTCCAGGCCAATTCCTTGTTCCCCTTCCATCTTCCGGCTGGCTTTCATCCCATGCAACGAGACGCATTCACGATGGAACTAAGCCCACCAAAACCTAAAGTGCCACCATAAGTTAGTCTCGTCCAGCAAGCAGCTTTTGGCTAAGTTGGGATCCTCTCCCTCTTTTTCTTTAAAGCCTCTCTCCCATCATGAGTAGTTTTTTCTCAGGCTCAGCTAGATTGGTTTAATGAAAATAGACATGAGAGCATTTGCCCTACCTACATTCTGTTTTGTAACCTAACCATCTAATTGCGTCATGGTTTTTCCTACAAATCATCTGATGATGATTCCCAGGACAAGCCTTTACCTCTTTTCCTGTTTTAATACTTCAGCTATTACTACATCCTGCTTGTAGATATCACAAACTCACGAGGGGATTGGTCACTACATAAATCAGAGCTCCCTTTGCTGGGTTTCTAACATGGGTTATGGGACACCTGAGTGAGAAAGAGAAACTGTAACCACGCCAGGACTCTGCAGCTGATGCCTAGAGACTGTCCAGAAGGGACAGGCAAGGACAGAGGACAGGGCATTTGCCCTACATGTGAAAATAAAGATTGAATGCATAGAACTGCCTTTGAAAACCAGTGATCAAGAGGTTGAGGGCTTATAAGTAAAATCTAGGGACAAACCAACAAAGGAAAACTCATGTTTGTTCTTCCTGCAGACCACCAGAGCAAGGTAAGCTGTTGATGAAGTTTTCTTACTTTGACTACAGGAAACACTGTGCTCCCATGCTCTGATCCTGCTGGAGCACTCCTTGTTATCTCTTGGAAAAGCAGCACAGTAAGCTGTAAAGAATCCAGGCGACTCTTGGAGGATGTTGAGGATGATTTCTTAATCCAGGTGACAAACATCTTGACTAGAGGAGAAGCATTACCAATCCTGTTGCTTATCAACAGGGATGGACCCATTAGAGATGAGCAAACTGGTGTTAGCTCAGACTGCAGCGATCCTGCCCTGGTGGAATTCAGTCTTGAACACCTCTCCTGTGAAGAAAGGGTGAGAGAGTTGGGGTTCTTCATCCTGGAGAAGAGAAGGCTTCATTGAGACCTTAATGCTGCCCTTTAGTTTATAAGAAATATGGAGAAAGACTTCTTACTGTGGCCTGTAGTGATAAGAGAAAGGGCAGTGATTTGAAACCAAAAGAGGGTGGACTTAAATTGAATATACAGAGGATTTTTTAAAAAATTATTAGAATGGTTATGAACAGGTCCAGAGAAATTGTGGATGCCCTGTGATGGAAGTGTTTGAAGTCAGGAAAGATGGGGCTTTGAGCAACCTCATATAGGGGAAAGTTCCCCGCCCATGGCAGGGGTTTTGGGCTGGATCTTTAAATCCTCCCAACCAAGTCATTCTATGGTTCTATGATAAACAGTAAACATTTTAGATTTTGTGATTTACTTCCATGATGAATGGATTTTTTTTTTAATGGGGACTATTTTTCCTTCACTATTAATGTTTTTTTTTAAAGAGTTCAGTGTACTTGTTTTGATGGTGATTAGGGTATAAACCAATAAAGACAAGGAACATCCCAAAATGGACCTGCACTCTGGATCCTCCATAGCTATAGACATGCTCATCCCCAGAAATACTAACTTTTCCATAAACATGGACACACAAAGAGCATTTATTAAGCCCAAACAGCAAAGTGGTTTAATGCCTGAGAAGAAAACTTTCAAACACATAGCCTATAAATAGAGGATATGCTGCCTTTCTGGTTCAGTAAATAGCCTGAAAAAGTGCTCTCAGGAGACATGAATTTGCAGTGTCCCCCCTTCATTTCACTGAGAAGTTAATTCTCCTGTCTAAATTTAATACTTTATAGTCAATATGGAAATTGTCATCATGAGGGAAGCAATTGCACTTCCTGCATTTCTTCAGGGATCAGGAAATAAATCTGTACAGAAAGAAAACAGCCCCGTTATCTCCTTATGTGCAGAAAGAAGCACCAGGTTACCTGACATGAAAAGAATCAGGAACTTGTGCAATGGCCAGTACACAAACTACAAACAAGCCTAGAAAAGTTGGATATGACGAAATAGGAAGCCACACTGGATGGATCCTGAAGACGCTGCTGCTCTGGGAACTGGGATGCTGTGCTTGGAGCAGCCAGCAAGAAAATGGCTCAGGAGCTCACAGAGATGAATTAAAATAAAACCTTTCCAGCCCTTAATAGTACGCTTGTTTCTGGTTCTTGAGTAGTTTAATTCCCAGTCACTTTTGTATTAATAGTAAATCTGAAAGTGTAAAACAAAGCATGTGGCTCCATGACCCACTGGCAAAGCCCGTTCTGTCAGAGTGAGAGGAGATGCAACCCTTCATTCCAGAGGCACCTGCATGTGAGAAACATTTTGCAGCTTTTCCAGCCATTGCTGGAGGTAGGACAACCTCCTCCCTGTGTAATAAACAGATTTCTCTTGCTGTCTTTTCCGCCTCCCCCCTCCACACCACAAACATGGCCCAGCAGTATTTTAAGGCACAAACATGCACAGAAGTACTTAATGCTTTTTGTTGCTATACCCAACCCCCATAAATTTATGCTCATGTAATTACTGCTCTGTGTTTGCCTACTGATAGTGAGTTAAAAATACCACACATACCCCAAATTAGAACTGGTTTCTATTTTTTGTTAAATTCCTGCAGTTGATAGAGAAGAAAATGTTGTGATGAGCCACATGAGATCCCTTTTGCCTGCACTTAGTCAGGACAGGAGACTGCAACACTACCAACAGAAAAACCCCACTAAAAGCATGGCATGCACAGACCAAGACAAATTTGACTGTGTTATGACATCAGCCTTGTACCCCTTTTCTTTTCTTCATCTGATGCTTGGTGTTTCTACAGTGGGGATGGATTTGAGCCAGGATCCTTTCTATCAGACCCTGCATTTAAATGGAATGTAAAATCTTTCTGCAACATCCACATTCCTAGTTTGCATTCCAAGGTACTCCTAACTTAGACTAAACATAAAATATTTCTGTTATTTAGATAAAATGTAAAATGATATGCAAGTAATTTCTGTTCTATCCAAAATTCTAATTTATATTCTGAGGTGTCTTTCACTTACAAGGACCTACTTACCATTGATGAAACACTTATTTTTGTAGTAGAAATATGGACGTAATCCATGAAAAATTTTGCAAGTCTTTGAAAGAACATAAAAGTAATCTAAGATTAAATAAACAACAAAAATTTTCCAACTTATATTCAGTTTGTTAAATCTTTGTCATATGAGCCATTTCTTTATTACATAAACATAATACTACATAATAGATTATTCCAAGTACCATATTTGCCATTTAAGCTTCTGAGTCTCTATTTTTAAAAGCTTTGTGAAAGTAACTGTCTGGAAATCCCATAAGGTCAACCCCTTCCCAAGCAAACCAAATGAGACTGACTTTCCCAGTGCCTGTTTGAGGTGGGGAAGTCAGGACCTGCACACAGTTTCCCCTTCACTTCTGATAGGCTTCCCTGAGAAAATAGCATTGCATGAAAACCTACCCTGAGCTGTTAATGTATTTTGAATGTTTGCATCTATGACACAGAGAAATATCTTATATGTGAGACTTTGTGAAGCTTCAGCTGGCAGCCACTGGAGACAGAAACTGCATTAGAAAAAGGAACTAATCTAAAGCTGCATTCTTGCCAAAATCCTCTCACACTTTTGGTGCAGCAGGGACAATACTAAATGCAAATATGCCCCTGCCCACTGCACAGGCCTGGATCATCACAGAGGCTGGGATAAGCAGATGAACATTTGGCTGAGGACCAAGGAGCAGATTTTTTTTTTTTAATATATTGAAAAGCCAAGACATAATCAAGGTCCCAGAAGGATTTCCAAAAGCGATTAGGAGCCCAAGTTCTGTGAGTCCATTGGTCCCTCTGAAAATCCGGTACAGCAGCAAACGAACTGCATCACTGAACATCAAAATACCTCTGTGCTCGTGCTGCTCTTGCTAGGGACCTTGATTTCAGAAGGGCAAAGTCTCTATTACGAAAAGGTTAGAAATCTATTCCCCTTCTTTAGTTCACCTAGCTTTCCCCCAAATGGCAAAGCTTATCCTCTTCTTACTTAATAAAATTATTACTACCCATTTTGAACTATTTTAACTGAAATTGTAACACCAGCACCCAATTCCCTGGCTGTGGCCACCCAGATCTTTGCTTTGCAGAGAAAAATCTGCTTTCATTTGATTGATGTTTACCTACCATTGGTTTCACTGCAATGCCTCTCTGATCTGACAGTGCAGAGTTGCAGGGTCTTTTTTTGGGGCAGAAATCCCTCTTGGATGGCTAAATGATGCAAAGGTTGCACTGTCCATCCTGGTGCCATCAGATGGTGGTGGGCTAAACACTGCCCTCTCTATTTACACATCTCTACTGGCAGGAATTGTGCTGCCCATGTGGGACCTCAGGACTGCTGTTCATACACATTTTGTCCTCAGAAGAGTGATACCAATCTATTTCACAAAGACTGCAAAAGAATTGCAGTGTTTTTTGGTTGGTTTTTTTTTTTTTTTTTTTTTACTTTATAGAAGAAAGCGTTCCCTCAATGTGATAAATACTGAACATGACTTTTGCTCAGGCTGCAAATAGCAAATTACTTAATCATCAACTATTTAACTACCTGTTTGTTTTGTCATTAAGTAAAACTTGTGAGTTTTACAGGTAAAGTGGCTTTCTGCATCCTTATATATTAATCCTTAAGTAAAAACAAATGAAAGGTAGTCCCAAGGTCACTTCAATCTGAGCTGATACATCCCATCACTCGAATCCCACATTAAATGTTCCTTGCCAACACCAATATTTTTGCAGCCTCTGAATGACCTTGGCAGAAGGATGAGGATGGGGATGTAAGCTGGGAGGGACCCAGTCCTGGGACAGGGGCCATTACCAGGCACTGGCAGCGGGACCACGGCTGGAAAGTACAGCCAGCGCCGCAAGGGAAAGGGTTTGCTAAGGACCTCTTAAGATGGAGATGATGGGAAGTGTTAAGGGGGAAATTGTGAAACAAGAGAAGCCCCTGAAAAGAAAAAAATACGGGGTGGTGGAGACTCGAGGAGGAGTCCTTGCAGGAGAAAGAGTGGCAGGCCGCAGGGGACTGTGCAAGAAACAGGGATGTGAAAGAGAGGGCAGGAGCAAGAGCAGCAGGCGGGAAGCCACAGGAAGGTAAGGGAGGAGAGAAGCCGGAGCTGGGGTGTGCGAGCACAGGCAGGGGAGCAGGCGTGCGGGGCGCGGAGCCGAGTCGGGATGGGCCGGGGAGAGAGCGAGGGCTAAGGGGTGCGCTGCCCAGCGCCCGCTACCGCCGGTGCCCGCGCCGCTGGAGCTCGGCGCCGAGGGACGCTGTCCCGCCCGGGGCTCCGCACCCGCGGGGCGCTGCCGGGCCGGAGCCCCCGGGGAGCGGGCTCCGGCAGCGCTGCTCAAGGGATCGCCGAGCCCCGGGACAGCGTCGGCGCGGAGCGGCCCCGGCGCTCCCGGGGCTCGGCACGGCCCCGCCGCCGCCCCGCTGCGGCCGCCCCCGGGGAGGGGCAGCGGCCCGGCCCGGCCGCTGCCGGCTGCGAAGGGCGCCCGGCCAGGAGGCGGAGGCGCCGCTGACGCCGCCGGGGCCGGGGCCGAGCGAGGCGCTCACCCCCCCGGCAGCGGGCCCGGGATCGGCGCCGCCCGCCCGGGGCCGGTCCGGGGCCGCCCCCTCCTTCTCCCCGCAGCGCATTCGCCGCGGGGCCCCTCTCCAGTGACGTCAGCGCCGCCTCAAAAAGCGCCCCGGCGGGCGGGCAGGGCAGCGGGCTGGGCAGCGGCCACCGCGGCGACAGCGACAGCGGCCACAGCAACAGCGCGCCCCGCCGCCGCCGACATGGTGTCCCCCGTCACCGTGGTGAGTGCGGGCCGCGCGGCGGGCGGGCGGCGGGGCCCGCGCCCCTTCCCACGGGCTCCCGGCCGCGTCCCCGCTCCCGGCCGCGTCCCCGCTCCCGGCCCGTGCCCTCCCAGCCGCTCCCCGGGCGCTGGCCCCGAGCGCGGCGGGCGCTCCTCTCCTCCCACCGCCGGGAACGCGACCGCTGGCGGCCCCCGGGATGCTCACCCCGGCCTCCCCCGGCAGCTGTTGCTCCAGCGGTGCGCCTGCCCGGGCGGCTCTCCGCTGCGTCCTCCTCTTGTCGTGTGTGTTTGCAAAAACATCTCCGGTACATCTGCTCTACGTGCACTGCCTCTGCTCAGAGCGGCGCTGCCCAGCTGCCCGGGGCTCGCGTCGCGGCGGTGCCCGGCAGCAGCCTCCTGTCCCCGCGGCCTCCCTTGCCCTCGCTGGCACCTCTGCCTCGCCATCCGGAGGTGGCTTTGCTGTCCAGGTTCTGGTTTGGGCTGAGGCGTGTTTTGATCCCCGTGTGGGGCAGACCTTCCCATAGGTTGGGTGACCTCTCGCTGAAACCTCTCGTCTGCAAGCTAGTCTGGCACTTCCACCACCTAACGACGTGAGATTGGGACTGGTGTCACCTGCCTGTCTCATGGGGAGTCACGATGCTTACTTAATGTAACCAGCAATAAGGTAGCAACTCACTGCTGTCCTGTCAGTTGGTGATGCGTGCAGCAGAACTCTTGGATTGATGGAACCAAGCTGGTAACGGAAGGAGCTGTGGCTTGTGCAGCAATACGAGGAACTGCCCCTGCAGGTGAACAGGGGCTGTTTCAGTGCTGAAAAAACTGCCAGAACAGCAGAGAAGCTGCACTGTTAGACATGCGGCTTTACACATTTTGCATATTCCCCTTTCTATTTCTTTGTTGGAGTACCCCAGCAGACTTAACACATGCTGTAAGGATAACTCTTGGTGGGAAAGTGTCCTGGTGCTCTGCTGCAGCGCTGAACACCTACTGCTGGTATCCTGGTTCCCTGCTGATCCATTCTCATCTTGTTTTGAAATACTTTGGTTAAGCCAGGCTGTTGCATACTCTCTGGCAGGTAGAAATGTTGTCCCGATCTTAACCCACAAAGCTGGTGTTCAAAAATGAAATTGCTTTGCCTGTTCTGCATAGCAGGCTGTATTGTCTGATAGTTCAGATGAATTTCCCCCCAGTTATTAACATATACCTGGTAAGTTCATCAGCAGCCTGGGAATGACTTTTATCTCTAGAGACAGAGGGAAGTAGCTTGGAAATTATAACTTTGTAGTGCCAAACTCTTTTTTTTTTTTTTTTTTTTTTTTGTGTTTTTTTTTTGTGTTTTTCCAAAATAGTTATAAAAGTTTGGTATCTTTGTGCTTCTGTGTCATAGACTAAATTTGTCCTTCAGTCATGCTTTTGGTTATAGTGAATTGTCTATGTGTATCTTGGAAGTAAAATCTCATGTACAGTACTGGAATGGCTCAGAAACTGACAGTTTGCAGAAGGCAGTACTTGGCTATGGCGATAGTGCATCAGGGTGGTCTTGCAGAGTGTTATTTCAACTGAGTTTTGAGGCAAATGACTAAAGCACGAATAGGTGTTGGGAAGGGTGTACGGATTTCAGACAGGAAGGCTTTAGAAAGGTAAACTGGGAAGGAAAATGAAAAAACCCTTATTTTCTCACTTGCCCTTTTGACATATAACAAAGCACATTTCTGCTCTGGCTGTATCCCTGACATCTGAACAATTTATTTCTCCAAATGCAACTAATGCAGGTGTGAAGCCATGGGGAGCTGGAGGGACAATAAGACTGGGAGCTGTGACCAGAGCTCTAGCTGTTTGCCATTGCTGTGGCAGTGAGAAGGGAGAGGGGAGGGTGACTGATCCTCCACGCAGCTCACAAAAAAACCAGCTGCAAGCCTTCAGTGTTGTGAGGGGCAATTTTTCGCACATCTCCATCACTGGTTGTCATGTCGCTGTTCCTCTGATGGAGGGCACCGTGCTGCCCCATGCTGGGAAGGGCGGCTGGGATCGGTGTCGTGTGGCAGCCTGTGCTGCCCAGGAGTGTGCTGTGGCCCTTGCACAGCTGGGGGTGAGAAGCAGGATGGCTCTACAGCTGGTGGGCTCCCTCCAGCAAGTCTCCTGCTGAAGGGAAGGGCAGTGGCCATCGGTCTGGCCACAGCTGGGTGCGCGCCTTGGGGCTCAGCCCTTGTCTCTGTACTGCACTGTCTTTGATGCATAGACTGGGTCTTTGGAGCCAACATGGATATCGCTGCCATGGCACGATGGGGAGATTCTCTGGAGGGGCAGCACCTGAGGCATAATCAAATTAGCCAGAGGAATTGATTTGTCTGTAGTGTATGTCCTCTTCCAGCACACTGCAGCAGCAGCTTCAATGGGGAGAACACCAGGAGAGCACATATGAGAGTGACAGGATTTTTCTTGCCGCTCTCAAAGTGACGGCCTTTGTACAGTACTGCAGCAGGTGGCCCTGGCTGCTTACACACAATCTGCTCTCCTGCTTCTCCCCCTCTTTCCTTCCTTAAGGACACTCTTTTAACAAGAGTCAAAACTCATGATCTCCAAGTGTGCTGTACAACCGATAGTGAGAAGGAATCACGCAAGGAGGCATGGTCCATGGAGAGGATCATGCTTGGACTGCTTGTTTGTGCCGACTGCCAGGTGTGCATCATTGCCTGGAGGGTTTGGAATGTCTGCTTGGTGCACATGGAGAGGCCACAGCAGTGTGCAGAGCTTGTCAAACTGTGGTGTCTGATGCTGCACAATTCATATGTGCTGAGCGGGGAGTATGCCCACAAATAAACAAGTCTGGTGCCAAAGTACCTTTTAACATATTGTGCCAGGTCCTCAGTTGGGATAAAGCTCTGGAGTCCTGCTGATGTTAGAGTCTAGACTTGCATGGTGGTGGGCTGTGGCAGGGAAGATGCATTTGTCTGCCTTCCTGTTCCATCTGGTGAGTGATTCTCATTCTGGTTAAAAGTCACCTTGGAGGGAAGCTTTCACTGCTTACTCTGCTAGGCAAGCAGGAGCATCCTGCTTCAAAATTGTTATTCTTCATACTGCTCTGATTAAGAGCTATTTTTTCTGCATAAATCCATGTGGGCTGAGAGCCTGCAGTTGGAGCACAGTATTGATAAATAGCACGTTTGCTTCATGGATATGTGAGGTTTAATTCCATTTTTGTTCAGTCAGCACTGGTCCCACCTTAATAAAAGAGCACTCGCTAGTGATTTTTGTCCAGCTCCCCCAACACCAACACTGTTGTCTAAGCAGTTTTTAGTGTGAGCTTGTGGGAGATAGCTCTTGCCCTAAGGACCTTTGTGCCTGGCAGGCACTATGACTGCAGGAGCCACAAGTGTGCAGGAGATGAGCCCAGAGACATGCAGTCATTCTGACATTTACATAACGCTCCTTGCCCAAAGGGACCCTATTTTGTCCCTAAAGTTAGGACTAAACAGTGTAGGGCTTCACAGCACTTCAAGGAAAATGGGGCATGGGAAATACAGATATTAATTAGCTGAGGGTAGATCTCTTTGGGGGGAAGTTATAGATGATATCAATGTGTCCTTTAGAGCAAAATGAACTAGGGGCTCTCATCCTTAAACCATTCCCTCCACACCCAACTTGTACTCAACCTAGCACAGCCATACATGTGAGAGACAGGTGAAACACTCTTTGGGACAGATCATCGGCCAGAATCCATATCTTAACAATCCCCATCCCTTCCCTTTCGTCCTCTGGTGTATTTGCATCTTTAAACAGAGATAGCTGAGTTGGGAAAGGATAGGTTGTTTTGACTGCATGAAGGAAGTGGAGCCCTCAGCCCTGTCCCTTCTGGGAAGCAGCAGCACCCTCCTGAGAGCAGCCCTTGTCAACCCTTGGGAAAGATGCAGAGTGTCACTGGGACAGAGTATTAAAGTGATTTGCAAAAACTGGGAAAAATGCCTGAAAGGTACAGTCTGGAAGGATATTCACCAGCAAGAATTATGGAATAGGGCTGGAGGACTGGGTGGATATCATACATGTTTCTGAACCCACACTGTGGGTCCAAACCCACTGATCCAGATGGGTATGGAAACCTGATGTAAATCATGTTGTTTAGAGACTGCACTATGGGCAATTGTAGCAGTAGTAGGTCTAAGCATAGTTTTAAAGGTTTATTATTAGAAATGGTGCTCCATAATCCTCAAACTTCTGCTGAAAACAAGAAAGCCAGATCACACTGGAACTATTTCAGCCTTTGCTTCTTAAAGAGAGGATGTATTATTTCTCCATTAATGAATGAAATGTTAGCAACCGTCTAAGTTAGAAGTAACTCTTCTGGTTAATTTTACTTGTTCTCCATTTATAATGCAACGTTGTATTACAATGCTTTCATTGTAATTTCCCCCATTACTTAAATGCATCATAAATTGGGATTTTATTATGCAGGAAGCTTGTAGACATGCACATTTATATAATGCATAGACAATTGTGGAAATACGGCTCTACTATAAAAAACAGGCCAATGTAAGTGAATGATAGAAAATATTTCTAAACATCTGAGCTCACTGAAGAAAGGGTGGGACTCCTCACCTTAGCAAAGCTTAGCTGGATCTTAGTAACGTTTATGTCAGTCCCACCTTTTGGGAGAAGCCTATAAACTTTGGTCTCACTGAGCAAAAAGCTGTGCTGATTTGTGCCAGCTAAAGCCCAGGCATAGTGTTACATGCCACGATTTATTTTTTCAGACTGAACTTGTGCATTCTTGCTGCGACATTGACATTCTTTGCTGTAGCTGTTGCTAGGGGAGGGTGGGCTAGCACAGCCTGCAAAGTGCGGGCTTCTCTCACGCTCTTCCCAGTGCCAGGGAGGGAGCATTAAGCAGGCAGTGCTGATCACTGCTGCAGGCAGTGCTCTGGATTAAAGGCTTCATTAACCCAAGGCACTCAAGGCACACGTGTCTGTTGTTCAAAGTGTGCTTTGAGCGTTAAGATTGTGGGTCCAGTTCAGAGGTCTGTACTTACACGTAATTCCTCTGAAAGGACAGAGATGCATTTCTCCCATTCTCTTTTCCTGCCCAAGTATCTCTATCCAAAATACACTGTGTGCAGCAGAAGAGCCAAAGTTATCTTCTCTGTGGGTAACTTCATAGTGCTGAGGAAATAATAACTCCAGTGAAATTAGACTCTTAGAAAAAGATGGCACCAGGAACCCATCTTCTGCTAGCATGTGGAAACTCTTGAACAGCAAAAGGATTATTAGTTACATAACTCCCGTCCCTCCTGGAGGCCCAAGTGGTTATTATATCACCACTTAATTTTCTACTGTCCTTCATGTCACACAGTGCCCAGTAGACTTGTCATTACAGTAGAGATGTAGATTTTGCTTACTGCAGCATACACAAAATAAGGGTGATGGTTATTCCTTCTTCTAGCCTGCTTGTGCCCTTCTTATAGTCACTTCTTGTACTGCCATAATCTAAATAGAATTTCAGCTAATGACAGGTTTCTGTGTGACAAATGTGCCAGTTAGAGCATCCCTCCATATAATGCTGGACGTGAACAAGTATCCAGGTGACACAGCACAGAACACTGTGTCTAGGAGTTTACACACCACCAGAGCTGAAAGGCAGTAGATGGGCTGGGCAAGAGCTTTCCTGAAGATTTCAGGTGTGCTGGGCTGGGAAGGATTTCAGACATCAGCACAGCCCAGGGGCTCACACCGCAGCCTCTGACTCAAGAGTTGCACAGATGCAGTTTCACTCTGAATAAATGCAACTTGTGTCTATTCTTGCGTTAATTCAGTGTGGCAAGGCTGTCTCTTGTATTGCAAGTCTGCCTGTTAGTGAGGATGGTGGCTCTTTTGATTCACTGTGCTGCAATCCTGTGGAAATGCCTTGTTTCTACCAGCAGGCTAGTCTTCTCCCAAAAATTAATTCCTGTAGATTACTGCAAAACATGTTCTTGCCAAGGCTAAGAAAAGATGAGACAACCCTTGTTACCGAATTGGCCTTGAGACTTTTGTCAAATTTGAATGAATGGTAATGTTTCATGTTCTGCTTCTCACCAGATAACAGCTTTGGAAGCAGATATGGCATCAGGCATTAAATTTCCTGTTATGTATCAAAATGAGTGCCTTTCTGCTGGTCACAAGTAGCCTCTGATTGAGTCATTGCTTGAGACTGAGGGAAGGTTGACCTTAAGCCAGCTGCTCATTTTTCAGCACATTCTAAGCACACCAGACAGATGCTCAGATTTACGTGTCTCCCATGGCTTCAGCAGAACTGGGCTGAGGCCATGGCTTGGCTACTGTATCTGTATTTGCCTGTGTCTTTGATTTGCTTAGGATATGGATAGCATATGGATAGTGCTGACTTTTGCTCCATTACAGGAGGAACTAAGCGAGTTTTATAGCTTTTCCCTGCAACCCTCATATATAAGAGGGGTGTGATGACAAGGTTATCTCTTAACTGATGTTTTAATTGAAGTTTCCACTTTGCTTGGTTGCATCTCTGGATTTGCACCCTCAATATAAAGGCATAATCCTGGGAAGCAGCTGCACACTCATTTGTGAGTGTGGTCTGTATTTGTTTATGCAGCCTGAGTACAGCAGGGGTTTTGCTAGTAAAAGCCTTGGTGTATCAGTGTGAGTCCTGGAAGTGTGTGTTAGTGTTTGTGCAGGTTAGTAGGTTTTTGCACCTGCCCACTCCATGTCTGTTGAGACTGGCTAGGAAGATCCAACTTGTCTTCAGGTAAGTTGTGTCTGATACTTACTTTTCCAGGTCACAGCATCTTGACACAAGAATAGATATTGGAAATAAAATGTGGCTCTGCTGTCATCCTTTGACCTTACCACCCTCCCGTCTCTTAATCATATTGATCCCATGATAACACGAGGAGGGCTGCTGCTTTTTTGTAAGGTATCAGAGCAGCATCTCTCTAAATACACATCTTTATTGGGATTCATTGCTTTTTTTCCCTTCCAATTTTCTTTAATATCATTATTTCACAATCTTTCAAACTGCAGGACATGATACACAGGTAGAGTAAAGCTTTTCATTCAGCTTCCAAATAGTCCCTCCTGGGCTTCCCAGCACAGCCCTATTTGCCTTTGCTGGTATTGCTGCAGCCCCTTGTGAGGATTCATACAGCAAAAGTCTCTTGTGCAGAGCTGAGAGCTTTCCCAGACACTGGCAGCCACCTTCCTCTCCTGTTGGAGTTCTTCCTTCCTGTTCCTTTTGCAAAAGCCTCACCTCTGCTAAGTGTGCACCAGTCTGTTGTGTGTGCTAGAAAGGTGAGCTGCAAAAGTGCCTTTTGAATGCCTGAGGTGGTTTCACCCTTGGCATGACTTTGGCAATGGCTGGTAGGGCTGGTACAGCCTGTCGTGTGCCACCTGCCTTCTGGGCTGCACTAGTGGCTCTTTAGCTGTTCCTGCAAAGGGCTGTGACAGCACCAGTGCCTGCAATGCCCTTCATTTAGACCCACATTATTCCCCACAGATTGTAGGTAAAACGACATTTCTCTGCTCAAGAGGTTGCTTCTGAATGGAAGGGCCTTCCTTCCCTCACAAATACCAACCCCTGGTGGCAAAGCAGCGTGGGGCAGGGTAGAGCTTTGCCAAGTGCCCGTTTTCCCCGAGTACACATTCTTCTGTGTGTCCCTGCTGCCACAGCGAAATGGCAGAGTGGCTGGGGCTCTCCAGCAAGCACAGAAATGTTGCAGTGGGTTGTGGGGTGCAAATAGTGCTGGAGATTGGAGAGTGCAGGCAGAAGATGGATTTCAGCCCTGGGAACAAAGCAGTCTCTATGCAGATCCCTCTCTGTTATTACCTGGAGATTCAGCCTGCTCTTGGTGCTGGCAAGGAAAGAACTGACAGCTCTCCCTGGGGTATTTTATTTTGGGTCTGCACCAGGGACTGGAGAGAGGCTCCAGTTTTGCCACACAGCTCTGGGGTCAGATGTCAGTGGGTGGCACTTGTCTGTAGCAATAGTCCTTGCAAGGGGGTGCTGCTTTTTGCTGTGGCTCTGTGCCTTGCAGCTTGCACACTGGGTTTACCTAAAACTGCTTCTTCCTGGGTAACAGAAGTCTGCACTGCCTTTCACAGAAAAGTGTGATATAAATAACAATGAGTCTCCTGAGAGCAAGTGCTTGTAGTCTGGAAGCCTTCCCCAGGATAAGCTGTGGAGACTTTTCTATAGGCAGTAGAAATTTTTTGTCTGGATTCTAGTGTGACAGGCCAAATAATTGCCCCTTCCCATCCTGAGGGGAATTTCCTGGGATAGATACCAACTGTGCATTTCAGGGTGCTGGCTACCTGGGTCCTGAAATTCCCTGTGGTTTCACAGCCTCCTCCTGATGTCCAGGGTAGCAGTAGGGATATGGCCCCACCTGACCTCACTCAGGAGAAGGGTGCATGCCCTTGCTGGGGCAGTGCTGTAGCTCTGATGAGCAAAATAAAAAGACAGACCCATTGTACTTCAGGTTTTTAAGCATCTGCAAGCGATTCTTTTGTGAGTGCTAAGCAAAGGAAATGTTTGGAGAAGCTTGCTTTCTGCTACACAAAAAAGGAAGATCCGGAATCCCAGGAGGGAAAAGCAATCTTTTCTCTGAGATAAGATGCTTTCAGGCAAATACTATATTTTTGCTTTCATTTCTGAGAACCATTGAACTACTCTGAAAACCCTAGTCTATGACAGCCCCTGCAGGCCTGAAGAGACTTTTGAATTCTTGACTAGTTTAATATTGTTAGTGCTTGGCCGTGGCACATTATTGACCGTACTCTCCAAAGCTGCTGACAGCTATAGCATTGCTAGAGATGTGGAGTCAATCATTACTGCTGCAGGTTAAGAAGAGGTTTTTAAAACAGCCCTGCTTGTGTTCCTGTGCCAGTCTGGTAGACAGGAGAGATGATTGGTAATGGAAAAAGCAAAACCACCTCCCAAAAACAAACCCTTCAAAAATATGTACTTCCAGGCTGAGTCTTCAGGATGAAATGTATTAGTCTGTGATTTTTTATGAGTTAACATCTGCTAAAGAAAGGCTTCACCACTTAGAAGACTTCCCTGCAGTCCCAGAAAGCCAAGGGCAGGTGCCTCAGTGACTCTGTAAGGTATTGGTGGGTGTTGCAGTACTTGGCTTTGCCTGGCCTGATTGCAGTAGGTCCTGGGTGGTGCAGGAAGGTTCCAGAGACACCATTGCATAGCTCATCAGCCAAGCTAACAAGATTTCATCTTCTGTTCAGTACAGGAGATAACTTTTATGGATACTGTAACTTCCTTAACTGTTGGGAACACCCTGGTCCAGAGTCTCAAGACAGCTTTGGGCAATGACACGGTTTAAAAGGTAGAAGTAGGAAGTAAAAGAAGTAGGAGTGGGCTCCTCTTGCAGTATGTAGCACAAGCAGTGCCCTGATGCAGTGGGGTTATTTCCTTGGCTCCAGAACCTCCTCCATCTACTTTAAGCTCCTAAGGGACTGTTTCCTGACATTTCTAGAGCCTCCTACAAGGAGTCTTTTGAAGGCAAGACTCCAGTTTCCCATTTGTGACTTTTTTACATACCGTGTGTCTGCAGATGCATGTTTTTTATCTCACAGGTGTAACAGCAGAGAGCTGCAATGTCCAAGAGCTCCCAGGTCACAGTGGCTGCTGAGCCAGCCTGGCCTCGTCAGCAGCCCTGGGAGTGTGATCAGTGTGACTGCTCAGCACCCAGCGTGTTTTACATTCTTCTTCCTTAAGCACCTGAGGACAAGATGGGGCTGCTGTTTTACTTACACTGCAAAAGTGGTGTCTGCAATCTCGAGTCACTGCCACTGCCACAGCATGAGGAGCCTCTGAAGGAGTGCTTCCCAGCTCTCCTGACACAAACCAGCCCATTTTTGATGCTCAGCTGCTGCAGTGCCCGGGCGTGCTGCCTCCCTGCAGGGGCTCGAGCTGCCATCCCACCTGCGAGAGGCTGGCAAACATTGCCCTGCTGCCAGGCATCTGCAGGGAACCTTGTGCTGCAAATTTCCTCCCTTCTCTCTGCATCTGAGAGTCACTCATCTGGAAGCACCCTCGGTGCTGGCAGGTTTTCATCTCCTCTGTGACTAATCTGGAGGTTCGGTTGAGTGTTAATATTGCTTATCATTTTGACTTGGTGGTGAAAATAAGTTTTGTTGTGGTTCCTTTTCCTGCATGCAACTGTGTCTGGAGCAGCCCAGCCATGCACAGGGGCCCTTGTTAGATGCAAGTTTGATTGATCCTCACCCACTGCCTGCTCCTCTGT